>NW_024096616.1:0-600000 GCF_016545835.1 Crotalus tigris | reverse complement strand
CTGAGAGTGTTTTTTAAATTTTTGACCGACATATCTACACATCACAATAGTGTATGTTTTTTGTTAAAATAATTTAATCATGTAACAAAAATAAAGATTACATTAAATCTTGATGAAATATGAAAAGCAATGCAAATACAAGAAGTCTGTCTCCATTATATTATATAATTTTGTCATTATTCTGTATTAATGATTTAGATAATCTATGTTTTTCCTATCAACACATTGTTGTAATATCGGTCTGGAAGCAACACAGTCATTTTAAGTGAGACTGCAATCTAAGCACATATATTTTAGTATTATAACAAAATTATTGTTCAACATGAACAGGAATGCCTGTATGCTACTCTGTAATTTTAGAACACAATACCCAGTACAGGTATTACAACTTACAACAGTTCATTTAGTGACTTGTTCAAAGTTACAACGGCACTGAAAAAAGTGACTTATGACCGACCTACGATTATTGAAGCATCCTCGTGGTCATGTGATCAAAATCCAGACACTTGGCAACTGACTCATATTTATGACGGTTGCAGTGTCCCGGGATCATGTGATCACCTTTTGTGATCTTCTGACAAAGTCAAATGGGAAAACATTCACTTAACTGTGTTAGTAAAGTGCAGTGATTCACTTAATAACTGGGGCAGGAAATGTCATAAAATGGAGCAAAACTCATTTAAACGTTTGGTTAACAATAGAAATTTGAGGCTCAATTGTGATTATAAGTCAAGGACTACCTGTACAGTAACTACAAAATCTTTTGCCAAATTAAAAAGCTGCTAACCATGTTTTAAGACAACACTTAGATATTTCATATATACTGAAGTGTCATTTCCAATTCAATGTTATGCCTTTAAGAACAAGATTACTGTTTTGAAAACATTACTCTAGCTAAGAATGGTATAAAATTACTTACTCCACTATGAACAATAGACTTCTTCAGCAGTCTGTTTCATGATCATTTAAGAATTTTTCCTTAATATTGTTCCAATTAATATGCTTGTATTTTTATTACTGTAAGGTTTTAGAGCACTCTTTATCCTTGATGTAAAAAGGCACTTATAACTTGAGACAAACACAAGGAAAATGACAAATGTCTGACTTGCAGATTTTAAGTAAACTGCTTTCAAATACACAGAGGTATTTCCTCATTCTTATGACCATTACCATTTTAAAGTTCAAGGTTTGTTAGCTCATTACACCACCTATACTGTATCCTGCACTTACAAGTTAACCTTCGACCTGCATAATCATTTTACTCAAAAATAAAAATTAGAGATTTCTTCATACTCAACCTGTGACTATATTAGCTCATTTTTTAATTAGACCATAGCTCCATGTCCAACTCTGTTTAGCTTTTTTAAAATGTTAAAACCAATTTAAACTGAGCAGATGATGCCCTTATTCCTTCTATCTTATCATATTGGTTTTTCAGTTCACATAGGATGGACTTGATCTAGATCAGTTTTTCTAAGCCTGGTGCCCTCTAGATTCTTGGGAACACAAATCCAAAATTTAATTTATCCATATTGTCTGAAAAGTATATATTATGTATTAAGTGCTAACTGGCAAAGGCCAATTCATACCAATTAGTAATAAATTATGTATTTCTTTTCTCAGAGGTGCACCTGCAGAGAACCCATTGTTGATGCAGATATTGGTATCAGTATTAAAATGCCACATTATACAATTTTCACAACATCCACAATAAAAGATCCATGAAAATACAGCGACCGGCTATGCCAATATCCGTTTTCCGCTTCCTTCACTCAAATGCTCCCCCCTCCACTGCGCACGCCTTACTGAAGAGGGCTGTGCCAAATCCACTCATTCTCCTTTTTCACCTCATGATAGAGCAAACTTCCATATGAAGTCACGCATATTTTCAGACTCCAACGGCTTTGCAGGGCGTTTTTTTTTTTTTTTTTAACATGAGGGAAGGTTACCTCCTTTACGGCTATCTGTGTCCGGATTTGCCCCTACTTTAGGGTTCCCTCTCTGCACAAACCACTGTATAGGGTCCTTCACGCTGCAGCGACACCTTCTCGCCCTTAACTGTGGCAATTCATAACCACGAGTTCTGGCAAGCGATAACACACCCATGACGCAAATGCTAAGTCATTACATTGCATGTGGTCCTCACCGGCAGTCACCCTGGCCCACAGGCCCGAGCCCTAAGGACCCGCCTTGGACACCCTTATATGCCTTCGCTGCCTTCCTCCACGAGGCCTGCGCGCCGCACCCACAACCCTCCGTTCCTTCTGGATTGAGAAGGGAGGGGGAAAAAGGAGCGACAGGGGATGAGCCTCCTCACCCAATTCCTCCACTTAGGCCTCACGGGGCAAATGCGGCAATTGCCTGCCGCCTTAGGCCCTCAACCCCAGGAGTCTCAGACTCCTAAGTCTCGGAATCCCTCCAGGAATTCTCGACTCGCCGCCTCCGGGCTCTTTTTCACCCGTCGCCCTTCCTCAGCCACGATGCCCGCCTTGGTTGCTGCCAGTCCCAGCCCCCTCCCCCCCCCCGCACACGACAGAAAAGCAGCAGGAGCCCAACGCTCTGCGGGGGGGGGCGTTCCCCTCCGGCTCCTGGCAGAGACGGGCGAGCCCCAACTCACCTTATCCGCGCTCCCACCGGGCAAAGAACTCCAGGTGGCCCCAAGTGCCTTTAATCACGTGGTCGCTTCTAGAGTGCTGCCGCCGCTACCCACTCGTCTCTTCTCTCCCTAACACAAACCCCGCCTCTCTAACGCTGAGACCTCTCACCCCATTGATTCAGAGGTGCAACAAAGCCCCGCCCATCGGATCGCTTTTGGATTTCATTGGTCAGCCCGCGCTGTCACTTAACTTCAGTCTCTCCTGAAGCCACGTCCCCACGACG
Source organism: Crotalus tigris (assembly GCF_016545835.1). Taxonomy (NCBI): domain Eukaryota; kingdom Metazoa; phylum Chordata; class Lepidosauria; order Squamata; family Viperidae; genus Crotalus; species Crotalus tigris. The sequence continues at coordinate 597,120 of NW_024096616.1, read as the reverse complement.
CTACCTTCGTGGAGCGCTTCCATTGGATGGTTATGAGAGAGGAAGTGGCCACGGATTGGCAGCAAGTCAGAGAAGGGGATGTTTGAATGAAGAGTTCCGATTCATTCTTAAAGTGACATGAAACTCCTGAGACAGTTGGGTGATCAACACGCGAGCGGAGTCCTTTATTATTTCATCATGTATTGAATAATTTAAAGTTAGACGTTACTTAGACAGACTCAGATTAAATATTTTTGACACAGTATGACAAAAACATGAAAAAACATGATTAGCAGCCAAATGCATGGACTCAGTTACAGCGATGCAGAGTACGTTGGAAAATCTGAAGGAACAGGTTGAGAATATCCAGGAGAAAATATGTGGTTACTACAAGAATAGTACCAAAATCATCATCATCATCATCATGATTAGACATATACTTAGAAAAGGATTTTAAAATGAAGAGTTTTAAATTTACTTTTAGAAAACATGGAACTCTTCACAGAAAGGGCAGAAGAGACTTGTTATGTAGTTTTTATATTTTATTTAGTTATGAGATGTAAGCCCAGAGTCCATGGCTGAGTGCTTACATAATACAAAAATAAAAATACAGTAAAACACAAAAATATTACTATATTATCATCAAAAAGTCTGGAAAAGATAACAATCACTTTAAAAAAATGGCAAGAAGCTCATCTCCCACTTTAACCCAGGGCCTGGAAATAAGGGGACCTGGAGTATACCCAACTCTCCCAATTCATGCTGGCTGAGCAGAAACAATGGGTGATAGCTAACCCCTTAAATAGCCAGGATCTATGGCACAAAGAGCTTTATATGTAATAATCAGCAGCTTGAATTGCATATAGAAGCCTGCTGGCAACAGCACAGCTCACAGAGCAGAGGTGTGGCTAGCCTATAATTGGTTCAGGTGCAGCTTTTGAGTGGTTTTCAAGGGTAGTCTCATGTAGAATATACTGAAGGTAACCAAAGCATAGGTGACTGTATTAGGGGCCTCCTGGTCTAGATATGAATACGATTTGTGCCTTAGATGGACTTGCTTTTAGGCATGCTATTTCTGTGTGACATGTGAACTATATGAGAAGTGTCCCAATTCTCATTGGAATCTCTAATAAGGAATTAGCAGACTCATAAATTAGACCCCAATTGCAACAGATTCCACAACTGTGATCTGCTTAGAAGCTTCCCTGAAATAATTTGATTTATATCTCTAGACCAGGGGTAGGCAACCCAAAACACTCAAAGAGCCACTTGAACCCGTTTCCCACCAAAAACAAAACACCGGGAGCCGCAAAACCCTTTTGATATCTAAAATGAAGATAACACTGCATATATCCTTTTTTATCTTTATTATAGTGTGTGTGTGTGTGTGTGAGAGAGAGAGAGAGAGAGAGAGATGTGTGTGTGTGTATACACACACACACACACACACACACACATTAAAAATAAAAGTAAAAATATGACTCTTGGGAATATCCATACTATTAAAACAATGATCACCGAGAGAATGCTTTAAGAGAATAAAATTACATACACACACAGGTAAAAAAAGGATATATGCAGTGTTATCTTCATTTTAGATGTCAAAAGGGTCTCTCTCTCTCTGTCTCTCTCCCTCCCTCCCTCTCTGCCCTTGGTCTGCCACTCCTCTTCCCCCACTCTCTTTCTTTCTCTCTCTTTCCTCTCTCTCTCCCCCTCCCTCTCTCTCTCTCTTTCTCTCTCTCTCTTTCTCCCCCCCCATCTGCTGCTCACCTGGCAAGCTTCAAGTTGTTCTCCAACAATCTCAGGGGTAGGCAACCTCGTCTCTTTTATGACTCATGGACTTCAACTCCCAGAATTCCTGAGTCAGCCTAGCTGGGCTAGCTAGCTCTCTCCTGCCCTTCCTGTTTCCTGCAGAGACGCAGCAAAGGGAGGAGCTCCGCCCAGAAAGCTTTTCAGCTCCTCGGAGAACAATGTGAGTGCACTCTCTTTTACGCATACACACACACACACACACACACACAGAGAGAGAGAGAGAGAGAGAGAGAGAGAGAGAGAAGCAGGGAAGCGCAATTGACTCTCTCTGTCTCTGTCTCTCTCTGCAAAGGCAGAGGAGGCTGGGAGCCACAGGGGAAGGCTCAAAGAGCCGCATGCGGCTCCGGAGCCGCAGGTTGCCGACCTGTGCTCTAGACCTATGGTATTTTCCATTATTTCAGTCTAATGCAGTATGTTGCAATTCCTTATGAGGAAAGTTGCTTTTAGATTATAGGCTGAAAAAGCTAATTCTCTATCTTTTTACGACATTTCCCAACCCTTCAGAAATAGTTTGCAGTATAATTACTTCATAAATAGTCATAACATATAAGAAAATTCTACATCTCCCTATTCCTTTCAGATACTAAGCCTGCTACAATATTGTCAGGTTCTGTGCTGCAGTGTTCAAAATATATCAAATGATGACCTGTGCATAAATGAGACTTAAGCACCCAATTCACATATTATTAAATTAAACTATATTTAATTTGATATAGTCTTCCCTTTATGATCCCCTACATCTAATTAATCCTCCTACTCCAGGCATGTCAAACTTCTGGTCCGCGGGCCGAATGCATCATGACAAAACCGCGCTCACCCCATTGCCAGCAATGGGGAAAAAGTCGTGATATGTCACGCGACATCATATGACGTCGCAAGTTTGACATGCCTGTCCTTCTTTTAGATTCTTAGACTTTTATATATGCTTCCTGTTTTAATATATTCATAATTTTATAGACCATATTTGTGATTTGTATGCTTTTTAATTGACTATATCCAGATTCCTTATGCTGGTCTATGATTGTAATAACATGATTTGATTTGAGGTTTGACTGTCCTCACAAATGCTTCTTTGCTAGGCAAACAGGAGAGCATGAAAATTAGCCACCAGCCATGCCCTGATCTATCTCATTTTTTGCTGCATTTGCTTTCATTGTAAAGGGAAGCTGCAAAACCAGTCCTCTGCTCCAAGGCACTGCAGCTGCTTCCCTGTTGACAGCATTAGATGAGCAACAGGGAAGTATCCCTGCTTCAAGCTGTGCAAACCTCCAGCATTGCAAGTTGGAAACTGGAAATAGTATGATTTGTGCTCCTCTGCAAGTAAGAATTAAATTTTCTCAGCTGTTTAGTATTAATGATGACATGTGGACACAAGATGTGGCACAAATCTAGGAGCTATCCACTAAAGTACCATGAATCCTAATACATAACTCTAAAGTCTGGAATTTTGAATTCATTAATCAATAAATTAACACTTTAATCAAGATTTAAATCCTCTTCAATTATAACTAACCCTATAAAAAGTAAAATCATTATAAAATTGTGATTGGAAAAGATTTACAGGTCATCTCTACAGGCCATGTAGGTATTTCAGCCTGAAACTCCCTGTATCTTAACTAGTATATTGAGAATCTGAAAAACAAAATGGAGTGGAGCGGAATGAAATAGAATAGAATATTCTTTATTGGCCAAGTGTAATTGGATACACAAGCAATTTGTTTCCAGTGCATAAGCTCTCAGTGTACATACAAACAACAAAGTAATATAAGATACCAATAGTAGAAGGCAATAGGAAAGATGAGAAAGATAATAGTAATACAACCCTATTGCATGGGTAAACATCCTTAGAATAAGATAGTACTGTGAGAATTATGTGTTCAGCAGAGTGATGGCATGAAGGAAAAAAACTGTCTTTGTGTCTAATTGTTTTGGCATGCAATGCGCTATAGTGGTGTCCTGAGGGGGGAGGAGTTGAAACAGTTTAAGTCCAGAATGTGAGGTGTCTGTAGATATTTTCTAAGCCCTCTTTCTGGCTTGTGCAGTATACAAGTCCTCAGTGGAAGGCAGGTTGGTTGCAATTGTTTTTTCTGCAGTCTTAACTATCCGTTGAAGTTTGTACGGGTCATGTTTGGTTGCTGTTCTGAGGTGGTCTCCCATGGAGAATGAGACACGCACGCAGCAGGTATCTCGGGATGGAAGCCCAGAGCTGACTCCAGCACCCTCTTTTATTGTTACTCAGGTTTTTACATCACACAGCGTAATCAAAAGACGTATATAGGGGTGGTTACAATATATCAAATAACAGACACTCTCCAGATGCAAGGCTACGCAGGTGTTCTTATCAGAGTCTGTCCAAAAGGTTGATGAATGCATCCTGTGTCTGAAACAGACCGTTTGTTATTTCAGGCCCTTGTGGGAGATGTCCATGGGCATTTGTGCAATTAATCCCACACTGTTCCAAACCAGATAGTTATAGAAATACAAATGACAGATTCAATAATTCCTCTGAGAAGTGTTTCAGCAGATTCTTGGGCAATCTGAACTTTCTGAGTTGACACAGAAAGAACATTCTTTGTTGTGCCTTTTTAATGATGGTTCTAATGTTAGGTGTCCATTTCAAGTCCTGGGAGATTATAGAACACAGGCACATCAAGGTCTCTATTATTGATACTGTGTTGCCTAATATTGTAAGAGGTGGTAGAATTGGTAGGCTTCTCCTAAAATCTACTACCATCTCTACTGTTTTAAGAGTGTTTAGCTCCAGATTGTTCTGGCTGCACCGCAGAGCCAGTTGTTCTATCTTCCATTTCTATGCAGAATCCTCTAGATTCTAGAATGAGACCACTATTGTGTCATCTGCAAACCTCAGTACTTTTAACAGAGGGAGCCTTCAAGATGTAATCATTGGTATATTTAGAGAAGAGTAATGGAGAGATCATACAACCATGGGGGGGACTCCTGTGTTAATTCAATTAATTCAGGTATTCAGTATGATTTTACATAGCTTTACCTGCTGCTTTCTATCTGTTAGAAAGCTTATAATCCACTTACAAATGTGTTCAGGCACAGATAGGTGTGTCAGTTTGGAGAGAAGAATTTCTGCAATGATGGCATTGAATGCCAAGCTGAAGTTTACAAAAAGAACCTTTGCAAAGGTCCTTGGGGATTCAAAATGTTGTAAGATGTAGTGCAGTGCCATGTTAACAGCATCATCTGCTGATCTATTTGCACAGTAGGCAAATTGCAAAGGGTCTAGCAGCGGATCCGTGATAATTTTCAAGGGGGGGGCAGCATTAACCTTCTAAAGGTTTTCATAACTACAGATGTTATATTACTACATAACTACATAGTTATGTTACATGACTACAGATGCTATGTCAAATGTTAAATAAAATGCAGAATAGAAAAATGAATTGATGTTACCTAGGTAGATCAGATGTTACATTTTTATTGTATATTTTTATTCATAATATTGTAGGAAGTCAGCACCCCCCCAAGAAGAAAGAAATATTTAGGGGATATTAAAAAAAGGCAGAATATTTTCCCAAAAGAATAATGAGAAAAAATCTTAAAAGGAAGAAACCTCTCCCACAAGCAGAAACTCAGCAGGCCAGCTCTGTAGAAATGCACATTTAATAATCCTTTCAGAAAGACTGGAGCCAGTAAGCTTGGAACTGATGGGATTAGAAAGACAAAGACCCCTAAAATCTACACTCCCCCACGCAAAATCTAGACATGACCTTTAGGAAATAATAGGATTAACCCACCACCATTAGAATATCAAAAAGGGCACACTGAACCTCAGGTCAAAGTTCATTGCACAGGAACAGGAATAACCTCAAACAGGAACAACTCCAAACAAAAAAAACGCAAAAGGTATAAAAACCCATCCATTCTCAGCTCCATTTTGTTAGCTTTCCCAGAACCGCATGCTTTTGCTGTTCTGTTCTTCAATAAACTGAACCTTCTTTCCTAAGTAACCTCCATTTTTGGCTTGGTTCGGACCCTGAAGATTTTTCTTTCAACAATATTCTAAATTAGATTAATACTAACTAATCTTTTTTTTTCTTTTGACAGTCCCAATGCAGTGCCTTTATTTCACTGGGCATTCTGGCTTTACCGTATTTGGAATTGCATTATGGCTTATGATCTACTAGATGGCAGCACTTAAACTAGAAAGTAAGCATTATCTGGTTATTTGGATGAAACCGAATATGGGAAGTCCAACACTGTTTAAAAGAAACATATGAAAGAAAGCAATGGACAACCACTCTGAATTTTTGCCAAAAGCCTACATAGATTTGTCTGGGTACGTCACTGGACTTCAAAACAAATTTATCTCCTATTATGTACTGAAAAGTGGTATTTGACTATTTTTCAAATTGCTAGACTTGTCTTACTACCAATAATAATTTTTAATAGCATTAGCAGGCAAAATGTGTATCTTTGTTTCACAAGTACATTCCTAATTATATATTTCAGAATTAGCAGTTTACAAATGGCAATTGAATTAGATCACTTCTCTGTTTGAAAGCCTAGATAAACTGCTCAGGATTGTGCAATCATCATCAGAATTTGCAAATTGTCACTGTGCTTATTTTGTACATATTTAAGTTTCAGTATAATTGTCATTTCTGTACTGCAGTTCTACATGTCTGCCTGTTAGTTTAATAAGACTCACTTGGATCAGAAAAACATCCAGGTCAGTGAGGGCCAAAGAAGAGGAGAAATGGGAAGAACAGAGACTAGAGTTAAGGAAGTAAAATGAGTATATAGAAAAGAGCGCAGTTCTTTGCAGGGCCAAGAAATAGCTCTGGGGCAATGTTTGAACTGCACATATATTGTTTTTAAACTGTGCATTAAGATATATGTAAAACAGTGTGAATTAGGGGAATAAATTATCAGAGGGTTTCTTTCTGTAGAAGATTGCTGAATTAGAATGAATGAAAATGCAGTACTGAAGGTTGTGAGCAACTTATGTAAATAGCTGGTGTCCTTTCTGTCTCTTATGCTTTTTTATGACATAGTAACAGATTTTGATAATTTTCAGGAGACTCAGAGACAATCAGCTTTGTCAGTGTTATGACGTTAGAATTCAAAGCAGGACCAAGCAAATATAATGTGCATGCTACATGTTAGGGGAGAGAACAAACACGTGGCTTTGTAGATGTTACTGGAATTATAGTTCTCACTATCTTTCACCACTGGTTGCTCTGAGTTATATTTCAGAAATTTCTAGAGATTTCTTCACTTTGTTACACATTATTTAAACTATATAACCAAGGCCTTCTTCCCTATGTGATTTAAAGCAAAGCAGCAGCAAAGAGGTATGGATTGATGCCTTTTGCATTCTGGTTTCCTCCATTAATTTTTTTTCTGAAGCAAGAGCAGCCATTGAGAAGGGAAAAACTTTCACTTGCTGTCCAAAATGGGTTGAGACATTGCCCTAAGCATTAACTATGGCTTTACAAACTGAAAGGGCTAGATTCATGGATATCCTAAAGTGAAGCCAATAATTACATTGATCTCGATCCAGAACATACATTCTAACAGGAATCTTTGTTATTAATAACTATGTTTAATATCTCAGAGTTTAGAATTGTTTAAAATGGTACATAGGTAATTTCCACACAGTGAGTTATTACCTTCTGCTGCATTTTGCACTACTCTGAATGTTCCCATGAACTATGGTGGCTTTTTGGGAATTCAGTGAAGGAGAAAAGGGGAGGAAGGAAGAGCCGTAAAGCTGGCCAACAGGGCAATATGAAAATTTGGTCTTTTCCTTGGATGAGAGAAGCCACATTTCTGAGCAGTCCTGAAGAATTGAGAAAAGAAATTATGTATATCACCTTAAGTTCAGGAAGATGAATAGGAATCTGGGAGCCTAGGAAATGGGGCGGGACAGGAGATCCTGCTACAGTAATAGGTGGCTATCTGGTCTGTCACTTTAAAGGAAATATAATCTTGCTATGTTTCTTGTTAGGCAGGAGCTGAGCCCGCAGTTATCTAGATTAGCCTTCTAAGTCTGCTGGAAGCTTCACAACAATCTGTTAGTATGTTGTTTTGTTATATACAATAATTGTGCTCCTAATAAATGTTAAGTCATATGCAATGAGGTAACATCATCTGTATAGAGTTCTCAGAACTTATACTCCATGTCTGAAAATATATATTCTCTTGTGACATCATGTGACATCGTGAGACATATCGGGACAGTTTTGCCATTGCCGGCAATGGGGTGGGCGCAGCTTCCGAATGACACCCCTATAAACAGAATAACAGAGTTGGAAGGGACTTGGAAAATTTCTAGTTCAACCCACTGCTCAAGCAGGAGATCCTATACAATGTTAGACAAATGACTGTCCAGTCTCTTCTTAAAAATCTCCAGTGATGGAGATGTAATATACAAGACCTTTTTTTGCTTTGATGTTGGCAAATCAATTGATTGACTTCCTGACAATATTGCCACACCAGCTGGAGTAGACTACCTAAATATTTGACAAGGCATGTTCTTAATCTGGTACTGAAGATCCTATGTTGTTTTCAGCTTTTCAAATTTTGTAAAACATTTCTTCTTACTGATGAGGAATAATTAGTATAAATTGAATACTTTATTTAGCCAAGTATGATTAGACACAGTAGGAATTTGTTTCCAGTGTCTTCACAGGTTGCTAGTTATTTCTTCTGGCCTCTATAGTCTTCCTGTCTGTCTGCCTTGAACTTTATTAAACCCAAAATATAGTAAACAATGCAATAAAGAAAAATACAACTGTGTCTTTATATCCTACGATTAAGCTCAAATCTCCAGCGAGGATCTTTGCATCATCCTTTGGTTTCTTTTTCTCATATCAAACGCAGAGGCAAGTAGAAAAACAGTATCCGATTTTCCAAACCTTATGTTCAACTCCCAGTAATGACAATTACACAATATAATCAGCTATAATTCTTACAGTTTTGACCTAGAACTGGAAATCCTTGTTATATCTTGTTGGGTTTACCTAATACGATATACCATAGTTTAATATATCTTGATTACATACATCATAATTGGCTGGATTTATACTCAGATTTAACCATAACCAAATCAGCCATAATTTTTAATTACGGTAAACAAATTAGCCATAATAACCTATTGTTAGTGTTTTTCTACCTTTAAAAAAAATGCTCATGTTTATTAGTATAATTAGCATATATAATAATAAAGAAAATATATTTTGATCAGTGGTACCTGTATAAAAGTTACTGCTGTAAACCTTGGCTCATCCAGTATACTTGGTTAAAATGTATTGTTTAACTTTGCTCAATGTGCTGTGTGAAACCAGGAAATTGTATTAATGTAGTTACATTGAGGTTCAGTAAAACATACATGAGCACAGTTTATATCAATGACTTCAAAAGTCTCAGTAAAAGTAGTTTATTTGGGAAGAAGCTGTAATAGGAGGTAAAACTGTATAACTTATAAACATGTCATTTGTTAATTTCTATAGGCCATTTGGTATGTCCACTTGATGCATGAAACTTGTTAAAGATAGCCCTCGTTAATTCTGATAATAGAGCAACTGAACCTTAGAATAACATTTTGGCTCATTACCTTAATATTATCCCATCTAAGAGACACATTATCAATAGCGCAATACTAACTCCATTAATTAATACCAATTAATATAACCAGCTAAACACTGAACTGTCATTTGACAGTCATAAACAAAACCATGTTCATTTAAGTATTTATTGCATGCAAAAACATGATTGGATAAAACAGAAACAGCAATTGTGAGACACTGCAAGTCACATGGTAACATTAGGTAAGCTAACAATATGATGTGAGGCATAATTTCAGTGAGAGTGTATATACGTATGTGAATACACTCAAAAGGAATAGTTTATCTCTACTGCCAAACCGGTTCATGCCTGAGGTTTTAGCTGAAACAAGAATTTGAACATCCACAACAAAATACGGTGAGCATAGCTTTCCGAGAATAGTAAGAATATTTTGCCTGCTTTAATGGCTAGTACTTTCTACAATCTGTCTCCATATGCTTTCTTACAAAGCCCTCAACAACAGCCTGGGGTTACATATTAGACTGCTACAGTTACTCTGATTATATCCAGAAAAGTGCAGTCCTCTTCTTTCCAGAAAGCCATTCAGGGGGAAGGGAGGGCCCATCTAACTATATCACTAGTCATTGTGATTGCATTGCGATACATCATATCAAAGTTCCCTGTGAGGCAACTCTTTTGAGAAAGATTGTCTATTCTTCTACTTGTGCCAAGGATCAACAAGACCAACCAAGAGTTAATGTTATGACTTAAAATACCGGAGAAAGGGAAAGAAGAGAAGAATCAAGGAAACCATGAGGTTTCTGGAATATTGAGGCTAATGGCTACGCATCCAGGTCAAACTCATTTTTGTTTTTCTCATTTAGAAACCAGGACAACTTTCTCTACCCTGATGCAGAAGTGGACTATAACTTCCAGAATTTCCATCATCATGCCCTGTCTTAGGCTATAGTTCAACAGATCTGAAGGACACCAAAGGTACACCTGTTATAGGGCCACTCTTATTCATGTTTCAATATCCTATGTTTTGCTGAAACAATTATGGTAGAATTATATTTAGATTATTGTCATGCCGTTATTACTCTCAAATAGAGCTTGGACAAGGAAAAGAAAGGATATTAATAGTATGACAAGGAAATTTTCAGTGAAAAACACTTTTTAGTATGAGAAATCACAGTAACACTGATAGAAGAAATAACAGATATAGGAGACAAGGTATGGTCCACAGATTTTAATAGTCATTTTCTTTCTGGGAACCACTGACCTGAGGCTAAGTCTTGTATTCCATTTAGAGCAGGGGTGTCAAACTCGCAACTTCACGTGACATGTTGCGACATATGGGGCGGGCTGGCAGTTTGACATCCTTGATTTAGAGTCTTTAAATAGTTGTTTATGCATTTAATTTAAAAAAATTGGGATAGGGCCAATAAACTTAATAAATAAAAATAAAATAATAAATAAGTAAATAAAGTAGGTAAGTAAGTAAGTAAATAGGAATAGAGATTTCTTATTTTTAATAGAGTACTTCTGGGAGAATATAAGTTAAGCAAATGGTATAATGATGTTCCAAAGGGTGGGTATGATGATAGAAAAAGCTGTTGCCCCAAATCCCATCATGTTGTCACTTCATCCAAAATTAAATGAGGATGATCACAATGAAAACACTACAATATATACTTTACTATAAGGGATCTGTTCCTTATTTCAGTAATCTGAAGACTATCTTTTTCTACACAATCCTGTCTGGTCATGAGTGGCCTTTTTGAAGGTTTCTGTACAGTGTGAAGCAAGGTGACATTTTATCTGGGGTACAGTTCTCCTTGATGGGGCATCCCCACTTTGAAATTGTTCCCAGAGAAGCTTGTGGAAGTTATTTCCACCGTCCTTTCAAACAGAATGCTTACTAAGAACAGAAACCAATTCTATGATTGAAAGGCTGTCAGAAGACAGTTTTCATTTTATTTTGACTATTTAGAGGGCTTTCCAACTCTACAAGGACAGCAACAAGGCGGCTTTGAAATTGGCTGTTCAAATCATCTTGCAGCAAACTGAACATACTGGCATACTGGCTATCTAATCAGAATCTTCTCCACCAATAGCAAATGAATGCACGGTTAAACCACATCTTCCAGCAGATCTGGCCAATAACAAAGGGTGTTGGGAGATGCAATTTAATATCATTAGGAAGGTCACATTTTAGGAATTCTTGCTTAGCATCTACAGTGTAGCTCAGTGATGGCGAACCTTTTAGAGATCGAGTGCCCAAAAACTGGCCCGGCCCCCACTCCACCCCCGTCCCATCCCCATTCTGCCCTCCCATTCCCCGCCCCGCCTTCCTACAGGACAACTCACTGCCTTCAGGGCCCACCGCAGATCGCCCAGGCAGCCCAGCAGCGTTATGGTGGCCACACCCTCTGCCCACACTCTGCAGCATCAACTGCATGATGGGGTGTGAGGGCAGAGTCTTGTCTACAGTGCCTGGCTGCCATGTCCTTGGCTGCACTGTTCTGTGTGGGCCACATCGGGGGCGACTCTCCTTCAGGGGGGCTGCTGGAGAGGAGGGGGTCATGGGGGGAAGCAAGGCTGAGGCAATGGCACGTGTGCCCACAGAGAGGGCTCCGAGTGCCGCCTTTGGCACCTGTGTCATAGGTTCGCTACCACTGGTATAGCTTTAAGAAGATATATATTCCTTTTTGACTTCTTTTTAGATTAATATTTCCTTTTTATATGGTCCCTGATTTCAGCATGTATTTTTTTCTTTTTACCTGGGTTTTTAAAGATAGACGGTTTGATTTACGAATCTGATTGACTTTTAAAAATATAACACTGTGTTATATATTGCTTCCAAATTTATAAACCACTATGCAAAATGGTAAGCAGCATTTTAAATAAAGAAATTATGTAGTTATATGCCTAGTTGACTTCATTTCTGATCTAATTAAGCTATATAATATCCCAGTCCTCTCTTTAATGTTGGACATGTTGGCTTTCTATTACAGAACTTTCTTCTCTAAGTTTCTTACTGGTATCCTGTATCTCTAATTTTCCTTGTCATGGAAACCATTTCTAACATTCTACAAGATGTGCGCGATTACTGGGCTGATCATTTTTCTCGTAGATTCTATCCAAGAAGGCCAGCACTTCGCCAAGCAACTTCATTATCCACCTTTTATTTATTGGACTACAAAACCCGACAAGCTGAACTTGGAATGGACTATGGCCATCCATGTGCTCAGCTGAACAAAACAAAATTTGTCTTCCACGGTGGTGAGTGGCAAAATGAGGGTGTCCCCCAACAGATGCCCTTATTACAGTTATTCCCCTCTCCAGATAAGGAATCACCCAGCAAAGCCCTGAAGAAAGCAAACAAAGCCTTACTGGAAGAGAACAATTACTTGAAGCTACAGCTTGAGCTGCTTATGGACATGCTGACAGAGACCACAGCACGACTTCACTTAGTAGAAAAAAAGCTGGACACTACAACTTGGCATTCAAATATGAAAAAGTCAAATAACAAAGTGCTGATGCTTCGAGCTTAATAAACAGCTTAGATATAAGATCTAAAATAACTGTATTTGTGAAGTACTGATGTCCAGACACTTAATACAATCTTGCAAAAAATAATTTTGTAATGGCTTTGATTATTTTTGCTGTGTTTTAACTCACTGAGGTGCTGGGGAGAGAAGAAACCTTGCCATTATATTTAGTTCTGATGGTGGGTAGACTCAAAAGGAGCAGCAATTGCTTCTTGGATAGACTATGCTGCTGATATGAGCACCTGTCCCAGAAGCAACTCTCCAGCATGACTTCCAGGATGCCGATTCAATTGTTTCTGTTGTTATTTCCTAGCACAGTGGTTCTCAACCTGTGGGTCGGGACCCCATTTGGGGTCAAATGACCATTTCACGGGGGGTCGCCAAACCATGCTGTCCGCCATTTTTTCCCCTTTTCCCTAGCTGTCCTACTCCCTCTTATTGGGGCCACACCCACTTGGGGGTCACCACAACATGGGGAACTGTATTATGGGGTCACGGCATTAGAAAGGTTGAGAATCACTGTCCTAGCAGATAAACATAAATGGGAATTTCCCATGGTCTACAATAGGCTAAAAGCAGTGGCTGGCAATGTCACTTAACCAACTGTTTCACTTCCACTGCTAGAAGTCATCTGTTCTGTTGTGCAACTGTCCTCTTTCTCTTCCCACGAATCCAGTATCTACTATCAGACAGTAATGCAATTAGAGCAGCAGTCTTGAAGAAAATGCAACAATGTCCCTGCTTATTCCTCTCTGCACTGCAGCTTGCTTGTGCATAGATAACTTGATCACACCAAATTTCAGCCTCCATTTGTCCATGTAAACTGGCATTGTCCACCCTTACAGCCAGTGGCTTCCCAGGTTCTTTGGCAGAAAAAGCAATCTTATTAGCTGTGACCTGATTCTTTTAACTCAAGATGTTGGAGATTAAATCCGAAATTCTTCATCATGTACTGTAAAGGTGTGCTTTAATGTACTGTAATGAAGCATACTGATACGTATACAAATAAAGATGTCTCTTCAGCTGAATTCCCAGTGTGTGTGTGTGTGTACAGTGTACTCTGAGCTTGCTTATTTTCTTGCAGACATGACATTACCCTAACTAGGTAATATCGTTAAGGAGTGCTGTTTGCTGGCAGTTTATATTCTGGTGTCTTGTCTGTCTGGGAGGGTAGGGGCGGTCTTAGGGATTCTTTGGTTGGGCTGTTTACTAATTGCTCTTTGGCAGTTTCTTGATTGGGGTATTGCTTGCTTGATTGTTGGTCTGAAGGTGACCTTGGAGTTAATCTATGCTGATCTGAGTGCTGATTACTGGTGGAGAAGTGCTGGAGTCTTTTTCTCTTTTGGGATGGTTGATTGTCTCTTTTTCATAGTCTATAGATGTTGTTAATGTGTATGTGTCTATTGATAGCTGATTTATCAGAGTGCCAGGCTTCTAGAAATTCCCTGGAATTTTTGGATTTGGCCTGGTCCAGGACTGTCATTTTCCCAAGTAAAACAATGGTTAAATGTTGTGAAATTAAAAAAAAAATCATCATGCCTTTTGATTGCCAGTTGGTGTTCATGGATGCATTCTGCCAGTCTTCTGCCTGTTTGTCCTACATAGATGTTGTTGCAGTTCTTACATTGTATGTTATAGACGACTTGTTTTTTCTTCTGGGGTTGCTGGATCTTTGGGTTTATTTAAGACGTTTTGAAGGGCCTTAGTTGGCTTACATGCTACCCTGACTCCATGTGGTTGTAGTAGTCTATTTGCAATTTCTGGAATATTCTTGATATAAGGCAGTGTAATTCTTTTTAGGGATTGTGTTGGCTGTGCTGTATTGGGTTGAGTGGTCAGGGACTTTTTGATGAAGTTGTGTGGGTATCCATTTTGTTGGAATGTGTTGTATATAGATGCTCCATTTCCTTTTTTCTGTTGTTCTGGGTTGCTGCAGTGAGTTTGGGCTCATTTAAATAAAGTCCTTAAACAGCTTCTCTTGTGGGAGGTGGAGTTATTGCTTTGGTAGTGGAGCATCTGGTTAGTATGGGTGGTTTTTCTGTAGACTTGCATTTCTAGTTTACCATTATGGTCTCTGCTGATCAGGATATCCAGGAAGGATAGCGAGTTGTTGTTTTCTTCTTCTCTGGTAAACTGGATTCCTTTAAAAATGTTATTGATGATTCGTGGCTGTTCTCTAATGAAATGACTCCTCATTTCAACCCTGAGCTACAATAATATTCTCCTTCATTTGGTACACTCGGGGTGCTATATATCTTTGCTCTGCTTTGACTAGCTGGCTGAATGTATGCAAGCATTTAATACTGTAACCAGTTTGCATAAACCTGACTCAAGCAGTTAGATGGTATTCTCTGACAGGAAGATTCAAAGAAAGAAACCTGTAGGAAACTTCTACAATTAGTCCTCGACTTACAGCCACTCACTTAGTGACCAAAGTTACAGTGGAACTGAAAAAAGTGCTTATGACCGTAGCAGCATCCTTAGGGTCATGGGATCAAAATTTGGATGTTTGGCAACCAATTCATATTTATGACGGTTGCATTGTCTCGGGGTCATGTGATTAACCATTGTGACCTTCTGATAAGCAAAATCAATGGGGAAGCCAGATTCATTTAACAACTGTGTTACTGACTTAACAAGTGCAGTGGTTCACTTAACAACTAAGGCAAGAAAGGTCGTAAAATGGGGTTAAACGCTCTTAACAAATGTCTTGCTTAGCAACAGAAATTTGGGGCTCAATTGTGGTCGTAAGTTGAAGACTACCTGCATTGTGGGGGAGGGAGATGTTAATACAGAATATACAGAAATTAACTAAATTCCCAACCAGACCTTCCTGACTTTAGTGGAAAGGTATTAACCACTTTTGCGGCTGTTGCTTGGCTTCAATCAGTTTGCATGAAAATTCATGGCTGCATTTCTTGTTCTAGGATTTAAGCATGGCTAAGGTGACAAAGATGACTAGTTAAGTTGGCTTCGGAGAAGAAAAAGAAAGGAGGGTATTAACTTTCCACTTGTTAATGCTAAATAATAAGGCAATAGCTTTTATAATAATATACTGTATATAAAGTGAATTGAAGTCCAAGATAGTAAAACACATGTGTGTTTCCCTTACTTCTCTTACTTCCCTCTTTGTGATGGTTCTGCTTTTCTCTGGTTATATCATCTTTGAATTTATGGAATATTTTGTTGAAAATGTTCTTGCTGATAAAAAAAAGTATGTTGGTATGCTAAGCTTATCTTTTGCTGACCTTCTATTCCTTTCTCAATTAGATAAGCAGCAACATTCACTGAACCATCTGTATGTTTTCTCCAACCTTCTAGTTCCTCTAATCTAGTCCATGAGTATAACAGAGATACTAGAGTTGTGGAAAGTCTGAATATGAATTTGAAAAACAGCATCTGAATTCTTCTACACTTTCACCTAAGTTGACCTACATATTTATTTTTATTAGCTTATAGTTTAAAATATGCAAATATAAAAACAAGTAATAGGGAACAAAGGTAAGGGGAAGGGAAAAAAAGAAGTGTGGAAGAGGAGGGAAGAAAAAAAAGGGCGTTGACTTCCGACTCCTTCTGTTGCAGTAAAATAAGGCATTAGCAGTGAACCTCAACTTTTTACTTTTCTTTAATAGTATAAACTAGCCATTTCTATAACAACAAATCAATCTGTGCCTCTCTGGAATGATATCAAAAAGGATTTACAAAGATAGGACAAATTACATTTATCAGTACTGGGTAGAATTTCTGTAATTAAGATGAATGTCTGTTTCAGACATTACCAATACTTGCAACTGATATTCCATTTAAACCAGTGGTTCTCAACCTTTTTATAGCTGCGACCCCGGTTGTAAGTAGAGGACTACCGGTATTTCCCTGCCCAAGAGCGCCGCGCATGCGTGGTGCTGGCCCCTGCGCCGGCCGAGGCATAGCTGGCAAGGGGTGGCGGCAGGCAGGCTCAGGCGGTCCCGGGAGGCCGCAGCGACGGTGCAGGGTGACCACCGGCTGGGCCACCAGCTGGCCCAGCCCAAGGCAGGTAAAGCATGCGCCGGGCCCCACGCGCGCCAGCAACCCTCCCTGTGCCCGCCACTGCCCCGCTAGCCTTACCTTGGCTGCCGCCCGTTTGGGGCGGTGGCAGACAGGCCCAGGTGCTCCTGGGCAGCCGCGGCAGCGACGGCGCAGGGCAACCACTGGCTGGGCCACCAGCTGGCCCAGCCCAAGATAAGTAAAGCACCCGCCGGACCCCATGTGCGCCAGCAACCCTCCCTGCGCCCACCGGCCTCCCACCTCCCATCCCCGGCCCTCTTTTACTTACTTTTTAGTTGCTCAGCAGGGAGGGAAGCTTTGCAGAATGTTCGCCTTGCAGCACCGTTTGCAGACTCGGGCTTTTGGCAGGCTCAGCAGGGCAGAGACAGCCTGGACAATTCCTATTGGCTTTTGAAAGCCAATAGAATTAGACTCTGTTCAAGAGAGTCGATTCTATTGGCTTTCAAAAGCCAATAGAATAAGAGGGAGTAGCACAGCTAAGGAAAAGGGGAAAAATGGCGGAAAAAATGGCGGACTGCGTTGTTTGGCGACCCCCGTGAAATGGTCGTTCGATCCCAAATGGGGTCGCGACCCACAAGTTGAGAACCACTGATTTAAACAAAGGCAGAAGAATATTTCCAAAGTAAAGTAAGTACAAATATGGGCAAGAGGATAGGAGCTGTTTTTGTTGCCTGTGATTTCAGACAACAAACATATTCAAAATTGTCATTAATAGCAAGCAAGAAGGTTTGCAAATATGGACAAGAGGATAACAGCTCTCTTTGTTCCTTATGATTTCAGACAACAAACACATCCAAAGTTGTCACTAATAGCTGAACTCTAAGCTATTCCTAGTGAACAGAGGAATTTGCAGAGGTTTGCTCTGGTATTAGTCTGCTGCAGCAAAACTACTACTACTACTACTACTATTTAAGGATTTAGCATCTTAAAAAGAAATGGATTATAGCAGTGGTGGCGCTCGTGGGCTATGCCCCGGAGATGGCAACCGTCCCTCTTCAACCAGCCGCCCGATAACTTGCCGAGGTCCCACGTGGCCAGATGCATCCCAGCACCCATGTGCTCGCTGGCTTCTGTATACGGGGGCCGATGGTGTCAGGCAGCAGCCACCATGGCCCCTGCCTCACTTTGCCCTGTGACAATGGCACCCCTGCCTTGCCTTGCCTCACCCCGCAGGACGAGCCTCCTGCCCACCACCTTACCTGCCAGAGACTCCCTGGATCTCCCCCAATCCTGCCCGGCCCCCATAGGTATCCCTCCCCACGAGCAACATCGAGGTGATCACACCCACCTTGGCCACACCCACCCAGTCTGCCATGACCACAGCCACGCCCATCCAGTGGGCCACACCCACCTGACACCCAGCGAGAAATAAGTGGGGTTTGGGTTGCAGTTTGGGCACTTGGTCTCTAAAAGGTTTGCCATCACTGGATTATAGTCTTGTATAGCATGATGTCAACGCTGTAAACATTGGATGTTCCCGCTCTGACAACTGATGAAAATTGCAGCCATTTGCTCTTTGCTTTTAATATGCTTTTTCTGGTATTTAAAAATTATGTGCAGAAGGGGGGGTTGGGATAAATGCTCAAGCTCAGCTAGCCATAATACTGCTGCTTTGTGGGAACCCAAGGACGAACTAATAACATTTTGGTGGGCTGAGGAGCAAGCCTACATTTTAGGCTAATTGGAGAATGTGATTTATGGCAGCTTATTGGGGGGTGGGAATTGCACTTTGTTACTTTGTAACCGGGGGAAGGGAATTTAGTTTTTGGGTTCAACTGTGTAGTGCCAATACTTTGTTTCCTGAATAAAATGTTCTTTAAGGAAGAATTTTTGCCTTGAAGCTCTTTTGATGGGTTTCATCTATCAGAACCATGACACATATATGCTGGAATTTTGCCAAAAACCAAGTATGGATACTGGATTCATTCTGATCTCGATCCATCTGCCTTTGGGTTGAGTGGTGTCATAAGTTGGAGTTGACAGTAAGAAAGCAGCTTTCTCTGAAAAATTCGTGTTTTCTAACTTTTATTTTTCCAAGTAAGAAGAAACAACCAGCAATGCTTATTCTACAAACTTCCCAGGTGGGTAGCTATTGCTCCCAATAATTTGTACAGATCTCCATATCCACAATATGAACTTTTTTTATCCTATTACCCCTATTCTGATCAATCATCTCTCAATTCATACACAATGCACTTCATGTTGGTTTAACAATGGATATTTGAAAACAGAGAATAGGCTGTGTGGACAGGGGAGGTCCTCCATCTTGGAGTTATTTGGTCAGCTGGATTAGGCCAATAGCAGGGACCACTTGCTAGGATTATCTTTAAGCTCTAGCCAAATAAAGTAATTACTTTATAGACCGTCACATAATAAGGATGATACAGTTGTATGTTTACCTTGGCAGAAATCAATTGCAAGTGTTGATTTCCACAATACCACTGAAAAAGAAAAACAAGGAAGTCAAGAAGAAACCAGTATGGCTACACAAAGATCTCTCTGACAAACTGAAAGACAAAAAGAACAAGTACAAAAAATGGAAAGAGGGACACATAACTAAGGCTGATTATCAGCAGTCAGCCAGAACATATAAAGATGAAATCAGGAAAGCAAAGGTTCAGAAGAATAAAAACTTGCAACAGAAATCAAGGATAACACAAAAAAATTATTTCAATATATTAATAACAGGAAAAAAGTCAATGAAACTGTAGGTCCACTAAAGAGAGAAGATGGCAAGGAAGTAACAGGCAATAGGGAGAAAGCAGAACTGCTTAACTCATTCTTTGCATCGGTCTTCACACAAAAAGAAATTATAGCCCAACATACAAAAAAAAACCTACTTCAAAAGACAAACTAGAAACAAAAATTAAAATAAGCAAGAAAAAGCAGTAACTGTGAGAAGGACCTTGGGAGTCCTAGTGGATGATCACCTGAATATGAGCCAGCAGTGTGCAGCAGCAGCCAAAAAAGCTAATATAATCCTGGTTGCATAAACAGAGACACATCAAAATCATGCAAAATATTAGTACCACTATATAAAACCCTAGTAAGACCACACCTGGAATATTACAACCAATTTTGGTCACCATACTACAAAAAAGATGTTGAGATCTTGGAAAAAGTTCAGGGAAGAGCAACTAACATGACCAAAGGCTGGAGACTAAAACATATGAAGAACGGTTGCAGGACTTGGGTCTGGCTAATCTAAAGAAAAGAAGAAATGGGGGTGACATGATAGCAGTATTCCAGTATCTGAGGGGCTGCCGCAAAGAAGAGGGGTTCAAATTATTCTCCAAAACACCAGAGGGTAGGACAAGAAACAATGATTGGAAACTGATCAAAGAGAGAAACAACCTGGAATGAAGGTGAGGACAATTAACCAGTGGAACAGCTTGCCTCCAGAAATCGTGGGCGCTCCCATCACTGGAGGTTTTTAAGAAGAGGCTAGACAATCACTTATCTGAGACAGTAAAGGTTCTCCTGCTTGAGCAGGTGGCTGGACTAGAAGATCTCCAAGGTCCCTTCCAGTTCTATTCTCTATACTGTCATAACTTATGACATAGTTTATGTTTGAAGTAGTATATTGGAAAAATGCAAGAAAACACAGCAATGGGGATCCAGATGTTAAGTATTCTGGACCCCTTAAGCCTGACTGAAGGAAGTCTTTACAAGCTAACCTGAAGAAGCAGACTAAAGATATGCACCAGAGAAGATAGGACACCACTGACAAAGAATACTTTTTTGAATATGTAGTTTCCAGGAATATGAAAGCAGACAAAGCTCGTAGTTTCATCCTCAAGACCTTTATTTGCATGGCAACCTTTTGGAATTTAGTCAGATTTCCTTCCCTCTCCGGAGAGTTTCCTAGAGTCGTTGACGCGGCCTTGTGAGATCCAAACTATTCGCCCCCCATCCCGGGTCCTCTTGTTGTTTTCCAGCGCCCAAATACAAAGACCCTGGGACTTTAAAGGGAAGAAAGGGGGTGAAAAATGGTGCCTTTGTAACCAGGCGATTGGTTGGCTGCAGAGGACGGACGCGGGGAGGGGTTATTTAATCTGATGTCACAAGCCTACAAGTGGGGGAATGGGTTATTTATAGAGGCGGAGAGCAGCGGTGCGGACGCTCGGTGAGTGGCGGGGCGAAGGGCGCTCGGGGGCGGCCTTCAGAGGTGGGGGAGGGGGGTTGTAACTCCGGCAGTCGAAACCGCGTCTTTCCCAGCAAGCCGCGGTAGCGGCGCTGTTGATTTAACCGCTTCATACCTTCCGGGTATTGTTTTAGCATCCCACTTGACTGATTTATTCGTCGCCCTTCGCATCCTCCTTGATCGTCCCCGGGCAAAAAGCAGAAAAGACAACCAGAGAAAGCGATGGATCCGTGTCACACCGAGGAGACTGGCCCAGAAATCCCTGGCCTTGGTGAGAGGGCGCCGCTGAGCGGAGGGAGGGATCTGCGGCCTAGCGACGGTTGAGGCCGTTGCTGCGGGTTTTCGTGCGTTGGCGCAGATCGGGAAGGGGGAGGGGCCTCGGTTCACAGACTTCGGGCCGATGTCTCATTTCCCCAAACACGGCCGGCGAAAGGGATTCCCTTCTCGCGTCGGTGGATTGTCCCGCGTGGCTTTTTAAAGAAAGCGTGGGGGGGCACCCCCCATTCTGAGCGCCTACACCTCCCCCGCCCTTTCTTTTGACCACGTCCTGCCTCCGCCATTGTCGTGGGTGTTTCCTCGAGGCGCGCTGCGGTCTCGACTGGCAGGCTGCAGGGAGGAAATGGCTAGGGGTTGATTCGGCCTTCTGTTCCCTACCACACTGTTGTGAAAAGAGGGAGGTAAAGGATCTCTGCACGGAAGGAAGATCCGCAATGGTTGTTGGGTTGGAAATCCCCAAAATGGAAGGGAGCGGGACACGTGACCGACGTCAATAACAAAACGGAGCGAACGGATCTCGCTCTGGTCCACCTTCGCCCCATTGCGCAATATTATGCAGCTTGGTCGAGCTCTGTTTTGAGCGACCTTCTCATGTATCGCTCAAAGAAACGAAAGCTTCTGCTCCTCCCCACGAAGTGCCTTTAGAGTAATAGGCCCTGCAATGGTAGTAGTGGCCTAGAGCAGGGGTAGGCAACCTCGGCTCTTTTATGACCGAGGTTGCCTATCCCTGGCCTAGAGTACAGACGGAAATCATGAGACTCCCTCATAAGCAACGCTCCGCCAGACCGGACTCTTGACCTATCTAGTCCAGTGGTCTCCTCTCACATGACCAACCAGCTGCATAAGGAAGCCCACTAGTTTCCCACCAGATGGTCTTCAGAGCAACCACATTGCCATTAAAGCTAATAGTGTGTTGTGGAAAATTAATGTCATGAAGAGGTCCTTTATTTTCAAGCTCCTCAGTTGAAAACATTTAAATCGAGCAGGAGTGGGGGATTATGGCCCTTTTATGACTTGTGGACTTCAATTCCCCGAATTCCAGAGCCAACATGGCTGGCTCAGGAATTCTGGGAGTTGAAGTCCATAAATCATAAAAGGGCCATAGTTCCCGGCCTCTGAACTAGAGCTTGATTCTATTTACAGTAATCAACATTTATCAAATTCTAAATGAGAATTACAATACTTCAACTGCTAATTAATTCTAGTCTTTACTATTTTAAGTCTGTAAAGTATGTCTTTGCTTGAAAGTACTATGAAGTGCAGTTTTTGTGTAATTTAACAAGCTTCCTTAATGTATCTCTGAAAGTTTCCATCCTCTTAAAGATTAAGAATGCTGCAGTGGAAGCTGAAAGTGTATTATTCAGCTACTTGAAGATCTGTGCTGGCCTTTTACAATTTAGTTAGTGCAGTGAGTTGCCAGTAATCAGTGGTAAGACTCTCTGAGAAGTTAGGATTTTAACTTTGGTTCTTTATATAAAATCACAGGAGCCTGGTTTGGGCATAACATTAAACTTTAATGGACAGGTACATGTGTTGTAAATCAACAATAAACCACAATTGTTACTGGTGAACAAATTATGAATTTAGATTAAATATGCTTTAATAGTATACTGAATTAGTACAGTTTTTCTTCTTTGTCTTCCTCAACACTACCCATTAATAGATAAAATGTATATAGAATGAATATGGCTGACAGCATACTTGTCACATTAATTTCAAAACAAATTTGAGATTGACCCTAATGAAAATGGTAAAGTGATGTACCTAACAAATCTTTATTGAAATTAAAGTACATATAAAATGGTAATAATTGGATTTCTTCACTGAAAACATTGTGCAACAGTCTCCTCTTTGCATGTTAAAATCTATTAGTTTGAGTTGTTTGTGCTCATTAGATAAATAATAGTTTTCTTAGTGTCCACACTAAACAATATCTTCATTTGCTAAGCAGTCAAAAAAGCTTTGATCTGTGAAAACAAAAGGTACTCAGACAAGATATTGAAGCTTATTAATGGGAATATTGAGGGTAGAATTGTGTTTGTGTATTCAGTAGCCAGTTGAAAATTGGTTTGATTTTGCCAGATAAGGGAATCTATTCCAGAGTGTCCTCTGCCCTCATTAGTTGGTTAACTGGTCTCATATTTTAATAAGCATGCTTTTGTTATATTTTTGTGCTACATCCACAAGAGAAGTAGAAAATACTGTTCTTAAATTTTCAGTAAAAGCTTACCGTATATGCCGACGTATTAGGCGACCCGGCGTATAAGATGACCCCCGTCTTTATCGCCGAGTCGCCTTCCTAGAACGTCGTCTTATACATCGGAAACTACCAGTATTTCCGGCGTATAAGACGACTCGGTGTATAAGACGACCCCCGTCTTTGGTGCCGAGTTTAGCGCTTCCGGAAGTTGTCTTATACGCCGGCATATAAGGTAATTAAATTTGCTAATACATCTCTATGTAAAAGACAACTCTGTTATAGAAGACATAAGATGGTTCCCTCCACTTTGGTCTTGTAAGCATTAGCCAACATTGCAAATTGCATGGAATTCCTAAAAACTCCTCGAAAATATCTGTTGGTCATATAGATACATTTATAAATAACTCTATTTAAATGGAGATAGTGGGCAAGGTACTGATATGAAAATTTGGAATATAATTAAAATATAGTGCAGATTGTAAACAGAAGACTTTGTTAATAATGCTATAAAAATGAAAAAGATGGAGTGCCTTGAGATATTTGAAAATTCTTTGGCCACAAAATATAAAGTGGTTTATTACGGTGATTCGTGCAACTTACTGCTCCAAAATGAGATGTATTTTAACACGGCATGATATACAAACCTATCCCAAGAACAGGTACATACTACAAAGTTATGAATTGAGCCTCTTGTAATGAGTTTAAAAATGGCAGTGTAAATTAAGGAGAAATAATGTTTACTTGTTCTAATAGGTATTGTTTTATTGCATCATTTCTGAAATTTTCATTAACACCTAAGACCAAAATGGCTGTTTTTCAGTTTGTCAGAATCCATTCTGCAAAAGAAAATTAGATTGTATTTCACCTGGAGTTCAATTACATTTTTTCCAATAATAATTAGTATTGCACTGTCTCAGATGAGTATGTTAGTGCAGGGGTCCCCAACCCCCGGTCCGTGGCATGTCAGCAACTGATCTGCACAAACAAGCAAAGCCCCATCCTCGAGATGCACGCAGCACACAAAACCACGCACCCTCTGGTCCGCGGAAAACCTCTCCATGGAACTGGTCCCTCGTGCCTAAAAGGTTGGGGACCTCTGTTAGTGCATTTTTCATGTCTTGAATGTAGTAGTAGTACTTATTTCAGTTTCATAATGGAATTTTGCTCAGAATCCTTTTAACTATAAAATGTTTTACTACATATTACTCTCATTCTCTGTAAATATTCATGAAATTCTTAGTTTTCAGAAACTTACATTCAAAAAACTAGAAAATATTTTTTCTGTCTGTATTTTACTTTTGCTCTTAAAACTATCATAGCCTTGAAGAGTTTTACATACACTGAACTTTGAAGTTTGATTAAAATTCAACCAGACATTGTTAAGATCTCCTGTTACAAACCACTGAATGCATCTGCTCCCGAATCTTTAAAGATTCATGAGTATATAAGCATTTATGGCACTGTAATATATAATTTATATTCCTTAGAAAGTGGCATTAAGGAGATCTTAAACTTGGATATGTAATATTCAAATACATGATTATATTCTTCTCTGAAGGATTTTTTAATTTATTTTAGCATTAAAAAAAGCGTCTAAGTAGCAAGAGATATATATACCTCATTGTTGTCTCAAAGGCAGATTTCATGTAAAGGTTTTCCAGATATTCCAATTGAATTTTTTCTTCTCACCCTTTATGCTATAGTGACTTCATGCATTTTTATATTTTAAAAATAGGGAATAGAAAATATACTAAATGTTTTGCAAATGCTTTCAGGTGCAGCTAATAGGTTTTCTTACATTTTATATATTTCTACTTATGTAGAGCCTAATATAAAGCATGTACCTTTGAAAATAGGACCTAATTGAATTATGGATAAATTTGCTTAAGTACAGATTAAGATTGCAGCCTTAATACTTTATCAGTGAATAGATTGCAGATTCTTGGCATATAATGTATCTACTAAGGATAATATAAATTTCAAACTAGGCTAAGTATTGAAATTTCCATTTTAATAGCAGTATTTTACTTTCAATGTTTAAATCACCATGAGAATGTCTATGGAGAGTCTTCCAGGTCATAGTTTTCCCAAAGGTGCTTTTTCAGGAGGCAAGTGGACTTGTTTTTGTTTTCGTCGTTTTGGTTTTCTTTGAAGACATTTTGCTTCTAATCCAAGAAGCTTCTTCAATTCTGACTGGATGGTGGGGATGAGTCTGTGTTGTCTGCATCTCAAACTGAAGGGCAAATGGTTCTTGTAGCTTGCAATGTTTTCTGGAAATCCGTTCATACTCCTGCACCATAAGAAGGTTATTCATGCCAAAGTGCATAGCTAAATGTCTGTGGAGATTCTGTCATCAAGGTCATGGTTGTCCCAAACGTGCTTTTTCAAAGGTGAACATCCTTCGAATGGTACGGGAATATGAAAGGATTTCCAGAAAAATTGCAGACTATAGGAACCATTTGCTCTTCAGTTTGAGATGCAGACAACACAGACTCATCTCCAACAGCCTGTGCCTGTCTTCAACAGTGAAGGGACCCAGGGCAGAAAACCACCTGCAGCCAAGAAGGCTCCACACACATTTGCACTACTCAGGTGATCCTGAGGACACATATAAACCTCCAAATGGCCTCACCAACTCTCTAAAAGAAGGCAAATGACCAGCTGTCTGCAAGGAATATAAACCCTTCCATTCCCCACCATCCAGTCAGAGCTGAAGAAGCTTCTTGGAAGAGAAGCAAAGTCTTAAAAAAAAAAGTCCAGTTGCCTCCTGAAAAAGTTGTTAGAGAATTTTAATTTCTCTGTTGATGAAAATAAATCAGAAGCTCTCACAGTTGACTGCTTTTAGCTGATTCAAAACAACCTTTTTATATTCATATCAAAATATTTACAATACCATACATTCTTCTTTACAGCAACATAGCTCAATGAAGACCTCTTACAGAGAGATACAGAGACAAACCTGAGACTGAAAATTCAGCTTCTAACTCAATATCTTTTGCTCAGTAGCACTTTCTTCACATTGGCTGACTGAGTTACCACATGACTCTTCTTGCTCATGAATATTCCAACACTCCTCCCTTCATGACAGGAAGAGACATCAGACCTATTGACTTAATACATTCTCCATAGTGAACACTACCCAATGGTTTAGTCATCATGTCTGCCAAATTATCCTCAGAAGAACAATGATGTAAACTAATCAATTTTCCTTTTACAGCTTCCCTGACATTACAGTACTTAATGTCTACATGTTTACTTCTGTTCTTCACTCTGTCACCAGTTGCCATTTTTATACAGGCAGCATTGTCTTCAAATACCTTTACAGATTCTTTTACATTAATATTTAAATCTTGCAACAACTGTACATACCATGTTACTTCAGAACACAATTCAGATAAAGCAATAAACTCTGCTTCCGCTGTTGAAATAGCAACAGTTGTTTGTTTTCTGGACTTCCATCCAATCAGAGTCCCTCCAAACAATATTATAGTCCCAGAATTTGATTTCCTTGTGTTTATGTCATTTGCATAGTCACTATCGACATAACACTTTAATCTCAATTCCTCAGTAATCTGTATTTGAAGACCCAAATTTATGGTCCCCTTTAAATATCTGAGAACCCTTTTTTACACCCATCCAATGTAACTTTGTAGGTGCAGCAGTAAAATGACTCAAAATGCTTACTGCGCAAGCTATGTCTGGTCTGGACCATTATGATAGATATAACAAACTCCCTATTGCTGAGTGATATATCTCTTGATCACAGGTTTCACCTTTGTCCGCACTTAAACTTATAAAAATCCGTACTCATGGGTGTGGGAGCAGTATTGCAATCTTTCATATTATATTTCTCTAATAACTGCTCAATTTTTCTCCTTTGACTGAGAATATAAGCACCTTTTTCATTTTTCTGTATCTCTACACCGAGATAATTTTTTATTTTTCCCAAATTCTTTAATTCAAATTTCTTTCCTAATTTATCAGCAAATTCCTTGACTTGTGATGCATCCTTTGCGATGAAGCAAAGATCATCCACAAATGATAACAGACAATTCCCTCTTTGTAACTGTCCAGTATATATACAATTATCAGCTTTGCAACTTTTAAATCCAAGATCCTTTAAAGCAGTATCTAAACAGATATTCCAGTTTCTGGCTGACTGCTTCAGCCCATAAATAGCCTTGTTTAATTTATACACTATGTTTGGTTTTGCAATTTCATATCCTGGTGCTTGGATCATATAAATTTCTTCCTCTAACTCAGCATTGAGGAATGCAGTTGTGATATCAAAGTGCCAGATTTTATGCTTATATGCCGCTGCCAACGCCAGTGCTTATCTTATACTCTCACTTTTCACAGTTGGCACAAATACTTCATCGTAGTACACATTCTTTAATTGTGAAAAACCTTGTGCCACTAACCTGGCCTTATACTGTACATTATTATTTGGCAATACCTTTTTCTTATATACCCACTTACAACCCACAGCTTTGGTTCCCTGTGGCAAAGTCACTGATTTAAATACTTCATGGTCTCCCATGGATTTCATCTGTTTATCCATGGCCTCCTTCCATCTTTCTTGTTCAGCTTTTGGTAATGCCAATACCTCTTTATAACTTCTTGGCTCATACCACACATTGCAAACCTTTACCTTGCTGGCAGAATACCTGTCAGGCAGGATTCCTTTGTTACATCGCTCTGACCTACGTGGTAATAACTGCACCTGTGTCTCAAGTCTATCTGGCTTCATGTCTTGTTCAGCCTCTCCTCCCTGAACATTGACATCTTCAATAATCATTTTTCCATCATCAGATGAGTTGTCATTAAATAGATCACCGTCATTAAGTGAGACATACCCAGAATTTGCATTAATTCTGTCCCAATTTTATTCTGCAAAGTTAGCAGACCTTGAAATTACAATTCTTTTACTTCCATCGCTAAAGCGATATCCTTTTGAACCTGGCTCATAGCCCACAAACCTGAGCTTTCTTGCCTTTTGCTGTCCCTTTCTTCTGATTGCTTTCAGAATACGTACCCATGCAGTACTTCCAAAAATTCTCAAATGTGCCAGTGATGGCTTTCTCCCATATAGAATGGCATATGGAGTATTATTAATGGAGGAACTCCACAGCCTGTTAACTATATAATTGGTAGTCAATATGGCTTCTCCCCAATGACCTGCTCATACCAGAATCTTCTAATAATGAATCTTTCATTGTTTGTAAAACACCATTCCTTCTTTCAGCTACACCGTTCTCTGCTGCTGTGTAAGGATTTGTACGTCTGTGTCTTATCCCCAACTGCCCCAACCATTGTTGGAATTTAGTTGACATAAATTCATTACCTGTCAGTTTGCAACTGACACACTTGTTGTCTGTACCTTCTCTCTACAAAACTTACCCACTGTTTGAATTGTTGTAGCACCTGTCTTACCTCTAAGCAAGTAGCAAAATGAATACCTGCTATAATCATCAACAATTACCAGTGCATATTTTGCTCCTCCCAAACTGGCTTGCATAGGTCCCACCAGATCTGCATGGACTAGCTCTAGAGGTCTTTTAATGTTTGTCTTGTGCTATATTTACTAACTGGGAATGCCTTTGATTTCGATGCTTTGCATACTGCACAGTCCAAATATGTTTTGCATCCCTTCAAATTTAGCCCATCTGCAAACTCTTGCATTTGCTGCAAAACTTTAAAGCTTGCATGGCCAAGTCTTCTATGTAGAAGGTGAACACACGAATCATGCTGTGCAACATTCTTAAATATATGGGAACATTGAACCTTTTGTCCCTGCAATACATATAGATTATCTTCCTTTATGCCTTCTGCACAAATATTCCCATTCCTTTTGATGAGACACTTCCATTTACAAAAATGATCTCAAAACCTTGTTTGTCTAAATTAGACACATTTAACAAATTATGTTCCATCTCAGGTACACAAAGCACATTGTTAAACATTGATTCCAAATATATGGAATTTTTACATCGCCTTTTTCGATGACTTTTGCTTTCTGTCCATTTGCCAAAGCCACAGTTTCTTGTGCTACTGGAATAAACCTGCAAAATAATTCAGAGTAATTAACAGTTGTTTGACTTGCTCCACTATCTATTAGCCACTTGTCTCTGTTGTTCCTATAACAAACTTTTGCAACACCAAAATGTTCCTTTTGGAAATCAGTCTTTTTTGCTTGTACAAATGTCCTTTGCTGCAAATTGTTCCTCTGCAAACAGTTCCTTTTCAGATGTATGTTTGCTCCACAAATGTAGCAATTTTTTTCTTGCTTAGCTCTCTGCTTGTAAAATCTCTCTTTTGATGCAACTTGGTCCCATCTGCTTGTTTCTTCTCCAGAGACTTGCAGTCTGGACCCCCCTCTTCAGGAATTTCACCTCCTCCTGGCTGTTCCTAAAATGTTGCTTTTCTTCTTCATTAAGCAAACATGCCTTTAAAGCCTCAAAATTTAATTCTTGCTCTTCTTTACACTCAGATATCGCAGAAACTGTGTCCCAGGTTTTATCTAAATTGTTCAACACCAGTGAAACCTTCTGGGACTCAGGGAATTTAATCCCACGTTGTTCTAAGTCCAAAAATAAACTTTGCATTTTATTTAAATGCTGTTCCACAGATTCACCTGATTGCAAACAGGCCCTGTAAAGTTTTCTTGACAATTGCAATATATTGCATGCAGAAACATTCACGTGCACAGCTCTCAACTTCAACCAAATCTCCTCTGCAGTCTTTAAATTTGCAACATTTAGAAATTGTTCATCTAAATTCAAGATGAGATAAGCCATTGCTCGATCATGACTTTTCTGATCAGCAGCTGCAAACACGTGTGGTGGATTTTCTACATATACCACAGCTCTTTTGCTTTGAGCAAAGGTTCCATTTTTGCAGACCATATAATGTAATTCTTCTGGCCTAAACGAGGCACAGAGCTTTCCTTAAATTCCATTGCAGCCATTCTGCTAATTCTGCCTTATTTTTATACTTTCTAAACACAGGCAATTTCCTCCAGCTTTAAATTACAATGCAGTCCTTAGTAAGCTCTGGACCCATAACCTGTTAGAGAATTTTAATTTCTCTGTTGGTAAAAATAAATCAGAAGCTCTCACAGTTGACTGCATTTAGCTGATTCAAAATAACCTTTTTATATTTATATCAAAATATTTACAATACCATACATTCTTCTTTACAGCAACATAGCTCAATGAAGACCTCTTACAGAGAGATAGAGACAAACCTGAGACTGAAAATTCAGCTTCTAACTCAATACCTTTTGCACAGACTCAGTAGCACTTTCTTCACATTGGCTGACTGAGTTACCACATGACTCTTCCTGCTCATGAATATTCCAACAAAAGCACTTTTGGGTCAACATCAGAATCTCTTTAACTGAATCTCCATTGTTGTTTCCTGGCAACAGTGAGTGCATATATGGAATCTTGAGATCAGAACAACCAAAAGACTTGAATCTAGGGTTTAGACTTGTCAGGACTCCAATTACTGTAAGCAACAATCAATTTTGTGCATGTATATCTAAAATTAAGATATTCCCTAAATGTGTATCAATTGAATTAAGAAAATATGTAGTTGTAGCAAGATGGTGATTTATTTATAGGTCACTTGGGCTCTTATGAAAAGCAAGATACAATCTCAAATCTGTAAAGGTTATCACCAAATGATAATTTAATATGATAAAGGGGAAACAAATACTTGACTATGGAGTACATATTTTAAGTTACATATGTATCCTGCCCCCCTTCCAGACAACTTTTAAAAATTGGAAGATAGTTATGACCTATAAACAACACAGGTAGATATAGCAGGTGGTGAAATCAAAATTTGCAATGCATATATTCAATGATTTTGTTTTTTGGTTAATCCATCTTGGAATCCTAACAAAGTTAGGATCATATATTCTCTCAATCTAGATGCAGAAGTGGCTGCATCTAGATCAGTGGTTCTCAACCTGTGGGTCTGGACCCCATTTGGGGTCGAATGACCATTTCACGGGGGTCGCCAAACCACGCTGTCCGCCATTTTTTCCCTTTTCCCTAGCTGTCCTACTCCCTCTTATTGGTGGCCACACCCACTTGGGGGTCACCACAACATGGGGAACTGTATTATGGGGTCACGGCATTAGAAAGGTTGAGAACCACTGATCTAGATTGAGAAAATATATGATCCTAACTTTGTGCCTCAATGGGACTTCAATCAGTATATATATCCTGGTTTGCATATAGTTTTGAAAGCTCTAACTTCAAGAGCCTGCAGGAAGAAGTCTGAAATTTTCAAGTTTGTTTAAATCTTTCAGTAGTCATCTGATTATAGTCTATATATGATCTACATATTATGGCTGTAATCTCAATTTGATATCGGTAATATATTTAAAATCATAACCAGTTTTGGCAGAAGGAAACATCTCAGGAGTTGTATGGAGACAGATAATTCCCTCTAGTGCTAGTCAGACTCAAACTGTTTCAACCAGGCATGCCAGTCCTGATAAATTGCCCACTGTTTCAGTGATGTCTCCTGATTGAAATGAGTTAGAAGCAAACACATACCTAAAATAAAATAGATATAAGTATATATTATAATATTAAAGTATACTTTTGAGATTTCTCCGTGTCAAGTCACATAAAAGATTGGTCTAGTGGTTAAGGCACCAGGCTAGAAAGCAGGAGGTTGAGTTCAAATAAAGCTTTAGCCATGAAAGCCAGCTGGGTGACTTTAGGTCAGTCAGTCTCTCGGCCCAACTACCTCACAGGATGGTTATTATGAGGAAAATAGGAGGAGGAAGATGTGTTGTGGATATATTAGCTGCTTTGAGTTATTTATGAAAATAAAGGTGAGAAATAATTCTGCTGAAGATCATGCTTGCTGAACCAATCCTTCTAGATGGATTGGACTTCATGCTGGTATTTAGTAAAACTATTTCTTGAAGTAGAGAGTCAGTTTGGTGTAATGGTTAAGGCACCAGACTAGAAACAGGGAGACCATAATTCTAATCCCGCCTTGGGCACAGAGTCAGCTGGGTGATCTTGGATCAGTTAGTCCCTCTCACCTCTAGGAAGGAGTCAATGGAAAATCACTTTTGAAAAACCTTACCAAGAAAACTGCAGGAACTTGCAAACATACATATAGCCCAACTAAAACCTGTTTCTGCTAAGTTATATGCAGCAAAATATCCAGTGCAATGTTAAGGTGCTACATAAAATTACTCAAATTATTGTATCTATAGACTTGGGCAATTCATATGTGTCAATGTCTAATCCTGAAATAATTCATGTTGGTTTGAATTTTAGGAACTGATCTTTAGTCCCATTCTCTCTCCAAACTTTCTTGATACTCAACTTCAGATGTTTGAATGTTCTACCACTTAGCAACTGGTACAGAAATTATTTTCCATTCATCATAACTTTTTACTAAGTGGACGTAGTCCCAAAGGTGCTTTTTCTTAGATGAGAAGCGAAAAGTCTTCAAGGAAAAACAAAGATCCAGTTGCCTTTTGAAAAAGCACTTTGGGACAACTATGACCTGGATGACTGAGAATCTCCTTAGACACAGAACTATGGAGAACTGTAGATTTCCTTGCAGCTGTGAAAAAGGTTGTCATTTATATTTGGCAATAAATGTAATAGGATTTTCTGCTACATGACTGTCTTCTAAAAATCTGAGTCTTGAAAATTGCTAAGATTGAAATTAAAATTGGCAACGAGAGCAGTTTCCAAGAGGTTAATACTATAATTGCAATAGTTGGGGTGGAAGACATGACAAGAATTCAAGGTTTTTCTGATCCAAATACATTTTAATAATGCCTATCCTTGCACTTAGTGATGTCGATGGATAAAAGTATGGGCATTTCCAATATAAAAAACCTTTGGAAATACATTTAAATTTTTCCTTGTTTTTTTTTTAACTAAGTAAATTTGTGACCTATTAATTAGAAAATATTAAAAAAACGCTTAAGTCCACCAAAACTGAGCTTTTGGTCGTGGTAAAGTGGGGAAGAATTGTGATGCTCAATCAACAGAGATGAATGGCTCTCAAGCAGAAATATTTCTTGGACCCCATGTTGCAGGACTAGCTGAGCAGGACTTCATTTGCAGGATTAGCTGAATAAGTACTATGTTGCTGCTTGGCCTGGATAATAACTGCTATTATAAGGCGCGAAGCTACTTACATATATTTCATTCAATCGAGGGTTTTTGAAAGCTGAAGTTCAGTGAGTTAGGATTCGGGCAGTGTGGTTTGGCGGGAGTATACACAATCACGTTTTTTGGTCCGCTGAACGCCGCTGAACGGAACCGCGATGAGTTTCTCCCGCGCCTTCACCCCTTCAAGAATCGGCCAATCCATAACGACGCAGCCAATCCTTCCTCTTGTTTTGGCTACAGAGAACTCTTTGCCTTCTTTTCCCGCTTACTAACGTCTACCCGTCACCGGAACTTAGATGCGGATTTGAGTAAACTTCCAAGTCGCCGCCCATTTCTCGAAGTGTAGTTTTATAGAGCCGCCATTTTTTTCTCGTTTTTATACTTTCTCAATTTTTTTTCTCTGGAGGATAAAAAAAATCTTAAGTTTTCTATATACGGGATAAAAGTGCTGTTCTGAGTTTTGAGCGCAGTGTTAAAGGTACCTGAAAGTCTTAAATTTGTTGCGTGTGCTTAATAGATCCGTTCGGTATTTTTAGTTGTATGTGAATGTAGTTGCGAAGTCTCGAGATCTGATAATTTCCTATTCTGAGAAGTTAGCGATTGGCCCAAGTGTGCTAAAACTTGCTTTAAGCGGAGGTTAGAATAAAAAGGTAAATGCAGCTTTGATGAAAGGCTATGGATGCGTTTGTCTGAACAGCAGAGAGTACCCAAAAATGAGTTTTGCGACAGGAAAAAACCTGGCGGGCTTTGTCTTCAAGAGCTGAGCGAGTGGTTTTCCCTGTCTAGCAGGCTGCACGCAGTGGGAGCGATGATATGATTGCAGGATCAAATATATGCTACAATAAGGAGAAGTAACTGTAGTTTAATTCCGGGAAGCTTTATTTCGAATTATATTCAGCAGGGCCTTCTTTCTCAAGTAAAACCGACTTCAGATTTGTGCTGTAGAGGTTAGGGTGGGGCTTAAAGATGGAAGGGGGGAAGGGAAGAAACAATCTTCAGGACGCATGCGCACTATGGGTGGTAATGTACGCGCGTGCGTTTTGGGCTCCATTTTCAGCCACGCCGCGGCCGACTTAGAAGAAGGTGAGCTTACTTTTAGTTTAGTTATTGGTTGGTCGCAGACTAGTTCGAAGGACTTCTGAATTTGGGATTCATCTCTTCAGCCGGTTGTTCTCTTCAGGTTACTAGCAGCAGTCGAAGCGCGTTTTTTGAGGTGAAAGCGGCACTAGGGCCTGGCCGAGCGGAAACGCATTACTCGTTCGCCGCCATTTCCTAAGAACGCAGCGCGTACCGCTACAGCCTCCCGGCTTTCTGTGTTTGGAGAGGTGAAGTGACAATTCAAACCGTCTCCAGTGTCCTGGACGAGGATATCGGTCGCCATGTGTACGTGGGGTAGGCATTGGAAAAGCGGAGATGGGCAAACGCGAAGTCTGGAGGGGGGGCGTTATAATGGGCCGGGTTGCGAAATTTCTACCCCATTCAGTGTGGCGACGTTTTTGTCTGCCCGTAGCAACAGAAGGCGAAACTGAGACCACACTCGCTTCTAGCATGATGTTGAACACGGAAGGCGGTGAGGGTTATGTCGTAAAAGTGCGCGGATTGCCCTGGTCCTGCTCTGCAGATGAAGTGCAAAGATTTTTCTCTGGTAAGTTTTTCTGTCTCTCCCTCTGGCTAAACCGTACAATAAAGCTTCCCTTTTCCCGCCGCAGCTTGATATTTCCGGGTGCGAGTTTTATGTGTTCTCCTTTTCAGATGCTGTAAAATGTGAAGTATTCCTTTTTTTATATCGCATTATGTTGGGTGACATTATTTTAGGGAATAATAAGAGTCTGGTGGGTTCTAAGTATATACCTCCATTGGTGAGAAGGGAATTCCCGTTTCAAGAATATAGACTTATTTGATAGCAACGTACTTTGTGATAATATCTTGCTAATTAGAATCTCCTTTCCCCCTTAGATTGTTAATTTCTGTTCTGTATGTAGCCTATAATATATACTGGAAGTGGTATTTTTTCCCCTTCCTGTTCCAGAATTACTTGAAATTATTTTTTTGCTTTTTTTCTTTCTATGGTTTGGATAATAGCCTTAAGCATTGTTGTATGCATTTGACTTTTGCTAGAAGTCTGCTTGTGTGTTTAACTTATTCCACTTTTTCTTAGAATGCAAAATATTAAATGGATCTTCAGGGGTCCGTTTTATCTACACAAGAGAAGGAAGACCAAGTGGAGAAGCATTTGTTGAATTGGAAACGGAAGAAGATGTGAAATTGGCATTGAAAAAAGACAGAGAAACAATGGGACACAGATATGTTGAAGGTTTGGATTAAATTGACATAGTAACTGATGACTTATTTTGGGTGGAATTTAGATGCATGAGTATTTTTATGTGTTTATAAATGTGATCCTGTTCTCCAAATGATTGTCGTGCATTAGCATTTTGTGCCAGATTCCAGAATTCATTAATTCTAAGTGCCTCTTGCAGTCTTCAAGTCAAACAACGTTGAAATGGATTGGGTTCTGAAGCATACTGGTCCTAACAGCCCTGATACTGCTAATGATGGTTTTGTACGTCTTAGAGGACTTCCATTTGGTTGTAGCAAAGAAGAAATTGTTCAGTTTTTCTCAGGTATGTGGGGTATAAGTCCTAGCTGTAAGTATGGGTAAAAGATTACAATTAAGTGGCTCTGAAATAATGCCAAGTAATTAGTAATAAAGCAAGCCATGACCATGCTTAAACTTGTAATATTGAATGGTTTTTCCTTTTAATGTTCAAAAAGGACAAACTTGAACTATAATTTGAAATATTTACTAAAACTTAGTTCTTGTTTGATGTTGATAGACTGGAGGGAAAATTATTTTAATTGTTCCATTCCACTAAGGCAAATGTTCTAAATTTTTTTTTTGAAATTGACCTGAATCTCTAGTTAATTAAAATAATTTAAATTGTTGATTTTTAAATTGGCTGAAAGAGTGGAAAACGTTTTAATGCCCAAGTTTGTATGTTAATATATCAGAATATCAAGGAATATTGAACATTTTTCAGAAGTTTTAATCAGGTGAAGTGTTTACAATGTGGGAGGTTGGGAGATGGGTGGAGAAGTGAGAAGACAATATGTAGTGTAAACATTTGTATTAAATTTTTTGATATGGTAATCTCTGCTATGTGCTAAAGATTGTATTACTTTGCAGAGCTGAGTACTTTGAAATATTTTAATTTTGATACAGATTTTGTTTACATTTATCTACTTTAAAATAAATAGAACATTTTCTCTGACATTAAATATCAATACATAAAATTATTTTTTCTATGTTTATGAAAAGGACTGGTTTCATGTTTTGCAATGTCTTTATAGTTGTATAAAATTGACTTATAGCAAAAATTAAAACAAATATAAAAATAAGCTTTACATTTAAATGTTCTAAATGTACTCAGTAGTCCAAAGAATCTTAAATGTATTTCTGAAATATGAGATCAACTTGCATTAACTTCAATTTTTATTGAAAAATGTCTCCTTAAGATCTTCCTACAAACCTTAAATGTTTACATTTTTAGTTACTTGAAATATACAAATTGTCATTTTAGAACTGTGTAATATTTTGCATAGATATCTTTGAAATCTTATGATGTGTTCTTTGTAGAATTATTCTTGTTGTATTTTAATTTTAATTGAAAAATTGAATTTGTTTATATAAAAATGGATTATATATTGCTTTTCTTAGCATATCCTGTGTTAATTTGAAAGAGTATTGTTATTAAAGCTGCAGAAATGTGGCTGTATGCAAGCAGGATAAGTTAAGAATCTCGTATTTGCTGCATTTATATTGACATGTTTCTGTTATAGAGTTAATAGTACGGTATACTGATTCTAAATATAAAGTATAAATTCTGGTATATTTTTTAAAGCTATAAGAAAATCATGATTGGGCTTGTGATGTTAATATTACCCCCTACTGGGGTTATTTGTCCTTGGGTTGAAGGGTTGGAAATCGTGCCAAATGGGATAACATTGCCGGTGGACTTCCAGGGGAGGAGTACGGGGGAGGCCTTCGTGCAGTTTGCTTCACAGGAAATAGCTGAAAAGGCTCTAAAGAAACACAAGGAAAGAATAGGGCACAGGTGGGGATGGATGGTTGGTTGGATATGTCGCTCTTCTTATGGTAAACTGTTGTTAAATCCATATTCTCTCTTCTTAAGTGCTCACTTTACAATATACACTTTCATATTCTAACACCTCCTTTGTTTTCATAAATGTTACTTTCTTTTAATTCATGTGCAGACTGGCTGATGTGCTTGTTTTGCTCTTCCCTATTTCACATTACCTTGTTAATTCTGATTTAGTTTAAAGTTATTTACGGAAGTTGAGAGATTATGGCTTTACATTTCTTTAATAGCACCAATTATGCCTCTAGTTCTACATACACATAGCCTTTTATTACCATAAGAAAATGTGATTACTAAACTTGTTCTATACAATGATGTAACATTTTCTTGTGTAATTTTCACATAAAAATTTAATTTCCAAAAATGTCACAAAGGGTTATTCTAAATTTTGTGACTAATTAATCAAAGCATGCATCTTTTGCCTATGCTAATTTGCTATGCAAACGCATAGGAGGTCGTGTGAGCACATAAAGCTTCTTGGAATGTATTGATGGGTTAAATTTCTGGCGGAGGCTAGCTTTTTAACCTTCCTCTCAAATTGCCACATGAGCAAAACATGGGTCCTGTTGAGTGGACATGTTTCCCTCCAGAGCATTTTCTGTTTGCTGTTCTTAACCCTTAAGGTTGGGATAGCTTAATTAGCATATATTTCAAACTATTTTTTAAAAATCAGCCTTGGATAATTCTTACTAAAAACTGGCCTATAATTGCCAGTTCCAAGGCTGCAGGGTTTAAATGTACTGTTTCTTGTTATTTAGTGTGTGTGTTTATTGAAAAAAACTCAACTATTTTTATGTATGTAAACCTTCTAGGTACATTGAAATCTTCAAGAGTAGCAGAGCAGAAGTGCGCACTCATTATGATCCTCCCCGCAAATTAATGGCCATGCAGCGGCCTGGTCCTTATGACCGGCCAGGTGTGGGAAGAGGCTATAACAGCCTTGGTAGAGGCAGTGGTTTTGAAAGAATGAGACGTGGTGCTTACGGTGGAGGTAAGGAAGCACAGCTTTTTTACTCTACAAATTGCCTACAGTGAGTGCAGTGTGTGATTCATTTCAATAAATGTTGAATTATGGTTTGTAGGCTATGGTGGCTATGATGACTACAATGGATATAATGATGGCTATGGCTTTGGATCTGATAGGTTTGGAAGAGGTAAGTAATCTTGATACAGGTAGTGAAGTAACTTTGTATACATACAAATGATTTAGAGTGGACTCTCCTTTCTGCAGGGATGTCAGATCATAGATACGGTGATGGAACCTCTACTTTCCAAAGTACAACTGGTCATTGTGTACATATGAGAGGATTACCTTATAGAGCTACTGAGAATGATATTTATAATGTAAGTACATTTTTTGATAGAATTTGTTCCATTAATTGAATCACGACCAACTGATTCTTAATGTAAGAATTTTTCATGGACTGACAGCTTCTGTGTGATATTCGTTATCTAGTTCTTTTCGCCTCTTAATCCGGTAAGAGTACACATTGAAATTGGACCTGATGGCAGAGTCACTGGAGAGGCAGATGTTGAGTTTGCTACTCATGAGGATGCTGTTGCTGCAATGTCCAAAGACAAAGCAAATATGCGTAAGTTGCATGCTTGATTTCCTATAGCAGGGGTCTTCAAACTTGGTCCTTTTATAACTTGGTCCCTTCAACTCCCAGAATTCCTCAGCCAGCCAAGGGCCAAGTTTGAAGACCCCTGTCCTAGAGAAAGCGTTACACCATTTCTATCAATATTAGATAATGGAATAAATTATTGCTGTTATTTCTTAATAATGAACAATATATTTGGAAATAAATACTAAAGTTATTTAGATCTTCACTGAGAATTTGATGGTCTTGTGTGAGTTCAGTGCATTGTTATCTTTGTTTCCACAGAACACCGATATGTAGAACTCTTCTTGAATTCTACAGCTGGAGGAAGTGGTGGTGCATATGGAAGTCAAATGATGGGAGCAATGGGTAGGTGTAAGCAATTTAGTTTCACAATAGTGCTGCTGATATTTAACAAAACTGGCTGATTTTATGTAGTTCCTGTTTGTTCTAAATTACCTGAAACTGAAATTCAACTTTGTTTTAATTACAGTTAAGGAAACCGAAGGGGTAGTTCAAGATTGGAACACTAACACATTGGCAGGTATACAACTTTTAGATATTCATTCCAACAATTAAGTTAAATACAGTATCTGTGTATGAATGGAGCAAAGAATGGTTCTAGATTGGGGAATGGTAATAATAGTGGGGGAATGTTGGTATGTATCAAATTTATATAACCACCCATCTCAAGAGAAGTAACGTTGCTACTTTCTTTTTGAATGAAAACTTTAGGCTGAAGGGTGGAATTGGTAGCTATTACTTACAGCAGATACTCTTTTTAATAATGTTCTATTAAATTCCTAGATTTGATATTTGATTTTCAGCATACACTTTTCAGAAGCAATTTCAGATGCTGAGCTTGCTTATGGAAATTCTTGGTGATTTCATCTGGTGTAAAGGGTGCACGTGCTGTTTTTATAGCACTTTGCAGAGTGATTTATATATATTTTTTGCCAAATAAGGTTAAGAAAAGTAAAGTTCATATTTTCAACTGCAGAAACATTTTGCAGAGAAATGAAATAAATGAGTTTTTAATTAAAACTATGATCAGCTGAGTTTTGTGTATTTGTTTTTTGATTGGTGTAGATTACAGCATTAGAAGCAATAGAATTAGAGGAAAGTGATGCTATAAGCAGATGTCAATTTGTATTTTCCTTGTATCCTGTACCAAATATAGTTCAACTTATGTTTTAGCAATGTAAGCCCAGCACATGTAAATCTCTTATTTCCAAACACAACATTTAGCCAATTCACTTGAGATGAACATGAAGTAATATTTCTGAAAACAATTTACTATGTAATTAAAGAACAATAAAATCACTTTCTTTACAAATTGACCAGCTAGTGTTACTGAATTCAGAAGCCACAAAAGTAAATCATTTGAATGCTGATCTAGAGAGATCTTCCCTGACAGTTAAGGAAAAGAATCAAAGTAGAATTTATTTAAATAACAAAGTTTATATGGCCGTCCAACTCTCAGTGACTCTTGGCAGCTTACAAAGAATTGGTACAAGAAGACAGATTTCTGTTTCAGTTAGACCTTTGGGCAAATGAATGACATAATTCTTGTTTAGGTGGACTGTAATTCATACTCTTCATAAAATATGGTGATAGTAAAATTCTTAACATACATATTCTTAACTTTAAAGGAAGCCAATCCAGTTATGGT
Organism: Crotalus tigris; assembly: GCF_016545835.1. Taxonomy (NCBI): domain Eukaryota; kingdom Metazoa; phylum Chordata; class Lepidosauria; order Squamata; family Viperidae; genus Crotalus; species Crotalus tigris. The sequence goes on along the minus strand of NW_024096616.1, from coordinate 555,973 downwards.
GGTCCAGCTAACCAGCAGTTAAGTGGGGGTTATGGAGGAGGCTACGGTGGTCAAAGCAGCATGAGTGGATATGGTAAGATGTTTTTATTAATCTTTAGAAGACTATTTAGAATTGTATTAGAATTAGTTAGCCATTTATATGAGGGTCATCATGCTTCAGCAAACAACTGCAGATATTTTGAGTTTGTCCAAGTATTTGGTTTTAGCTTTAGAACATCAAAATCTAGAGGAGCAAGATCAATGGAGAGCCACTGATTGAGCATAGATTTTTTTTTAAATCTGAAAATAGTTTGGCAAATGCCGAGTGATCAAGATTTGGATCCAATCCACATGAAACTAGTTCTGACATCTCATGGTATGTAATGTGGTCATGTGTATTATTTTGTGCAGTAGAGGGAGGGCATGAAGCTATTCCAGGATTTGATTCTGTGCTTTGCAAAAATCTGGGAAACTGGTTTGCAGTTGGCTTTGTAGACATCTTAAAACATACAATGACATAGAAGGAAGTTTGTCTTTTTAATAGTACAGGATTATGCAAGGCGGTATAAAAGGGGAAATTTGGGAGGAGCATGTTGCCTTGTAAATAGCACTGCACTTTTGTACTAAACTGTATAATATGTTATCTGCTTTAGGTAACCAGAGTGCAATGAACAGCAGCTACTACAGCAGTGGTAATCGTGCATCCATGGGGGTGAATGGCATGGCTGGAATGTCTAACATGTCCAACATGAGTGGTGGCTGGGGAATGTAACTTGTCACCTGATTTTTTTTTGTCAACTTTTTTAAGAAAACAAAAAACTAAGTTTAACAGTTTTGCAATACAAGCTTGTGATTTATGCTTTACTTGTAAGTGAAATCAGGATCATTTTAAAACATTCAGGTTCAGTATTTTTGAATATGCTGAAACATTCATCTAGGGTATAAGTCCAGTAAAGAAGTTCCTGTTAAACAACTCAGCTTTTTCCAGTTTTTGTTGTAGGAATGTATTTGAGCAGTAAGTGTATTTAGGTTAAAGCTGTTTCAATTATGTTAAATGTTGCTCTTATACCACATAACACCAAACACTGTTTTCAGTGCATGTTCAGGAACATGCTTTTTGTACAAACAAGTTATAGGAGCTGTGTTGGAAATTCAAGTGAACCTTTGGCATGTTAGTTCTAGTTTTTCTTTTAATATCTTGTAAGGCACATTTACGCTTTTTAAGTTAATAGGGAAATGTGAGGTGCAATACAGCTTACCTTTAGGATTTTGGTCTTAGTATTCAGATGACATCTGAGACCTTGGTTTAATCTTTCATTGTGTTGTGATTTATTTTTAGGTGTATTGCGCTAAGTGAAACTTGTTCAAATAAAACTTCCTTTTAAAAACTGGGAACATCTCTTGATTTAAGTGAGCATTATATTTCCTGGCAACAATTCTGTCTCTGCATTTTGCTTTAACAGTTTTTAATCTGCTAATTTAACAGTTTTTAATCTGCTAAACCAGTATAACTACACTGAGATCAGATCACGAGGAAAATATCCTAGCAATTTAGTCAAACTGCAGGTAAAATGAAACTGCATAGAAAATGTTACTAAAACGGCAATTGTATATTGATTATCAATAGGAAGTATACTTTGTGTATGAAATTGGTTTGCATAGTTTAAGGAAAGCAGATGATTATAATTTGTAAAACATTTTTTGCCCAGCTAGTAGTTTTTTAAATTGACCTTTAAGAGTACCAAAATACATGGAGACTATGTTTTTTTTTTTTAAAGTAAGAGATGTATGAAATGTAGGGTGCACTTCCACTTGATGCAGACTTACACGTTTTCTGTTCAAAAAAATGTAGGGCACGGAATCTTTAACAATATTTTGAAATATTCATTTCATAGTACTTCCCCACAGGGTGTGAAGTACATGTACTGGTACTCATTTAACATTTGCTCATTCAGCAATTAAAGTTGTGCTGAATGAGGAGTACTTAAGACAGTTCCTTGTACTTACAGCCATTTTAGGGTACCATAGTCATATCACTTGTGATCTTTTCTGCTGACTTCTGACAAGCAAAGTCAATGGGCATCAAGTGACTGGGAAGCCAGGGTTTTGGGATTAGCCTAACAGTGGCAACTGGACTCCTAGAATAAACATATATTGGCATGGTTATGTGATAACCTACTTTACGACTGCATGTTTTGATGTCAAAGAGTTACTGGTCTCAATTATATCTGTATAGTGTATTGTTGGATGGGGAGACGATTGGCTATTAAAACAACGTCTGGTAAATCTGGGATTTTTCTAGTTTTATCAATTTCTTTCAAGTAATATACAAACAGTAGTTGTAATAGATACTCAGTTGTTTACAAAACAGTCGTGAGTGGGTGTGTTGAGAACCTTTGCCAAATAATAAATGCAGGATTAAGAAATACTGTTATTTGGGCATTGGATTTTAACACATGCTAGGGTTTACACTTACTGAAGTGTATTCTACAAGGTCTTCCAAATTAAAGTTTTATTCTTTGACTACTACGGGAAATACCAAAGCTCAAAACTGGATGTACCTGAAAGAGTCTTATAATTGCTTGAATGCCATTAGTCATTGATAGTTTATTTATGTTACATGTATGCTGTATTTGAGTAAGGAATCCCAGTTTGCCTCTTAGTAATGAAATTTGTATTTCATCTTTCCTTTTTATGTTATGGTTTTCTATACCATCACTTAACTTTTTAATTCCTTGGTCCAGCCTTTCCTCTGAACCATGTTATTGCTTCAACCATTTAAATTTCATTTATCTTTTTGCATTACTAATTTCAAACATGCTAATATTTTTCTTGTCCTCAAATTATTTTCTTGTTATTTCAGTTTCAAGCTGTAGCAACGTGGCATTTCTGTTAGTTTTAATTTTTTTCCAATTTCTTCATTGTGATTATTAATCTTTAATTATTCCAACTTAAATAGTTTCTTTGCACTGATCCCTCTCCCTCTTCTATTTGTCTAGTACAACATACCTAGGCAACCATGTTTTTAATTATGCTTAACTTTACCATTTTCAAAGGGTGATTTCTATCTAATAGATCCAAATTAGTAATTAAAGACTCAATTGCTTGCTTTTTCAGGATGTTATTTATTTCATGGTCATTCTTAGTCTCCATGCTACAAAGACATGACAACATCTACTGTTGTGTGTTTTGTGCTGGTTTTTTTTTAATGCTTTGCAGAGTTAGTCTGTAAAGCCATGAAATTGCTGCCTAATTGTAAAGTTTAAAATTGGGTACAGATAGTTCTTAATGACCAGTTACGATAGTACTGAAAAAGTGACTTATGATTGTTGCAGCATTCCCGTGATCCAAATTTAGGAGCTTGGCAGCAGACATCCATTTACAATGGTCGCAGCATTGTGTGTGTGGGTCACATGATCATCATTTTCATGTTCTGGCAAGCAATGTCAAGGGAGGAGGCTGAATTCGCTTAATAACCAAATGATTTCGGTTGACCACAATGATTAACTTGACAACTAGCAATCAAGCACAGCTCATGACCGCTTCAATTAGCAATAGATAATTCCTGGTCATAAGAAATGTGTATTTCTATGGAAACCTTGGAAGACAGATAACATTAATTTCTGCAGCATACCCTTTCCAGCTCATCACAGATAATACACCTCAAAAGTGTGCAGTGCTTTGTTAACTTAACAACAAAAAAGGAAATTTAGTGATGAATATATTAAGGAATATGTAACAAGTGTGGATCAACTTTATTGCGTAATCACAGATAATTTACAGTATGTTATTCTGTTTACTTTTGAAAGATTTAGAAGGCACATCCAAGCATACATTCTTTAAAAATGCTTCCATAGAACATTTTCATTTTTTATTACAGATCAACAGAAATTTAAGTGAACTGTTACAGAAGATAGATCCATGAAGCGTTCAGAAAATTAATTTGTTTTAGAGCAAATCTATAAACCTGAAGTATAAAGTTAACATTCAAACAATAGGATTTTTGAACTTAAAACCAACAGATGTGCACTTGAAATAGTGTATTTTTGAATATGGCATTTTGCTGGCACTTGATCTATAAAAAATAGTTTCCATGATTTTGGTATCCCATTTTTATAAATTAAATCTTTTCCTGTTTGAATATAATACACAGTGCCGTATATGTTAATGAAATTTAGAATATTAAAAAACTTATTACATGTTAGGTTCATTCCCTGGAATTAGCATTCTGGAGCATAGATTTTAGGAAGAAATTGATGTACACCTCTGAAGCAGCAGCGTATGGCAAGTATCACAAACTCGTACAGGTTTTGGATACGATGGAAGTGCAAGTTCATTGCTTGAACAAGTATTACAAAAGATGTGACCGCAGTTTCGACAGTGGTGCTGCAAATACAGAGAAGATTATTGCATTACTAATATCTTAAAATATCTTAGTATTAACATGAACCAAAATGATTTCAAAAATAGTTCCAGTTCTGAAAAGTTGCATGGGAATGCCATAAAAACACTGGAACTAGAAAATTTTCAAATGTTGCTTTGTCCAAATATTCTGGGAACATAAACTGGATACGAGCTTACCTCAAGAATGCCTCCAAATACATATTAATTAGAATATTCTGGGAATGCTAATCCTAGCCCTTTCAGTCTTTCTAAATAAACATTTTAGTTCTTTCAGTCTCACCTGGAACACCATCCCCTAACTCCTGCTCCTTGCTCTGGATATGTTAAAAAGACCTGAAAATCTGGCTCTTTCCCTAGGCCTTTGATCAGAGTGGGTGGCAGGTCCTGCATGTCATTTGAATGTGTAGTTTTTAATTGCATTTCACCAATAGGTGTAGAATTGGGCATCGTAAATTTCATGAAATGCATGTATTTCTCTTCATAGGACTGTTCTTAGTCCTCTGATAATCCTCACTGCCCTTTTTGAATCTGTTTCAGTTTCTCTGAAGCCTTAAAAGTGGGGAATTCAGGGGGATATAGTACTGGGCTCTGACCAGCGTACAAGAAATGTGTTGCTGATTTCTCTCGTCTGTGAAATAGAAGACACTTGGATTGAACTGGAATCAAAGGGACACATTTCAGGAACAAAGAAAAGGAATGTGACGTGTCCTTGCTGAAGACCTAGATAAAGAGCCACATGTTTAAGTCCCTTCAAAATTTCAAGGTGGGAACTCCTCAAAATTTTAGGAGAATGTTATTCCATAGGGCAGGTACTGCTATAGAGAAAATGGATTTCCAGGGGCCTGAAAGGTGGCATTGTTTAATCAATGGAACTCTGAAACACCCTTACTGGATTGAGTTGTCTGGGCAAATACTATGAAGACAGGAAGTTCCTCAAGGCCCTAGATAACACCCAGGAGCAAACTGACAACAAGTGCAGTTCACAAAGAGTTGTTGCGTGGGCAGATCACCGCCTGTACTACTGCATTCTGGACCAGCTGAAGTTTCCTGCAGTATTCAAGCTGTGAAGTGACCATGATAGGAGTGACTAAAATGCCTCCCTTTCCCAAATCTAGAAAAGAAATTTAACTGGTGCCCCAAATGAAGCTGGGCAAAAGCCTTCCTTGTCATGGCTGCCATCTGTTCAAGCAAGATGTCCAGGAAGACCCCTAGATTATATACAAATACTTGGGGAAGCGCAATCTCATTCAAGGCCAAAGTTGGAATATCAGTTCTGGTTGGTTGAACACCCACCACTACTTGGTCTTGGTAGGAATGAGTTGGAGATGGCTTCTCTCCATCCAAACCCACAGACTCCAGGCATTGGGACAGAACCACTTGGATGACCCAGATTCAAAAGATATAACCGGGTATCAAAATAATTCAGACAGCTTCTGGAAAGTAGCAACAAAGCCATCTGTACTTTTACTCATTCTATGGAGATTCTCAAGTCATCCAGGTCATGGTTGTCCCAAAGGAGCTTTTCAAAAGGCAACTGGACTTTCTTGTTTTTTTCCTGAAAACATTTCACTTCTCATTCAAGAAGCTGCTTCTTGGATGAGAAGCAAAACGTTTTCAAGGAAAAAAACCAAGAGACTCCAGTTGCCTTTTGAAAAGCACCTTTGGGACTCTTATTTATTCTATTTTATCAGTGGAAAAAAAGCACTGATAAAAAATAACTCTTGTCGGTAGATATAGTAATATTGGAGCTTGGTACTACTGTCATTACCTTTCTTCTTGAAATGGAGAACTCTTTCTCACACTGCTTACAATTGGTTGCTTCATCATCTTTTAGCCATGCATGGCCCTAATATTTTAAAATAATAATTTTTAGCTTAATTGAATTTATATAGGCTTATAACAAAATAAAAATATCTAGACAAACTTTTGAAAGTTCCTGTAAATTAATTAACTATACATTAGAGCAAGCCCGATTGAATGTTGGGCAATTTGCTTCAAAGTGAACATGCACAGAATTGTGTTGCACGATGGGAAAGAATACACTGACAACTACATGCCAGAAATTGATTGACCGACCAAGTAAATAAATATTTAGAGAACAGAAGATACTAAGATGCTTTGTCAGTACATTTCTAGTTTTACTATTTTGCCTATGACATTCCCCATGCCACAAGCTGATAAAGAGAAAGAAGTTAATAAAACAAGTTACCATTTCTTAAACAAATCTATATTATTGCATGAGCAGTACCTTTAATGCTTTATTTACTTCTTTAATATCCTCCATCTTAAGTTTTGATCTGGAAAAAAAATTAAATCTAGTAATATTTTTAGTTGCTTGATATTAACTTCTATCACTATCACCTTTTCTTCCCATTAAAATATTGACTGGCCTAAAGAAACATCATGGCTATTGACACAGCATAGGTGAAATTCAAATAAAGAGTTCACAAGTCAGTTCCTTCCTTTATTATATTACACTAACTTTTTGACAATATGATACTTTTTGATAAAAGTATCTACCAAGAACAATTCCAAGTTCCACAGATAAGCCCCATATCACCATTCTCCAATTGCAGCTGCATTTTTTTTTAATTAACAATATATTTATTAATTTCAATATTTGGACCATTTCATACTTCAGAGTTGAAGCCAGAGCTTTACTCACAAACTTTACTGATTCGTTACAAAGGGTTAACAACTTAGTGTCAATTTCATCTTCTCTCCTGGTGGTTCTAGGGTTGCCAAATTACTGGTGACCTTAGTCTCAAGCTGTTGCTTCAAATGGTACCCTTTGCTGCAAGGTAAGATTCACCCTTTCTGAGGTGGGTCTCTGGTAATAAACCATTACTCAGAAGAGAGGAGGCTGAGTTCTTTCTGGCCTTTCCCTGGAGACAAATCGGTTCCATTGGAAAAAACATCCCAGAAATTATCCTGAAAGGTTTGGGAATATTAATGCAATGTTGCCAGAACTGTTTGTGTGGTTTTAATTACTTCATTTATTTTTCATTTTGTGAATATTTTCATTGTACCTAATAACTGTTGACCAAAGAGTTGCAAGATATGTGATACAATGACACAAATTACTGAAATATACTTACTGGCTAAGATGAAGCCCCATTTCTTGAAGGGCTTGTTCTTGTTCTCCACAAATCTTTTCTAGCTGCTGCTTCTCTTCCTGCAGTTTTCGCAATTCCTATGCACGCACACATACACACACACAAATGAAATGGACTACACTGCAATTCTATTAACCAGTTTCCCCATCTTTTCTATTTTATATAAAATCTTTTATAAAGTCTACTGAAGGTAAAAAGAAAGATAATATATTCTCTCTCTCTCTCTCTGAATATATTTTATTGGAAAGCCTATTGTATGCTCCCGTAGCATGAATGAAAGACTACAGTGGTTTCTATCATTATGAAAATTCCAATAGGCTAGAGAACCTGTAAGTAGAAAGGCCTATTGTACTAGCCGCAAAAGGTCACAAATGCAATACACCTTTTTAAAACAAGAAACTACCATCATCTAGAGCAGTATTTTTCAAACTTGGCCACATTTTTTATACTTCAGCTTTCAGAATTTCCCAATAAACGTGTTGAGTGGGAAATTCCAAGAGCAGATGTCCACACATTTTAAAGCTGAGGTTCAGAAACACTGGTCTAGACTGATTGGTGCTTCCCCAAATTACACTGTAATTAGCAAATGTCCTGTAAAATTTTAAAGGTGAGGGGATGGAATGGAAGGAAAAAAAAAATCCCCTTTGCTTTTTTCACTTCAGGGCAGAACATTTTCTCCCTTCATGTAATATCTAGCTGGCTTAACGATGCCCACCTCCAAAACAGTTGTGATTGCCCATTCCAGTTCTCTCATCCTCCTTTTAATCTTTCTTGTCCTCTTTTTTTATTGCACATCCCTTTACTTTGCTTGGGGCTAGACGGGGGGGGGGGGGGAAGCAGTGTTTCCCTTAGAAGTAAGCAAACAAAAGATCATCATTTCTGGGTAGAAAGTAATCCAGCCACTATGAAATCATAAGTCTAACCTACCCTTTCCCTCTCTTAAAAGAAACTAAATTGTCATGTGCCTTACTTTTTTCAAACCTTCTACTTGCTGCAGTTCAGCTTTCAGCAAAGCTGTAGTGTCTTTCTCTTGGTGTAACTCTCGCTGCAGTCTCTGTCGCTGTTCTTTCTCAGATTTTAACTCTCTTTCAATAACTGAACTGTAAATGAAAAGAAAGAAGTACGACGAAGTTGGAAGCAAAACCTATTTTCCAAAAGAATTTACCTTATTAGCATTATGGAATAATTTTGAAAAATGGCAGAAGTTTGTACTTTTCCTCAGGTCAAAAGAACGACTTCTTCTTTTTGGTTCTGTGAAAATAGCCAGTAGGATACAGACAGCTGCTGCAAGCATGCTCAAGAACTTGTCCATAGAGATTTTGGCTTTCATTTTGGTTCAAAAGCATACCCTCAAACCCTTTTAAAAATTGCTTCTGGAACTCATTTATCATGCAACTTTGAATCAAAATCCAAAATCTCTTACTTCTTGAATACATGTATGGAATCAGAAACCAGAATTGATTTACAATTTTTACCTAGTGAAAAATCCTCTGATAATTGCTTTTGAGACTGTCCCCCAAAAATAATAATAAAAAACTTTCGCCTTCAATATCATTTCCAAATAGACGTTAAGAAAGAAACACTAAATTTCTTAGGTGCAAACATAGCGATAAGGTTGCAAGAAATGATATTTCTCCTCAAAATCACTGCTCATATCATATCTCAGAACAGAAACTTTTGGTAATGTAACAACAATGATGACACTATCAAACAAAAGGATTGCTAAGTGAAGGAAAGAGGGAAAATGTTGGGGTGATGATCCACTCTACCCAAAACCTGTTTCCCTATTACAGGTAGTCTTTAACTTATGGCAATTTGTTTAACGACAGTTTGGAATGATGACAGCCAGGGAACGGGCGCCTGCAAAGTACCTCTGACAAAAAACATAATGCCACCATCTTGAGGTCACCTGATTGTGATCTGGATATCACAATACCACAATCACATGATTGCCATTTGCAATCTTCTCTGCTGGCTTCCCCAGAAAGTCAATGGGGAATCCAGCAGGAAAGGCTTTAAACTTCTGCCTGCTTGCTGCAGAGTTGAGATTCCCTCCTGGCAGGTAGCTTTTTAAGAGTGAAAGGGGCTGTCTGCCAGGAGGGAATGTCAGCCTGGAAGAAATCTTAGCTCTGCATGGAGCAGAGATTCTCCCCTGCCCCATAAGCAGCCCTTTGAGAGTGAAAGGAGCTGCTTGCTGAGGGGAGGGAACTCCTCTGGTGGGCTGAACAGATGGAGAGCAGATCCCTAAGATCTGAGCTCTATTCCTGCAGCTCTTTGGAGGAGCTCCACTCTGCACAAGGGGGGGGGGGAGAGGAACTTCTCTGAAAAGCTACAGGAACTGAGCTCAGACCTTTTGCATTTGGAGGGAAACTGAGCTCGACAGGCAGTTCTTTTGCTCTGTCTGCTTAACCTGGGAGAGACTGCTCAATGACTGCAACCTGGACTGCTGGGATTATAGTCACTGAGTGAAGCAAACGTGGGTGTCTCATTTAATGACTGCTTCACTCAGTTACTCAGTTTCTGGTCCCAATTGTGTAAGTTGAAGACTGCCTGTAGTTTCAGTAACAGAAGTATTAATCGTACTAGTTCCAGTTTAAGTAGGTTAAGTATCCAGTCCTTGGGAAATACAATTTAAGGAAGTGAAGTCTACCCCCAACTCTTGAATACTGCCTTTTGGAGCTGCCCTATGGTAGCGCATGCATATGCCTCCATTAGGTGGGCACTGCCAGGCAGAGATTCTTTCCTATCAGGAGTACTTATCCCTGTGGGTGGAAGAACACTTCTGCTATCTTGGCAGTGACTGATTTTTCTGAACCACTAACTGTAAACAAAATATGTCTCTTCTGTTCAAATGAATACGAACATAAGAATGTATATAAGCTAAGGTTATATAAAATAATAGTACCAGTTGCTATCCAGTTGGATTAGTTGCTGCTTCAAAGTCTCAATTTTGCTCCCCAGTTCTTGTTTCAGTTTGACATTTTTCTCTTCTGCAAGCTGCTTAGCCTTGTCTGCACGCTGCAGTCTAAAGTACAAAAAAAGGGGACATACAGACCTGGTTGTGAATGTTATTTTTTGTACCACATCAAAATGACAAGTTTAAAACATCAGGGACTAGATCAGTGGTTCTCAACCTTTTTAATGCCGCGACCCCCAACTGGTCGTAAGTCGAGGACTAAACCGGTCGTAAGTCAAGGACTACCCAACCGGTTGTAAGTTGAGGACTTTCCCTGCCTGGGAGCTCCGCGCATGTGTGGTGCCACCCCCTGCGCCGGCCGAGGCGTAGCCGGCAAGCGGCAGAGATGGAGCAGGCCGACCACCGGCTGGGCCACCAGCTGGCCCAGCCCAAGGGAGATAAGGCACCCACTGGAAAAGGGGAAAAAATGGCAGACAGCCTTGCTTGGCGACCCCCATGAAATGGTCGATTGATCCCAAATGGGGTCGCGATCCATAGGTTGAGAACCGCTGGACTAGATCATATGTTCAAAGGAAAGACCATTTCATGCTTCCTGCATCATGGAAAAGTGTTATTTTTGACAGGGAGAAGCTGCCTAGAAAAAAATAAAACAAATTCACATATAACTCTGATAATACCTTTATTTGAAGTGAACCTCTGGCCCCTCCAATACTAAAAACCTATGCAGATCTGCCAGCAGCTTCTAAATAGGCTAGCAGAAGAAAAGAATTCACTATAGCTCCTATCATAAAATCTTATGATTAATGTTAGTAATCCACCCCAGTTCTATATAAATACCTTGATTGAAAACAGATATAAAATTGAATGAATAAATGTTTATAAGATATGGATCTGATCCAGAAACAGCCCCTCCATCTCAGTTTCTTGTCCCAGTGCTGATCACTGATTCACTCTCCTTTGACTCTTTTTCCTTTCTCTTCCATATATTGACCTTCATCATATAAAACTAAAGTTTCATCCTTTCCAGCTTTGTTCATGCATTTCTTATCTATGAAATGTTATATTATTACAGTGTGGAGACTAGCCTGCCTAAAAGACTTCTCCCTTTGACAGAGAAGCAATGGGCCTGATAACGCCTTTCCAAGTCTTCCTCTTGTCAGAATATGCCTTACAAGGATCTGCAAAACTTTATGGAAACAGTGGGCAGCATCAAGGAGAACTGTGGAAAACTGGCACTCATGCTTCACTAGAAACAACTGATGTGCAAAACACTGGAGAGCTGCTAAGGTCACACCTTGACCAGATATGTGGAAGAAATCACCTGTCCTCCAATTGTTTCACAGAAGACATCATTTGATCTGTTTTGTCTTCAAAGGATGATATTGCTTCTTTTTTCTGTTGTAAAGAACTCTCTGCAGTCTGGAGCAAAAACAAATTTAATCAGGTCACCTTAAATTAATTCTTCTTCTTATGGCTTGGAGGGTTGTAACAGTTCAGAAAGATCCTTCTTCACATCTCTTTTCATACTCCTTTCCCTTCAAAGATTCTCTTATTTCTAATATAGCAGAGTTAATAAACCTAATGGCAAAACTCAAGAAACTGCTTTAGCTGCAGTACTTCAAGAGAAACCCCCCCTCCCCCCAGAAAATAATCCAATAAACCTGTGCTTTTACCCAGAGAGTAGATTGTAACAATAAAAAGTAACTTTTATCGTTGTAGTGCAGAAATGAGCTCTTAGTTGGTGGCTGAAGACATACTTGTCTTTGTTTGTTTGGCAGAAGATCTGCAATGGGTGGAACTTTAATATATATCACAGGGCTATCTAACAAATATGAGTGGAGTCAATATTTTTTTTTTTACAGTTTCCTTGAGAGGAAGTTTAAAAAACGTTTAGCTTTTTGAGACCTACAAATAGGATTTTGTGCTTCTTGCTGGCTAATGGCAGCAGAGCCCTTGGCCATCTGCTCCCTCTTCAAGTATTGTATTAAAATACTGCATAAAAGCTTCTAGAATATTTTGAAGTGTCTTAGCTAGATGAGTGATGGAAGTTGACTAATAGAGCATCCCCACTCACCATTAAGCTTCCAGTCAGAAAACTAACCAAGTTAGGAAAACACATATTCGCTCTCTTGTGCTTCTGTCATAAGGATATCACAACTAAAAAAACCTGAGAAAGTAAACAATTATTTGCTTTTCAGCTGTGTGTGAAGAAACCCCTTGTTTGCCAATAGAAGACATCATATAAGTGAGATTGAAGGCCAGGTTAGATACAATGATCCTTGTTTCATAATCCTTAGTTTATGAAATTAGAAATGAATTCTTGGCCTGAATGCTTTTTTCTTATCCCTCGCATGACATGTATTATCCTAGTCAGAATTCCTTGGTGTTTCCATGAAAAGGAACTCTGGCACAGAATCCAGAGTTATCCCAACTTAACATCTTTGTTAGTAAACTGATCTTAAGCCAGAATTCCCTATCTAGACTATAACAATCAGGATCTTTAAGTTAAAATCAGCAGTAGAAGGGAAGATGGGATGAGACAGAAAAGAATTTGCATTTTCAGCTTCAAAAATAAAAGTGAACATTGCATCAAGCTTGATCAAACAGATTGTACACTTCTGTACTTTTGGGACTATTTGTGGCCATAGCAAAGAAACTCTTGAATACCTGAGATTTATTGAACATCTGCAAGTTGATAGCTTTAACTTCCTCCAACTGCTGGCGAAGTGCAACCAAGGTATCTTGTTTTTCATGTGTATCTTTCTCTAGAAGTTTCATGGCAATTTCCATCTCTGTTTTCATTGCAGTCTGAAGGTCCAATTCTTTTTCCAACTCCTTAAAAATACAATACAAGCTGCATACATAAAACACTTAATGTACATCATAAACGTCAATATATTATTTAGGGTAGCCTTCTCAATGTTATGCCCTCTTGGACTGCTGAATTGTTCTTCTATAGTTCAAGGCAATCAAGGGAAGGAAGTTTTACACTAAATAAATAAAAGGATCTTTTATATTTACAGTTACATTGTACATTTCCCCCCAAATTGTTTTGCTATGATCCAGAAAAGATTTATATGCGTATGTGGACTTTCCATACTCTCCAAATCTTTCTAGTACCTCCCAGGCATAATTGGCTATGGACTCTTTGTATTGTGCTAAAGCAGTGGTTCTCAACCTGTGGGTTGCGACCCTTAGGCTTTCACAGGGGTCGCCTAAGACCATCCGATGGTCTTAGGAACCGAGACACTAGTGAGAACTTCTGCTCAAGGCTAGCTCCCCCAGCCAGCTCGGGCAGACAGGAAAGCAGCCGCCTCAGCAGCATGGCGGGGCTGCGCTACCCATCGCAGAGCAGCTACTGCTGCATCACCACGGCTATGAACATCCTGCTTGGTGTCTTTCAGGTCCTCTTGCCTGGCTTCCGTCTGGGAGAAGCGCAGGGCCAAGGTAAAAAAAAAAAAAAAAGCCTGGCGAAATACTCCCGAGGGTAGTGTTGATCTGTAGCGGGAGGTGAAGGGGGTGGGTCAACCAGAAAGGAACCGGGTCTGATAAGGGCGAAAGTTGAGTGAGGTTTTCCCCCTCACCCCTTTCTCCGCCTCCCTTTGTGCAGTGGCATCTCTGGCTGCTGCCTTCCCAGTCGCTGAGAAAGGGAAAAAAAAGCCGTGAGCAAGTTCCCCTTTCTGCCTCGTTGCTTAAAGCTTTTTTTTTTTTAAATGACCGCCTGTTCAGAACTCCTTGGGGCTTGTTTGCACGAGCTTGTGGCAGATCAGTAAATAAATGGGTGGGGGAGCCAAACAGTCCAAGCCGTTTGCACCCTGAACGTGTGGGCGCTGCTTTCATGACTTGCCCCCACCGCCCCCTCTCTTCTCGCCCTGCTCTGGCAACGTGCTGCTGCTGGCTGAGCTGAGCTGTGGCACCGAGCCAGTCCCCATGCCTGCTGGTTGCCCGGCCGTGATCCGCCCTGGCTGCCCTCCGCAGCACACCGGAGGCTCCCCTGCGCCGCCCGTCGGAGGATGCTTCGGCCCTCTGGCGTCCGGCACGGCCCTGGGACTGGCGGGCAGGAGCGGCTCCTTCCTGGCTCCCCGGGCTCCGGGCCTCAGAAGCGGCCAGGCGGCGATGATGCCCGCATGTGCGTTGGAGGCCAGCCGGCCGGGCCGGGAGGGGAGAAGCGGCGCCTTCCAAAAGGAGCTGGCGCTCCGGCCACGCCCCTCGCGTGTGACAGGAAGGGTTGTGGCAGTGAAGGGCTGAATGGCATGGAAAAGGGCTCCCGTGACCCCACCGCTGCGATGGCGCTCAATCCTTCCTTCCTTCCATCTCCTTCCCTTCCCCTTCAATCTCCCCTTCCTTCCTTCCTTCCTTCCTTCCTTCCTTTCCTTCCTTCCTTTCCCCCTCAGTCTCCTTACTTCTCCATCTCCTTCCTTTCCCTTTCAATCTTCCTTCCTCCCTTCTCCATCCCTTCCCTTTCAATCTCTCTCCTTCCTTCCTTCCTTCCTTCCTCCCTTCCTTTCCCTTTCAATCTCCTTCTTTCTCCATCTCCTTCCTTTCCTCTTCAATCTTCCTTCCTTCCTTCCATCTCCATCCCTTCAATCTCTCTCCTTCCTTTCCTTTCCCCTTCAATCGCCTTCCTTTCCCCTTCAATCTTCCTTCCTTCCATCTCCATCCTTCCCTTCAATCTCTCCTTCCTTCCTTCCTTCCTTCCTTCCTTCCTTCCTTCCTTCCTTCCTTCCTTCCTTCCCCCTTCAATCTCCTTCCTTTTCATCTCCTTCCTTTCCCCTTCAATCTTCCTTCCTTCCTTCCATCTCCATCCTTTCCCCTTCAATCTCTCTCTCCTTCCTTCCTTCCTTCCTTCCTTCCCCCTTCAATCTCCTTCCTTTTCATCTCCTTCCTTTCCCCTTCAATCTTCCTTCCTTCCTTCCATCTCCATCCCTTCCCCTTCAATCTCTCCCTCCTTCCTTCCCCCTTCAATCTCCTTCCTTCTCCATCTCCTTCCTTTCCCCTTCAATCTCTCTCCTTCCTTCCTTCCCCTTCAATCTTCCTTCCTTCTCCATCTCCTTCCTTTCCCCTTCAATCTTCCTTCCTTCCTTCCTTCCTTCCATCTCCATCCTTTCCCCTTCAATCTCTCCTTCCTTCCCCTTCAATCTCCTTCCTTCTCCATCTCCATCCCTTCCCCTTCAATCTCTCTCTCTCCTTCCTTCCTTCCTTCCTTCCTTCCTTCCTTCCTTCCTTCCTTCCTTCCTTCCTTCAATCTCCTTCCTTCTCCATCTCCTTCCTTTCCCCTTCAATTTTCCTTCCTTCCTTCCATTTCCATCTCCATCCCTTCCCCTTCAATCTCTCTCCTTCCTTCCTTCCTTCCTTCCTTCCCCCTTCAATCTTCCTTCCTTGTCCATCTCCTTCCTTTCCCCTTCAATCTTCCTTCCTTCCATCTCCATCTCCATCCCTTCTCCTTCAATCTCTCTCTCCTTCCTTCCTTCCTTCCTTCCTTCCTTCCTTCCTTCCTTCCTTCCTTTCCCCTTCAATCTTCCTTCATTCTCCATCTCCTTCCTTTCCCCTTCAATTTTCCTTCCTTCCTTCTATCTCCATCTCCATCCCTTCCCCTTCAATCTCCTTCCTTTCCCCTCCAATCTTCCTTCCTTCCATCTCCATCCCTTCCCCTTCAATCTCTCTCTCTCTCTGTCTCCTTCCTTCCTTCTTTCCTTCCTTCCTTCCTTCCTTCCCCCTTCAATCTCCTTCCTTTCCCCTTCAATCTTCCTTCCTTCCTTCCCCTTCCCTCCCTCCCAACATTTTTGAGCAAGGAAGAGTAAGCTTCTCCAGCGAGCATTGCTATATTGTTTTTGAGATTAATCACTATGCTTTAATTATGTTCAATTTGTAACAATGAAAATACACCCTGCATATCAGATATTTACATTACGATTCATAACAGTAGCAAAATTACAATTACGAAGTAGCAACGAAAATAACATGAGGAACTGTATTAAAGGGTCGCGGCATTAGGAAGGTTGAGAACCACTGTGCTAAAGCAACAACAAATATTGGAGAGAAAAGCAAAAATAATGACCTCTGCCTAGCTTTGGGCATAGAATTTTTGAATCTTTATTAGTATTTTCCTGCAACCAACTGGAAAATCTACTCTTATATTCAGTTCTAATAAAAAAGCCAGGTGTACACAAATCAGTTTTTTGCATTTTTGTGAATGATTATTTTATATGAACATATATTTATTTTATATGAATAAATTGAAAAGGGCGGTCTAAGGATTATTTAACATTTCCACTGCCAGACAATGGTGACTATACACAAAATAGTATTCTATTTATTCTTCCCCTAGGATTCTCCCATTTCCTTGCAATCTTTCCTACTTAACCCTCCTTCTCCAACTCTGTTCATTCTGAGTATGGATTAAAATCCTTACTATATGGCTCCTGGCTGATCCTCTCTGATATGAACAAATTAACGATGAATTTGCAAGTATGGGGTTCAAGGAAAGCTCTTGTATCTGCAAAAGCAATATTTTCAAGGTTTTTTTTTTACCAGCTGCATCATTCTCATTTGGGTATGTATGGCATTTGACTGCTAGCCCTGTGTGCTTCTGGCCAGACTGCTGTTCAAATCTAATTGTGAGCATCAGTATATCATTTTTTTCTTGTTACCTTAGCTATTAAGTAATAGTTATTAAGATAAGCAGTTAAGTAATAGTTTAAGAGCTATCATGTAGATCAGGAGTATCTAAGCTATGTCTTCCAAATATTTTGGAATACTGCTTTCACTGCCATTCATTGTCAGGATGAGAGCTGAAATCCAACATATAGTGCCCTCATAATGCCAGTCTCTGAACAGATTAGAATAAGAACAGACTGGTGCAATATGCTCCACTAACCAAAATACCAGAGACAGGCAGAGTTTTGCACACGTCTTTCCTGTCTGATGTTTTTGTAGTTTCTATCACAATGGCTCCCATTAGTGTTTATAACTGCTTTTCCAATTAGGCTTTCATTGAGTAATACAGCTAACCCAATCCTCCTCCTTATCCTAGCCCAGGTTCAGCACTTTGTAGTACTTAACTGCATTTTAGATATGAAACTCTGTCAGTTGAGACTAAACGGAACAATTATTTTATTTCCAGTTGTTAAATTATGAGCTCTCACCATTCGAATTCTTTTCTCCTCTTTTAATTGCTTCCAGACATCACTATACATTTCATCTAGGCCTTGTCGTGATTGCTTATAGGTTTCCAGTTCCACTTTGGTGTCCAGTTTAGTTACCTAGATTAAAAAGTGGGTGAATAATCTGCTAATAGATTGGAGACTCAATGTTTCTATAAAAGAAATCAAGAGGTGAGATTATCAATGGATGCTGCAAGCAACAAGGTATCTTATACCTGTGAACAATATGAGCAACAAGATGCTAAAGATTCAAAGACATTGATTTATGCTAATTTATGAAACTGCTGCAGTCAGCTGGGGGAAAAAAAAAGCAAAATACTTGTTTTCATCCATTCATTTTCCTGGAAAAATGTCAAAGAAAGTTGATTTCTGCAAGAGTGAACTGGAAAGTCCATTCTTATAGAAGCTATTATGCATCTCAGTATGTACAGAACTATGGAGGGGGAAAGTAGCTGGAAACTGAACCATGGATAGTATTTCAATGTACCACCTAATGGTGCTAGTTTTAATGAGATGCAATTATTTGTTAGATTTATATCTTGCCTTTCTTTCAAGAACTTAAGGTAATTTACATGGAGAATGCTCCTTATTTTGTCCCCATAACCACTATGAAATAGATTGGGCTGAAAGAGTGTGCTAATGTGACCCAAAGAGATACCATGGCTAGGGGTGATCTTTAGTCTCTCCAGTCCTAGTCCAACATTTTAAGCACACCACCATTGGACACAGGGCTTGCCCTTCACTGAACAAAGGGCTTCTTCAATTTGCAGACAGAAACAAGGAGCTATCCTGCTGGAGACAGGTCAATAATTATCTTCACTTCCTCCACTCGTCGATGGCACTTGGCTCCCTAATTGCTCAAATAACATCAGACATTCCAGTGGGGCTTTTAATGGAATGGAAACTTAGAGAAGAGTCAATTCTTTTCTGTCAGATATGCAGACCGTATGAATTTAAAGCATCATTATCATCTTTGTCATCAACGGAATAACTGAGCACAAATCTATGTCTAACCTATCATTATTTGATCAAAATGATTATCTTGTTGCATTTCACATATATAGGAGTACCTTTTTGTGCCCTAAGAGATTTATATATGTTTCTTCTGTGCATTTTTTTGTGTTAGGAAGAAAAATAGATAACATTTAAAATAAATAAGCAAACAGTTAAGGCTCCTATGTAGTTTTAGGAGATTATGTAGGCTTTTCAGTATCTGACCTCAGCATACTTTTCACTACGTTCACGAATTAATTCGTTTTCCTGTTTCAGCTCCTGTTGTTCTTCCTGGAGAGCTTTGATTCGATCTGTTGCTGCTGATAGCTGGCCAAAAGGTAGTAGAAGGAGAGTGATTAAAAAATGAGAAGATGAAACAAATGAAACATTCCCCAAATGAAACATTTATATATTATCCTGCTGTTCCCCAAATGAAACTTTCATATATTATCCTGCTGTTCATAAAAATCTGCTATTCAGTAGTGCCTCAAATGACTGCATTTCAAGATTTAACTGAGTAATTAGTTCCTGTTCCAAAATAGGAACTAATTACTGTTATGCTTTTTTGTTCAAGCACTATTCCTTTCAGATGATAGCATGAACTTACTCTGCTCTTAATAATCACTTAATAAGATAAGGTTGTAGCTCAATGACCTGAACTTTTTACACACAAAGTATGTATTTGTTTTCCGAAATCCTGAGGTAAAGATAATACAGATGGACCAATGGCTTTTTATAAAGGTAGCTTCCCACATTCCTGTACCTAGACATTACAATCAATCTACAAGTTGTAATATATTACTTTATTTATTTGTATCCTGTCTTTATTCTCTAGGTTTTTTCAGGTACATTTGAACTATTTAATTTAAAAAGTAATTGAAAATATGTCACCATGACCACAAACCTCTTCTTGGAGTTTGGAATTTGTTTTTTCTAAGCACTCGATCTTGCTCTGAAGATCGCCAACGGTGCAACTATAATGAAAGAGACTCAGTATCTGTATAATAATTCTAGCCATTCCATCCCAAAATGAAAAAATTGGTTTCTCAAAACAATCAGGGTCCCCAAACTAATAAAATGTCTGAAACAATATGATCAAATCCAAGGCAAAACCTGGGGTTCTAGCTTAAGGTAAGGGGACGGAGGACATAAGATACTAAAACTCTGAATTGTAAGGAAAATATCATGCTTCTCTAAGTAGATACAACATCCTTTATGTTAGAATTGTGGTCTTCATATGAGGGTGGGGGAATAAAGTATTAACCAACCAACATACCTTAAATGTCGATTAAGTTCTTCTACATAATGTTTCTGGTCAAGCACAGCAGTAATTCCTTCATCTCTGACATTAAAAGAAAGATCATTGTCTTTTTAAAACAGCCAACTGTTTCAAGTGCTATGTTTACATTTGGAATGGTTGTTGTATAAGATATATATTCATTGTATATGCTACAAGTACAAATCCAAAATACCATAATCAGCAGGTATAATTTATTTTTATCCCTTTATTATTTTTATCTCAAGGCATTGAATATGCCTAACCCTCATTCCTCCATTAATTTTCTTCACAACGGCAACCATGCTGTGAGATGAGTTAGGCTGAGTGAGTGACTGGCTCAAAGATGCCAAGCTGACTTTCATGCCTAAGGCATTACCTTAATGCCAATTTACACTGTTTTATAGATTTCTCTTTAATTTGCCTATTTCTATTCTGGTTTCAATTTTTCTTTCTCTAAAGTTTAAACTGGACTCATCTCTGATACAGTTTTCTGTTACAGAATTTAAAAAAGCAGAACCTTAACTATACATACCCTTTGCCGTTGTCAGTACACTGTGTATCCTTAAGGTACAGAGAAAAATCAATCACTGCAACCTGACAAGATAAATTTCATTAAATTAATTGTATTGTCTCTCTCTAATACAATTCACTATGATGTGCTTTTCATACCCTTTTCACGTTCAAGGGGATTAAATGTAAGGGGATTCAGGCCATTAACATAGTCCATTAATTGTCATTGTCCCAAGATGAGCTCAAATACTTGTTTTCTTGATAGAGACTTCTTTGACAGCACTAGTGTCCAGTGCAAACAACCATGCAAAGCAGAGAAGCCGATTTAACAATAGAGCACAGCAGCTAAGCAAAACTGCTCCAAAGGAGGAGGACATGACATGACCAATGACACTCACTACAACCAAGCAAAAAAAAGGATCAAATAAATTGCACAAATGAGCTCTGCAAGAGGAAAAAGATGAGCACAAGATACAAAATGTGGCCGCCCAATTTGCATAGATTCAAACTATTGCTAGTAGTTTTATGTTGGGACAGAACTTCTGTAAATAAGCCACCTATAAATGCAATTATTACATTTTCAGAAACATCTAAAACAATATGAATTCAGCCTGATTACCCTGGGTTCAGGCCTAGTGTTGCCGCTTAGGACTTAGTTTAAAGGAAACAATTTTCACCTGGGAATCCAAGTCTTCTCCTTTTAAACAGAGATTTGCATCAATGACGTTTAGCCCAACCAACAGGCCCACAATCAAAGCTCCTTCTTCTTCCATCATCAACGCATCAGGCTCATAATATTCACTAGGAAATGAAAATATAATGATTTAGAGAGGAATATTTTACGTTATCACAGCATCATTCAAAAGATTTTTTTTTTCTAAACTAAATATCTCTTATCCAATTAATATTGTGAATATAAACACTGAGCTAGATTTAGCACAAATGGAAGAAGAGTTTCTTCTTTTGCCAGGAGTTTCAGTTGCTATAACACTTTTCTGTCTGTAGAAGAGTGACAGGGAGAGGGAATAGCCTGTTCCCATTTTTCACTGGCAGAAGTCATCCAAATTGACCTCTAGACCTAATTTAACTGTTTCTCGTTCTGCACGCTAATAAATATTCTTCTTGAAGAAAAATCCAAAGTACCTCAAGAGACACTTGTGATCCAAGAGTACTTTCAAGTAGTCTGCCAGTTTCTTTTGCATCACGGCAAGATAAAGCCAAGCTCTGCCTCTTCCGACTGGAGTCCTACAACCCCACAGGAAAATCATTGATTAAATATGTCAAATTGCTCAGCATACAAAAGGAATAAGAAACAAAATATTGCCAGGATAAACATGAATAGCATTTGCTAAAAATACCAACCATTTCCCACAGAAGATAATTTGTCAGAACTTGAAAAATATTTAAAGCCCGCCCATTTTTTTAACTTAATGTTTTCTCTTTAGGTTGAATGATTATGCAACTCTACTGTTAGTATTAATACTTTACACAGATGATTTTGAAGGACAGTAAATAAAAGGTAATGCAGGTTGGTAGTTTTACTCTAAATAAAAATATTCTAAGTTACAATCCGTGTGGAAAAAAAATCTGCTTTTAACTGGTGGTCAGCACAGATCATCTGATTAGTCTAGCAAATCAAAATTAAAAAGATAAAAAGCATGCATTCTTTTAAACAATTTTCTCTTATTAACCCCAATTAAAGAACTATAATATCTGTTTCTCTTCACCTTAATTCTGGCAGATTTCTGACACTTGTTGCTAAATCTGATGCCTCTGGACAAAGTCTCTCCACTAATTCTAAAGGCCCAAAAAATGATTTGTTCTGCCCAATAAAGCTCTTCTTAGCTAAAGGTAGAATGGAAGGAAAAACATATTATTATTCTTCAGTTCATGTAATGCAGTTATCTACAGATGCAACCTAACTGGACTGTACTTTTAGACAAACACTAAACAACGTTGGATATATTCTGAGTTAATATATCACAGACTTTCCTATATATTAAAGGAACTTAATATACAAGTAACACTTAGGAATGTCTATTTTCATATTTTTTTCCAGATATGCCTTAATATAACTTTTGTTTCCCTAATGCACAGAAGTAGGCAAATATATATATGCATTTAGTTTTAAATGTGTGATTCCCCCCCCCATTGCTTCTATGAATTTTCTCATGGTTCAGAAATTACACCATTCTAGGTAAGTTCTGCAAATATCTAGTGGCTATTTCTGTTGTATGGGGACAGCTAAATAAAAAAAAAGCATGGTATCCTTCAAATATTAACCAATAAAAATAAAGTGAACAAATAAAAATATGCTTTCAACCACACAAACATAAAACCAGATTTGAAGCAAACTCACCTTTAAGTCCATGCTTGAGACAATGTTCCAAAACAATAAAGAACTGCTGCAGAGGAGGGAAGTCAGAATCAAGAGTTCTCCCCAAACTCAAAGCTGACTGGATTAAGATTTTAATGCTCAATTTCATCATATTCACCAGATTGGAACGCTCTTCCATTGTGTGGGATCTGGCTGCTAAACACATATAGACAAACAGACACGCATATAAGAAAGCAAAGTCTTGTAATAGATCATAGGCTTATTTTGAAAATGTGAATCCACACAAATAAGCATTTTCTTGTCTTGCTAAAAAAAAACCCTGCACTTGGAATAGCATACATAGGTATTATTCATAAAAAAGCCCAACGTCTTAAAGTATGTTTAGTTCCTTATTTATACAGCAAAAATGCATAACAATAATGGAGTCTGAATCAATATGGCAAAAACGTGTGCATAACCAAATGTGCACAGTAAGAACCAGGTCACTATAAGTTTCGGTATCTGCAACAACCTTAAAAGTGCACAGGTACTTTTATTCCATTCTCTTCAGAAGGATGCTTGCAGTGCAACATTTTAATCCCATGTCATGTTTCCTACAGGAATGACCATCACAGTTGCTTATAAACACAGATGGAAAAAATCTTGTAAGTGTGTTAATACAAAAAATAGTCGTGGCTATAGAAAATAGTCAAGACTACAGAAGAAACCCCATGTTTCATTCTTGGCCTGATTGAGAGGTTACAGTGAGAAAGCAAGCATTGCAATTTCCGCAGAAAATCGGGAGCAGAAGCAGTTCTTCATCGCAAAATCATGGGCCTCCTCGTGCATGGGTTTATCCCGGGTCCCACACTTACAGACATACACGGGCTACTCAGTCCTGAAAAGCCTCCCCGACGGCAATTCCCCGTCTCCACCTCCCGGAGAGGATCACGTTATACTCCGGCCTTCCCACAGGCAAAACTGTCATTTGCTTTCTCCCCCCTCCTTCCTTTCCCCCATTGGTTTCTCACCTGCACCTGCGTTACCCGAGCAACACTTCCCACTTCCTGCAAGTTCAAAGAGAGGCCTCTCGTTGGACAAAACACACCGAATCTCTTATACGCTTTCTGCGAGCCAATTACAACTTTGCATCAACCATTCTAAGGGCCCGGATTGGTCACTCTCTCTCATTTGCCGCCTTAAGTTTTGACAGGGGAGAAAAATGTTCAAATTCTCACCCCAAACTCGCTTCTCATTGGACACAGAGGCAAATTGGCCCAGCAAACTCCGAGCCATTATAAACAAGAAAGCGGAGACGCCATTTTAGTTGCTCCTGCTTCTGGAGGTTAAGAGTTTTCTAGGCTTTCTTCCCCTCCCCCCCCCACGCAATCGTTGGCGGCAATGAGCGGCGGGCTTTACCTTCCATTCCCATTTCTGGAGAAACGTAACATTTTAAAATCCATTTTCTAAATGGAATTCAGTTCTGCTTCCTTCTGTCCCGCTTCCTGCTCAATGCAAAGTAAAGCATCTCTGATGGACCTCTCGTCAGCCTCTACCTAAGACAGGCTGAGAGGAGAGTCGCCCCCCCCTCCCCTAGATTCATTCTCGTGGGGTTCTGCTCCAATTTTTGCTGTCTTTCAAGATTGCTTCCCTCCCCCCCTTTTTTTTCTGAAAATGAGCCACCCCTCTAGCCAGGTTAGCATGCCTGTTGGGGAATTCTGGGAGTTGAAGTCCATACAGTTTACAGTAGCCAATTTTGAAAAAGACTGGTTTAATACAACATAAGCATCCTGAGCAGCCTAAGCTAAAGCACCTCACAAGCACTGTTTCTTTCAGAAGCACGACTCCTGGGTGAATGTGATCACCTGGACTACAATAATAGGTGTAAAACGTAGACAGAACCTAGCAACTATGTTTTGATTTTTGCCTGTATGCTGTGGCTGGGATATAGTTATTGATTTGTTCTTCCTGTCAGACTGTATAGCCACATATGAATGAGAAGCAGGATTTCTGTCAGTTGTATGATGTATCACATGTACTGGTACCCATGTGGATTGTGCAGTGAACAAAATGAAAGGTGA
The DNA here is from genome assembly GCF_016545835.1 of Crotalus tigris. Classification (NCBI taxonomy): domain Eukaryota; kingdom Metazoa; phylum Chordata; class Lepidosauria; order Squamata; family Viperidae; genus Crotalus; species Crotalus tigris. Next base: position 531,214 of record NW_024096616.1, on the reverse strand, counting down.
ACAGAAATAAAATATTTGATTTTAGAAGTTTGGAAGATTTTTGAATTGTTAAAAGTCTATCTGCACATAGTCATTTATTACTTTAAATCTTTAAATAAAGTACATTAAACCATTAAAACAGATGTGATGGATGTGCAGGGAGAAGATTCATTTTTCAAGGAGGATATTTTAATACACTTCAAATTTAATCCTAAAAATATTTGTAGCATGATATTACACTAAATCTCCACTTTAATATAGTTTATATTAAACTATACTTTAATATAGTTTATAGTTTATTCTAGAATATGTGTCTGATTGCTGCTTTGGTTAGAAGCAATTTTCATTTGTGTTGGAGTTTGTTTATGCATCATTGTGCACAGCATATCAATCTTAATGTATTAAAATCTGCTAAGCATTTTGTTAAAAATGTGGCTGATTATGACAATCTTTTAAACCATATTCCCCACCAAGAACCTATTATAGAGAGATTGCTCACTCAATTTTAAAAAATAAGAATTTGTTGAGATGAAGTATATGTATATATGTATTTTGCATATCTTGTGTTTTCTCTTACTTAAAAACATTTTTCTATTTCTGATAAAAGTGAAGTTCTTAAATACAATACTATCTGGTGAAAATAAATTCTTCCTGAGACTTTTAATAAAATTAATGTTATTTTTTTTCCCTAATTTTGAAAGCAATTGATTATTGAAACTGGGTTTTATTTTATTGAACAGTCAACTGTTGGAGAAACTTTTACTTCGATTCCAGGGAGGGATTAGATTTAAGGAGTGAATTAGTACAAACCATTTTTTCTTTTCTTTTCCTTTTATTTTGCCTTTTAGTCAGTCTTGACTCCTAGCCACTACCTGGAGAAATCCTTGCAGTTTACTTGGCAAGATTTTTTTGGAAGTGGCTTTGCATACATGCTTCCTAGGTTTGAGAAAGTGACTGGACTGAGGACAGTCAGCTAGCTTTGTGCCTAAGGCAGGACTCAGTCTCCTGGTTTTTAGCTTGGTATCTTAACCACTATACCAAACTGGTTCTTCAAGACAAAACATTAGCTGACCAAATGTTAGTCTAATACTGTATGTTGTATGAACCCAGCTTGGGGAGGTGGGGAATCAACTTATAATTCAATGTGTCATGCAAAACTAGAATATTAAATAAACTATGATTTAGCTACCATTGTTAATACCAATTTTCCCCCAAACCCATAAATCGGTTAATGTAGAAATACAATAATCTTATTCATTATTTCCTATTATTGGAAAGCATAATTATAAAATAAGATGAAGTGATAAAGGATTACATTATAAATAGGGATTAGCCATGTTTTAGGAGATTATTGAAAGAATATTTTTTCTGACTGAAGTGTGAATAATAAAACATTTTAGTTATATTATATTTTTATCTTAAAGTCATTTTTTTGAACTGAAATTAAAGTATTAAGATTCCCTTGGCAAAGTGGAATTTATTAATATATTTACATTTCTTCTCAAAATCTTGGTGCGCTTTTTTTCTTGTTATAAAACAAGTGCATTGCTTTTCATTGGGATGACAACTTTATAGTTTAATGTTCCAGGAATTAGGTTATGCTTCATACATATGCACTTAAAATCATTAATACCCATTAAGTCTTGGTAAATACTAGTACTTCTGAAGTGCTCTATTGTATACTACTTTAATTCTCAGATTCTGATGAATATGTGTATATGAATTTACATTCCATTCAACTGATTTCTCTGCATCATTAACACATTTTATTCCTGCCACATAATTTATACATGGAATTAATCCATTCTACTCATGCCTTTAGGACTAAAAACATATTTATATAAGCTCACTAGAAAATCTCCACTGATAGGACAATACTAAAATTCTTGTAGGTAATCAGATTTATCAAATTTATTTTTGAAGTTGATTATTAACACATTTATTGTGAAACAAATAAGGCTTTTTTTGCTGCCAATCAAATATGTCAGATTCTTAGGGCTGCCTGGACAAATCCCTGCAATTTTCTTGGCAAAGGTTTTCAGAAGTGCTTTGCCATAATCTCTTAGGGCTGAGAGAAAGTGACTGGCTTCAACCAGTCATGCCTTGGGCAGATCTAGAACTCATGGTCTCTCGGTTTGTATTAATTACTACACCCAATTGTCTTGCCTTAATTACTACACCCAATTGTCTCTAAATAATGCTTACATGGGAGTCTTAATAAACACAATGATTCTTCCTCCATAAATGTAGAAATCTAAGACCTTTGAACTATGGTGCTGGAGAAGACTCCTGCGAGTCCCTTGGACTGCAAGGCAATCAAACCGGTCAGTCCTGAAGAGATCAACCCCGACTGCTCTTTAGAAGGCCAGATCCTGAAGTTGAAACTCAAGTACTTTGGCCACCTAATGAGAAGGAAGGACTCACTGGAGAAGAGCCTAATGCTGGGAAAGATTGAGGGCAATAGAAGAAATGGACGATAGAGAATGAGGTGGCTGGATGGAGTCACCGAAGCAGTAAGGCGTGAACTTAAATGGACTCCAGAAGATGGTAGAGGATAGGAAGGCCTGGGGTTGCGATAGGTCAGACACGACTTCACAATAACAACAAGACTAAGCACTTTTGACCAGACTGGTATTTTTCCATATGGAGAGACTAGGGCTGTGCAACAATGTACCTTTGAAGGAGAATTTGATTTGATAATGTGTGGGGGTGTTCATGTTGCACCTAACTCCTTAACGAAACTGGGTTCCCTGGGATTTATCCCATGGAAGATGTGTTTAAGGAGGCTGACGTGCTCTAAATAATCTATTTGAATCTGAATCACTGCACAATCTAACGGTTATATCCTAAAGTGCAGGGCCTAAGTTAAACCATATCTTTGTCAGTGCCATGTTTTGTCTCTCCCATTTATAATTCACAAGTTATTCCTTTTCAGTTTACTTAAGTTTATATATTAAAAATTTCTGCAATTATATTTGTTTCTCTTTGGAAATGTACTGTGATATGCAAGCCTAGACACAATGTAATTTACAACATACATTTCTCAGCATTATTTATAATCTGATAAGACTTCAACATTTAGCAAATAAATAGAAGTTGCCAATTTATACACAGCAATGTTTTCTTTCGGTATTTTAATACAAGTAGAACTGTACTGTACTATAGAATTGTACTGTCATAAAGAAAACAAACTAAGTCATAAATATTATCCAGAGCCAAGGGGAAAAAAAGATGAGTCTAAACCAGAGAATCCCCACCTTTTTGTCAAGCATTCAAAGTTCAATTCACAATAAGATGTATTAGAAATATCTAGAAATGTTTTCTAGAATTTGCCCTTGAATCTATTTTTAACTGGGGCATAGACCTTCAATATGGAGATCATTTCCAGGCATGTGCAGAAAAAGAAACAAAAGGAAGACAGGATACAAGGAAAAGCTCCAGATCGAAGGAAAAACGACTCTCAGAGCCAAGTCTTCGAACCTGGGCATTTCTTTTAGAAACTACATTTTTCTAGGATACATTCTTAGTCGGACCCTGAAAGTCAATCCGCCCTGAAAGTTTTCCTTACCCAGCCCCTCCTCTACCGTGAGAAAAGCCACTTACTCGCTTTACATCCCACACCACCATTATTACCAAAGACAAGCAATAAACATAGCCATACTTTGTTTTGCTGGGCTGTCATTGCTGAGTGGTTTGGGAATGAGTCCTACCGAGGCTGCAGACTTCAGAGCATTTCCGTAGCTCACTGATAAGTTTTCCGAGGCTTTCTTGGCCAGGGAGAAGATGGGAGCGGACCAGCTGGCATCTGCTGCCCCCCTTTCTTTGCCATCGCTTCTCAGGTCAGAGGCGCTGGGGATCTGGGCGCGATCAACGACTTCAAAATCCTCTCTCGATTCAGCCGCAAGTTCCTCGCCGCTCTGCCCGTCTTCGGCCATCTTTCCTTGGGTCATATGACACCCGTCACCATCAAGAGCTCCAGAACTTCTTCCGGCAGTTGTGCTGCGAGTTGGCGGCCGCGCCGTCGAAACTCGGTAAACAGAAGTAAAACCCCAAGAAGTATCCTAAATGAAAGTTTACGTAACTGACTTGCATTGCCGTTCATCTACTCTGGGTGGCCTCTCCCTGGTTGCCGGACTCTTTTTCTCACGTTTTTACTCGGAAGAAATCTCACTTGTGCTTAATGAGGTTTATTTCCCAATATTTTTCCCGAGATACCATCTCAGTTTCCATCGAAACTGGTGGGAGTTTGGTGTCTTCCCCATGCACACGCTTTTCTTAATTACCGCTTTCGCCGCCTTTGACTGAAACCCAGCAGGTTGATGCAGAACGATTAGTTACATCAACATAATTTCGCTGTAAAACAAACTATAACTCCCTTTGAAAGCCCAAATGAAAGATGGGCCTGAATACCGATGACATGTGTTATTGGGGGGGGGGGGGAGAGAAAGAACCGTCCGAAATAATACATTTTGATTTCATGTGCAAATAATTTACTGTTATGTTTTATATTTTTGTATGATGATCCGTGTAATCCTTCTAAAAGCGGCTAAATCATGAGTCATCTGAATGAAAGATTAAGCGCGTGCCTTGTTCTAATTGCAGTAAAGTTCTCTTTCTTCTCCAAGATGTTTTCCAAACAAGAGTCCTGGGCGTGGGGAACTTCCTTTAAATCTTCCTTGCTGATTTGTGTAACAGGTAATGCCATCAGTTTACAGAATGAAGTTTCACTGCCATCTAATGGAAAGATCTGGTAAATGCTGAATCTGTTGATTCAAACGTCTTAGAGAGCAATAGAATTTGTTATACTTCCAGGGCTGGAGAACTTTAGAAAGGAGCTGAAGCCCCTCTTTTGAAGACCTTTTATACGGAAGAAGGAAGTTTCACACCGTTCTATTTTTGTGAGTTCTGTTAATAGTAAGTCAGGCTGTACCTTGAACAATTATCTAGAACATATGCTTCAGATCTCATTTAAGCATAAACCCAGAACCTCTCTACTTCTTAAAGTAGCCCCTCTCACTATAATTATTCAACATTCAGCCGGTTGTTTCGATTGGATTTGTGTTAAAGGTACTATTGCAGGATATAAGCTGTTCCAAGTAAAGCTGCCTTTTGCAGTTGATTGATTGTGATTTTGTCAGTGCTGATGGTGTTTGAGCGGCATGTACTTGTGATTGGTAAACGACTTTTCTTCTAGTAGTCCTCAGTTGCTGGCTCTGCTTGCTCAGCCAATAGTCCTGAATTCTGTAGTTCTTTTGTCACCAGATGTCCAATAACACCTAGTGTGGTCCTTGTTGACCTGGGTGACATTTGATTTAATACTGGTTTCTGTAAATTATATCTCACCATATTTTTTTTATGGAAGAGGCACTTTTTCTTTCCTTTGATGAGGCCTGTCTAGTATGACAGAATCTATGGCACAGCTCTAATCCTCCCCAGAGCACGCAAACTCCACAACTATGTCAAGGTAGTATCTCATGGGTATTGTTATATACACAAAAATGTGAAATCATACCTGCCAGTTCTTTAGCTGGTGTTGGCCTTCATATTCATCATTTTTTTCCCCTAGGATGTCAATAAAGTATATGTGCAAATCCATGTAGCCTACCCTTTTGTAATTGATAAATGGAAATTTTGTCAATGTGCACATTTTCTAAGTGCCATCCAAGATTTTGAACATTTCCAGGAGATGTCCAATTTTTATTTCTTCAAATTCTTTTACCCTTCCAGCATTTGTATAATGCTATTTTTGAGTTTCCCATAGATCTTTCCAAAACTGAACGATTTCTTTTTTGTTTACTTTTCCATTTTCAGAAATTCTTTTGCCATTTATAGAATGTCTTTTGGTTTAGTTTAAGCTGAATATCAGAGAGATACTGGGCTCACGTGAGCTCAGACATGTCTTCCGAATTATTTTTGAAGTATCTGTGACTGGTGGTTTTTGGCAATCAGCTTTCTTGCTTGTCAACATTCACTGTCAGATCTCTAACTTTAGCTTCATTTTGCAAGGAAGTTTTGTCTCAATATCAGGAATTCAATATTATTCTAATGAGTTAAAATTAGCCCAGAAACAGGTGCAATGAAATAGGAAATTATCTTTCAATTATATCAAATAAACAGAGAAGATACTAGCGGACATAGCTAACAATCAGTTGCTTTCTTAGAGCAGAAGAGTAATACTGGATTTGACCAAATGGTTATCTAATCAAACCCCACAGGACCCAACTGGATGCTAATAAAAAGACTACAGTAAGGAGTTTGATAGTGACATGTATTCATATGCGTGCTCTTTTTGGCGTACAGTAATAACTGTATCTCCTTTCAATTTATCTAATTTTCTTTTGAAGCATATCAAGTTGGCTACCATATCACCTATGAAAAAACTCATTCCATAACATAAGATACACTGTATGGAGAAATGTTTCCTACTGTCATTTTTTACCTGATTTTTATTCTTCATTCTCCAGCCAGTCCTTTTTAGATGGATTAGGCTATAATCCCCAGAATTCATTGTGTGTATGCTTAACTATGCATTTTGACTGGGAATTCTGGTAGAAGGAGTTGGATATATTTGAAAAACAGGAGATTAGGCTGGGCGGTTCCAGTCCTTTCCCATGTTCTGTAATTGTATGAGGGATTGGGCAGAACATAAGACTTTCCATTAGATGTCACTGTAGTAGTTTCCTATTCAATTTAGAATCTCTTCTCACAGTATTTTACATAATACTGATTTCTTTTTAAGTCCTCAAACAATGTAACTAAATAACATCATTTTGAAAAATTAATACCTTCAAATAAAATATGTTTTTAAAGATAAACTTTATTATAGTATTAAAAGTATTAATACTATACTTTTAATAAATGTAATATACTTTTACATTTTCACAGCAGAAAAGAATACTGTAAAAATAGGAGACTCCATCAATTCCTCCCTCTCTGCTGTATACAAATTATAACACTTTTTCATTCCACTTCCAAATCATATTATCAGAGTAAAAAGAAAATATTAATAACTCTTAAAGAGATTAATAGAAGCACACATTTATGTTTAGGTATCCTTCCAACTTCCACATACTTGTTGCAAAATGAGCATGTTAAAAAAATCTACTTATTGGGTGCTTTGCTGTGTAATGTGATTATCCTAGAACATGCTACCATACAAAAACTTTCTTCTTTTAGTAATTAATCTTCCCGAGTTTATGACACTTCTTTCAAGCAAGTTATTTGCAGGACTGCTTCTCCTTGAGGATATCAGCCTATCCTTCTAGGTTAGATAGAATGGATACATGCCAGGTCCCCTCCCTTAAATGTTGCCATCTGATGGGACCTCAGCGTTATGCCTTTTTGGTGGCCACCCCAATCCTCTCATTGAAGATCAGAGGGACCCCTATCCTTTTAGACTTCCAGAAGGTTATGAAGACCTGGCTTTTCCCTCAAACATTGGGCTAGGATGGGAGGGTGGGGGTGGGTGAGTTGTGAATCCTGGCTCCATGGCTCTGGAAACAGTTTTTTCTTTCCCTTGTCTCTGAAAGTTTGATGGCCTCTAAAAGGGGCTTAAAGACCTTTTAATTTGATTAGAGGATTAGTGTAGGGCTTGGCTATTCCATCTTATTTCTCATTAATCTTGACATGACCTAGATTCATACCTGTTTTAATTTAATGATAGATGTATACTTTCTCAGTTGTATTATAGGGCATTGTTGTAAACATATATGATTGTTGCATTTGGTTTGCTTTCAGGTTAGTATTTGTTTATTTGTTTGGCTGTAAGTTACGATCTAATTTTACTGGATGAATTTTTTAATTGTGTTCTTCTGATTTGTGCCATCTCTTGGTAAAAGAATAACAAATAATAACAATTGTAATAAGTGTCTTCGGTGCAATGAAAACAATTTGAGCACCACTTGATCACCATTGGCATTGACACCACTGGTCAATAGCACCACTGGTCAATAGCAAAAGCTAGCTGCACTTGGAACAGCCTGCAAGGATACTTTAGCAACCTCAAAGAACACATTTACCTATCTCAGGTCCCTGAAAAGAACTCAATAGGTGAATAAAAATGCCAAATCCAGTCTAAACATCTGGCTGGCTGTGCAACGAAACATAATAATAAGATGGGGCAAATGAATCTATAATAGTTGGATAGAACACAGAATCTTTAGGAATTAGTTGCGTAATCATCAAGGTTCTTCTTAATACCAGCCTGTGCAAAAATAGTCTTCAAAATTAACAAGATTATAGTATTAAATGGAAGAAACACACACCCAACAGAAAAAATAACAATATAGAAACCCATGCAGCATTGATCTATATCTTAAAGAGCACCAGACTGAACCCAGGCTATGTTAGTCAAGTTTTTTTTCCTGTTGAGGTCAATATTGCTAACTCCTAAAGAATAGAATATCTTGTCTCTAATTTCAGTTGACTTAAATTTAATCAAACCAATGTATGTGTGTATTTGTGTGTTTGCACATGTTTTCTGTCTGCCATTGATTCACAGTATTAATTTTAGGAATCACAATTTTGTCTGGCTTCTTAAAATCTACATTGAAACATTCTCTCATTTTCTTCAACTGAAGATAAACATTTGTTTCCAACTGGCTCTGTATAATTTTCCAATAATTTGTTTGCAAATTTTCTCCACTCATCACATTTTACATGTGAGTGGAGGGCAAATAGAGGACACAGTGCTGAAGATTATAGATGGGTAATCTCAAAAATGGACTATATTCTATATCAGCAGTTATGATACCAATTCTTTTAGAACTGAATGCATTTAGATACATATGATGATGTACATGGGCCTTTCCCAACACAATCCAAACATGACCAGGCATCATGTTTTTCTTGCTGTTGCCTTCATCTCATGCCCTGTCCAACCTGTGAATGAATAAAGCTTAAGTTGTCCTTAGCTATATCAGTATCAAGTTGTACATCTCTCTTTATCCTAATACTCTCCAAGAGTAGCCTTGGATATAAGCCATCATATACTTTTCACCCATTTTGTCGAAGTGTGAAATCAAGTGACCAGTAGTGGATGGGATCAGGGCAATGTTTATTGGGCTTTCAGTTTGTTATGGGCCAGTCCCTGGTCTGCCACTCTGGTCTCCTGAAGTAGCCAGATGCAGTCACATTGTGCCAATGGTCTAAACACAATAATTTACACTGGACTGCTCAGCTGGCAGGATCCATGTGCTTCAATTCTTCGGCCTGTGCCAGTTAAGAGAGATACGGGAACAGCCAGTGTGGGATTCAGCCAGTTCACACCACTTCGGCAGAACCGGTAGCTAATTTTTTGTTGCCCAGGCCCAGAATGGACTTCCGGAAGAGGCATCCACACAGAGAACCGGTTGTTCACATATTTGAATGCCACCACTGGGAACAGCCCTGTGCTTTGTCCCCCTCGAGAGCATGGAAGAACCAGGAAGCTGACATTTGCTGGTTATATAATATAAAGAAAGGAAAAAAGGGGAGAAAAATCTTATGTGAGAATGCTGCTTGTGACTCAGCTGCCCTTGTGATTCTGAATGGTTTTCTTCTTATTATTATTTTTTACTTTGTTTACAACAGAATGGAATACCTGCCGTGTTCTTCTTGAAATCCAATTGGCAGATGTTTTTTTACTGTGCAAAAGAAAGAGGGCAGCAAAGACAGAGGAACCAGCCAATGTCTGCATTTCATGAGCTATTCGTGTATAATTAGAACAGCGTTGGCTGTCCTAAGCAGTGAAAGAGAATAGTGACAATTGAGATAGAATAGTACTTGAAACTACTGTATTTTTCTGTCATCTCAAGGACAGTTGGTAGCATTTTTACTCAGGAGAATGCCTGGATGAGGGCTACTAAGTCTGGGCTGCAAAAATCCAGATCACCATGAGATGGCAGCAAAGTAGCACTTTTCTGAATCTCCTTGCAGCTCTGTTATGATCATTTGTGTTTTTGTAGCTCAGATCTGCTTGCCTTATCAATGCTATATTTAATATTTCCTTTGAAATGTTGAAATGAAGTTGCATATGCTACTGGAAAAGTATTGAAGGTTGGAAGCAACAGACTCCTCCTGTTGATGGCATTCTAGTTCTGAATACATCTGCCAAAGCTCAGTGCTAGATCACATTAAACTGAGCCATAGCCATCGTTAATCTCTCCAGTTCTGGAAATGTCTCATAGCTATAATTGATTTCTACTGTGTTCAAAACATTGCTTCTTGCAGGGGGGTTTGTTTTGCAATTATATCAGATAAAAAATATTGTCTTCCTATTGTTTTCTTCATCATGCAGCTTTTATACTGTGGAAGGAGATTACTGTGTCAACTTTTATATATAAAATGTAATACAGTTAAGTGATACAAGAATATATGAGAAGACTTAACCCAAACTCCTTAATGACAAATAGAAACCAAATAACGTCACATCGGATGTTGGAGCAGGAAATTCTGTTAGCTAGTTACCTAGCTTTCCAACACTTTTCCTCCTTCCAAACTTTGCACATAACCCCATTAACTCATTAACCCCATTGTAATGTTTTACAAATTCTTCTACAAGGATAGGAAGAAACTAAATGTTTGATCATCAAGCTATTAAAGAAATTGTATAGCAATCTTAGTCTCGTTGGAGAAGTTTTTTTTTTATTAGTTTCACAATGGCAGTGAGTCCTATCTTAGCTACAGTTTCACAGTGGGATGCTGGGTTCTATTTCCCATGCTAAATTAAACTCTCCTTCAGAATCTGACTTTTTGAGTCTAATCTTATCCATTAGTTATATCTTTGTGTAATCTTCTGATAATAGGATAGGAAACACTTTTCGTGCTTTGATGTTGTGTTACAGCATCATCCTAGAAATGCTAGACTGAATTTATTAATTACCATTTATTGGCAATATTTTCATACTGCCCACATTAACAATTGTAGCTGATTTTACTCCCAAGTATGTGGCCCTGAAAAGCAACCTTGCATAATAGTCTTAACTGGAATAACTTGGCTTACCTTTGGACATTCAGATATTTAGTAAGTACTCCAAAGATAAGCCAGAAATTGTGGCCAGAAAATCTTTGTTTTGGCTTCCTAGCAAGTAACAAAAAGTCTTATGTAGCTAAAATGTTTTTAATAAATAAGAAGAGGATGTAAAAACAAGATTCAAACAAAAGCAGAATGCATTATTTTTTTTAAGATGATATGTTTTGAATTAATAGCTGTAACATTTAATAAGTTTTCCATAGTCTCCAAAAGGAAATTGGCATTCATTGATGCAAAGAAATATGTTGTGAATTAGAGAAGAAAACTAAATAGTTCTGTTAAGACAAAAGATGGAGAGAGAAATACAGAAGGAATGTACACCACAGTCCTAAAATGTTTCCAATTCCTACAATGATGGTGGATAAATACACTGTATCTGAATACGATTTTAGGAAAAGTATGAAATGATTTTAATAAGATATTTCCTGTCCAATTATATATCTTCATAGATATGTTTGGAGTTGTTGTTTAATGTAAGTGGATATAAATACATAGGAATTTTGTTATGATGAGAATGTTAGCAATCCTGTTCATTATTTTTTCAGATCTCTCATCGTAAAATTTGGTTACTGGCTCTTTTTTTTCTCCTTGTGGTGCTTTGTGTATTTTCATTTTTATTAGCTGGTCTCAGGACAGGATTGAAACAATTTGTATGGTAATCAGAACAATACTCAGTTTAGTGCGTTCAAGATGGTTTAGATTACAGTTCTCATAATCTCTTACTAATAACCTGCTGACTGGAATACCGGGAAACTGTCTGGATGCTGGATTACATTGCTAGATTTGGGAGACATCAGTTTAGCTCCCCTTAGGCTTTGCAGTCCACTAAGACAGATCCTGAAAAATAAGAGGGTTGGAAAGAAGAATGTCACCCTGAACTCTTTGGAAAAAAGGGTGCATATAAATATTATCAGTTATGGGGGGGATTAGTGGTTTCCCTATTTCTGACCAGCTTGAACCACTTCAGCTCCAGCTGTATGGAGAGAAGAGGCTCCTCATGATCCTTCTCTTGTCTGATGGAGGAGTGAACAGTTCCAGTGTAATTATGATAGATCACAAAGTCTCCTGGAGCCCACAGCTTTTCCAAGCATACCAGCTGAGTAAGCAGAGAGATAAATAGAAAATTAGGCAATAAGCAAAGGCTGCTTCCAGATTAGGCCTTTGCTTTTTCTTTTCTACAGTAATACTCATGCATTTATTGACTGATTGTGTGCCATTAAGTTGTTATCAACTCTTATTGACCAGATAGATAGATTTTCTCTAGGAGGATCTGTTCCTAACCTGACTTTTCAGATCTTTGAAGAGTGCACCTGTTGTCTCAGATGGCCAACTGATTTATGCAATACAGGTAGTCCCCGACTTACAACAATTCATTTAGTGACCTTTTAGAGCAGGGGTTCTCAACCTTGGCAACTTTAAGACTTGTGGACTTCAAAGTCCACAAGTCTTAAAGTTGCCAAGGTTGAGAACCCCTGTTTTAGAGTTAAAACGGCTCTAAAAAAAGTGACTCCTGGCCATTTTTCACACTTATAACCGTTGCGGCATCCGCATGGTCACTTGATTTATATTTGGATTTCTTAACAACTGACTCACATTTATGACGGTTGCAGTGTCCCGGGGTCATGTGATCCCCTTTTGCAACCTTCTGACAAGCAAAGTCAATAGGGAAACCAGATTCACTTAACAACGGTGTTACTAACTTAACAACTGCAGTGATTCAATTAACAAATGTGGCAAGAAAAGTCATAAAATGGGGCAAAACTCACTTAACAAATTTCTCACTTAGCAGCATACATTTGGGGCTCAGTTGTGGCTTTAAGTTGAGGACTACCTGTACTCTCTTAGATGTTATCTATACTATATGTTTATAAGGGATGAAAAATATCCTGATCCTCCCTAGTTTGCAACATTGCCATTTGTTTCTATCCAGACCTTTTGCAACCTAGAACTGGCAGCCCTAATATTTCTAAGTACAGTTCATCCTTGTTTAGCAGTCACAACTGGGGCTGGCAACTAAGTGACTAAGTGAAACTATGATGGTGTTTATGATCTTACTTCAACTTTCTTTTGCTTCACATACCTGCAAAGGTTGTGAATGCAAGGACTGATCTCAAAATCAGCATTGTAACTGCAAATAGCTGCTAAATGAAGCACTTGCTACATAAGATCTATCAGTAATACCTTTGGCCAAGGAGTCTGCCAGGTGGATTATATTCTTCTGCAACATTACAGATTAAATATGCACACACAGATTTACAATGAAAAAAACCCACATTAAATGTATAAAGTAAGAAAGGCCTCCCCCCCCTTCAGACAAGTATATTTCAACGTTTATGAAATTCAAACTGAAAGTTCAGCATTATAAATGATGGATATTTCAATAATTAGGCAACTAAAGTTGAGTTATGTGTAGATTTTCAAGGAAATACCCATTATGGGGAGTTAGAACATTATAAATAACATTAATGAGTACATATTCAGGAGAGCCAAGTTTTAACTGCATACACTGACATTTGCATCTCTAGGTTCTGCATTTTTGTTCACAAGCCATTTTCTTAGGCTGTTCAGGGGAGCTAGTCCCTGATTACTGTGCATGGAATTGTAATTCTGTTGTAAACCCTTTCATGTGTGGATTAAGAGGGCATCACGCAATTCCTGCAGATCAAAGATCTGTTGTTGGATATCCCCATCTCAGCAAGGTTAATTCCATGAAGAAACTTTTGCTTATGAATTTGACATCCCTATGGACTGTCCCTGTCAAGACACTGCTCACAGATGCTCAGAATAAAAAGTTTCCAAATGGACATTAGTTATTACAATCTTCTTCCTTGTTTCCATATCTGATTATCAGTGGTTTCTTGAAGATATATATTTTGACGCCTATTTCTCAGGAATATGGATCTGTGCAACAAGAGGCAAAAAACATCCAGATTGTAGGTTGTAAAAACTCTACATCAGCGGTTCTCAACCTGTGGGTCGGGACCCCATTTGGGGTCGAATGACCATTTCATGAGGGTTGCTAAACAATGCAGTCCGCCATTTTTTCCCCTTTTCCTTAGCTGTGCTACTCCCTTTTATTCTATTGGCTTTTGAAAGCCAATAGAATAGAATTTCTTGAATAGAGTCTAATTCTATTGGCTTTCAAAAGCCAATAGGAATTGTCCAGGCTGTCTCTGCCCTGCTGAGCCCGCCAAAAGTCCCATTCTGCAAACGATGCTGCAAATTGTCTGCAGCGAAGGCAAGCTGTCTGGAAGTTTCCACCCCTCCCTGCTGAGCAACTACTAAAAATGTAAGTAAAAGAGGGCCAGGGGTGGGAGGTGGGAGGCTGGCGGGTGCCGGGAGGGTTGCTGGCGCATGTGGGGCGCAACCTTTTGCTAATGCTAGAGATGGTTTACATTCTCTCCTTCCTCGCTTCAAAATCCTCCCTTCACTCTTACGTGCACTCTGTCTCCATTAAAGCTGGAATCCTAGTTTGGTGTGAGACAAACCCTTCTGGGGAATCAAGCAATGCTGGTTCAGGGGTTGCAAAAAGAAATAAAATAAATAAAAATAAAACCTCAAAATATCCACACAGTTTAATGGACTGGGAATTTCTTTTCAGTTGCTCTCTTTGAAATTGACATGCTTTCACTCCCCAAACCAAGCAGCTTGGCATTTTGCTAATAGCTGGTTCATTCTTAATTAACTCTTGTCACTTTTACCCTTGATCACTTCTTCTGGGCTATTGCATGCACTGAAAGAAAAACAAAGGAAGGGGGAAATAGTCAAAACAGCCTGGATAAGCTTCAAGTTGCATTTTATGGTGGAATCAAGAATGATTGGAAGATGGAAAGGCTAATCACTTGAAAGTATCTTGTGCCATTAACATATCCAGCTAAGCAACAACAGCCAGAATTTTATCTCTCGACACAAAGCTGAGATCTGCAGACTAACTATTAAGAGAAAAAGGTTTCCAGTTTGTAGATAGTAAGATGACAATATTGTGTCAGAGAAGTTAGGATTTATCAGACAAAAGAGCTTTCAAGAGATGTCTTGTTTTGATGAATTGTGCTCATTTGCTAGGTATGAAGAATATCACAAAAGATTCCTCCAGTTTCCTATCCAGAAGCCCCCTTGCTACTTATCATTTCATCTTAGAAAAAAACCACCTGTGTGCTCTAAATTGCCATTAAAGAAGTATCTTCTCTCTTATATAAAAGAGAATGTTGGTCAACTTGAGCATTTACTTTGAAAAGGTTAAGAAGAAATCTAATTAGTATGGTTCCAAAACTTGTTTTACACAAAGTAAAGTTAGCAGTAAATTGCAACACATTATAATCACTAGAAATACACTAGAATATGTATTTATATATCAGGTAGTTCAGCTTCCTTTATCCACTTGCCTCATTTTTGTATAACTATTCTCTCCATCATTCTCCCATTTTTGATGGAAAACTTCCTTTCAGCATCATTATTTTCTGTTCAGTAATGAAAGTACTTGCCCTTTGTAGAAAATATTTGAGATCAAGGCTTTGTCTTAATATGGCCCATTTTATTGGAGGTCAAAGTAGAGATAAAATATACAACTGTTATCATTTTTCTCCAACTCTGAGCTATTTCCAATAGCTACAGTTCTTGCTGTAGTATTATAAAATGTAGTAGGTTTGCAAAGGGATGTCTGTTCTTACCATTTTACTATGTTTCATCCAGATCAGTGGTTGAAAAGAGCTAAAAGCTTGGATAGTTAGATTGCTTTGCTACCTGAAGGGAATATTATGGCCTATAAAAGTTGGAAAGTTGGAACTTGAGGACTGTGACCATTAATGGAAATAGAGGGAAATACCAACATTTATTTGAAAGTCCTTGAGAAGGGATGGATGGATGTGGCTTTCCTATTTAGTTTTTTTGTTATGTATACTGTTAATTCAGAAAAGACTATTTGAATATAATTATATATTCAAATACAATACATTATATGTCATGAATTCACCACATACATATTCAGGATAACATGGAGATCCTTTGGGGAGAGCAGTAAGTACAAATATTCAATTTACAGAAATCCATGTATATACAGTATAAACCTTGAGAGATAAAAAAGAGAGAGAATATATATTGTGCATGGATGCATGGATGCAGTAATGGAGTGATAGAGTAATATATAGAGAGAATCAGAGAATCACAAACAGATAGTTATTGTGTGTATGTGTCTGTATGTACGTGTGTCTTTATTTAGTTTCTTTATTAGATGTTCCAATAGTCTAGGAAAGGGACTGACTTCAAGCTAGCATTCCATATACTGTATTAATCAGGACCAGATAACATCAGCTAGGATTTTCTGACCTGCAAGATTCATACCCTGCAGGGCTTCAACACCTCTCCCAACCTTCATAAACCTTGGATGATTGCAAAACATCACTATTTGAGATCCAGTGGGGGAAAACGCTGCCTTCTGCAGCTATTCCAAACAGTCAGCAATGAAGGGAAAAGACTAGTTTCTGTATGTTGCCATTGTTGAATTCCCTCAGGCATGCTAGCTCTACAGGTGGCATTGGATAGTTTTGCAGGCATCCAAGCTTTATGAATAACTGATTATACATTTTTCAGAACTGAGAGGACACTTCCTTCTTTCCGAATATACCAGTGTAGTCTGCATATTTGGTAGACCAAATAGGAAGATGTACTTGCTGAGGAGAGTGAGCAGTGTGTGTGTGGGAGAGGTGTTGAAGCCCTGCAGGGTGTGAATCTTGCAGGTTAGAAAATCCTAGTTGATGTTATCTGGTCCTGATTAATACAGCATGCTGTATGGAATGCTAGCCTGAAGTCTGTCCCTTTCCAAGTTTACTGGAACATCTAATAGACTAAATAAAGTTCTAGGGACTCCTGCTGATTGCAAGTGGGGAACTGAAGAGGTCCAGTGCATTCTGTGTGGCTCTTGAGCATCAGAGCTAGCAATCAATAATTGCAACCCTTACAGAAAAACTGAACAAATACGGTACGCTATGATGGATGTTTCAGGGAAGTTGTCTATTGCCCTAGAAACAACTGAACCTCTATTTAAAAACTGATGTGTAATTCTGGATCTGATTGCTCTTGGCACAACCTCTGAGACATTGGACTTGTTTCTTGACAGGCCAGATCTGGAGCATTTAGAGCATCTGTTCACATAATTCTATCTCTTCCATAATGACATAACTGATGCTTTGTAAGGAGTGTTAGTAAGTTACTCATATTGAAGTGCTGTAGTTTTGCATAATATAGATCTGGACCTTGTGTGTGTTGGCACTTTTCTCAGAGAGATGGCAGAGCTCTGATGGCTATTAGCTGCATAGGGTCAATTTCCAAAACCCCTGTTATGTAAGTAGAAGGGAAAAAGAGGGGAAAAAAAGAATAATGAGATCTTTCCTTCCCTCCTACACTTTGCCACAATTTCTTGAATCTTCCAAAAGTACTCAGCCCAGATGAATGAATTTGCCTCTTTTATTCCAGTCCAGTTCCTGAACTAACATATGAAAGTCAGTGGCATACTCCTGCATCAAATGCTTACACTGTCAGTGACCAATTTTACAGTTGGCAGTCACTCGCTTGACTAGATTATCACAATTAGCCCTTGGGCATGTCACAAAATAAGCATAGCTATCCAAGTCAGGTTGTTCTGCATCAGAAAAAGGATTGCCCGTTTTGTAGCTCTTTCTGTTGTTATGCCAATTACAAAACCTTCTTAAAATTGCTCTGTGGGAAACCTTCGGGTATTAAGGAGATATATAATTCACATTGAACAAGGAAGATAAATTTGTCAAGTTTCCCATCATATTCATAAGACATAAAGGTGGATGTTCAGTGTCAGAATGCTGCTGCTGCTGCAGGTGGTGCTCCAGTAACAATTCCTGAGTCTTACTGTGGGACTGGTATAGAACAATATGTTGTGTCTTAGCTTCTGGACTCATTATTTATTGTCTCATCTGACTGATGCCTCTAAGTCATAACTTTGTTTTTATACTCAGGCAAGGCATTGGTGACTTGATTGACAATTAGCAGGATTTCAAGTAGTTCTCTGAGCATTACTTAAGCTTGATCTTGAGATGTAGTTATCCTTTTGGGGTGTGGGAATGGCAGACATTGTGTGTGTGTGTGTGTGTTTGTGTGTGTGTGTACACAGACGCACATACATACAGACACATAGACACAATAGCTATCTGTTTGTGACTCTCTGATTCTATCTCTATATCACACTATCACTCTGTCACTCCATTACTGCATCCATGTATCCATGCACAATATATATATTCTTTTTATCTCTCTCTGTGACACACACACACACACACACACACACTGTTAGAGAATTTTAATTTCTCTGTTGGTGAAAAATAAATCAGAAGCTCTCACAGTTGACTGCATTTAGCTGATTCAAATAAATTTCTTTATATTCATATCAAAATATTTACAATACCATACATTCTTCTTTACAGCAACATAGCTTAATGAAGACTTCTTACAGAGAGATACAGAGACAAACCTGAGACTGAAAATTCAGCTTCTAACTCAATACTCTTTTTGCACAGACTCAGTAGCACTTTCTTCACATTGGCTGACTGAGTTACCACATGACTCTTCCTGCTCATGAATATTTCAACACACACTCTATCCACCTTCTAACTATTCCTCTCTGTCATCTCTATCATCTTTCTCTCTCTCCTCTCTGTTTCTGTCTCTATATTTATTGCATTATACTTCAGCTTCTAGACTTTATCCTCTATTTTTTTAAGTCACTGAATATTTTGCTGATTTCTTCAAGCCCTTTGAAGGAACTGGTTCCTGTCTTGGTAGCTATTTTCCTAACTGCAGTGCTATGCAACCTGCCATTGTCTCTTCCAAGGCCTTTTCTGTTGTTCAAGTGCAGTGAAGAACAGACTTGTGAAAGGAGGGCACAGATCATAATTGATTGGTCATCTTCAGTCTGTCATTCTTTACCAACCAATCCAGGTGGACGACAGTGCCTTTCTCCACTGCTGACTTAAAATTTTATCCACCCAATTTTAAAAATTAAGCCAGCATGAAATTGGCTGTCTCCATTGTCAAATCCCTTCCTTGCCTCTATCACTTCTCAGCTCTATCCCTGATAGTGATTTGAATTCCCTGAAAGGTAATGGGTGACAAAGTTTATTAAACTGCATATATCTTAAGGTTGCCTTGGACAGTATCACAATAAGGATAACTTACGGCAGTCAGTTTGGTATCATGGTTCAAGGCATGGCTAGAAACTGGAAGACTGTGAATTCTAACCTTATCTTAGGCACAAAATCAACTGGGCAATTTGTGGCCAGTTATCCATGCTCAGCCTTGAGTAGAAAGCGTTCTGAAAAATGTCAAAAAACCTGCATGAACTTGTCTAAGCAGTCAATAGGAATCAAGACAGAGTTGAAGGCATATAAAAAAGAGGATAATTCAACTCTCACTCATAGTTGAGGAAGAGCTCAAGGCAATATTATGAGAACATGGCAGAAAAATAAATTGTCAGGGCAGGTTTGGCTGTGGTTAAATGCAAGTGGGGAACAGACCATAGTGAGAAGTGGGTCAAGCAACAACTTCTTGAGTATTTTGTACAGAAATTAAAGTTATTTTAATTTTAATATTATTATGTGTGGTAAATCTACAGTTAGACTCACAATCTAAGACTGATGGAAACTTAATAATTCAAGTCCTAACTAAGGACAGGATGATTGTTTCTAACAAAGTTTGTAAAATTTTTTTTGTAAAATTACTTATTACTACTACTACTATTATTTACTACTAAATCCAGCCAGCAAGTGAATGTTCTATTTCTGCAAAGAGAAGGCAATGTTATCCTTTCAGATCTTTTTAAATAATTCATATTTCCACTGAATATGAATTCAAGGCAACTGAAAGAAAACACAACCAACTGTAATACCAAGATTAAAAAAATGACACAATTCTGCAAACATTATTATAAAAATAGAATTAACCCCCTGAGATATGTCAGTAAGAAAATCAAAACAAATCCATACACTTGAGGATAATGCAGTTTTTCGGGAAGCTGTTCAACAAATAGTGCTTGGACCAATTAGTTTTCCAGCACTGCTGTCCTTCTACAGAGAGTGCCAAGCGTTATGTTGCTATTTCTAGCTTACTTTATAAAGTTATACAAAAGCATTGAAACTCAGACAAAAATGCTGCTTTAGAGTTGTTTGAATTTGACCCAAGAAAAATGTATGGAAGCCCTCTTACAATTATTTTAAGCCAGAAATATTTGTGTTGTCAGTCCAAAGAAATCTAATCAGAATATCAGTGGAGGCAAAGATTGCTGACCCTTTGCCTGTGGTCTATTTCTCCATTTAAATTTGCTCTTTGCTGTTTATATTATACTGGAAAACACAAGATAGTGTATTTTGTCTGGCAAGAAAGAAGACAGCTTCGTATGTCATGGTTCTGACAGACAGAGATGAATAAGGAAAAACTTTACAAATGAGCATGGCTGCAGTCATTTTCCTTCTCATTTTAGGTTGCCAGCTTACAGTACATGTGTAGATGCAGATGTGTGGGTATTGATCAATGGAAAAAGCCTGCAGAAAGGAGTTACTGTATTTTTCTGTCTATAAGACGCACCCTTGTATAAGACCTCTGGCATGCGAGTATCTCCGCGCCAATCAGCTGTTCGGCGAAACGCCGAACAGCTGAGCTGGCAAATCTGGAAGTTCGGCCAGCCAACAATCTTGCCCCCTCCCCCCTCCCATTAGTGGCAAGCCCACAGGGGCTTGACGCCTGCACCAGGCGGCATGGCAGTGGCATGTAAATAGTGTCTTATACATGGAAAAATAGGTAATAACCTCCTCAGATTAGGAGCGCTCCAATTACCTCTGCAATGCTTTGCAGCTGTATTTTTGACTTAGGAGAGGGAGGGCTTTTAAACAATGCTTTGTGAGAAGTTTTATATCAAAATATATTTTATTCTTTATACTGTTTCTATCTTTCCTTAAAACATTAACAGAATCCATAATGGTCTGAGAATCAGAATCTCCATTAGATAATTGACAGCCAAGCTGAAACTAAATTAATCAAGTAAAAATAAGGAATGGGGGAAAATCTTTTACTTCCTCAACCCCTCCTAAAAGTTATCCAGATCTAACCCACATATCAAAGATAAAGAATAAGATCTGCAAACACAAATAGAGTTAATTAAATTAGGTCTCCCAGCGGAAATACATGTTTACAAGAATAAACATCATAAATATACCTACACACACACACATATACCTCAGGTATCACCCTAGAATCAGCACGTAGACACTTCCACACCAGGACAAGCTCCCCTAAAATAGTCTGTTGCTGTACCCTACTTCTCTGCAGCTGCCTCTAAAGGCAAATTGTTTGCTTTTAGGAATAAATATTTCTTCTTTCCTCACATCTGTCTGGATCTCATTTTTATTCTTGTGCAACCCCAATTCGAGTTGGAACCCCAAATTATCCTTCTGACAACTTCTTGAACAAAGTTTGTTAAAAGTGTATATTTCTTGTCCTATTTTGTTTAGCTCTGATATTTTGGTTCCAGTGACTATGTAGATTGTGGGTAGGAAGCCAATGTATTCCCCAGACCACTGGAAAATGTAATAAGAAAGCTAAATGAAACTCTTGATGTTTGTTGATGATGAATAGGATTTGGGATCTGCCATTAAGGCTGAACTTGAACAAGGAGCTAGAAGAATTCAACACAAATGAGATCACCTATGTTCAAAGTCAGAGGAATGGCTCAAGGTTGATGCCTGTCCCTGTCTGGACTCTACTTAATTTCTACATGCTCTATTTTCCAGAGAACAGCTCTGGACTAGAGCATCTACTTGTAAAGTGGCCCTTTTTTCACTTAACTGATATTTTGAGAAAGGATCTTATTAGATCACTCTCATGTAAAATTTACATGGCCAATATTTTTAACAGAAATATTAGCTTGGTAGCAGAACAAATTTTCTTGGGCAGAGGTCAGCTGGCTTCCAGTTGGATCAGTCCAACTTTGCTATCTGATGGGGAAGGAAGGGAGGGAGGGAAAAAGGGAGGGAGGGAGGAAGGAGAATGCAATCTTTTTAATATTCAAACAATCCTGGATCCATGCAGAGAAAGTCTCTGGATTCTTGTGTCAAATGAGTTTATCCCCTGTGATTGATATTCTGACATGGGTAACAATCTTTCATTCTAGCTCAGGTATTGAGGTAAGAACAAAGCCAGCAACATTTCCTTACTCCGATGGAGGTAATAGATCATTATAGTTAATTCTCAGGATATTACAAAATTAGTAATATTCTACAAGTTGAGACTGAAGGGGACATCAAAAGAGGAGATGCCCACTTTCTGCTTGCTTGACTAGTTATTTTATTTGTTTATTTAATTTATATGCTGCCCATCTCGCTTTTACATAACTTTGGGCACCTTACAACATGATGGCTCTGGGCAGCTAATAACAATATAGTATTGTATACACCTTTTCCTCTTGCCCTTTAGAGCCAATGGAGTTTTGGATATTGTTTTCATGCCCTTGAAAGTCAGAGATATTTACATACCAAAATTGTCTGGCCTGAGAATCATTGATTCTTGCATTGCCAGCTTCAGGCCTTACACTTGCCAGCTCCCATTTGCCCATTTTTAATTTACTATAGTTATCTAAAATGAAGATGATTTAAGATATCCCCAATTTATCCTGAAAAGAAGATTGTATTAAAATATGTCTACATTCTTTGCCAGATTCTGAATGAGTCTAGATTATTAATTCATTAGTTCCTTTCCCTCCACTCATCTGAATATCAATAACTGCTGTTGAAATGAATATCAAAGATGAATATTTAAATGTTTGTAATTGAATGATTACACGGGAAAGAAACTTTGGTTGCACTGTAATGTTGGATCATTGGGCGAATTTGTGGAATAAGGGATTGAAATTTACATTTGAAAGACAATTTTTACAAGATGATGTATCATTGGTACTTAACACCTGATACATTTTCAAATATGTAAAAGGATGTATCAAATGTATGCTGGAAGTGTAAACAGTCTGAAGTGTAAACAATTGGAATTGTAAACCATCTCTGGTGGACATGTAAAAAGGTTAAAAATTATTGAAATCAGATATGTGGAATATTGTTTTTGTATATGATAATACGAGCAAGTCTTCTCTGTACAATGGGAAAACTCATAATGGAAGAATGGATGGCGAAATTAATGGAGTTGGTGGAGATGGAGAAATTGACTGTATGGATTTGCAGAAAAGCTTCATCCTTGACCTGGAAGCCACTCTTGGAAAGAAATTTTTTTTAAAAAAATTGTGATTTGATTAATTAGATTGGTTTATTGATTGTAGAAATAGTGTATGTTATGATTTAATGATGTTCAAAAGATTTTTGTATTTTATGTTTATATCTGCATCAAAGAAAGTTGGAAGGCTTATTTTGCAGCTCTGTATGTCCAATTTTGCTTTTTTTGTTTCCTTACCCTCAAGGTTGTTCATTTTTTTTTGTATTTTATACTTTTCCTGAAATGCAATATAAATTAGAAAAAAGAAAAGAAAGCCAGCTTTGCAATTTTGTTATATAGTGCTTGAGACAAAATCCATCTTGAATTAGAATTTGTTTACTTTTTAATATTAGATTATACTTATAATTAATTTTGTCATATGGCCATCACTTTTCATTAATTTTTTCTACATATGAAATTTAAGGTGACAGGAATGACGTAATGTCTTTCAGACATTTTAAAGTGGGGACTGAATTACTATGCTTGAATTGTTTTAATCTCTATGGCTGTAAATTCTTGTACAAAGTCATTTAGCCATAAAATAAGTCAAATAAAAAATGGAACCTGTTACTGATATTCTCAAAACTGTAAAATAAAGTTTCTCAGTTATTTGAAATGAAAATGCATGTGGCAAAGAAAAACAATCTAACAGTATCACTTTCTGTTTGGTAAGGAAAAGCACATTTTTAATTTGTCATATCTATCAGATACAGTTGCTCTAGTTTTCTTGGACCAAATACTAAAGAACAGAAATATTTAAAGCTTTCTTTTAGATTTTTATGTAATGTAATACTCAGGAGACATTACAGGTAGTCCTAGACTTACAACAGTTCATTTAGTGACCGTTCAAAGTTACAATGGCACTGAAAAAAGTGACTTATGATTGTTTTCACACTTACAGTCATTGCAGCATTCTCATGGTCATGTGATTAAAATCCAGACGCTTGGCAACTGACTTACGTTTATTAAGGTGACTAACTTTTTTACAATGAAAAGGAGGACACAAATAAATTGAAGAAAAAAATATCGTAAATAAAAGAAACATTTTATTCATTGCAACAATAATACAGAATACACTATAATATGATAAATGCATAATAAAAACATTTGTAACAATAACATTTTATATTGTAATTATGCTTACATGCCATGCCCCCGCCCGCAGCCACCCTGCCAGCACTGCTGCCCCGCTGTGTAGAGTGGGCCCCGTGGCTCCCAAATCACCAGCTGCGCCGACTCTGGCCCCAGGAGGCAGCCCGCCATCGACACACCCTGCCTATAGCCACCCCGCCACCATCACCGCCCACCCTGTGCAGCCCCATGTAGAGCAGGCCCTGCGGCTCCCACAGTATGGGGGGCAGCTGGCTGCCGCCGCCCCTCACACTCCCACCCACAGCAGCTCCGCCGCCCCTGCCTCTTGCGCTGACAGCCATTATTGCCCTAGCAGGGCCGAAGATCAAGAGAAACTTACCGTGGCGTCGCCATTCCAGTCTCCTCAGGTATCTTCGGGACTAACTAGGAGATGGTGTAGTTGGGTAGCAGGGAGGGATGCAAAGTTCCTGCCAATTCGCCTTCGCTGCAGACAACTTGCATGTGCAAAGTTTGTGGGCCAGGTGTTTTGCCGCGCTCAGCAGCAATTCCTATTGGCTTTTGAAAGCCAATAGGGGGAGTAGCACAGCTCATGCAAAAGTTGAAAAAAAACCATCAAAAAAAAAGGTGCCGGATCGCCGTTCTGAGTGTTCTATGAGAAAAAAAAAGCCCTGCAGATTAGTCTTCAAATATCGAAAAGGAGGACATGTAGGAGGACACTTTTCGAGGGAGGACAGAACTTACAAAAGGAGGACTGTCCTCTCTAAAGGAGAACGGTTGGTCACCTTACATTTATGACGGCTGCAGTGTCCCAGGGTCATGTGATCCCGTTTTGCGACCTTCTGACGAACAAAGTCAATGGGGAAACCAGACTCATTAAAGAACCTGATTACTAAATTTACAAATGCAATGATTCACTTAGCAACTATGGCAAGAAAAGTCATAAAATTGGGCAAATTCACTTAACAAATGGTTCACTTAGCAACATAAATTGTGGGCTCAATTGCGGCTGTAACTTGATTAACTGTATAACTAATAGGAAAAGGAAGGATTCAGGGTGAGAGAAAGAGAAAATGGAGAACGGTGACAGTGCTAATCTGAAACTGTTGTGCAAGAACGAATTTATACTTATGACTCTCTTTGCAATCTGTGTTGAGCATTCTCTGAGGAAAAGCATAAAGAACTGATGACAAAGGTGGGTTCCTGGAAATATTACCCACCTGATCCAGAATGCAGTGGCCCGTGCAGTGTTGGAAACATGCAGTGCAAGTAGTTGGACTGAATTACACCTATTTTACATGAGCTGTACTGGCTCCCAGTTTGCTTCTGGATGCAATGCAAAATGCTGGCTATTATCTTTAAAACCCTACAAGGCACAGGACCCTTGTGACTACCTCTTCTGCCTGTCACACTGGATCAGATAGGATGGGTGTGCTCCAGGTCCCTTCCCTACCATAGTGCTATCTGATGGGATTTAGGAAATGTGCATTTTCTGTGGCTGTCCCTTCCTTATGGGACACTCTCCCCTGGCAATCTGCAGCCCCACCCTCCAGTCTTCTAGAAGGCTTTAAAACCTGGCCATTTACCCAAGCCTTGGGGATACATGAGGGGAGTCAGTGGATGATTGTGGGGCACTCTGAGAGGATGTTTGAAGCACTGGGCTTTTATGGTTTTTGTAGTTTTACTAGTTTTATGCTTTTTGTAGTTTTACTAGTTTTATGCTTTTTGTAGTTTTACTATTGTTTTGAACTGTGCGGCATTAAATAAATAAATAGATAATAAAATGAGCATGACTCATTTTGGTCTTGCTGCTCCCCATCTTCTGAATATGAATCCAGATATCCTATGTAGAAAATATGTGGATGGATGACATAAGTGTCTATGAAATTTGATAAGGAAGAAAATGTTGTTCAGAGGTTACAATGCTGCACTGCTAGGGAGCTAAGAAAAAGGAGAAGAAACTATCTTTTCACAAGCTGTTCACCAAAGCACCTGAGGGAAGGATGAGAAACAATGTTTGGAAACTGATCAAAGAGAGGAGCAACCTGGAATTAAGGAGAAATTTTCTGACAGTGAGGATAATCAACAGTGAAACAGCTTGCCTCCAGAAATTGTGGGCGCCCCATCACTGGAGATTTTTAAGAAGAGGCTAGACATTCACCTGTCTAGTATAGGTTCTCCTGCTTAAGCAGGGGATTGGACTAGAAGACCTCCAAGGTCCCTTCTAGCTCTATTCTATTATATTCAGATAACCTAGCTTCCTTGTTGTTTGGGGACATTTAACTGAACAGAGAACAGCTGGCAACAGAGAAAAATATTTTGGCATACTTATTACAGTGTGAGAACTTAATTGTTTTGAAACCTGTTGACCTTCTTGGATTATACAGAGCTCTGACTTTTAATCTTAAGAACTATTTGGAGAGAAAGAAAAAATTGACTTCTGGCTATGTTTGTCTGGGGGAGGTTTTTGAATTGTTTTTAGGGTGGTTGAACATTTTGAACACTTTGAACATTTTGGATTGCAAACTTTGGCTGATTGATAATTTCTGGATGCCTGAGCAGAAGAACTACTACAAAATATTGCTTTCAGTGGTGGACTTATATCCTGGAACCTATTGGATTATAAATGCTATATATAAAGACCAGAAGAACTAGATGAGATTTTGTCTATGGACATTAAGATTAGTGGTATTAGATAAGACTAGTATTCGGGGATCACAATAGTTTTGACAGAATATCTAGAGGGGGAAATAAAATTGATCCTTTATATATAGCCCAAACTGATAGAAAAACATACTTAATACTCCCATCTGAAGCCCCCAGCCAGGTTTACTTGGGATCTGCAGGAGCGATGCCTTAAGGAGAAGTAAACATTTTCCAGAAGGAAATACATTCTATATTACAATTAATTCAGGAGACAATTATTTCACATAAAGAAGATGCAAGAAGAAACCATGATGAGATTAAAAACAATTCTGATTATATAAATGAGCAAATCTCTAATTTAAACTTACAACTAGAAAGTTCCCAGAAAATGATTACAAAGAATGAACAAATAAGTCAGAAAACAGAAGATGAATCAGAGGAAACTGATCCAAAGCCGCAAGAAGGAAAACATAAATCAGCACAGAAAAATAAAAATCTGCAAGATTTAGTTACAACAATGGAAATGGAAAAGGTACCCTATTCTTTAGGTTTTCAAAATATACCTGAGGATAAGGAAGATTTTTAAAAATGGATTATAAAGCTGTTAGAGGAAATGCCAGAAATTGGAAGACAAAAAATGAAAAGAGAAGCTGAGGGAGAAGGAAAGTGAGAGTTGTTTAATGAGTACAACTGGGCAGAATTCCCCCTCAAAAATACCCTACTTAAATTGTTTTTCCCATCCCAAGCAATATTCACAAAAATAGAGGAAGAATTTTTTTGTCAATCTAATTACTTTGGCCTGGAAAACCAATTGGCAAAGGAAGAAAGCTAGAGTTAGACTCAAAAAACAGAAGATCTGACATACCAGATGGGGTATTATATGATCTAATATTTGATTGAATATGGTCAAAAGAATAGATAACCCATAGATATAAATAGATTTTTATAATAGGAAAGATATGATTTATAATTATTATAGCACCTTTTTTTGGATATGGGAATTATAAAAACACTAGGATGGCTTGTATAAATGAAATTTCCGGCTACACAAATGTAACTAATTTTGAGAAAATTATAACTGACAAAGATATTTTGAATACTGATGGGAAATTAAATTTAAATAAGAACTCAAAAAACAGGTCACTGATTTAATAAGGAGACTTTAATTGCAAATACAATTTAAATATAAAGTGGTTAGAAAAAAGGTTATAAATTGATACTATTGTTATTTGTATAATACTAGAAAAATATGACGAGGACGTGTATATCTAATTTTGTATGTAATAATAGTAGTAAGAATTGTATTTGTTCAATGTTGGGAAAATGAAAACACTGGGAAGATGAGAGGATCAGGGAAAAAAATACTGGATTGTGTAACATTGAACAGATTTATATTGAAGAAGTTATGATGCAACATTGAGTAACAAATGTACCCAGACATCATGTTGTTTACTAAGCACTTATGATTTGTAATAATAGAAAATGAATAAAACATATTAAAAAACCTAAACAAATAAAAATAGGATATTTTGTGAACACTAAGGAAAAAATAATGTAATATTAGTGGGAAACAATGACAGGTGGTGATTGATACAGGGAGTGCACAGAGTATAAAATATATTTTTTGCTTTTATTCAGTCCAACTATGCCTCTGTTATCAGACTGATTCAAGAATGTCAGTTAAAGGTTAAGTACAAGCCAGGTCCACAAAATATTGGGTATCATGTCTAGCCTTCTATGTTAAGCCAGTGGTAATGTCTGGTTTTCTATGAGAAGGCTACCGAAGAAAGACCTATCAGCTATTATTCAGTTTTAATATTTGAAAAAGTACACTTTAAATATTTGATGTACTATTTCTCATAATGTAAACTACCATGTGGCTTGCAACAATATAAATAAAATGCTGTGAAATAAAAACAATATATTAAAATGATTAGCCATAGGTGGGAATAAATGGCCACAGAGACTCAGTCAAACTCAGCTCTTTTCCCCAGTATAAATCAGCTTTCCAGACACTATCTACCAATAGCTTTCCTTAACATTACTTCACACTATTGTGTTTCACACAGCAACCCATAGTTGTGAGAGTTGGACCATGAAAAAACTAGACAGAAGTAAAATCAACTCATTTGAATTGTGATGTTGGAGAAGGCTCCTGTGCGTTCTTGGACATCAGAAGTGACAAACAAGCAAGTAACAGAGTGTATAATACTAGACACATGTTGGAAGGCAAAATCACAACATTACTTATTTTGGCCATGTTGTGAGTTCGTCATTGGAAAAGGCAGTTTTGCTTGGAATATTAATGGTAAAAGAAAACAAAGATGCCAAAAAATACAGTGGCTAGACACCATCAAAGTTGACACAAAACCAGCCAGAGCATAAAAGCCGAAAGAAGCCATACAAGATCAGAAAGTATGGAGAAAACTGGTCCACAGAATTGCCAAAAATCATACATAATTGAATGGATAGTATCATTATCATCATCAATTATAATTGTGAAGATTATATTATATCGCTTGCAAATCCAAAACTTTATATTTTGCTATGGACAGGGTTTGAAGCCAAGTAGAAACTTCAAAATCTTTGATGAAACATTTGCAAAGATCACTTGATAGTCTGGCCAGTTCAAAATTAAATCACTTGCTGGAGCTCCTGTTGATATAGTTTCAGTTTGTCTATATGCTCTTTTCAATGGAGGCTTAAGCAACCAATGATAAGAATTTTGTGAGTGAAACTTTTAATTTCTTTTTTAATACAAATGATGAAATAGAAGTAAAACAAAAACAAAACAAAACACCTGATTACAAATTAAAAAAAACCCCAAGGATATAAAAAGCAAATAAACCAGACAAGTAAACAATTAAATAAAATATAAAAATAGAGCAATGTGAAAACTGCAGATTACAATCTGAGTCAGTCACAGGCACCAAAGGTTTACTCTTCCAAACTTTTGGATTCATGCTAGAGCCCATCTTTAGGAAATTTTTCTCTCTCAGTGTGTACCCAGTGCACATATTCTGGAGAGAGAGAGACGTTCCATGAGAATGGTCTCCATCATGAATCTAAAAGTTTGGAAGAATAAACCTTTGGTCCCAGTGATCGATTCTGATTGGATCCTGCAACATTATACTGGGACACATGCATGTACTTCATTCGCAATTTGAAAATTACTTCACTTAAAAACAACAAATTGACTTAAATATTAGACATCTAGGAAAGTTCACACAATGTTTAGAGCCAAACGCTTGCCAAAATTTCAAAAAGTCCAAATGGATTTACACAGTGTGAGCTATAACAATCTACATTAAATATAATTTTAATTTCAGTGAGTAATAGCCAAAAGTGCTCAATGATGTGACTGAAAATCAGGAGTAATTAATGCTCCCATCCTATGTGAATGTTATTTTTGTTAAATAAAGTTATTATTTAAAAAAGCTAAGTAATTGCTAATGGGTGAATCTGCACTTGAATTTTGAAGTGATATATAAAAATACAAACCCTGAAAATTATGCATAGCCTCCATAAATCCCTTGTCATTTCTATTATATAATTAATTTGAAAGCTACTCTGCCACATTTCCATCAATAGGTGGACTTTGCAACCCTGTCATACAGCAGCACAGTCTGGTTTAGAAGCATCACTACTTCAGACAGGAAAGCGGTGCAGAGAGTAGTGAGGATGGCTGAAAAGCTTATTGGCAGTTGCCTCCCTTCCATCCAGGACATAGCACAGAAGCGTTGCTTGAGAAGGGTCCGTAAGATTATCCAGGACACTACACATTCTCTTCACAACCTGTTTTCCTTGTTACCTTCTGGGAGGAGGCTCCATGGTATCCGAAGCAGAACATCCAGACTCAGTCACAGTTTTGTTCCGTACAGTATTAATCTTGTTAATTATGTCCATTATGTATTCACGATGGACAATGATTAATATTTATAAGTTACTTATGTGTAAGGGTGTAGGTCTATACATATGTTGTACATAGTATTTATTTATTTATTTATTTATGAGACTTATATACTGCTTTAAGTGCAAGCACTCTCTAAGCGGTGTACACCAGTAAGCAATGTATATATTTTATTTATTTATTTATTTATTTACAGTATTTATATGCCGCCCAATCCCAAAGGACTCAGGGCGGCGTACAAAGTTAAAAACAATGATAAAACAGTAAAATAAAGCAGTCATACCACAGTCATACCGCGAGTCCGATCATATCCCGCCCCCCCCGGGGACATCAGCCCCAGGCCTGCCGGAACAGGAGGGTTTTAACAGCCTTCTTAAAGGCCGGCAGGGTGGGAGTTGTTCAAACCTCGGGGGGAAGTTGATTCCACCATATATTTACATTGTCCCCAACAATCTGGGTCCTCATTTTACCTACCTTGGAAGGATGGAAGGCTGAGTCAACCTTGAGCTGGTGAGATTTGAACCGCTGACCTGCTGAACACAGTCAGCTAAAGTGGCCTGCAGTACTGCACTCTAACTGCTGCGCCACCTCGGCTCTGTTTATGTTTAAATGTGTGTTATGTATGTGTACACTTTGAGAGCAAGCAACTAAATTTCATTTTTAATGTGTGCCATTGTGGCCACAGTAAAAAAATGACAATAAAAGTTATCTATCTATCTATCTATCTTATATGGGACTCAAATGGACACATCTTTGGAAGACATGAAGGACCAGGTTAGGACAGATTGCCATGGGGAAAAATCTGTGGTTGCTAAGAGTCAACATCTTGATAGCACATAATCAATTATACTGTTTCAATTTTCAGATGGGAACCTAACAATTGCCCTGCTTTCTCCCCATTCCCATCATGCCCATCTGATGACACGTCAATGAGGATTTTATATCTTCATGGCATGGGACTGGGTTATTTGAAGGATCACCTCTTCATGATTTCATATGCCTCCAGCAGCGAAGACATATTATAGGTTCTGTTGCCTAGAGAGCTACATTTGGGTGACCCTAGGCAGGGGACCTTTTCTGCTGTGTCATCTTGGTTATGGAATTCTCTCCGCCCTGAGGTGAGATTGACTTTGTCACCATTGAGCTTCTAGAGGTCTCTCAAGATCTGGTTATGCTACCAGGCTGGGGAACCCAGGGACCATATAAACTTGTGAGGTGGCTATGCTATTTTTAAAATCCATCTGTTGTTCTTTGTTTTAGTTTGGTTTTTATATTTCTTAATGTATTTATTAACTATTTTTAGTTCTGTCCAGAGTCATATGTTTGTGAGTTGGGTGGCTATATAAATTGGTTAAATAAATCAGTAAATATCTAAAGGACACAAATGATCAAATGGCACCTTAACAGGTATAAAGGCAGTATACAAATTATGATAAGTTTCCAAAGTATGATTTTCCTCATATATAGTAAAAGCTTTCTTTACATAATTTTCTGAATTAATATGGGAAGGTTCTTTCTTTTCCTTCTTCTGAGAAGCCTGAAGTATAGCCCTATTCTATGTAAAAGCTTTAAATGCATCCCAAACTAATCTCAGATTTGTTGATCATGTTTTTAATTTCAAAAAACACATCAATCATTTTGCTGTTTGTTAACAAACTATGGATCATCCATTACTTTATAATGATATATAAAAATATCACTGTCATGGTTCCGACTAATGAAACACTTCAAAGAACTTCCAGGCATGTTTATCCTAAAGTCTTTATTAACAGTGTAACAAATCGACGGCACATCATGGATGTTTATGCCAGAATCTGAATTTCTCTTGCTTGCATCTAACTTTTCTTTCTAAACCCCTCCCTTATTTTGCAGTCATAAGTCACATCTTCCAATTAGCCCGGAGGGCAAAGATTCACTTCCGTTCCTTTTTCCTGGGCTTTCCTTATGAATCTCCTCCCTCACTCTGTTATTTGAGTTAACTCTAAAAATACCAGACAGTTCTGTATATCTTGTCAAAACAATAATATCCTATGTTAACAGTGTTGACAATCACTTTGTACCAGTTTGGCCTTTCTTACAAAAAACCTCCCACTAATATTATAACTAAACATAATCAGATAGTGTAATGTAATTCATAGAACAATTAACAGTTAACACATTCACAATCGATTAAGTTTTTTTTAAAAAATAATCTGAATGGGAACAAATGCCATGAGGACTTAAAAGAATTTTGTTTACTCAAATTTAACTGCTCCCCATAGATCAGCCAATTTAGATTTCTGGATGTAAAGCCTGGAGGCCAATTATTATTTCTCTTGGACATGTTATTTTAATGTATTGGATGAAAGGCTAAATTAGACTCCCAGCCACTATTACATATTAGTTGATAACACTGGTAGCTAATTGTAATGGTTTTTGGGAATAGCCTTGAAAACAGGAAAAAGAAGAGTTGCAGCCAGGACAATGATTAGATAAGAGATATCTTGGTCCACAGAAGGAATGGGTTGTGGAAAGCATCTCAGAAGAGTGCTGTCAGGGCCCTGGAAAGTAAAGAAAAAGTGGGGGAGGGGAGATGTGCTTGTAGACTTGCAAGATTCTGCTACTGTAATCTTCCAATAAAGGTAATATTAGTACTCATGGTATCGGTTTCTTGTCTGGACCACCTTGAAGGCTTGAAAATAGTTATATTCTTTTGGGTCAAAATTAATTTAGCATCTACTGGGCTTCTGTCATTTAATTGTATAGGACAAGTTTAAATAACAAACGGTGGATTACCATCACTAGTAGACTGGACTTCTATGCTATGCTAGCTGAAGTTTTGGTACCTCCCTTTTGATCATGAGATGGAGACTGAGGACATTGAATTTCAGAATATGCTAACTCAAAACACAAGGTTTGGAATTATAGCAAAACAGTTCTTCACAGGCTGACAACTTCTGCTTTGGTTTCATGCTTTGATATCCTTTTTCTCAATATTTCTTAAGTTCATTATTTTTTTGTATTGCATCACATTTTCTTTCGAGCACCTTTTTATTATGCATAATTTTTAATTTTTTACATATTGATCCCTTTATGACAAGGAGCTCAGAACAGACATTTCTCTCTCTTGGCTCAATTCCAGATGCCGACTTGGGAGTTAAAAATGTTCTTTATACATCTCATATTTGATATTGAATCAGGCTGTCACCCTCAGAAGAATCTTCAGAAACAGCTAGATCAACAACTGGCAGGGATTTTTCTGTCTCCACTGAAGAAAGCATCACTGGAGTGGGTCAACGTACAGCAGGGAAGCTTGCAAGTCATATTATCTCCCCCAGATTTCAAAGTAGATAATGTTTCTACTTTCCAATAAGTGGTCTATATAATGGTTTTCAACACCTCACAGAGAAAATAATAAACTGCAGCTCATTAGGAAGTCTTACCTCAATGAAATCTAATTATAAACAAAATTGGAAAAGTTATACTGGCTAGACCTATGAGGGAGGAGCTGTATCTTACTTGCTGATTGTAAAGCTTTGGTATGCTAAGTAAAGTTGCACCTATTACAATAAACCCTACTATACAATATTTGCAGTACATACAGCTGACAATGGGAGATCTCTGTATAAATGTGTAACTCTTTATGAGGAAGAATATGAATGAGAGAGAAGCTATCTCCAAAAAGAGGGCAAGGAGAGAATTCCTTGTTTCTATTAGTTTGTGGAAAGGTTGGATTTAGTTCAAGTTGGTTCCATCAGCAGTTCCCCTCTC
This sequence comes from Crotalus tigris, assembly GCF_016545835.1. Taxonomy (NCBI): domain Eukaryota; kingdom Metazoa; phylum Chordata; class Lepidosauria; order Squamata; family Viperidae; genus Crotalus; species Crotalus tigris. The sequence goes on along the minus strand of NW_024096616.1, from coordinate 496,556 downwards.
AGAAATGAAAAATGAAGAAGGAAATTTCTTACATGCCTAATGTAATGGAAACCCCCCCCTTTTTAATCCAAACTAGATATCAGTTTGGGACATTTTATAATGGGTGTCTATTTTTGTGACTGGGAGGCATGTATCAAGGCATTACTACAGTGTTCTATCTGTGGCAGGTCTCATTGACTATTCAAGTATACACACTAAATCACGAACATTTCCCTCAGAGTCACCAGGAATCAACTTGACTTGAGAAAGATTAATAAACCAGAGTTGTCCTGTGTTGCACTTCGATGGGAGACAATCAGGAAATTCTTGGGTGCAAACTAAGCTGGGAAGTTGAAAGATTACCAAAAAAGACAAGGACAGACCACTCCTGTATTGTTGCCAAGAAAACTACAAACATGCTCATGGAGTCACCAGGAGTTGAAGGGCCAGTTACTTTACGTCCAAGTTAGGTAGGATTGCTTGGTATTACAATGGCCCTGTGCCCTGTGTTTGAACATATCATCTGGTATTTGAAGGCATCCTTTAGTTTAAGATTTTTTTTTTAAAGAAGACAGAGATATTGAACCTTCAGTCAGAAATAAACACAGGGATAGTAAACTGGATAGATCTGGTTTTCAGCAAAGAGAAACTTGGGAGATTAACTGACTCACACGTAGCATTGCAGCTTCCTAATGAAACAACTTCTCTAATAGCTATAGGTAGCAAATCCTTGAAATGGGACAACCCACTACCACTAATAACTAATTCAGGTATCAATATGATATTTTGCTGAGAGGAATTCTCTAAAAAAAGGCTAAAGGAAACATTGACTATATAACTGTTTCTTAACCTTGGTAACTTGACCATGCTTCCAGGGGAATTCTGGCAGTTGAAGTCCACACTTCTTCAAGCTGCCAAGGTTGTGAACCATTGGACCATATCTGTAACACAGCTAATATGACTTTTTCCCGAGTTTTCATGGGGAAACTCTGTATGTACTTAGATGCATTTAAAGGCATTGTTTCTGAACTGGCTGACTGAACTGACTGTGACACTAACCTATGATTTTTCAAAGTTATTTGTAAAATTAACACTATTTCAGGTGAATATAGTATGCTAAACCATAAACAAAACCAACAATATTCTGCCTTAGAATCCAGACACTATTTGAGTACACAAAGAAGTAAGCACATGCTATACTTCAAGAGGGAAGGGCCCATTGTGTAGCGACCAAATAAGAACAAGGTGGGGGGGATACGATAGGGAAGAGTGATGCTAAAGGAGCAATGTTAGTCTGGAGTCAGCCCTGCACATTATCAGTTAAGACCCCCACCCTATGAGATCATTAAGATTTTGCAAAATATGGTTAAACTTTAAATATGTTTTTAATTATGTTTTAATAGTGTTTTAATTACATTGTTCTTATTGTCTATGAGCTACTTTGAGCACCATATGTTACCATAAGGATGAGACATAACCACCATAAATATATACGCTGAGATTCTGGATCAAGTGCGTTACTTGACATAGCTTTTATCCCTAGGGCTGTAGCTGTGTCTAGAGACAGCTGGATAAAGAGCCAGATAACCTTTTGCCTTTTTTTCTCCTGCATAGCACAGGTAAAGACTCTATTGCTACCTGTGTTGGAGGAAGTGGAGGAATCTAACCGGGGCAAAGACTAGCGAAGCAGGCCATTGCTAAAAAGTTATAGAAGGTTATTCCTGTAAATACATGGAACGGAGATGTAGAGATGAACAGACAAGGCTTAGCTCTTACCTAGCTGCAGCCCATCAGGTAGAAAGAGAGAATGAACATATTGTGAAGATCAAGGCAGCAAGGAAGCACCATGAGAATACCTAGTTTACTGACTCAGAGCAGGCAGAGTGAGATGTAATGTTAGCATTTGAGGCACTCCAGACAAGAAACACAACCACGAGTACTATCTTTATTGTAAGGTTACTTGAATAGAATCTTACAAATCCAAAAGTACTCCTCACATCTCTCACTTTTACTCCTCTGAAAATTAGAGAGGGTCTCTTCAGAGGTGATGCTTCTGTCTCCCTTCCTTCGGGCTCAGATATCATTATTTGCCCTTCCTTGTTTCCCCTGTAAATGAGGTGCTCTTAGTCTGGAAGATAATAACAATTGTTTATTGTGTTGGTATATGGTCTTTATCCCTGAATGAATTCCTTTCACTAACGTTTATAGTTTGCATCTTTAATCTGTTCTGTAGCCTAGTTCAAATAAGACAATAACTCATAATCTGTCTTGTTTAGCTTTGATTTAATCTATTGTATGAAACCAGCCATTGGTAGCTTACAAACCATAGTTTATCAAAGTATGTTTTGTGAACCATCTATTTGTGGTTTATTTAATATACCATGGTTAAATAAATTATGGCTTAATGTGATATGTGAACCTACTGTAGTTCATCTGTACATATATATGATTCATTTAGGCAATGTCTCATTTTCATAGCAAGCATCCACTCTGCTGTGTTTCTCCCTGTTAGGTTGCTTTTGAAAAATGAAAAGCAAAGCAAGCCCCCAAATATTGTATAAAAATAAAATGCATTAAGCCAAATAGATTCAGTAAAAATCAAAAGTCAGAAAGAACAGGACAGCTGAATGACATTCCAAAGAAAACTGGAAAGACTAAAGAACATGAAGAGCAATCCTTCATTTCACTCAGGTTTTGCAATGGATTTCTGACTGTGCCTAACCTTCAAATGGAAAGTATTCAAATTATTGTTTGCAGTATTTTATATAATTTATATAATGAGCTGTTTCCCCCCCTGTAAGTGCTTAATAAATACCAACTACATGGGGTACATAAATGCAGTCTATAGATCTGTTTGTTGCTTTAGCTGTTTAGAAAATTATTCTTTGGGAAATTATAGCTATTTGATGAATAATTCAAAGGAAGGAATAAAACAAAATCTAATAAAAGCTGTCTATGATTGAACTTTGACATTAATTCAGTAATGTGTATATATAAACTCCATGTTATCAGAAGATATATATTAAAGCTTAAAAAAAAACTAATTTCTTTATGGAGATGAGTAACACTTTAAAATTAAGTCATAGTTAATCCTGGGAAAGCTCCAAAGAAAACTGCTTTACAGGAAATATTTTTGAAAGGAAAGATATGATTATAAATCAGGGAATTATTTTGGGTATATATGTTTTTTTCTTCCTTGAGCTGCACAATAAAACTACAGTCTTCTTTGGTGTTTCTGCTCTAGGCTCTGAACTGTTATATGAAGTCCCCCCATTCAGACCTAGAACAAATGGAAATGTGCAGCAAATTCCAAACGCCCATAGAAAGATATTTTTAATATTAGTGATGACTACACATTAACATTTCAATATACATTCCATCCAATGAATTTGCAGTCTGATATGGAAATTAGCCCCAATATATAGAACATTAGAAACTGAACAAAAATAAATGTCCATCCACTTCCCAAACAATCTTTCAGGTATATAAAAACAGTTAGAACTATATTAGTCCATGTTTTTTAAAAAAATCAAAATTCAAAAATTCAAAATCAATAGTTGGGTGGTATCTTTATTAGGTTCAACCAAATTAACTTAAAAAAATTGTATAAGCTTTTAAGATGTTGAGAACTTTTCATTAGTCCAGTTGTTAAAAGAACAGCAATCTTTAAAAACTTGGCTTTTTCTGCAGGTCTTGGGTTAGATCAGGGGTGTCAAACTGCCGGCCTACGGGCCGGATGCATCATAGTGAAACCGCGCCCACCCCATTGCCGGCAATGGCAAAAAAGTCACGATACGTTGTGACACGTCACATGATGTTGTGAGTTTGACACCCCCCCGGGTTAGATCAGTGGTTCTCAACCTTTTTAATGCCACAGCCCCCAACCGGTCGTAAGTTGAGGGCTACTCAACCGGTCGTAAATCGAGGACTACTCAACTGTGCAGCACCGTTTGCAGAATGGGACTTTTGGCGGGCTCAGCAGTGCAGAGGCAGCCTGGACAATTCCTATTGGCTTTTGAAAGCCAATAGAATTAGACTCTATTCAAGAGAGTCTATTCTATTGGCTTTCAAAAGCCAATAGAATAAAAGGGAGTAGTACAGCTAAGGAAAAGGGGGAAAAAATGGCGGACTGCATTGTTTGGCGACCCCCATGAAATGGTCATTCGACCCCAAATGGGGTCCCGACCTACAGGTTGAGAACCACTGGGTTAGATGGATAGACAGGTCCTGTGATCTGCAAAAGATATAGGTGGAAGCCTTTAACTCTATGAATGACTGTAGTTTTTATTGATGCTGTTGTTTTGTACACTTTTGTTTTTAATTCTATGAGTTACCTACAGTCTTCTGAAATACAGCAGCTTACAAATTCAGCTAACTAACTAACTAACTAACTAACTAACTAACTAACTAACAACTCACTCACTCACTCACTCACTCACTCATTGGGAAGAAACTAGAAAGTCCAAAAATTAGACTAGATTTTTAAAGTAAAGGTACACAACATAAAGCCAGTCTAAGATAGAGTTTATGATCTTTTGTATAATCAGAGCTAAGTAGAGCCCTTTATAGATAGATAACAAACTTTCTTTAAGGAGGTTTTTTTAAAAAAGATGTCATTATTTGAGGACTTGTTTGCTTAAGAACACATAGCTTTTAATTTGCTGAAACAAACTCTACCTAGACTTAAAACAATTTATGCTGGGGATAAATTAAGTGCTAGATTTTTCATGGCGAGACTGTTAAGAATGTAAACAGCCAACTGCTACCATAAATTGAGTGTGGGAAATTTTAGATTAATTTACTGCCACTCTGGGAAAACTGAATAAGAGATGATACCTGATTTGAATAAGGAAATGTAAGTAGCACATGCAGCTAAGGTAAAAGATAATGGCTTTTTTAAAAAACTGATATTGGGAGAAGCACAACATAATAGCATCTGTTTTATCTTATTGCTTGCCATTTTCCTTTACAAAATTTAAGAACAAGATTTAAGTATATTGCTTGTGCACAAGAAAGCTTAAGCTCAGAAAAAAGGGAACATCAAAACATTGACACAGGGAACATCCTTATGAACTTCAGTGGTCAGGAGAGTATCCCATCATCAGTAATTAAGGATAGTGCTAGGCTCAAGCAGCTATTGTACTCATTGAATTATAGGCATTTAACAAGCCTTAAGATGTATAAAGAGAAAGAAATTCAAAGACTGAATATTTGTAGTCAGGCCATTTTTTTTATGCCACACCTGGGACATAATCTATTTCAATTCTCCTCTCAGGATGCAGCTACACGTATAGAGCATTGCATGCCAAAACAACTAGACTCAAAGATAGTTCCCCACCCCCCATGCCATTACTCTGCTGAACACTTAATTCCCACATCACTTTCTCATCTTTTCTCATTTTCCCATCTTTCCTACTATCTATTCCTATTGGTTTTTTATGATTTATCAATTATTTTTTTAACTTATGATTAATGATTGTAACTATCATTTATGATCTATGACCTATGACTTGCTGTTTATATGTACACTTTGAGCTTATTCACCGGAGGCAAATTCCTTGTGTGTCCAATCACACTTGGCAATAAAGAATTCTATTCTATTCTGTTCTGTTCTGTTCTGTTCTGTCTCGTTCCATTCCGTTCCATTCCATTCATCTTTGCTGAACTCCATCTGCTGGACTTAGTGTCTTCAGTAGAGGGGAAAAAAAATCCAGTACAGTTGGAGATTCATTGGAATAATAATGGAAAAATGAGGGGAGAATTCAAAGCTAGAAAAACAAGAAGGAAGAAAAACAATAGGGAACTAGCTTTGTTCTTGCTGCTGGGGTTGTTGGGCTTTTTTGGGGTAGTTAATTGCTTTATGCAATTAACTACCCCAAATAAGTTAATAATAATAATATATTATTATTATAATATAAGTTAATAATAATAATATATTATTCAATATTAGCTAGGTGCAGCCATATTTGTACAATATGAACTAAAAATTGTTGGCACTATAATAATTTGGATAACTTAAACCTTTATTGATAAGAAGGAAAAACAAAGTTTATTTCAATTAATATAATTCTGAGATTTTAATGAACATAAGATTGCTTAAATTATACAATGAAAACTAAATGTGGTATTGATAGACTACTGCAAAATGCATTTCATTTTTTTAATATAAAGATTTCTATTTCTATCTTTAGCTTGATACTTAATACAGAGATATTATTATTGTTGTGTAGGACTATTAAAAAGAGGGAAGAAGGATAAAATGAAAAATTAAATTAAAAAGCCACTTGGAAAAATAAATAACTTCCCTTAGCTTTATACTTTAACAGATATGCAGTATTTATAATTTTTTAGAGCATTTTAGAAACCATTCTGTAAGTGTATTGAGTTTCTGTGGGATATATTGTATATATGTTTTACAGATGGTATACAATTCCATCGATAATTATACAGTAACAAATGTTGAAAATGCCATGAAACAGAAGGAACATTTTACCACATGTTGTGGACATGTTTAAATACTCAAAAGTATTGGAAAGATATACATAGCACCATTCAGAGAATTTTGGAAATTAAATTTGAAATGAAACTACAAATTACCTTACTAAGTATAATTCCAGAATATATCAATAGAAAATATCACAATTTACTGCAGCACATGCTCAGGGCTATGAGAATAAACATTGCCCAATGTTGGAAGAAAGATATAACACCTCTGATTAGGAACACAATCATAAAAAAATACGCAGCAATGGCAAAATTAACAGCATATATCGACAGCAGAAGTTTAACTAAATGCTAGGAAGAATAACTTTCCCAATATTATAGACTTGACAGGAGAGCTCGTCTTTGCACTATAAATCCAAAATATGATAATTTGAGTCTGACCTTTATGCCTCAGGTGAGAACTCTAGATTGTTTTGTTCCATAATTTATATGTTTATTTTCTTGGCTACCCATGGTATTCTCAGGAGTCTTTTCCAATACCAAAGTTCAAAAGCATCAATTCTCATCCTGTTCTTCAGAGTTGAATGCTTCCATAGAGTGTCGCAGGGAAAAATATAAAAAATATCAGAGCAGATATAAAAACCAGAAATCACAATGAGATGGTCCGTGGGCCTAACAAATGTCATATTATTATTATACAGATTATAAGAGGATGCATGCATTTCATTTTGTAATATAATATATTCATATTTAACTTCTTAATGTTCCAACAGTATAGAAGACTGTTTTATTTATTCCCTTATGAATCCCTGACTTTAGGGGATTCAAAGCAATAATTCATTTCTTTCTTTAAAAGCCTTGTACGGTGCCCATCTTATGTGTCATAACTCAATGGCTCACAAAACCATAATCAATCCAAAGATAAAAATAAAAGTAATGCCCAAAAACATCCAAAACAAAACCTCAGACATAATTGTTGGAGTCCAGCTTCACCTTATCCTAGTTACCTGAGGGAAGATCAAGCTTCTTAAGCCTTTCAGAAGACTAGTACTGTTATGTCCCGAGCCTTGCAAACGGCTCGGGCGTTTGCAGGCAGTCCCGGGCAGGTGCAAAGCTGCCCGGGACCAGACAGGCTGTCGCCAGCGCCATGCACATGCGCGGGTGCTGGCGCGGGAAAAGTATCGCATTTACCCGGGAAATGTCTATATAAGAAGCTGGGAGGTTTTGGGAGCTGCTGAAGCCATCTACTTGTAAGCTGAACGCAGAATAAAGAAAACTGAGAACTCCAACTGCTTCTCGTGTCTGCTTTCCGCCAAGGACTCAACACTGGCGACGAAGGTGGGATCGCCTTACACCGCCTGGAAAGGAAGAAGTGTAAGCTTACCCAAGTGAGTCCGGCGGAACGGTGTCGACTCGGCAGCTACCCGCCAATCCAGTGCGCATTCGGGGGTAGGCTGGCTGATAGACCCGTCTCCTGAAGATGGCGAAAATCGGAAGGCTTTCGGAATTCGACGTCTCACATCCAGAGCGGTGGGAGTCATACGTAGCCAGGGTGGAGAACTACTTCAAGGCAAACCAAGTGAGGGAAGAGAGCTTGAAGGCTGCCACCCTGCTTTGTGTTTGCGGTTAAGACACCTTCGACATCGCAGAAAACCTTGCAGCACCTGTTCCAGTAGAGTCTGTCAGCTACGCAGATCTGAAGAAGCTACTGAAGGAGCACTTCCACCCCAAGATGTCCGTCATCGCATGGCGCCACACCTTCGAGCAGAGGGATCAACGGCCCGGTGAGTCGGCCAAAGAATTCATCGCCGCATTACGGAAGGCCGCCAAGCACTGCGAGTTCAAAGACCTCGAAGAACGACTGAGGGACCGATTCGTGTGCGGGTTAAGGCATCGAGATCTACAACAGAGACTTTTCGCTAAAGAAGAGTTGTCCTACCAAGATGCCTTAAGGGAAGTCACCGCAGAAGAAGCAGCAGGCGGCGCTGTCAAGAACATGCGGCCGATCAGAAACAGTCCAGAGGTTGCATCCGTGCACCAGGAAGACGTCCAAAGAAACTCTGAGGAGGATCCGGACGAGGAAGTCGACCGTCTCCACCCCACGAAGGAAGAAAAACAGAAGGGAAGCTCTTCAGCTCTGCTCAAGTGCATCGGCTGTGGAGGTCGCCACAGGAGAACCGACTGCAAGTTCCGCTCCGCTACCTGCCGGGCATGCGGCAAACAAGGACACATGGCAGCTGTGTGTCTGGGCCGACGAAAGGTACAACCTCAGGAAGAACTGCGCCTGAAAGGTACCAGATTCCCCAGCCAGAATAGGGTAGGGTTTTGCGCTTCGCGAAGAAGCATCCTTAGGACAGGCACACACAAGCCCATTAAGAAAAAGCTGTCACTCAAGGTGAAGCTACAAGGGGTTCCATTATCTATGGAACTAGACACAGGGTCTGCCTTTTCAATTATCTCCTTGCATACATTTAGGAAGATTTGTTCCGGTAGTGGAACTCAGGCCAAGTTAAGGCCTTCTGACATTGTGTTAACAGATTTTCAAAATTCAAGAGTGTGTGTTAAGGGGGAGGCCACCCTTAACGTGCAATACAAGAGTTTTGAAGGTCCACTAGACTTATTAGTAGTAGGGGTGAACGAACGAGTCTCATAGGACTCGATTGGTTTGAGGCCCTGGGGATACACGTCACAGGACTCAACAGTTTACAAACACTCGACCTACAGGAAGTCTGCAAAGAATTTGCAGATGTTTTCAGCCCCCAGCTGGGCACATTCAAAGGACCCCCTGTGTCCTTAAAGCTAGACCCCACTGTCACTCCCATTAGAATTAAAGCAAGAAGGGTCCCTTTTGCTTTAAAGAGTAAAATTGACACTGAGTTAGACAAACTGATTCAACAGGGAATCCTAGAACCTGTTGATTCCAGTCCTTGGGAGACCCCCATTGTCACGCCTCTAAAGGCAAATGGGGACATTCGCATTTGTGCTGACTACAAATGCACTCTGAATAAGGCATTGCAGCAACATGCCTATCCTGTTCCTGTGGTCAGTCATATTCTGGCCTCCCTCAAGGGGGGCGCGTTTTTGCAAAGCTTGACCTAGCTCAAGCGTATCAACAGCTGCCTGTTGATGATGATGCTGCTATAGCTCAGACTATTGTGACCCACAGGGGAGCCTTTAAGGTAAAAAGGCTGCAGTTTGGAGTGAATGTCGCTCCTGGGATTTTCCAAAGCGTAATGGAAAACACACTGCGGGGCATACCGGGGGTTTGCCCCTACTTTGATGATGTCTTAATTGCAGGAGACTCCACACACATTCTAGCTGAAAGGCTAAGGGCTGTTCTGTTAAGATTCAGGAAAACAGGCCTCAAGCTCAAAAAAGACAAATGCAAGATTGGGGTGCCTTCTACTGAATTTCTGGGGTTCAAAATCGATGCTGCTGGGATTCACCCTGCTGAATCCAAACTAACTGCTATTTTAGAAGCACCTAGGCCACAGGTCGGCAACCTGCGGCTCCGGAGCCGCATGCGGCTCTTTGAGCCTTCCCCTGTGGCTCCCAGCCTCCTCTGCCTTTGCAGAGAGAGACAGAGACAGAGAGAGTCAATTGCGCTTCCCTGCTCTCTCTCTCTCTCTCTCTCTCTCTGTATGTGTGTGTGTGTGTTGTTGTGTGTGTGTGTATGTGTAAAAGAGAGTGCACTCACATTGTTCTCCGAGGAGCTGAAAAGCTTACTGGGCGGAGCTCCTCCCTTTGCTGCGTCTCTGCAGGAAGCAGGAAGGGCAGGAGAGAGCTAGCTAGCCCAGCTAGGCTGACTCAGGAATTCTGGGAGTTGAAGTCCATGAGTCATAAAAGAGACGAGGTTGCCTACCCCTGAGATTGTTGGAGAACAACTTGAAGCTTGCCAGGTGAGCAGCAGATGGGGGGGGAGAAAGAGAGAGAGAGAAAGAGAGAGAGAGAGGGAGGGGGAGAGAGAGAGGAAAGAGAGAGAAAGAAAGAGAGTGGGGGAAGAGGAGTGGCAGACCAAGGGCAGAGAGGGAGGGAGGGAGAGAGACAGAGAGAGAGACCCTTTTGACATCTAAAATGAAGATAACACTGCATATATCCTTTTTTTACCTGTGTGTGTATGTAATTTTATTCTCTTAAAGCATTCTCTCGGTGATCATTGTTTTAATAGTATGGATATTCCCAAGAGTCATATTTTTACTTTTATTTTTAATGTGTGTGTGTGGTGTGTGTGTGTGTGTGTATACACACACACATACACAAACACTCTCTCTCTCTCTCTCTCTCACACACACACACACACACACCTATAATAAAGATAAAAAAGGATATATGCAGTGTTATCTTCATTTTAGATATCAAAAGGGTTTTGCGGCTCCCGGTGTTTTGTTTTTGGTGGGAAACGGGTTCAAGTGGCTCTTTGAGTGTTTTGGGTTGCCTACCCCTGACCTAGGCCAAAGTCCAAGGCCGAACTTCAGGCCTTCCTGGGCCTCCTGAATTTCTACAGCTAGTGTAGCTCTTTTCTTCCACATAAAGCTAGTGTAGCTGAGCCTCTCCACAGGCTACTAGACAAGCAAGCAGTGTGGCGGTGGTCACAGACGCATGAGGCCTGCTTTAACAAAGTCAAGGCCTTGCTCACTTCTAACAGTGTACTTGCACATTTCAACGAGTCCCTTCCTGTGTGCATCGCTTGTGATGCGTCCCCTTACGGGGTTGGAGCTGTCCTGAGCCACCTCAGGTCTGATGGAACTCAGGTTCCTGTTGCATATTACTCCAGAACATTGTCTTCTGCTGAGCGCAACTACGCTCAGATAGACAGGGAGGCTCTGGCTGTTGTTGCTGGAATTAAAAAATTCCGTGACTTTCTATATGGCAGGCACTTCATGGTCTTCACTGACCATAAGCCTCTGCTGGGACTGTTTACCACACGTAAGCAGACTCCCCAAATCATTTCCCCTAGAATGCTTATGTGGTCTATTTTTTTGTCTACATATGATTTTTCTTTACTCCACAAGCCTGGGAAAGAAATGGGCCATGCTGATGGCCTCAGTAGATTGCCTCTGCCAGTAGTAGAAGCTGACCCTGCGCCAGCTGTCAACATTCTATCAATCCAAGCCTTGCCCAAGCTCCCTCTTAGTGCCAGGGATGTTGCCGCTGAAACAGGTACAGATCACACACTTTCACGTGTCCGTTCCTGGGTTTTGTCTGGTTGGCCTGAGCACTGCCCTAGTCCTGAGTTTCAGAGTTTCTGGTCCAAAAGGAACGAGCTGTCCCTTTCTCAGGGTTGTCTGCTTTGGGGAAACAGAGTTGTCATTCCCACCTCAATGAGGACTAGGGTCTTAGAATCCCTCCACGAGGGTCATCCTGGCATTGTTCGTATGAAGGCTCTTGCGCGCAGCCACTTGTGGTGGCCTGGTTTAGATAAAGATATTGAGGCTAAGGTGCATGCATGCCACCTGTGCCAACGATCTCGCCCAGAGATGCCCCAAGCTCCCATGCATAGATGGGAGGAAACACAGTCCCCATGGTCCAGGGTGCACATTGACTACGCTGGGCCCTTTCAGGGCCAGTTCTTCTTGGTCCTTGTTGACAGCCATTCGAAATGGCTTGAGGTTGTACCTGTCTCATCCACCACCACTGCAAAGACTATTCAGGTACTGAGGGGGATTTTTGCTGCACACGGGCTGCCAGATGTCATTGTGTCCGACAACGGCCCTCAATTCACTTCCTCCGAATTCCAAGCTTTCTTACAGGCAAACATGATTCGTCATGCCACGTCTGCACCCTTCCACCCGTCCACCAACGGTATGGCTGAACGTATGGTGCGCATCACAAAGGACGCATTGAAAAGACTCACCTACGGGGACTGGCATCACAGGTTGGCTGACTTTCTCCTTTCTTATCGCACCACACCGTCCACTTCTACAGGGAGAAGCCCAGCTGAACTTCGTTGGGGGCGTCAACTTACTACTAAACTTGACCGGTTGCATCCGGACAGACTGCCTTCATCTACCTCACATCCTAGGGCACCTAGACAACTACTTGTGGGTGCCCCGGTTTGGGCTCGCAATTACGGGCCTGGTCATACATGGGTCCCCGCTTCTATTTCCAGGGTCACAGGTCCTCTCTCCTACGAGGTTGCCCTGGACAACGGTCGTGTCCTGCGTCGGCACATCGACCAACTCCGCCCTAGGCGGGACTTTTCAGATGAGACTCCTGGGTCTTTTCCAGGGGGGGAGGGGGACCCTTTGGAGCAAAGGGAAGGGCACGAGCTGCTGCCCATCTCCACTGATGGAGCCACAAACGGCCCATCCCAGGGTTCCGCGAGAGCTCCGAACAAGAATTCTATGAGCCTACCTAACTACCAGGCATCCACGCCTACTCCAGCCAGGGAGTCACCTCGGGGGCATACTCACTTTCCACACACATCACACAGCACTCCAGTCATGGAGGATACCCGGGGGCATCCCAACAAATCATTCCCCGAAAGAGAGCTGGCACACAATCCACAAGGTTGGCCTGACCTTACCCCAAATCCTACAGGGGGTCAAACATACAGGGAGGTGGTCGAGGAACCAAGTCCCGACTAAAACACCTCTAGCCCAAATCAGGGAGTAACTGAGTTTTGGGAAAGTACAGAAACCCACACAAGCCCGGACACAGAACGGGGTTCAGGGAATGGACAGCCTCCTGACAGGTCTTGGACGGACCTAGGAGGTTCAACAGAGACGCCCAGCAGTGGCTATCACTTCAAGGGGCCCGAGGGTCTACAGCTAGGCAGGTCAACCAGGTCACAAAGTGACAGAAGCCCTGGCCTGACGAGCCCGGTGGGCGAGCAAGCAGGCCAGGCAGCGGGGCACAGTCCTTGGAAGGCACCAAGGCAAAATAAGGAGAACAGGCTCACATCTCCCTCCAGTCCGGGAACTCATGCTAGTAACCCAGAGCTGAGAAGGTTACAGAGAGCAAAGAAGTCTCCTAAATACTTAGAGGATTACATAACATTGCTGGCTAAACAAAAGCCAGGTAACGATAGGAGCACTGAGAAGCAGAACACTGCATAAAATAAATGATTATATGTTGGTAGTAGTTTTAGCCCGGGGGAAAGGGGTGTTATGTCCCGAGCCTTGCAAACGGCTCGGGCGTTTGCAGGCAGTCCCGGGCAGGTGCAAAGCTGCCCGGGACCAGACAGGCTGTCGCCAGCGCCGTGCGCATGCGCGGGTGCTGGCGCGGGAAAAGTATCGCATTTACCCGGGAAATGTCTATATAAGAAGCTGGGAGGTTTTGGGAGCTGCTGAAGCCATCTACTTGTAAGCTGAACGCAGAATAAAGAAAACTGAGAACTCCAACTGCTTCTCGTGTCTGCTTTCCGCCAAGGACTCAACAAGTACAGTGAGGATTTCTGGATCTCAGGGCTCCCACTAGGTGACAATATTTAAAGAAAGAGACCTGGAGTTCACCCACCCATTCCTTGATGGAACAGATACCCTTCAGAAGAGGTGGTCCCAAATTGCCTAGCCTCATGCTATGCAGGGATCTAAAGAAGATGACCAGCACCTTAAATATCTGCATCCATAGTTTAGTGACCATGGCTACTGGATTCTCTTTCTGAATCCAGAGTGGCTATGAAATGCCATGATGAGATAATATAACATTTGAGCCTGTTATACTGTGCATTGTACCTGGTGCATTGTAAATCAAATGACAGCCCAGAACGATGTTCCTCTTTTATCATATTTACAATGATACTTCTGGGTTTACCTAATACTGGGCATGCTATTGGATATCCAACACCATACAGGTTGGAGTCAGTAACATTGTTAGACATACTATTGGAATGTTTTAATGAAAATTCTGTGTGTATCATCGCATCTCTGTTAGCAGCTCTCAATATGGTGCAGCTCTTGGATCATTATCATTACCAGATTTCACATACATAATGAGATTTGGTATCTTAGATCTTTAGTTCTCTTGTTACATTTAAAATTTAGAATAACTTCTTCCCACTCTGACTACTGAACAAATATGGAAATTTAAGTGTGCCTGCAAATATATTCAAATCTAATTTCATGCTGCTTTTTGTTCTTACTTTGGGGCTTTGGATATTTAATTTCTTTCATGCCACCTGAGAATTAATGTTTATTTCACTGAGCTGTGAGAATCAGCCTGCTTATTAGAAAAGGACCTGACATAAATGAAAATACAGTAAAATGCTAAGGAGGAACTGGCTGGCTTTCTAAAATTAGTGTTAGAGATCTCAGCCCAAGCGGATAAGTAAATGTTATCTTTCTTTTTTCTTTTTGGCTGTTGGAAATCCTAGAAAGCTCTAATTATAGTGAAAGGAAAAGGGTGGTCGAACAAGCATTAGATTAGAGATAACATAGTTGTCCTATTTTAGTGCTCCTTAAGATCAGGTCCATTATTTTTTAAAAAAACATTAAAGAAAGTCAATATTTCCTTCCTTGCAAATGGACTTTAAACCCTGGCTGTGCAGAAAAAAGATGATAGGAAATATTACAAGTGGGAATTCAATCCCATTTTGGGTTATGATTTAGGATGAGAGTATAAAAGGTAAGATTTGTAATCTAATTGTTGCCTGACAAGGCATGTGTCATTCATTTTCTTTCTTTATAGAGGCTAAGTAATGTTTCTGTAGTCCCCACCTTGGCTGAAGATGGGGACATTTTTCACTTTGAAATAAACTGTACATTTGTTATGTAAATTGGTAGACATGTAATTCGCTTCAGCACCTGTATGTCAAGTACTACTTCATTCAGCATGGTTAGTCCCACAGTGGAATACAACAAGTAGTACAGTATAAGCACCATCATCTTCTGAGTTTGAGAGGTTGCTTGTAATTAGCTAATGAACTTCCCCCCCTTTCCCTCCATTAAGAAGTGTCTTCAGGAATAAGACAAAACATATGAATACAACAGTTCCAGAAATGAAATAGTAATAGATGGCTGAGTTTCTCTACGAAAACCTTATGATATGATGTTGATAGTTTCCTTAGAAATTTGACTAGAACACATTCTGCTTAAGTGGCCAATAATGCAAAAAAACCCATATTTTGGCATGAAAGTTGGAACAGGCCAGGAGCCATCTCAGTCCAGTATTTTCTTCCTCATAATGGCCATTGAGATGCCTCTTACATATTTATTTATTTATCCATTCATTCAATTTCTATATCACCTGACTTCCAGCTTCTCTGAACAACTGGGATTAAGAGGCAAGCTTAAAGATTAATAGCTTGTGACAGACCTGTCATCTATGAATTTCAACTATCCTCTTTTAAAGTCATCTAAGGTAGCAATAGCAATAATACTTAGACTTATATACTGCTTCATAGTGCTTTACAGCACTCTCTAAGCAGTTTTACAGAATCAGCATATTGCCCCCCAGCAATCTGGGTCCTCATTTTACTGACCTGGGAAGGGTGGAAGGCTGAGTCAACTTTGAGCTGGTCAGAATCGAACTGCTGGCAGTTGGCAGAATTAGCCTGCGATACTGCATTGTAACCACTGCGCCACCACAGTAGCTACCATGTATTATGCCAATGAATACACTAGTTAATTGAAATCTTTGAAAATGTATAAGTCTATAGGAAAAAGTAAATCTTTAGCATGACCACGATGATATAATCATGTATCATCAAATGCAGGAGGATGTTACATCTCATTGTGCCATATCAAAAATCTTAAATAATGTTATCTAGTTAGCATTTTGGAAAAATCATTGAACTAATGTTGCTTTACTAATCTGTAGAAGATTTGATTTTTAATAGGCAACTTCTTCCACACACCATTTTCTTTGGGGATGCATTTTTAATCAGCACAATTATTTAAGTTCCAAATCAGAGGCCTCATTTCAGTTAGTGCAAAAGGGGGGAGAATCTGACTGTCTCGGCATTTGACAAAAAGTTTTATTTTGTGGCTTTGCTGGGAATCTGCAGCATCTGCATGATACACATGGGATCAGTTAGCTTCAGAAGAAGCTCCTTAATGTAAACTAAAAGCTGAAATGATGAGCCTACATCTGTTACATGGATATAATCTTGGGTGACATTACAAACTGAAAAGGGCACCAGGTTTTGGTTGATTGCCTGTATCATTTAAGAAATTATTACCAGGTGGAAATGAAGGTAAAAATGTATATAAATTGTACCTAGATGGCCTAAAGAATGCCACACAGGCTGCCTTGTCAGATGTCTTTAAATTAAGTTGCCCATTATTTATTTATTTTAAAACTGGATATTATTTTCAGTATGAATTAGCAGCTTACTTTAAAAAAACCCTATTTACATTAACCTTAACCCTAATCTATGATGAACATTATCTGAAATTGCACAGATAACTCAGACATTCCCAAAGAAAAGACCAGGATTTTCCTAAACCAGGGGTTCCCAACCAGGGGTGCTTGCACCCCCTGGGGGTATGAGACGATATTCTAGGGAGTGTGAAAACTTGGGTTTTCAAAATTATAGTGTATATGTATAATTTGTTGCCGTTATTTCAAACTTTTGTAAGGGGTGCAAGAATATATCAGAAGCATTTTAGTGGTGCAGGGTATAGAAAATCTTGGGAACCACGGATCTAAACTAGGGTGGAAACTATCAGAAATAGCACAAAGACAATCTAATGCCCAAGTATGAAATATTTGACTTAGGACATCCCACAGAAAATGCTAGTGTTCTTTCAAGCATAAACACTCATTTGAAATTGTACTTACTTCTTTTATGATCTGCATATTGCACTGGACTAATAATAGGTTACCCTGCTATTATTCCACACTGGCTCCCTTTGAAACTTTTATTCCCCAGCCTTTCAAAATGCATTTCCTGGTAGACTTTTAATATCAAAGTCTTTACATTTTCTATTTTGGGGGAGAAAAAACCCCACTTGCTTTATTTGATGACATTTCCAACAGGTGAAATCTGAGCTCAAGCGTAGGTTTCCCCAGGTGACTAGCTCAGTTAAGGTTCTCATCACTATATAATATGAATGTGCTTGATTAAAATCTTAAGTTGTAGATGGTATCTTGTCCTTTTGGAGCCTGATCTTTATATAATCTCTTCCAGGGAAAAATAGAGAGGCAAGCTAAGCACAGCAAGTTCATTTCTATTATGGTTTATGTTACCCCCCCTTCATATTTTAATTTTACTTTCTTTTCAAAATCGTTTTTAGCCAGATGGAGGCTATACATATTTGATTAATAAATAAAATGTTTTAAAATGTTATTTTTCCTACTTTCTTATCCTTAACAAAAGGAGCTGCTTTCATAGCATCCAGAACTAGATTCCTAACAGTTAAGATTTAACAAGCTAGTGACTGAGAAGGGGAAAAAAAAAAATCATATAAGCCCATCTAAACGAGCTGAACTGTGAACTGGGAAAGATACAAGTCAAACAAAACAAGAACATTTACGCTTACAGGTCATATGGGATGCAGACTACATGACAGCTCTTCTTTCAGCATGGCAAGAGCTGTGAGAAAGAACAGTGAGTGCAGGAAAATTTAATTTCAGGAACCCAAAGTATGTCAATCACAAAAGACAAATGCTTCTCGGGGTTCTTTTCCACTGCCTCCCATTAAGCTTAACGGGATGCAAAATACATCTTCACTTTGCCTGGTTGTGATAGTCTTCTCGAAGACAGAAGGGATGTGCCATGATCCTCTCAAGCCTGACCCAGGACGTTTTGCTATGTGGGGCAAAAGAGAGGATGGCTCTGCTCTCCCTCCTCAAAGGCATCCTCATAGCAGAAAAGACATTGTGCTTCAAAAGCTGGGGATTTTATAGCTCATACCAGTTGTGCAAATTGCATGATGCATGACATGCTTGCGTCCCATGCACTCTCCACACGCAGAGGCTGGCACTTGGTCTCTAAAAGGTTCGCCATCACTGATTTAGAGCATCAGTATGGCACATTTCAAAACAATACAACAACACCTTTAGTAGCACCTTTATTTCCAAAAAAGATTTCTGGACTCAAACAACTGTTTTAGAGAATAAAAATGGAGGGTGTCTGGATTTCAGTCTTTTTTATTTGAAAAAGAAAAAAGTCCATACATCCAGAAAGAGGACAAAAATAAACATGGGGGGGGGACAAAGAAAAAACTACTTGACAGTTGGCTAATTTGTGCTTTTGATTGGATATGTTTCCCAGGGCAACCATTTTGTGACTGGTCAAACCTCAACTCCATAGTAGTTTTCCAACAGTACAAAGAATAGGGTCTCAAAATCCCAAACATGCTTCCAATCCCCAATACTGTAGATTTTGGTTGTATTAGATATTTATTTATTAGATATTATCAAGGGACTTGTGGTGGAAATTATTTGAGAGACTGCCTGTCCCTGGTTACATATCCTCATTCCATCAAGTGTAGCAGGAGTTACTGGCCCCATCTAATGAGGAGTGTCATCTCACAGGACCCAGGAGGAAAACCTTTTCTACTGCAATGCTTCCCCTTTGGAGCATCATTCCCCACCCCAAAGTGTGATTGGCATGGCCCTGCTTACCTTGCAAAAGTTTCTAAAGACCTGGTTGTGTCAACCTGTCTGGGAATCTGGGGATGGCTTGGAGCTTCCAGACAGTTATATGGATTGACCCATGACTTTTTCTTGCTTGCCTTTTATGTTTCTTGGTTTTAATTCTAATTTTTAATTTGGTTTTTAATTTGGTTTTAAAGGGAGTTATTTGCAATTGATTTCTCTATTTTATTTACTATTTGGCTGTTTTTAATTATGTGAGCACCCCACAGTCACAAATAGGTCTAGTTAGATTTTAATCTTCTACTAATACAATAGTTACCTTGTGAACATATTGTATGTACACACAATAAGATATATTCATATGTTACAATTTTGTATGTATTATTTCTGTGACTATTAGCTGGAATACTCTTCTGTAGAATAAAACAGGAATGTGGAAGGACCCCTTCCAAAGATGTATATTTGGGAGGAAATTGCTAAGAATGCTGAATGAAATTTGCATCTCTGCCATCCTGTGTTGGATCAAACTTGGAGCTATAATTACTTTGGTTAATTCTACATGGAATCCAAGTGGATGGCAAGATTAGAAACTTAATTGCAAGCTTTGTTAAGGAGTGAGATTTCAGTGCATAAAAGCAGGCAAGGGTCTTTGATCAAAAATCTTCTTCTGTATTCATTCAAGATTCTATTACAGGCAATATATATGAAAACATTTATAAATTTATTCACGATATTTCCTTAGCATGTTCTCACTGCCCATTTGGTGAATCATACATTTTAACCAATGTTTTTTTTTTCTAGCTTTTTCATGGTTATTTATTTATATTTATTAAATTTATCTGCCACCCATCTGAATGTCAAGCAACTCTGGGTGGTTATTAAATTAGTCCACTGTTAAAAGACCAATGCTCTAATAAATACTGTTATCTTCTGTGAAATTTTGTGATAGGAATAGAAAAAGATTGTCAAGCCTGACATATCCCCTTTTGGGGCTTTCTAAGAAAAAGAGTCAGCTGTAAAGGCTAGTCGAGATCTAGTGTCAAGTTGTATCAGCTAAGAATAGTTCCTGATTCAGAAGGAAATTTTTAAAAAATCCTACGGCTTTTTGGATTATAGATTTTGAGCTTTTAGTTTTACAATAATTCTGTACCAAAAAAAGGGCTGTTCTTTCCAATGTCCTGACTGAGATTAACCTGGAACATTTAGAAATCCAGGATAAACGAGAGGAATGGACGTTGCAAACATTATTTTGCACTCATGTGAACAGAGATGTTTAGCAGCAGCGGCAGTACATTTCAAAAGAAAATAAAAAACAGTTTATATATCTAGGGAGTTGGATTTATACATTTTGATTCTTTTTTTAAAAAAGAATGTAGAATATGAACATGTTTTGAAGATAGAGATATCTGTTGCTGTGACTAAGTAAGAATCAAACCGAGAGGCAATTTGTTTTCAGTTTTTGATTTGTATCTGATTACAAATTCAGATGAAGACAGATAGAAACACTTCCAATGTGGGTTTATTGGGCTTTTTCTTTACTCAACTGTATTTCCTTTTCTGTTGTTGTATTTCATGGATCTCAGAATTAGGTACCATTAATGATAATTTTTTTAAAACTTTACTTCTGTTACAGAAATGCCATGATTATCTGGTTTAAAAATAAAGTCATATTTCAACTGTCTGACTAGATTGAATTTGGTCTTTATTTTCCTTCTCTGTAATCACGATCCTTCAATATTAAATCCACCAGTATCCTGCATCTTTTATATCAATGTGTGCTGTTTCCCAGCAACAGAATATTTGCTCTTTAAAATTACCAAAGATATCTACAGCCAGCTTTCTGTGTAGTGAGGAAGAGATAGTGTCCTCAGTGTCATTAAAATATGGCCATATTTTATTTAAATGATTAATTAATAGTTTCTAAAACTGGGTTCAACTAAATAGATCACCACCTCTGTCCCAGCATTTTATTACAGCTATTCGCCACTGTTACTTTTCTTGATTTGTATATTTGGTAACTGAGAACTATTCAGTTCCTGGATTTTATAAGAGCCATGATGGTTCAGTAATTAGAGTGCAGTACTGCAGGCTAATTCTGCCGAGTGCCAGCAGTTTGATTCTCATCGGCTCAAGGTTGACTCTGCCTTCCATCCTTTGAGGTTGATAAAATGAGGAGCCAGATTGTTGGGGCAATATGCTGACTTTGTAAACCGCTTAGAGAGGGCTGTAAAGCCCTATCAAGCTGTATATAAGTTTAAGTGCTATTGCTATTGCTATTTTGGAGGCATTCTGTAAGTTAGCTCATTTGAGGCATCTTGGTTCAGAAAATGTTCTCCCATAATGCATTGTTTTGCCCAGTTAATGATTACAGACACAATAATTTCAATAGTATTACCTGTTTTCTTGCCTATTCTACATTGTAATGAACCATCTTTTTTGTCTTTATATTACATATTTGCATCTTATGTGAACTTGAAGGGACCAGAGATTGGCTTCTGCTAAATAACTCCTCTTGCTTTTCTGCTGTAAGGAGGCTATTTTGAAATATATGGCATGAAGGAAAGAACGATAATGACTGTTTTCTGCTTGTTTTGTGACCATCAATAACAAGAAAAGATAGGGCAGGCAAAAGTAGAATAACCTTCACCACCAAGTTCTATTTGCGTTAGGAAAGCAATATCTCTTGATGCTAGTGGAAGGTTTCCTTCTCATCCCACTCAATGAAAAGAGCAGCAGGGTGGGGATATGGGTTGTAGGAGCAGGAAAAAGAAGAAAAGTCAATCTCTTCTCACCTTCTTTTACTAGTAAGCCTGATCCCTTTTCTTGGCCAACAGTAGATAAATTGCCCTTGCAGGTTTAATGTCAAGCCTTGCATGGCTCTAGAATGTTCTGAATTGCTTTTAGTATTCTTAGAAAGGGGGTTTCATAATGTCACACATGGCTGTGGTGGTAACAGCAGACTGGGTGGGACTAAAAAGTTCAATCAATCAATTCCACCTTTGCAAGATCTTTTTTTTCCTGCGAGAAGTTGAAATTGACTGATTGATTGAACCTCTTTTTTTTTTTTTTGCACATGGCAGCGGAGGCCTAAAGTGAAAAGGTTTTATAAAACCCAGCTGAAGGCCTAGGAATGGGGTGATGGCATGCGTGCCCACAGAGAGAGCTCTGAGTGCCGCCTCTGGCACCCGTGCCATAGGTTCGCCACCACTATTCTAGGATGTGTAATTCAGCGACACCCATGTTCGTGAGTGTGAGTATATGTGATGCTTCTGTAAATAAGCAGAGTTTGGATTGCGTGTCTTTATATTCAGCTTTAAAGGGATATGGAAGAAAGGTTTCATAAGAAAAAAAAGATACCAGGAATGTTAAATATTTCCATCATGTTCTTCTGGAACAGATCACACTGAGACTTCAAATCCTTCCAGGCTGTGCTCATTTTAAATGTAGGAAGCTAAAATATTTCCTGACTTGAGTTAAATGTTTTGTTGCTGTATTTGTTTGCCATTTTTTATGTCCTGAAGCAGTTATGAAACCAGATTGGAGACCAAAGAAAAATGGCCTATTGAAATTTAGTATATTATTAAAGACAATCACCAGTGCACATATAAGATTTGTTAATTGGACCTTAGAGGCATATTTTAATCACTTTTCAAGGCACCAATCTGTATTTTCAAATTAATTTTTAATTAAGTTTTTATTTATTTGTTTTATAAACTCCCTAGAAAGAAATTCCAAACTTGTTTTTCTAGTAACACTGTAACAAATCAAAACAAATTCTTATTAGAAAACTCTTTGTGATGTTTTTGAACACATACAATTATTTATCATATACCCTTTTCTTAAAATAACATGCATGTCTTACTGTACAGGGATCTTGCAGATAATATTGGGAATATACCTGTATTTTGTATAATTGTATACACATGCTTGATTTTTTAATCTTTTTTAGGTCATCTGGGGGAAGAGAAGTTTACATTATACAACCACAATCTGCAGGGGAGATTTCTCAGAAGGAATTTGTTTTGGAAACAATTTGTCCAGAAAGGAATGCTAGTGCCACCATTTTAATTCCCTTCTGATGTAAAGTTCAGACACCATTCCACTCTTCTGGGCAAAGTGAAAATAGTAATACTGAATTCAGCCACAGAAATCTAATGCTTCAATCAGTATAAATAAGAAAAAAAACCCCAAACAGTGATCTGTGTTGGCCTTTGCTGAGATTTTAGGGCAGGCCTGGTCTCCATTAGTTTAATGTATGTGATTGCCAGTAGCACTGATTCACCTAAGGAGAGTTGAAAGCTTCTGAGGAGTTAAGGGGGAGCTTGGACAAAGGACATTTAATGTTATGTTTTTTATTTACCTTCCTTTATAAGACCACCCTTCCTCTAAGTAGCTCAAGTTTGTATTCATGGAGGTTGTTTTATAAGTAGCTCAAGTTTGTATTCATGGAGGTTGTTTTACCTTGTTCCCCTTATAACTGTCCTGAAATGCAGGTAAAGCTGAGAAATATTGAATGGTTAAAATTAATTTACCCCAAAGTTTCCCTATTGCTCTCTTAATTTGCAAGGACAGTAATATGAACAATCTGAGAAGGATGATTTCATGTGGAAGCTGTTGGAAGGAACAGCAAGAAGGAACAAGAAAGGGTTTATGGAACTTTAAAGGAAAAGTCTAGATGATATTGTCCCACCATATGTTGGACTGCATCACTTGGATCTGTTACCTCCGCCATCTTTGTTATTTTTTATTTTCATGTTATTTTCTTGTTTTAATGATTTTTAAAATGATTTTTAAAAATTTGTAAACCATTCAGAGTCGCTGGGAGCTGGGCGTCATATAAATTTAACATATAATATATAAACAAATCACAGAAACCTAAATTGAGATCAGTTGATCTACTCCCCAATCTACTTCAAATGACTGCTGTGGTCTATATTGCTTTAGTTGTCAGAGAAATTATGGAATATAAATGTATAACAATGGATGATGATGATGTTTCAGGAATGTCCCTCTTTTTCCATATTATTTGCTTATTTTCTGTTTCAGACGAGTGCAATATAAATTAGTCCCTCAAGTAACAAACAATTTACTTTACGCATTTTGAAACCAGCCTGTTAGAGATTCTCATTATTAATGGGAAAAACAATTCAGAATAAATACTGGATCTTCCAACTTCCTGGTGAAACATGAAACTATTATGAGCAATAGCAATCTTCTTCTTTCATGTTTTTCAGGACACCTTTGATTCTTTCCATGAATAAAAAGAGGGACCATTGCAAACTTCCCAGTTAACCTAAATCTTATCAGAGTTACTTAAAGCTGGAGTTTCTTTTTATACCCAGTGTGATCTCCATGTAGTTAGCAAACCCAAGAAGTGAAAACTAAAACTATTTTAGAAGTATATTGAGTGCTAATCAGCATTAAAAAAAATCTTGAAAACGTTAAGAGTAAATTCCCAGGTGGACTAATAGAAAGCCAATTAAGTCAGAATTTGTCTTTGTTTACTTCCCACAGCCTCCACATTTGGTTGTGCTGTATCTTCTCACATCACTGAACTCTTTCTCTTCTATCTGCTTCCCAGAGTCTCTCTAACCAACTTCCAAAGTTTTGGCTCAACTCAATTACAAAATATTGCATCATCATCATCATCATCATCATCATCATCATCATCATCATCATCATTTTATGGTAATCTCTGTTCGATTGTTGCGAGCTGCCCCAAATCATTGAGAGTTGGACAGCATACAAATTTAATAAATAATAATAGTACTGGCTGATTGTGCAACAAATCATCATCATAATGTACTAATTACTAATGCTAATAATAATTATGGCTTTTTTTGTTCCACCTGAACAATGAATGATTATAGGAAGCATACAATGAATGATTGTTGGAAGGGAAATCAGCTTCTTGCTACTTTGCCTTCAGTCTTTAGGAAAAGGAAATTGATTGGGGAATTCTAGGAACTGAACTCTTGAGAGTTGTCAAGGTTGAGAAACACTGTGTAGACACTGCATAGCTACACAAATACTTTATTCCTCAAAGATACTGACAGTCCATTGCATTTCCACTTGCATTTTTGCAGCAGAATTGCAGAGAATGCTCAAAACAAATTATTCTGTCTGGAAGTTTTACCAAACTCAGTTAATATTTTGTCACAATGATTCTGAGTCAGCTATTCATTTGAACAAAGTTCTTCTTCACACTTCCATATTGCTTCTGAGTTCTTTGTGCATTTAATATTGACGGAATTTTTTTAAAAAAACCTCTGCTTTGCTCTTAGACACTCACATCCTTTTAATACTACAAAAAATATCTCCCTGCCAAGTTTGTGTTTCTATTCGCATAAATTGTCACCTCAAGTTCCATATAAAAACTGAGAGAAACATTTTTGGACCAAGTAATTAACAGTTTGAGAATTGGAAGTCATAGCTGAGAATTGGGAAACATTTTGCAACATAACAAAGAGCTTTGCTACTTCCTTATTGTTGGACAGACATCACAGTTCCCTGATGTCATCCAGACAAACATACCAATTCTTAAGGGACAGTAGGAACAAATACTAATTGTGAACATTACATTTTCTAAATAGATTTGAATGACTAAATCTGCAAGTTCCCTGTTTAGACAGTAACAATGAATTCTGCACAGATTCCTTCCAAAATTTCTTATGCATATGGAAATGAGACACATTTACATGCAGAGGAAGCATATAGCAATGATCATGATGGGATTAGGTGAACTTTCAGGATAATTCCTCCTGAATTATTTAATCTGTAGATTAAAATAAATATGACAAATAGTGATTAATCTCATTGAACTTACTCTGGATCCACCCTGTAGCTTCAAAAGTACAAAGAATTCAATTGTTCCAGGTCTTTCAGTAAAACACAACTAATTGGCTGCTTTAAATGCTTTACTAGCATACAAAAAGGATGATAGATAGGTAGGTAGGTAGGTAGGTAGATAGGTAGGTAGATAGATAGATAGATAGATAGATAGATAGATAGATAGATAACCTTTATTGTCATTTTTTACTGTGGGCACAATGGCACACATTAAAAATGAAATTTGTATCTGTACAGTTTGCTCTCAAAGTGTACACATACACAACACACATTTAAACATGATATATAAAACATATGTATAGACCCACACCCTTACATATAAGTAACATATAAATATTAACCACTGTCCATCTTGAATACATAACAGAAGGAGGACGCTTTAGAGTTCACAAAGTTAATACTGTATGGAACAAAGCTGTGACTGAATCTGGATGCTCTGCTTCGGATACCACGGAGTCACCTCCCTGAAGGCAACAAGGAAAACAGGTTGTGATGAGGATGTGTAGTGTCCCAGACAATCTTACGGACCCTGATATTTTTTTACAATTTAAAAATATTTTGTTTAATGTAGTTTTACATATAGGCAGGCCTCACTTACTGACTGCTTCATTCAGCAATTATTCAAAATTATAACAGTGCTGAAAAAAATAACTTTATAACCAATGCCCACATTTATGACCTTCATCATGTCCCTCAATCATGGCATTACAATCAGTATGGGTTGTCCTGTGCCTGATTTGTTGTTTTTGTCTCCTTCCCTTTCAGAGCAGAGAGATTTGAGATTGAAATATATGCCTTTTCATAGTAAGAATATATAACACATGTTTTAGGGTACACATGAAAATTCGCATGCTGAAATGTTGCAGCTCTAATCATATGGACAATAATGAAGTGCCAACTTTCAGTCCTTTATAGATGTTTTACATACTTCTCTTTTTTCCTGTGTTCTTTTTGAAATTCTTTTGCTGTTGCTTTCTTTGGTTTCACTATGAAGTCCTCTTGAATATATTTCCAAATAAATACCAAACCTCAAAATAGAGTATTCAGTACAATCTGTTGAAAAATTCTGCTAGGATTGAATGCAGATTTTCACCAGTGCTTCTCTTCTGTACTTCTTTAGGACTTTCTCAATAGCATCTTGGAAGGGAAGCAAAACAATAGAACGATATGCAAATACAAGCAAAGCCTTTTTAGAGACATATTCTCAGAATTAGTGTAGGTTTTTAAGATAACATAAACTTCAAGATTGTTAGATGACTATGTTGATTGATAGACAATGACGACGATGATGATAATGATGATTCTATATAGACAATAACCACAGAGCTTTAGAACTACTGGGACTAAAAAAATGTAAAATGTTCTTGATTTGACCTTGGTTGCTAATTCATTATACGCAGATTTGTGGGCAATACAGAAGGAGTCCTTGTTCACTGTCTTCTTCCAGTATGTTTTTTGAACTTTCCAGACTAGGTAAAAGTGTTTCACCCAAGCATTAACCAGGCCCAACTCTACTTAGCTTCTGAGAACCTTCAGAGATTCCTACCAATATCTAAACTTCTAAAAGTCTCCAAATGGAAATTTGTATTGGTTTAAATCCATACATCATATCAAGTCATCCATATCTTTGTTGTAGCTTCCCAAATAACAATCCCATCAAACAAAATAGATTGCAGTAAAGTTGATGCCATGGAGATCTCAAAGCTTCCAGGCTTCAAAACTATCTCACAGACCCTGTAAGAGGCATAGCTGACATAGCGTGTGTCTACTGCATTTTATATGGCATATTGCTGAGGACTTAATAAAGCACTGTAAATTCACTATGGTCCACATGAATATACCCTACTTACCAATATAAACTGGGGTGATTACAAGGGTATTTACTTGATGTTGGGCCAATAAGATAGACTGTTGGTGTACCACACTAGTTATTCTGTTATCTAGTAACCTTTCTAATTAAATTAGATGTGGTGGGGTCCCTAGCGTGGTATTGAATAACTTCAGTATGGTGATCTTGATTGATTGAACAGGGCCAATTCAGGACTTAATATCATTCATGATAATCACAGGTCTGTTCAAGTTGTCCCATAGAGCCAAGAACATCCTTGATTTAGTGTTTGCCTCAGACCAAGAGGAAATTGGCCTGGATAGTGGGGAAAAGTTATTGTGAAAAAGAGATGGATTTATGCATCCTCAAGAAGCCAAACATTAAGAAATTTGTAAATAAGGAAGGAATTTGCTGTCATCTATCAGATATCTGCTGTGATAGATTTGCAAGGCATTTTGAGGGTAAAAAAATCACTTGTCCTAATAATAATTTGAACCCTCCTTTTAATACAGAGTTATAGATGTGTCTAATGTTGTTTTCATCAGGCATTGGGCTAAAGTGTTATGTGATCCCACAATGATTGAATATTAAGTTTGAGTTGTCAACTTGTAATTTTCTTTGCTGGCTTGACACTTTTGATGCCATTGACCACATGAATTTCTTGTATGAGTCTTCTGGGACTTGTATGTGTAAGTGGTGGTGGTGGGCTGTGTGATAGTATCAGATTAATAGTACTGGATGACTGTATCTTTTGATCCTGGAAGCTTTGATGTGGGCTACACTGGGCACTATTTTGCTCCCAATGCTATTTAGCATCTGTATTAAACTGTTGCGGTTGACCTTTAGGAATCTGGGAGTCACCTATCATTAATAGGTTGAGAACACTCAGCTCTACTTTTCCAATAACAATAACCTGACCAGGGCAGTCTAGTGATGAAACTGTTGGTCTAGGATTGGGGCTCAACCATGATTGTTTCTGACTCAGGGTCCAATCTGGTTTCAACCATAGAAATTCATTGGGTAACTTCCAGGTAGTTGCTATCTTGCAGCCTAGTTATATGAACTCTCTTAAATTCCTGGAGAAAAGGCAGAATATACCATAATAGCAGAGACTGTGCATATTCTCAGAAGCTGTTCCTGGAATTTGGAATTTGTGACCAAAAAAGGTTGGATTAGTTCCTTCATTGTTGACTTTTTGCCCTTTAAGACTCTTCTTTTTAGGCAGACATTTAAATTCGTTTGTGCATTGATGTACAGTAGCTTTTAACAGACTGGCTGCTATTTGTTTTTTTGGTTGATGTGTTTCATACTTCTTTATTGTTGTGCTTCTCGCTGTTTGGCTTGATTTATTTCTGCTTAGTTTAATGCTGTTTTATTTTTATCAGCCACTTTGAAGCACCACGGTGGGAGAAAAGTGAGCTATAAATCTAATAAACAAACACAAGTCCTTTTCCTGGCTTCTTTTCACCTCTGTAATGAATTTTAGACTCAGCTTGCAGGCTAATCCTACATTATGGTCTCAGAAGCCTTTAGAACAGTGTTTCTCAACCTTGACAATTTTAAGGCATGTGGACTTCAACTCCCAGAATTCCACAGCCAGCAATGCTGGCTGTGGAATTCTGGGAGTTGAAGTCCACATGCCTTAAAATTGTCAAGGTTGAGAAACACTGCTTTAGAAGAGCAGTGTACAACAATACTGCCTCTGTTCCAAGGCAGAAAAAAAGGGTTCAACCAAGAAGAGAGAGAATCTCTGACTTAATGCTCTCCTTATGCATATTCATCTTGGTTCCCTTCTTCCTGAAAGGCCTGTCTTGCTCTGAAAGTGGTTGTGTTAGCAGGGAAGTGGAGATTTTGTTTCTTTTTTGTTTTTTTGCTGTGAAACAAAGTTTTTGGGAAGGTAAAGAATAGTAGATAAAAAACCTGTTGTGGCTCCTTTTCAAATAAAACGTCAGGCATATTGGCCTTTGAAAACTCTTTTGTTATTACCAAAAGAATGGAAACCCAGAGCTGACCTAAGATGATCCACTGCCTGTCTAGATTAGAGGATTCAAGAATGCCCAAATTATTTTGTCCCCTGAAAGAGAAAAAAACTAATTAATGTAGGAATTAAACTGTAGCAAAATAAATATAATACCACAACGTGACTGAACTTCTGTGATACTCTT
The DNA here is from genome assembly GCF_016545835.1 of Crotalus tigris. Lineage (NCBI taxonomy): Eukaryota > Metazoa > Chordata > Lepidosauria > Squamata > Viperidae > Crotalus > Crotalus tigris. Next base: position 466,808 of record NW_024096616.1, on the reverse strand, counting down.
AACCTGCTCTCTGAAGTGTCTCCTTTATCCTATTAAAAAATACAATAAAAGTGATTCTCATAATGATATTGCCAGAGAAGACTGTTAGCTTATAAATACAATTAGTCCTACCTGATGAACTTTATTATGGAAAACAATTAGGGTTTAATGTGTAATGGGAGGATGCTGAACAGTTTACAGCAGAGAGGCTAGAGATTATAAATGATTGGCAAGGAAATCCATTTTTAAAGACCAATACAATTATATAGCTGAAATATACTAAGCCAATACATTCAGGCCAATTAAATCTGGGGAATGCAAAAAATCATTTAAAAAAAGGATTTCTACACTGTTAACCTATAGAATACACATTCGTTTTGAATAAAACTAGTTAAAAATCTCATAATTTCTAAGCAAGCAATAAAAATTGTCATCATTAAGTGATCAATCTATAGCTATTTGTTTTATTGAACATTAAATATTATGTTCATGGAGAAAATCTATATGGTCACTAAGACTGATGGCACATAATCAAATACTATGCAGAAAATATCAGCCAAATTCAGGGTTTTTCCATATACACAGAACCATGTATTAGCATCCACCATTTTTTCCACATATAACTATTTTTTTCTCAAATAGCATGTTCAAACAAGATAATTAGCTGAAATATATATCCTCCCACATTTCAGCTTGTTATCTATCTTTTAATGCAAAGAACCATTCAAAAGTGTTAAAGAATGATAGCTTCATTAAAGCCACATTTAACTGGGGTTCTCTGAGATGTCACTAAGATTTCCACAAGAGATTGTGATTTAAAAAAAAATCTGGAAGACAGTGCAGCTTGTGTAGTGATACAGGATGGACAAACTGAGAGGTATCCAACACTAGATCATATGTCACTGCATTCTGGACCAGTTGTAATTTCTGGGTGGTCTTCAAAGGCAGCTCCGCATATAATGTATAATGTACACCTGTCGACTAAATACCTACGCCTGGGAGTGTTCTGTAAAAAGCTGGGCCCGAAGTACCTAGGGCCCTTCCAAGTTGTCCAAGTCATCAACCTGGTAACCGTGCGGTTGCGGCTATCCTGATTCCTGGGGAAGGTACATCCAGTATTTCACAGTAGCCCCCTGAAGCCAGCAGGAGGTTCCCAAGTAGGCCTGTGGGTGGGGCACCGGGTCCGGTCTCTGGGGAGCACTTTGAAATACAGGAAGTCCTAGACTCATGGACCCGTCATGGGCGGGTACAATATTTGGTCCGGTGGAAGGGGTACCCCCTCTCAGAGGCATCGTGGGTGAGGGAGGAGGACATCCACGCACCATGAGTAGTGCAAACATTCCACTGCTGACACCCTGGGAAGCTGGGAGGTGGGCCAACGGAACTGTCCACCGGGGTGAATGTACACTCATCTGATTCTCCTTGCCTTCTAGGTGGAGCCTTGGTAGAGGGAGCCACCTGTCAATCCCCGTGGGCTCGACATTCACAGGAGGGGGGACCCAAGCAGTCAGCCGCCAAGACAAGCAGCCAGTTGCTGGAATTGTAGCCGGCCGCCGAGGCAAGCAGCTGGCGCTGGAATCATCATGCAGGAGGAACAGCTGTTCTGGCCTGCACAGCAGCCCACTGGGCAGTGTGGGAGACTTCGGTGCATACCAGGATGGCCCGTTAGAACCTGGCTAGGTTGGCTGGTCGGTGCTTCGTTGTAGTCGGCTCCGGTGGCAGCAGAGATTCCCTGGCGGTGTGGGACGTGGTGCAGAGGCATCACTGATGGGCGGGGCATCCCGCAGAGGCTCCGCAGCCTGTGGCTCTTGCAGCAGCACCCGGATCAGCTTACAAGCGTGCGGGAGAGCTGGGACAGCCCAGGAGTCCAGATTGGTGGCCCAGGGTGCAGGATGCGTCCATCGGTGGCAGGGAGTCGGATGACGCCATTCCAGGCCGGAGCAGCCCGGAGTCGTCGGCACAAGGAATGGCAGGAGAGAGGCTGGGTGTTGGAATGCGGCTTTTCACCTCCAAGAACCGGATGCTGGCTTGCTGATTGGGGTGAAACTGCAGGGTGGGGGAGGCTATGCAAAGCACTGGGAGCAGATCACTCCCAGCGCTGACTTTATTACTGCAGAGAATAAACCTGCTTGTCAACTCGTTCCTGTGTTCCTGGATTTGTTCACACGGACGAAGAAGTACATCTGACAGTATTACATAAGCCCAGCCAAGAATTTGACTAAGTCATGAGTGAAGAAGAGCAAGGCCTATTGGTCCAGAAATGGATGCAGTTTGGTGCATGATACAAATTTATTCAAATCACAGAGTTCCCCACCCCCAGCCACAGCTGCCACTTGCTGCTCAAGCAACAGCCATGAGTCGAGCAGGATCCCCAAATTGCCCACCAGCTTTGTCCGAGGAAGAGTTGTCCTATCAAGGATTAAAGATGACATTTCATTAGACCCTAGGAAGCTCAAACTCCAAAGCTACTTTGAGAGAGTTGAGTCTGAGTCAATTCTTCCCCATCCAGACCCTTGTAATCTTCAGGCACTGGGTCAACATTGAAACATCATCACCTGACCAGGGAAAAGTATATACAATTGATTATCACCTGCACATTGATGATGTTGCATCCTGTACTGATAAATAATGTCACCCAAAAATTTCATGCAGAAATTAAAGAGAAATGAGACATGAGCCAGATGAGTCACATGTAGGCCACTCCCACCCTGGCTCCACAAAAGCAAAAAACATTGTGATACATCATGATACATCACGTGACCCGATCGAGTTTGACAAAATTAAAGCAAAATTAAAGATTTGGCTGACCATGCTGAATAAATGTGGAAACTAAACCAGTGGTTCTCAACCTTTTTAATGCCGTGACCCCCCCAACTGGTCGTAAGTCGAGGACTACTCAACCGGTCCTAAGTCGAGGACTACTCAACTGGTGCAGCACCATTTGCAGAATGGGACTTTTGGCGGGCTCAGCAGGGCAGAGACAGCCTGGACAATTCCTATTGGCTTTTGAAAGCCAATAGAATAAAAGGGAGTAGCACAGCTAAGGAAAAAGGGAAAAAAATGGCGGACTGCATTGTTTGGCGACCCCCGTGAAATGGTCGTTCGACCCCAAATGGGGTCCCGACCCATAGGTTGAGAACCACTGAACTAAACGAAGCCCAAAGAATGTTAGCCTTGCTGCTATGAAGGTTCTGAATTTAATGAGGTAATAAATCTCATGAGTGTCTGGTCACTCATGTCAGTATCAGAGACCTATCACACTAGTCAATTCTGAAAGAAAAAGAAAAGTTGCAATGTTGTATATTATTTATAACAAGCCCAGAAGCAATAGAAAAGCACCAAATCTGCAAAGTGCACCAAAATACTAAAAAGCCCTTAGAAGCCTCAGATTTGATTCTGCTTTGAAGCAGATCCCCATTTTGATTTGTGAATCTATTTCATAAGTGTGATTCAAACAAAACGTTAACACTTGTATTGCCTTATATTGTAAGTTAAGCTGTTGGTTATCCCTCATCTATTTGGTAGATTGTAGTTATATCCCACTGTAATCTGAAGTTGGTGAGGAGAGTCAGCCCGAATTGTTGTATAAATACTGAACACATACTCCCAATTTCAAGGGTGGGCAAAAAATGGCTAAGAGTCAATTGACTTGAAAGGGCAGGAAGAAAATATATAACATTTATGCTGGGGTTGACATTCCTATATCAGTATCTGTATCACTCAATTTCTGTGTTCTGTAATGGATAGATCTTCATATCATGATTTCTTCACTGACTGTAATAAAACAACTTATCAAACCGGTTTGTGTCTGAGAAGATTTTGCTGTTTTTTAGTTCCTGGATGTGCAATTCTGATCAGGAAGAGGTGAATCAGGAAGACTAAAAGGATGCATGCTGAAAGTCCAAGCTATACGCCTACTAAATGGCATAAAAACTTTGTCAGGCATAAAACTGATGTAGCTAAATTCCTGCTCTCAAAATGGGACGGGAATTCTTTAAAAAATAGTCCAGAGGAACAGGAGAAATTCTAGTACTGCCTCTTTCTTTTTGGCTTTTGCACCTGGCTGTAGGAGGGATTTTAGGAATGGTGGGACTTTTAACGTGGAAAGAATATCTCTCCTTCATTGTGTTCTCAACATATACTTTTGCAGATTTCTACTTAAACGTTTAGCTTTAGACACTGAATGATTGACTGTTTCCTTCTATTCCATGGTATACATGTAGAAATCTGCATGCCCAAAGACATACATACACCCAAATTTATGTGACTAAGAAAGTCCCCAGAAATTCAGAGTCCCTTAAGGCTGAAAAATATCCCTGCCTGACAGCAAGTTTCTAGACACTAAATTACATTTGGATTATAGCTTGATCCATCCTAGTGTCAAGACCTTTCTCAAATCCTTTTATCTACACTATATTTCACCTCAAGCCAGCTCTTCTTCTTGTCAGTTAAATCAAAATAATCAGCAGTGGCAGACAGGTGTCAGATTCATCTGGGTAATTTCTTGAATCCCAGTATATTCCATAGAGATTATTTGAATATGTTGAGAACATATTGAAGGAGAGAGAGGGTCCTATTCCTAGATATTAATGGAGTGTATGTGTGTATATGTATGTATCATCATCATCATCATCATCATCGTCGTCGTCGTCGTTGTCGTCGTTTTAGCCATTGTCCACTGCAGGATGAAGGCCTCTTCTGCATGTTTCCAACCAATATGGTCCTGAGCTTTCTTTTGCCAGTTGGGCCCACAATATTTGCTGATGTCATTGACCCATGTGCATGTGCATGTATATGCATACTGTATGTATATAGTTATAGTTATATTTATACTTGGTTTTTTTTTACAGGTCACATTCACATAAAGGAACTCTGCATGTTCACATAGTGTCATTCTACATTTAAAAAAAAATCAGCAAGGAGCTGATAATCCCCACCACCCTTTGCTTGTTGATTACACATGGACATGCTGTATGCACAGGACTATAATTAATTAGAGGCAAACAATATGCTAATAGACTGTAAACGTGAGACATTTTCTTTTATTGTAGAGTTTGGGGATACCATTGTTCCATTTTGTTCAAAGTGGCCTTGAGGTGGCCATGACTAGAAAACTTTTAATATTTTTTTTTTCATTTCCAAGTTCATTTGAAGAGCATCAGGAACCCCAGGTTAGGATCTAAGGCTGCGTACTGGGATTATTTATTCTTCACCTATTAAGTTTTGTTTTCTTTAAATCAGAATTCAGTCCCATTTTCTCCATCAACTGGCCTCATGTGAAGTCATTGTTCTAGTCAGCAAATATTGACCTTCAGTCAAATGGCATAAATGGGTTTTCCTTTCTGCCAGATACCAGTCTGGCTTTTCTCTGTGTTGCACACATCCAAAATACTTCTTCTACAATGGCTAGCAGGATGCTAAAGTGAACCATGTTTGGATCAATTCACCACCACTGAGCATGAATCTTATTGAGTGTTCTAGTTTCCTGTATAGAATTCTCACATGTGGCATTTGATTTGTGATTGAACTTGAATGTGCTCAACTTTCTGACTTCTGATTTCTTAAATATCCCCTTTCCTTGGAATACTTATTCCATAAATCATTGTATAATCAACTCAATTAACTATATTGCCATCTGTCAGGAATTACCCTGTGATTGGACACAGCTACAGCAAATTTTGATAATACCAAAATGTAGTTGATGTTGCCGTTGTCATCATCATCATCGTCATGATCATCTTCATTTTAGCCATTGTCAATCCACTGCAGGATGAAGGCCTCTTCTGCATGTTTCCAACAACAATGTCTGAGCTTTCTTTTACTAATTGAGCCCACAATACTTGCTGATGTTGTTGATCCAGCTTGTTTTAGGTCTCTTTCATGGGCACTTTTTTTGGTCCATTCTTATTGCTATATGACCAGCCCACTTCCATTTCAATTCTTTTCTCTTTTGATGATACCATATATTTTTGTTTATTCTCTAATCCATGTGCAGGTCTTTCTATCTTGTCTTGTAAAGCCAAGCATGTACCTTTCCATGGCTCTTTGTGCCACTCGTAGCTTTTGTATCGATTGTGAGGTTAGTGTCCATGATTCACCTGCATAAAGTAGAGCAGGTTAGAGCAGGTAGCACACACTGATGGAAAACTTTTCTCTTCAGGCTTAGAGAGAGGTTGTTCTTCAAAATTATGCTTAGCTTGCTGAATGCCTGCCAACCACATTTAATACACACCGTTCAATTTCCTTTATTGTATCCCCCCACTATGGAGATCCGTTGGCCAAGGTATCTGTAGTGGTCTACAACAGGGCTTTTCAACCTTTTCACCCATTGTACCACTTTTAGGATATGGCAATATCCGAGTACCACTAGTCGCCTAGCAAGGTGTCAAAAACTTGATAACCCCTCCCCCCAAAAAGGAAAAAAATGATTAAGTACAGATAGTCCTCGACTTACAACAGTTTGCTTAGTGATTGTTCAAAGTTACAATGGCACTGAAAAAAGTGCTCCCAAGCCACAGCCGAGGAAGACACCTGCCTGCCCACCCGTTGGCACTCTTCCTCCTGTCCGAGGTTTTCATTGTTGTGAGCATTTCTGTTGAGGATTGGCAGTGGGGGTGGGGTAGGGGGTGTTTGGTTTTTATTCCCTCCCATCTGCAGACAGTGACCCTGGGACACTGTCATAAATATGAATCAGTTGCTGAGAATCTGAATGTAAATCACAAGACCCTGGAGATGCTGCAACATTCCACCTGATTGGTGCTTCTTCTGGGCTCAGCAGAAGCACCAGGATCAGTGCTGCTTTCCAGCTGATTGGTGCTTCTTCAGGGCTCAGCAGAAGCACCAGGATCAGCGCCAAGCTCCAGCTGGAGCCTGGCGCTGATCCTGGCGCTTCTGTTGAGCCCTGACAGCCGTGTAGCTCCAGCCATCTCTCGCTCAGGCTTGTGCGGTGCTGCCACTGGTACAGCTCATTCCCCTCCCCCACTACCACCTTTCTAGGATGGTTGCGTACCACCTGCCAGGTGCCAATGTACCACAGGTGGTACCTGTACCACTGGTTGAAAAACCCTGGTCTACAACATCTAGTTCTTCTCTAGATATAATTTTTCTTTCTTTGGTGAATTTAGTAAACATAACTTGGCTCTCTTTCAGATTTATTTTTAAGCACGTGGCATTTGATTTGTGATTGAACTTGACTGTGCTCAACTTTCTGACTTTGATTTCTTAGATATTCCCTTTCCTTGGAATACTTATTCCAGCAAATTTTGATAATACCAAAATATGTGATGCTATAATTGTGCAAATGCCACAATTATGCACTTGCATCAGGATATCTGACACAGAGACATAATTCATGGCATTTACATGATTAGATTAGTTTGTACATATCATCATTGGGGCCCTGGGCCCCCATAGGCCCCCAAACCTCTATTTGATGTTATCTCTTTTATATCTGAAAGTGTATTTCAGATAGGTTGTAAAGACAAATGGCATTCAGATATAGGACTCCACTGAATCCAGAGGGAAAATGCTTAAAGGTCTGGAAATTTGCAATTATTCTTAAGACCTGCTACAGAAAATTAAAGGTTAACCTGATTTATATGTCAATCAGTCATAAGCAAGTACCATATTACCCAGAATAAAATAATTGATAATGAGTTTGTCTTTTCATTTGTCCATCAGGAAAAGATTTGCAATCTCTAATTTGCAATCTTTATGTGTAAGTTTCTCTTTGTAGTTCATGGTAAATGGTAATCTATTCTCTGTTCATAGATGCCGTATGCAGGAAGTACATATAAATTAGTAACATATTATATGTAAACACTGAACCTTTCACACAGGCAAATATTGTTATGTGCATTATCAATAAAGCCCATGCATCAATTTATATTTATGCACAGGTATTGACATAGGTGAGATATACATGCAGAAATTATCTACCGCTATCTAAAAATGGGGAGAAATGGCGGAGTAACCACCTACAACTTCAACTCATCCAATTTCTTTTTTTAAAGAAAAATACTTTATAAAAGCAATGATGCTGGGTTAGAGTTGTTTGTTTATTCCTCTCCTTCATTATTTTTATAAAAAACTCAAGGTAGTGAGCATATCTAATATTCCTTCCTTCTCCTATTTTTCTCACAATAACCACCCTGTGAGGTGGGCTGAGCTGAGACAGAGTGAATGTTCCAAGATTACCCTATTGGCTTGATCTTGGATATAATATTTGTAATATTGGAAAAGCAGAATGGAAGAAGACAGAGATGGAAACATCAGCATTTATGGAATCAGGAATGGAGATTGTGCTGTGGAAATGGTAAGCAGGACCTGGAAAGGCTGAAATGGGAGATTTTTGTGCTAGTGCAGGGGTAGGCAACCCAAAACACTTAAAGAGCCACTTGGACCCGTTTCCCACCAAAAACAAAACACTGGGAGCCGCAAAACCCTTTTGATATCTAAAATGAAGATAACACTGCATATATCCTTTTTTACCTTTATTATAGGTGTGTGTGTGTGTGTATGTATGTGTGTGTGTGTATATATGTATATGTATATGTATATATGTATGTGTATACACACACACACGTAAAAAAAAGGATATATGCAGTGTTATCTTCATTTTAGATGTCAAAAGGGTCTCTCTCTCTCTCTGTCTCTCTGTCCCTCCCTCTCTATCTGCCCTTGGTCTGCCACTCCTCTTCCCCCGCTCTCTTTCTTTCTCTCTCTCTGTCTCTCTCTCTTTCCTCTCTCTCTCCCTCCCTCTCTCTCTCTTTCTCTCTCTTTCTCCCCCCCCTCCTATCTGCTGCTCACCTGGCAAGCTTCAAGCTGTTGTCCAATAAGCAACCTCGTCTCTTTTATGACTCATGGACTTCAACTCCCAGAATTCCTGAGTCAGCCTAGCTGGGCTAGCTAGCTCTCTCTTGCCCTTCCTGCTTCCTGCTTCCTGCAGAGACGCAGCAAAGGGAGGAGCTCCGCCCAGTAAGCTTTTCAGCTCCTCGGAGAATACTGTGAGTGCACTCTCTTTTACACATACACACAGACACACACACACACACACACACACACACACACACACACACACACACACACACACAGAGAGAGAGAGAGAGAGAGAGAGAAGCAGGGAAGCACAATTGCCTCTCTCTGTCTCTCTGCAAAGGCAGAGGAGGCTGGGAGCCACGGGGGAAGGCTCAAAGAGCCGCATGCGGCTCCGGAGCCGCAGGTTGCCGACCTGTGTGCTAGTGGAATGAAAGAGGAACAAAAGCTTAAAAGAAACAGAGTTATTTACCATAATTATTACTTTGCACCAATTCCCCCCACCACCAAATATTATATATATAACTTTTGCTAAAGATGCTGGGGGGCAACCATCAATAAATGGACAGAAATCAGTTCAATGAATCGATAGCTAAAAACTAAATTTAATTTAAAAGAAATTGATATGGATCACTAAAATTTACAATTTATAGCAACTTTGGATAGGTCTCTGGGAGCTATAGTCAAAGCTTGTAAGATCACAGATTGTGAACCTCTGCTTTTGACCTTGACTTGAAAAAAAGTCATTAAAAGATGTAATGGGACTTGGAAACCCATTCTGAATCTTTTGCTGAAAAAAGAGGAAAATGAACTTGTAATTTATGGATTTGAAAATGAGAAATGGTAGCTTATGGAAAGAAGGAAATTATGAAGTTATGAGAAAGGGTAAAATATAAATGCATTTATAACTGCTGTCAAAAAGACCGGAAGCCTCTCCTCTCCTCCCCTCCCTTCCCCTCCCCTCCCCAGCTCAGGAAAAACAGAGGATTCTGGTTAAATGCTAAAACAAAGCAGAAAAGTGTTATAATAAAGAATGGACTTAAAAACCAAGCAAATCCCCAGCGATTTTTATAGTAAGCAAAACAATAAGTCCCAAAGAAAAAGAATATATGCATGCACACATGCATGCAAAAAGAACAAAAAGTGCTAGGTTTCCAAACTCAAGGGTAGTTACAGATTTCAAAACAAAGGCAGCCAATAAAATAGCCAGATACTTCAAGGAATAATTCCACTGAGTTCCAACTGGCCATGCATTTGGGAGATAGTTAAGCAAAGTATACAGAATAATAATAAAAAAATAACCTTAAGAGTTCTTAAATGATGCGTTACACAGATGATAGACCTTGCAACAGTATGGGTCATATGCAATTAATGAACAGAGCAGGATTTGTGTCAAGCTGCATCTCTGGAATGAATCCCTTCTGAGATACAAATGGTCCTCATGTATTTTTAAAGGCTCTAGAATAGAATAGAGTTGGAAGGAACCTTGGATGTCTAGTCCAGCCACCTGCTCAAGCAGGAGAACCTATACCATCTCAGACAAGTGACTGTCTAGCCAGGGGTAGGCAACCTTGGCTCTTTTATGATTTGTGGACTTCAACTTTCAGAATTCCTGAGCCAGCATGGCTGGCTCAGGAATTCTGGGAGTTGAAGTCCATGAGTCACAAAAGAGCCAAGGTTGTCTACCCCTGGTCTAGCCTCTTCTTAAAAATCTCCAGTGATGGAGCGCCCCCAATTTCTGGAGAGAAGCTGTTCCACTGGTTAATTGTCCTCACTGTCAGGAAGTTTCTCCTTAATTCTAGGTTGCTTCTCTCTTTGATCAGTTTCCAACCATTGTTTCTTGTCCTGCCCTCTGTTGCTTTGGTGAATAATGTGAACCCCTCTTCTTTGTGGCAGCCCCTCAAATACAGGAATACTGCTATCATCTCTCTCCTATTTCTTCTTTTCTTTAGACTAACCAAACCCAAGTCCTGAAGCTGTTCTTCGTATGTTTTAGTCTCCAGGCCTTTGAATTCTTTGAATATTTTCCAAACTCTCAAATCTTTTTTGGGATATGGTGACCAAAATTGGCTGCAGTATTCCAGGTGTAGTCTTACTAGGGTTTTATAAAGTGGTACTAATACCTCGCATGATCTTGATTCTATGCCTGTTTATACAACCCAGAATTATATTGGCTGAAATGCGACTCTTTGTCCAGGCCTTTGGCAAAGACACCTGAGGGTTCCTTCTTTCTTTTCCTTGTTTTACCTGGATTTTGGTCCTTTGTTGTACTACTTCTTCCAAGATATGAACTGTGATGCCAATAAGAGTGCAAGTCAGAAGTTACATGTATATGCACAACAGTCTAAGCTTTGTAATCCACGAAAAAATGAATTTTAATTGCATTTTCTTTAACTACTTTGCAGCATACTATCTGAACTGTCTAAAGCATGAAGAAATGTTATTAGAATTTCATATTCTGGATCAAATTAGTTTGGTCTGTCTGATCATCATGGTAAATGAACAAATAAGAGAGTGTTCCTTCATTTTATTAGATTCTGAAGCTCTCAGCTGTATGCGCTCTCATATAACTTAGGCAATTGTAATTTCTGACCTCTGAGAGCCACTGCTTATTATTTCATAGAACTGACTTAAACTGACCTGTGGGTGAGAAAGGGAGACAAACATAAATTGCTTGGGAATTAACCCTCTTCTTAAATCATTTTATACTGGAATGAAACAAGCTCTATTATATCTTATTTTGTGCCACCTAGTACCTAGCCTGTACCTCTGTTAATCAAATCAGGTAACATTAATTTAAGGAGGGATTTTTTTGCATTTCCCATGGGCTTATTCTGCTTCACAAAATAAGTGTTCTGCTTAATGGTATTTTATTCCCCTAATCCATTACTAGTAGAAAATCAAACTACTGGCCTTTATTACTTGTTGATATATTTGTCTTGAGATTCCCCTTTGGGGAAGAACTGAAATGTTAGAATCTTATTGATAATTTTGCTTGGCTCACCACCAATGTAAGTCAAGGTTATTTTTTGCTGTAAAAGCAGAGACTTCTTACATTATTGAATTGTTTGCGACGTACCTCATTGTAGCCCTTAGTTCTTGATCTGCAAGCTGTCTGCCTGAGTAGCAAATCAACATTAAGCAAAATTTAATTTGGTCTCTTCATAGTTATCATTTTTCAATATTGTGTTCTGTTCAGGGATTCCTTACAATAATAATGCAAATAACAAATGAACTACCCATCCCTATCACTAGATGGGGATGTATTCTCTCATTAGCTTTACTTTTTTGTTTGTATGCCTTCATGGAAGGATCCATGCAGTTATCTTGGCAAAACCGTGAAAGTAGCGCACCCTTATTTTTTTAAAAAAATCGTGCTTGGGAGGTGAATTTACATTTGTGTATCAAAAAAATATGAATTAGCTGCCAGTTCTTTCCACTACACTTCAAAGTTTAAAGTCTTGAAAATGGTTGAAGGAATACCAGACTGCCAGCTCATCTGTTTTTTTAAAGTTTGGGGCATGTTTAGATGAATTTGGAATATTTATCTCTCCCCCCACCCCAATTTTTCTGATATGCTTATAATCATGAAGATGTCTTCTTTTTTTCTGAGTTTAAACTTTAGCAAATCAATATTAACTCTAGCTGCATCCAAACTGGCCAACAGTTGAGTATCCTGGAAGCTTGTTCATTGGCTCTGCAAGCAAACAAACAAAATCTCTTGTCCACTTCCACCTCCATATCCCCTCTCTCTGTGTTTTGCTAGATTTGTTAAGAGCTGCAATTACAATGATAGAAAAGTCTTTCATTCAGAAGCCCTTGGAATGGCTGCATTCAGAGTAAGTCTCCATTATGCAGGTAGTTCTCGACTTATGACCACAGTTGGGACCAGGATTTCCTTTACTAAACAAGACAAATTATTAAGTGTGTCATGCTCAACTTTACGACCACTTTGTCATGCTTGTTAAACAAACAATTGCGGTTATTATGTGAATTGTGTGGTTGTTAAGTGACTCCGGCTTCCCCATTGACTTCATTTGACCGAAGCCAGCCAGGAAAGTTGCAAATGGTGATCGCATGACCCCAGGATGCTATAACCATTGTAAATAAATACATGCCAGTTGCCAAGTGCCCAAATTTTGATGATGTGACAGTGGGGATGCTATCACATTCATGAATGCAAGGATTGGTTGTAAGCCACTTTTCCAGTGCCATTGTAACTTTAGCTACTAAACAGATCATTGCAAGTTGAGGAGTGCCTCTACATGTCCATCTGAAGATGTAGAGCAGTGGTCCTCAACCTGTGGGTCGGGACCCCATTTGGGGTCGAACGACCATTTCATGGGGGTCGCCAAACAACACAGTCCGCCATTTTTTTCCCCTTTTCCTTAGCTGTGCTACTCCCTTTTATTCTATTGGCTTTTGAAAGCCAATAGAATAGACTCTCTTGAATAGAGTCTAATTCTATTGCTTTCAAAAGCCAATAGGAATTGTCCAGGCTGTCTCTGCCCTGCTGAGCCCGCCAAAAGTCCCATTCTGCAAACGGTGCTGCACCAGTTGAGTAGTCCTCGACTTACGACCGATTGAGTAGTCCTTGACTTACGACCGGTTAGGGGTCACGGCATTAAAAAGGTTGAGAACCACTGATGTAGAGGAAGGGATAAAAGAAGATCACGTATGAACAATGCATACATGACTATACAGATTAATGGGAGCTCCATAAATAAGATGCCAAACCTGCAGGGGGTAGAGAACAAAATGGATAGCAGGTGAAACAAAAAAAAAATCTCTTTTTATTGTGAAAGGAAATGCCAAGAGAGGGAGGAAGATGCAGTGATCACACACAGGAAGGTGTCTGTAGCCACATCTATATTTACGTTAATCACAGTTCAGAGAAGTCCGTGTAATCTCTGAATTCCGCTGTGGTCCCAACAGGTTGCCTTGGCTTTGTCCTCAGCTAATGAGCACGGCAATATAGATTGTCTCTGCTGTTCTAGTTTTAAGCCGGCAGTAAATGATTACTTAATAAACACAAATTAATAAATAAACAAGCAACGATGAACGTTGTATAAGATAATTATTATGTGGAAAATAACTGTTTTCTTTTGGGTAAATGTGATTGTTTGTTTGTTTGTTCCAGAATCAGATCAGTGAAATTGTTGTATATCAGAGTAAGAGCTAATAAAGGTTTTGATTCCTCATTCTTCTAAATATGTTGAAATGGTTCTTCTGGATTTATGACCCAGCTTTGACTGCCTCTAAAGTTGATTTATTTGTGCTTATGCATACAGTAGCACCCCATGCTGATCTCTCAAAGCAACAACTTCTTTTATATTTTGCTACCATGCCATAAAATGTTAAGCTTCACATTTTATTTCTCTTTATTATGAACCTGAAGTAAAATCTTACATTCTCTTTCTCCCCTATATACTGAAATCTGCAGCTCATTAGTAATATATTGCCATTTATTTCACAAAGTGGGAGCTCCAAAATCTTATCTGATGGCTCAGCCAGAGTATCATCCTTACGCACTGATCATTTAAGAGGTTGGATATTGTAAAAGACAAGATAGATTCTCTGATCATTATTGAGTGAAAGTGAAAGCTCTTGGCCATTGGTGTAAAGCTTCCAGCAAATCTGATGAACGACTGTGATCTTGACCTGGATAAAGGATGAATAGAATCATAGAATCATAGGGCTGGAAGGGACTTTGGAGGTCTTCTAGTCCAACCCCTGAAATACTGCTCAGTATTATCAATTTATGGAATTGAACCGTTCAGCTATAGATGCAGTGGGGAAAATATCCATCTGGTCCTCTGAACTTTTTCTATTATGTATATCAAGGTCTACAGCTGCATCCAATTCTTTTTGTATTTCTGGCCAGGGACGGGCCTGATATATAAAATCTTGATTCAGGTATGAAGATCAGGATTCAAAGATTTAAATAACAGGTTACATGTGTATTTAGGACCTTTAAATATGTATGACTTGAACATCACCCTTTCCCCCTCTCCCTTTGATGTACAATATTTCAGAATACAAAGGGGATGCCCCATAGGGTATAGCCTAATTTTTCCAGGGAGAGCAAATCACGTCTTGCTTTATCCGGGGCTCGGTCAGTCATAACAGGAGAAGTAGTGAAGTTTTTCTCCCTGTTGCAGATCAGGAGGCGAAATAAACTAAAACTTCACAGGCAGATCAAGGCTAATTATGGCAAACTGTCCCTAATCAGGCTGAAACACCTAACACATCTTTGTTCATCTACCTCAGTGTTTCTCAACCTTGACAATTTTAAGGCATGTGGACTTCAACTCCCAGAATTCCACAGCCAGCATTGCTGGCTGTGGAATTCTGGGAGTTGAAGTCCACATGCCTTAAAATTGTCAAGGTTGAGAAACACTGAGCTAGCTGCAGTGTTTCTAGACTTCCTACAAAGGACCTCTTTCTTCAGCTCAATCCTGAAAAGAAGTACCGTATATGCCAGCGTATTAGGCGACCCGGCGTATAAGACGACCCCCATCTTTATCGCCGAGCCGCATTCCTAGAATGTCGTCTTATACGCCGGAAACTACCAGTATTTCCAGCGTATAAGATGACTCGGCGTATAAGACGACCCCCTTCTTTGGTGCCGAGTTTAGCGCTTCCGGAAGTCATCTTATACGCCGGCATATACGGTATTTGCAGTTCCCAACCCAAAGGTTACCAGTACAGACTGGAGCAAACCTTGTGCCAATCCTAAACTACAAAGGAGATATGTCAAAGCATATATGTAAACACTTTTGAATATAGAGATGTTAATGATAGATTCACTTACAAAACCAAATTGCTAGATATAAATGGGAACTTACTACGAAAAGAAAAATAACTTCAAAAGACAGAAGGCAACAATTATACACAGACTTGCAAATGAAATCAGTACATTCATACCAACTAAACTAATTATTTAATATCTCCTTGAATTAACTCATAGTTTTCAGTTCATAGTCAGAGTTCATTGCAGAGAAGATGGTAGGAGGGTGACCTTCTGGGCCTCTCATTTGTATATTGTTAGGCAGATCCTTTTTGCTGTTTTGCTCCCCCACTTCCTTTAACATTTCTCTTTAATGAAATATTAATATTGCTTTGTAAAGCCTTTGTAAGACTGCACTTAAATACTGCATGCGGTTCTGGTCACCATATCATCATATGTTGAGACTCTGGAAACAATGCAGAAAAGAGCAGCAAAGATGATTAGGAGGCTGGAGGCTAAAACATATGTAGGTTGGAGGACTTGGGTATGTTTAGTCTAGTGAAAAGAAGGACTAGGGGTGATATAACAGCAGTGTCCCAATATTTGAGGGGCTACCACAAAGAAGAGGGTGTCAAGTTATTCTCCAAAGCACCTCAAGGCAAGACAGGAAGCAATGGATGGAAACTAATCAAAGAGAGAAGTAATCTAGAACTAAGGAGAAATTTCCTAACATTGAGAACAATTAACCATTGGAACGGCTTGCCTTCGGAAGTTGTGGGCGCTCCATCACTGGAGGCTTTTGAGAAGAGACTGGACAGCCACTTGTCTGAAATGATATAGAGTCTCCTGCTTGAGCAGGGGGCTGGACTAGAAGACCTCCAAGGTCCCTTCCAACACTTATTCTTTTATTATGAATATATAAGATCATTAAAAATTAGCCTCTTTGGGGGCTGCTTTGCCTGATTGAGGAAAATGTTCCGTCTCTGATGTCCTAGCTCTTATCAATCAGAAATTGTTTTACCGGTTAAACCCAACTTCCCAAGGACCTTTAATGGACTTATGATGATGCAGATTACTTTTCTCCAGAGCTGCCACTGTATATACAAACACTTTTATTTCATTTAATTGTTTCATTTATTCAGGCCTTTCTGCAGGAAGCCATGGACGTTAGAAAACACTGTGGGGCCATGGCAAAAGTCTCAGAGTCAGTGAGCTTCATGATTTAGTGAGGATTTTGAACCTGGTTCTTCATAGTTTGAGCCCAAGATTTTAACACTTAATTAGGCTGGCCTTTATGTTTCTTTCAAAACAGACTATTAATTATTTAAAGGAAATACCAAGTAAGTACAGTTGCAGATTTCTTCAATAACAACAACAACAACAACAATAATCCCCCAGTGAGGCACTATCTTGATGTGGTTGTAGGGCTTGTGTACTGTGAGGAAGATGAGAGCTATGCCAGAGGTTCAACCATACTGGACAGGTCTCATCAGAGGAATCAGACAAAGAGTGTCTCTCCCATAAAAAAATATGGTGAGACGTAAATTTCAGAAAGCCATACTGCTCGGATGTCGCCGGGGTTGATGAGGTCTGCACTAGATGTTGGAGTTCATGGATATCTGGTGAAAAATAGGCTACAGGACTCAGGACTGTTGGCTGAGCAACCAGGGCCAGCAGCTGCAGAACTATTGGAAGAAAAGGTGTTTCCTGTCACAAATACACAGTGGCTGAAAACAAAGAAATAATAATCTGTTATTACAGATCAAGTCCAACAAGAAGAGGATATCTGAAATGAATGCACCAATTCTGAAAAGAACAACATCCAGAATCAGAAATAACAGAACAGAGACTAGCAGATCAATGTTGATTTATATAATATGAAATAAAGTATTCACAGAAACAGAAGTGGATGAACTGCAAAAGTTTACCCAGGGCAAAGAAATCAAAATCCTGCCAGAAGTAACTCAGAATGTAGAGGCAAATCAGGGGGAGTTGGCAGTAGAGGAATCCAGCAGAGATATACTGTTTTCATTTGGAAACCAGGCATCTCTTCCTCAGGAAGAACAAAACCCTCTAACTAAAGAAATAAAAGAATTGAAACAAAGAAGAACTGAGCATCTAGAATAGCACAAAAACATATAAGGCTATCTGAATTGAAGCTTGTTCCAAAGAAACAGCTAGCACAAGCATTAAAAGATGCAAATACTGCAATAACAAGCATAAGCACCAATTCATTGCAAGAAACAAACCAACTAACGTACAGCAGAGCTGCAGTTATAACTGAATACCTGGGATGCAAAATCAACAAAGAAGGAAAAAACAAACAAACATTGCATCTCAAAATGGAAGCAGTTCAACAACATACTACAAGGAGGAGAAATTGAAAAGTTGCTAACAACTGGGAAAATCTGTCTGACAAAGAAAGATCCAGCAAAAGGGGTAGCACCAGGCAACTACAGGCCAATTACCTGCTTACCAACAACTTTCAAGTTGCTAACTGGTGTGGTAGCTGATGCAGTCCAACAACATCTAGTTGAAAACAATCTCTTTCCACTTGAGCAGAAAGGAAACTGCCCCAATAGCAGAGGAACAAAAGATCAACTCCTAATAGACAAAATGATCTTGGAATAGTGCAAGAGAAGGAAGACCAACCTGAAAGTGGCATGGATTGACTACAAAAAGGCATTTGACTCTCTGCCACATGACTAGATAATCAAAAGCCTAGAAATAACAGGAGTCAGTAGAAACATCAGAAAGTTTGTGCAAAGATTGATGGCACAATGGAAGACACAGTTGCAGTTCAATGCTGAGAGACTGGGAGAGGTTAACATCAAGAGAGGAATATTTCAAGGAGATTCACTATCACCACTACTATTTGTTATTGCACTGTTTCTTCTGTCAACATTACTGAATAACTCAGGCCATGGCTATCAAACATCAAAAACATCTGCCAGACTATCCCACCTCCCACCTACATGGATGATCTGAAGCTGTATGGAAAAACATCATCTAAATCAGTGGTTCTCAACCTGTGGGTCGGGACCCCATTTGGGGTCGAATGACCATTTCACGGGGGTCGCCAAACCATGCTGTCCGCCATTTTTTCCCTTTTCCCTAGCTGTCCTACTCCTTCTTATTGGTGGTCACACCTACTTGGGGGTCACCACAACATGGGGAACTGTATTATGGGGTCACGGCATTAGAAAGGTTGAGAATCACTGATCTAAATAGAATTGTTGCTCAACACTGTCTGAATATATAGCCAAGATATTGCTATGGAGTTTGGCTTGGACAAATGTGCCACGTTTACTATCAAACAAGGAAAAATAGTGAAAACTGAAGGAATCAAGATGCCCCACGAAAATAACATTAAGAATCTGGATTTTTTTAATAATGTATTGAATGTATCAAATGTATTGAAAAATGAAAAATAATTTTTTTTTTCAAAAAAAAAAGAATCTGGACGAGGAAGATTACTACAAATACTTGGGTATCCTTCAACATTGACAACATCAAGCACACTGAAGTCAAGAAAAAGATTAGAGATGAATACATCAAGAGAGTGAAGAAGATCTTAAAGTCCAAACTCAATTGAGGAAATACCATGAAGGCAATCAACACCTGGACAATTCCAGTCATTAGATACACAGCTGAAATAGTGGACTGGACTCAAGCAGAACTAAAGGCAATGGATAGGAAGACAAGAAAAATAATGACAATGAATCATGCCCTTCATCCACGCAGTGACCTTGACAGACTCTATCTACCAGGGCAAATAGGTGGACATGGAATGTTGCAAGTACATCAAATGGTTGAAGAAGAAAAAATGGTTTTGGAAGAATATCTGACCACTGGAGAAATCAAATTGGCCTACAAGAAAGACCAAATGAAAAACAGAATGGAGGCATGGGAAGACAAAGCACTACATGGCCAGTACATTAAAAAATAGCTGGGAAAGCAGATAATAAGACCTGGCAATGGCTAAGAGCAGGAAAGTTGAAGAAAGAGACCGAGGGACTAATTCTGCCTGTACAAGACCAAGTCTTAAGGACAAATGTATACAAAATCAAAATTGAGAAGACAGCAAGTGCCGTCTATGCAAAGAAGTTGAAGAAACAGTGGGCCACCTGGTAAGCTACTGCAAAATCAAACAGACTGACTACAAGCAGCGGCATGACAAAGTAGCAACAATAGTGCATTGGAAGATCTGTGAGAAATATCATTTGCCTGCAAACAAGAACTGGTGGGACCATAAAATAGAGAAAGTCATAGAAAATGAAAACGTTAAATTGGTCTGGGACTTTAGAATTCAAACAGACAAACACCCTGCCACATAACACCCCAGGCTTATCAACTGTCGATAAGAAAGACAAAAAAGTTTGGATAGTGGACATGGCAGTACCTGGAGACAGGAGACTAGAAGAGAAAGAACTGGAGCAGATAACAAAATACAAAGACCTACAAATAGAACGACTGTGGCAAAGGCAAGCAAGGGTAGTACCAATAGTAATAGGCGCCTTGGGTGCAATCCCAAAACAACTGGAGCCCCACTTGGACACCATTTGCATTGACAAATTTGCCATCAGTCAATTGCAAAAGGCGGTCTTACTAGGAACTACTTCCATCCTGCGACGATATCTGTAATACCATCAATTCAAACATCCACATCTGCCTATCCCAGGTCCTTGGTAAGGACTTGATAAGTAGACAAAAATGCCAAATCAAGTCTGAACATCTGGCTGACTGTGCGATGATGATGATGATTATTAATAATCAGTGCTTTTTTTGTCATAGAACACACTGGAACAAAGCTCCAGCACCTTTTTTCAATGGATTTTCCAAGTTTTAAAAGTACCTTTTGAAAATTTGATGTTTGGTCTATGTGGGCTTGAATCACCCTATCGAGTGTAGCAGGTCGGTGGCAAAATCATTAAAATGGGGCATGTGGGCTGTTTGTGTGTCGAGTCCGATGCATGCGTACTTTGTCCGCGCTGATTGTGATGGCATTGCTCAGCTTGTGGCACTGCTCAGCTTGTCATTGGTCGTGTGGTTGCACACTTATTGTGGGTGGCGACCATTATGTTTCGTTACACAACTGACATGTGTGGATGTATGTACAGTGATTGATTATGTGCAAAAGGTAAATAATTCCTTATTTTAAAAAATCTGTGAATTGAAAAATTTAGTGTAAAAGTGTGACCCCAAATTTAAAAATGAAAAAAAAAAATACTAATTACTTCTCAACCACCGGTCCTGCTAAGAACTGAATATATAATTTTTTAAATAGAAGATTAACAAGATGTGAGTTCCATCACCGTTTTTCTTACTAAAAAAGCACTGTTAATAATAACATTAATAGTGATAATAATGACAATGATGATGATAACAACAACAATAATAGAGGTAGAAGGGACCTTGGAGGTCTTCTAGTCCAATCCTCTGCTTATACCATTTCAGACAAATGGCTGTCCAGTCTCTTCTTAAAAACTTCCAGTGTTGGAGCATTCACAGCTTCTGGAGGCAGATTGTTCCATTGATTAATTGTTCTCACTGTTAGGAAATGTCTTCTTAGTTCTAAGTTGCTTCTCTTCTTGATTAATTTTCATCCATTGCTTCTTGTCCTGCTTTCAGATGCTTTGGAAAATAGCTTGACTCCTACTTCTTTGTGACAACCGCTGAGATATTGGGGCTTAATGTCCTTTCCTCCTGCTTTAATAGCTACCCTTTTCTAAAGTTCCTACTTTCTGATTTATTTTCCAGTTTTCTGACCAGCAGATGGCAAGGTAGAGCAGGGAGGATAGGTTGAAAGATTTTTTTTTTTTTTTTAATGTAGATCCAAAGTTTGGTTGTTCAAGTCAAATTGCAAATTCTGCTTTTCTTTATCAAGGGAAAAATGTGCAAAATCCCTTTCTGTTTAATATATACATAAATAATATGTGATCTAATGGCATGAAAAATAGGGATGCATATATAAATACACACACAGACACTATTGTATGTTAATCTAGGAATGAAGATTTGCAAGGGAGAAATACATATGTTTAAACATTGTTGTTATTGAACAATTCATTTCTGAAGATTTTTTTTTTAAAAAGTAATACAAGTCCTCACAAATGAAAGCAAATACAAGTTGTACTCTTTTATCTAAACTGGTTTGTGCAACATCTATTGTTTAACAAAAGCAATATAAAAGATACTTGTTATTCTTTGCTTTTGTTCATCAAGGAATAGCACACTCCAAAAAACAAACAAAAAGAATCACATTTTGGATCAGCGTTCTTGGGAAATTTGAATTCCAAACAGGAACCTGGGAATTATCCAAGTAGTATTGCAAGTTATAACATATACACAGAAAAGTTTATATGTGTGGAGATTGCGAATCTGCAGCTGATAGAGTTGAAATATTTAGTTTCTGTAAACCTTTTAATCTGTTGTTATTCCATCTACTGTGCCAATAACTTTAGGAATAAACATTGCAAGATCTCTTCCTATTTTAATTATTAGATCTTTATATTTTATATTTTCCCCCATTGTTTTTTCTCAATTCTCCTGGTGTGTTGAATTATTGTCACTGTTGTTACCTTTAAGAAACCATTTATTTATTTAAAATACTTAAAATTTATTTAAAATATTTTATATAGCTGCCCATTTTTCAGCAAACTCTGGATGCTCCTGATCAAAGATTTAAAAAAATATAAAATCATTTAAAAAACTATTAAACATATAAGCTAAAACATAAAATATTAAAAATAACAAAAATCTGGTGACAATCCCAGGCTAATGTACCATCATTAAATGTCTCAACGCTTGAGGAAAAACCAGGCCTTTAAAGCAGAGTTCCCCAACCTTTCTGGGTTGGCGGCCTGAAAGGGGGAGGGGGGAAAGTGGGGATATTGGAGGGCCAGGCGCTTGCACGTTGCTTGCGTGAGTAGGGGTCCGAGCACTTGAGACAAGTGAGGCATTGAGTGCCCACAATGCTCACGCAAATAAGGTCCCACAATGCTTGGGCGAGTGGGGCTATGCATACATGCACATGTGCACAAACCATTCAGCCATTCATGTGGCCTGGTTGTGAATAGGCCATGGACTAGTAGTGGGCCGAGGCCCCCAGGTTAGGGACCTCTGCTTTAAAGCCTTACAGAAGGCATAAAGAGGGGAGTCCTGTTGAACTTCTGGGCCCGGATGTTCCATAGGGCAGGGGCTGGATGGAAAAGGCGTGTTTCCTACAGGTAGTTCCCATTACATGATAATATTTGGGGGAAGGAACCAGGAGCATTCCCACCCTATCTAAACTGGATAGAAGTCCTTAGTGAAAGACAGTCCTGCAAACTATAGTTTTTAGCACGCTATGAATAGTTCTGCATTAGTGAGTACTCATAGGCTATAGTAATTGAATCCTTTTCTCTCTCAACCTCCACATTACAACTTCACAATTTCCTTTCTCCTGCTGCAAATAAATAATTGTGCACCATTTCAGCAGAGTAAACAATTCACCTGACTTAAGGACTAAGGAGGGAAACTGAAGATTGATTCGGCTAGGGCAGCGGTTCTCAACCTGTGGGTCAGCAGGGGTCGAACGACCATTTCACGGGGGTCGCCAAACAACGCAGTCCGCCATTTTTCCCCCTTTTCCTTAGCTGTGCTGCTCCCTTTTATTCTATTGGCTTTTGAAAGCCAATAGAATAGACTCTCTTGAATAGAGTCTAATTCTATTGGCTTTCAAAAGCTAATAGGAATTGTCCAGGCTGTCTCTGCCCTGCTGAGCCCGCCAAAAGCCCCAGTCTGCAAACAGTGCTGCAAGTTGTCTGCAGCGAAAGTGAGCTGTCTGGAAGCTTCCACCCCTTCCTGGTGAGCAACTACTAAAAATGTAACTAAAAGAGGGCCAGGGGTGGGAGGTGGGAGGCCGGCGGGTGCAGGGAGAGTTGCTGGCCCGCGTGGGGCCCGGGGGTGCCTTACCTCCCTTCGGCTGGGCCAGCTGGTGGCCCAGCCAGTGGTCGCCCTGCGCCGTCGCTGCCCCTTGCCAGCTACGCCTTGGCCGGCACAGGGGGCGGCACCACGGATGCGCGGTGCTCCCAGGCAGGGAAAGTCCTTGACTTATGACCAGTTGGGTAGTCCTCGACTTACGACTGGTTGGGTAGTCCTCAACTTACGACCAGTTGGGGTCATGGCATTAAAAAGGTTGAGAACCACTGGGCTAGGGATGTCAAACTGCTGGCCCGTGGACTGGACACGTCACGAGGAAACTGCGCCCATTCCATTGCCGGCAATGGAGAAAAAGCTCCGATATGTTGTGTGACATTACATGACGTCGTGAGTTTGACATGTCTGGGTTAGGATGTTCAGAGCTGGCTTGCAAAAATCCAGAAATTCCACTAGATGGAAGCAAAGAATTACAGTTTTGGTATAGCTTTGCTGATATCTAATGATTCTTTGAAGTTTTGTGTCCCAGATATGGTAGTTCTAGCCTCTGGCCTCTATAGTTCTAACACAATTTGCAATACTAAGCATGAGGTAGTCTGCTAGAAAAGGTTCTCTTTCTGTGGCCCATTTATCTGCAGGGCAGCATGAGGCTACAAAAAAACAATTTATCAGGGAGTTAAATATTTCCTCCTTTTTGCTTCAGAAGTTGTTAATGCAAATATTCCTATGTTTTAAATACTTTGAAGTTAATCACAGCTCTTTTCTGAGACATTCTAAAATTTATCTGGTCTGGCTATATCAAAGTCCTGTAGACAAAATTCAAGGATGATGTGATTACTTTCTTTTCAATGCATTTTGACCTTTGGTATTTAGGGAATAGAATTATTAGGCTCATAAGCGGATCCTGCATGTCAGAAAGTTAGATTTTGTCTGCAGCATGACAAACATGCTGTCTGATATTTCTCTCATACAGTCTTAAAATCTGCCACAAAGCAGAAGCCAGATAGATCAATCAGATTTTCATCAGCTTCCTGAATTTGAGAAGGGGCTGATTGCCCATTGGACAAAGTACTTTTCCAGAGGAGAGGAGCAGTGACTAAAAAGGCACACATACATGGCACCCAAAGGTAATAGTCCAATTAGGGGGACATCAAATGAGTCTGCCCTATTCATAGGGCAGGATGGTTTTGGAGGGGAAAGGTGGTCCTGCAGATTCAGGCTTTGAACCATGAAGGGCTTTAAAGGTGACAACTTATGCATCTATTGGAATACAGGTGCATCCAGAATTTCCTGAGCTGCTACATTCTGGACCAATTGCAACTTCTAACTTTTCAAGGACAGCTCCAGATAGAGTGCTGTAATGGTATGGTACAGTGATTAGAATGCAGTATTGCCGGCTAACTCTGCCCACAGACTGGCATTTGATTCTGACAGGAGTCAAGACTGACTCAGCCTTTCATCCTCCTGAGGTCAGTAAAGGAGGGCGCAGATTGCTGGGGGCAATATGCTGATATTGAAACTGCCCAGAGAGTGCTATAAAGCCTATGGCTGTGGTGGTGAACCTATGGCACATGTGCCACAGGTGGCACACAGAGCCCTCTCTGTGGGCATACATGCCATCACCCCAGTCCTAGGTCTTCAGCTGGGTTTATAAAACCTTTTCGCTTTAGGCCTCTGTCGCCGTGTGCAAAAAAAAGAGGTTCAATCAATCAATTTCAACTTCTCGCGGGAAAAAAAAGATATTGCAAAGTTGCAATTGATTGATTGAACTTTTTAGTCCCACCCAGTTTGCCGTTACTATCGCAGCCACACCCACCCAATGGGCCATGCCCACCCGGCACCCAACGATACATAAGTGGATTTTAGGTTGCAGTTTGGGCACTCGGTCTCTAAAAGGTTCGCCATCACTGGCCTATGGTGAGGTATTTAAGTCTAAGTGCTAGTGCTATGTGGGAATGGCCTTGGAAGACAGGGAAAAGTGCTACAGTCAAGGCAATTGGATAAACATAGGCCTGGCAAATATCCTTATTTCTTGGGCTGTGATGACAGAGAAGAAATGTATTTCAGACTTGCAAGATTCTGTTAATGTAACTTTAGAGGAAAGTAGAATTAGTGTGCTTCTTGTATGAACCACCTTGCAAAGCTCACATCAGTCTTGGAAGTCTGAAAGCACATTTCTCCCTGTTGCCTTTATAGCCCAAGAAACTAAGGATGGTCCCTTTCGAAACATTTGACATGTCCATATTCATGTTGTGCCTAAGATCCCTTTTATCTTTTTTTTAAATATAATGTTTTATTGATTTTCTAATTTTACATTTAAGTATTTAAAAAGCACCATGGCGGCTGAGTTAATCGATAATTCAATGACATACAAGTATCTTTACTACAAGTCTCAAACTACCACATTAAATATTTCCTCTCTTTTCCCCTTAGTATTTACTGTCTCATGTTTAAACTAATACAATTCTTATTATATCAATTAAATAAAAATAACATTTTTACATTTATCAATAATTTTTAGCTTATACATATCCTGGTTATTTTAACATTCAGTCTTTATAGACAATCAATGTCCTAATTGGTTTTTCCCAATTTTTAGTTTCCCATTAATATTTAAATTTAGTATTTAATATATATAATTTCCAAGTTTTAAGTAACCAAACTTTCCTTTATCACAATTCATCACAAAGTCTAATATTCGGGATACACGTCTTATCTATTTGAATATATTCTATTTCTCACTATCTTACATCATCTAATTAATAATACAGTATAACATTCTTATTTTCTATTAATTTCCAAATGTCTTAAATTTAGTAACCAAAATTTCTCTTGTTTCAACATCAAATACTTCCTCTCTTTTTCTCTTAATGTCAACTATCTCATATTTAAGCTAGTACAGTTCTTATTATATCAGCTAAGTAAAAACATGCTTATTACATTTATCAATAGATTTTTAGCTTATATATATCTTAATTACTTTTGCATTCAACCTTTATAAACAAATCAATATTCAAATTTTAATATTTATACTTCCAAGTTTTAAATAACCAAAGTTTTCTTTATCTCAGTTCATAACAAAATCTAGTGTTCAAAGTACACACCTTGTCTATTTGAGTATATTCTATTTTAAAACCCCAATTTTCTTCAGCCTTATTCTAGCTTTCTTTCTTTGCCAACTCGCCTTCCATATCCGTGCTTTTAAGTCATCAAATAGATATCCCTCTGTTATTATATATATTGTTTGAGATAAAAGAGGCCATCCAATCACCATTTTTTTGGAAGGTGTAACAAATCATCTCTCTATTTTTCCATCTTGCCGTAGTTGTCCTGAAATGTTTATCTTCCCTTTGGTCTGTTCTTCTTCTTGATCCTCAGGTTTCTTCTGGTTTATATAGAACATCTTTTCCATTTTCAGTGTTGTCAGTCCATTTTCTGGGTTTTCCGTTAACTATGTTTGTTGATCAGTTGAATCTTCTATCATAGTATTTGATTATTCCACTTATTCTATTATATTCTGTGTAGTTGATTTTTTAGTTGTAATCAAAGTTTGGGTTCGTATATCTAGGCTGACATCTTGCTCTTTTCTGTAGCTTCTTATTTCATCAGAAGCTGTAAGAATAGTTTTATAAATTGCTTTCAACATAAAAAGAATCTGTTCCTTATCTTCATCCATGTTCTCTTAAATTAAAAGCTTTACAATCAGAGAATGAAAATAATTTTGTCGCTGAGTATAGAACACAGCCGGGCTTCTCACAGCTGATATCTGCCAAGGTTGCAAAAGTCTTATCTGTAGTCTGGGCTTCAAGCCAAGTCTCTTTTAGACAATAACAAGTTGTAATATCAGGTTTAGCCACAGGATGTCACCCATACCATTTAAGATTTTTTTTAAGTCCAAAATTTTTATAATCCTTTTTCCAATTTTACTTCTTTTTTGTAAGTAAAAACCCAAATATTCAATAAGAATAAGAAATCTTTTAGTCCTCAAATTTTAGAAACATGGAAATCCAGTTAGAATCTGGTTATTTTTTCAGTGTTTTAAATCCCCCTGGATAGTCAGTCACTGCTGTTTTTAGAGGGTGGGATAGAAATTCCCTTCCCTCTCTCCACAGGGGGGAAAATACTTTGGGCAGCATGTACAGGTGGAAAAAATAGTTAGGACTGAAGAGAGGTTCAGATCTCACCCAGTCTCATCCGTGCTGCTTTATAGGTGCCTGGTGGTAAATTTTACTTCGGTTGTCTGCAGCCTAGTGACAGGCCATATTTCTATGGCTGGTCTTTCGTCTGCCGGTTTGGAGGGTTGCCCCAGATCGAGCAGAAGGGCTATTGCCCTCCTGCAATCAAGCGGGGGTCCCCTCCTTGCTTGTCACCCCTACAGGGCAACTGTTGACCATTTCCAGGGTCCCCCAGCGGTGTGAAATCGGATGTAAAAAACGGAACTCGCCTTCCAGCGGCCACGTCAGCCGTGTCGGCAAACTGGAAGTCAGCTGCCTCTTATCTGACTGTTGCCATGGCTGCAGCTCTTCTCCGTGTTTTAAGGTCATTCCCTCATCTTATTACAAGTGCAATCAGCTACAACTGATATCTGCTCCTTGAGCAAAAATTGCAAGTTGAATAGGACTCCCAAATTGTGAGCTGATTCCACACGATATTATTAACTCAGAGTTAATAATGAATGGAGACAACCAACCTCTGAACCCATAGTGACTTCAGCTTGCTGGAATTGAGTTTCAGTTTGTTCCTCCTGTCTTGACCTAGACAACCACCTAGATTGTCTGGACAGCCATAAAATGTCAAAACCACAAAGCAAGGCCAACCTGGTAAAAATGTCCAAACTGAATATTGATGTTCTGGGAATCAGTATGCTGAAATGAACTGGACTAGGTCACTGCACATCAGAGAAGCATCACTTTCTACTGTGGCAAGAAAAAAACATAGAAGAAACTAAACAACCCATGCCCCTTGGGTAATTGTTTCAAAGCTATTTCCTTACCTAAAAAGAGAAACAGAATTACCACAGCTGGGGCAAAGAGCAATGGGACCAGGAGCAATTTTCAACTTCTTGCTGGTTTCCCCATTGAGTTTCCTTGTGGCAAGCTGCCAGGGAGCATCAAAAAAAAACCTTACTCCCTCTCTCCTCTCCTCTCCTCTCCTCTCCTCTCCTCTCCTCTCCTCTCCTCTCCTCCCCTCCTCTCCGTTATTTTCCCTCCTTATCCATGTTCACAGGATTCACTTGTCACATAGTCCCAAATATTCTGTTTCACATTGACAATCTTTAGTAATTCTCTCATTCTTCATTAAAACAGTTAAATCAATCATGCTGTTGATATATTCTTTTCTATCTGTACAAATGAATAGGCTTACAGTAAGCTTTGAATACACACACATATATAATGAAACAAGCCTTTTCCTAAGCAAATTCACCAGTCACCATTTGAGTATGTTTTCACTTTTTCTGAACTCCCCCATTTCATTCCATTCTATTCCACCACACATTCATATCATTTAACAGAATCAATATTTCCTCAGGATCAAATTCATTGAGAATCTTGCACAATTTTCTCTAAAGCTCAACTCTGGCTCTTCTATTATTACCATCCATTTGGGCATAACATATTAATACAAGCAGCCCCCAAATTTCTACTTTCACATGCACCACACTAATCTATAGGACATCAATTAATGTTTTCTGACATACATTTTAACCTTTTCATTAAGCATTGAACTTACTGCTTAATGAAACTTAAGGTCAGACCATCTCCATTGAAACTGAGTACACATTATTTGCTCTAGGATGAAATCTCTGAATAACAGCATTTGTCACCCTGAAATAAAGTAGATTGTTTGTATGTATGTATGTATGCAGGCATGTATGTATGTATGTATGTATGTATCTATCTATCTATCTATCTATCTATCTATCTATCTATCTATCTATCTATCTATCTATCTATCTATCTATCTATCTATCTATCTATCTATCCAGTATATGTGTGTATGTGTATGTGTGTATGTTATAGCCACTGGTAGAAACTGGTTGTTCTTGTGGAATGCTGAGCCCATCAATCTTGATCGAATAGGAAACACTTTTATTCTGCAATTTTGGAAACATTGTGCAGAGTAAACAGATGGTTTCTAAAGCAATCAAGACACTTTGGTTTAGAGCAGTTAACGTTATTCAAAGCAATCGAAAGTTTTGCAAACAACTCATTATAAATTTATACAAAAGTGGAAAAAAGTTATCCACTGCTTAGAGGAAGCAAAATCATTTGGATTTTCAAAAGAGTTCTGAGTTCATTGCTGTTTTAAAAGCAATCTAGCCAAGGTGACACTTAACCTTTACTTACCCAAACTATTGTTTGGTTTGTAGGGTTTCTTATTGGCTCTGATGCTGTTTGTTGACCCAGGGATTCAGTATTCATGCTGTTGCTGGGAAACTGAGAGCAAGCAGATGGAAGAAATGTTATAGGTGCTAGCAACTTTAGAAAAAAAATCCTTTTAATAAAGCTTTTTGATGTTATGTGTATGGGAAGCCTGCACTTGTTCAAGTCTGCAGACCTATGAATACCAGGACATTTACAACACTTTGGATTTGCTTCAGGGAGAGTAGGAACACCTGTTTGCAACACCTTAAAGCTGCTATGTGATCTTAGGAAAAGATCCAGCTGCTTTAGGGTGGTTGCAAACAGGTGCTTAACATCCATTCTGTGCACCCCAAAGAACTATTTGGTGAACATATCTCCAGAGTATTGCATGGTGATCACAGACATGGAAGCAAATCCCGTCAAACTCAACTGGAGTTTGTAATGTAGGGCTGTATTTGCACTACACTCTGAACCATTAACATATTTTAGCCAAGCGTATGGAATTAATTTATGATTCCAATTCAGAAAACTGGTCTAATCAGATAAATCATGGTTCAGAAAACCACGGGTAACTCTATTCTATGAACATAGCCTATATGTAATCTATAATTACTGTTTCCAGGAAGATTTGAGAACTTAAAGATGCACATCTATGATTGGTACCAAAAAACATTTTAAAAGAATGTACATCTTGAAGCATCTGGTTTTGCTGGTTGACAATTGCTGGTTGATAAAACCTCACAGAAATTTTCCAAAATATTACTAAGAGTTAGATTTTCAGGATCCAATCTGAGACAGTCATCAGGGCCAGAGGTTTAGTCTTCCAAGCTTTTGGACTCATGGTAGATCCCATTCTTAGGGAACTTCTCTCTTTGTTGATTGGGGTGTTGATCGCAGGCTATTAAGTCATTAGCTATTGTTTCCTTGTGCTGCCAAGTTCCTTGGCTCCTAACTACCTGATAAATTGGTGGTAAATCATCATTCCTGTTGACTTATCTCAAAACCACTGTAACATATCTTTCAAAAATCCTGGAACACTGGGGAATTACCTGAGGATTGGAAAAGACCTGATGTGGTTCCCATCTTCAAAAAAGGAAAAAAAAACCAGATCCTGTAAACTACAGACCAATCAGCCTAACATCAATACCCAGGAAGATACTGGAAAAGATAATAAAAAAAACAGATCAGCAAACATCTAGAAATAAAGTTACAGCTAAAAGCCAGCATGGGTTTGTTAAAAACAGATCATGCCAAACCAATCTTATTTCATTTTTTGACAAAGTGACTAAATTAATAACTAGTGAAATGCTATGGATTAGTATACATAGACTTCAGCACGTTTACAGATTAGGTGAAATCTGGCTCAAAACAGTAACTGTGAGAGCAACCTTGGAGTCCTAGTGGACAATCACTTAAATATGAGCCAGCAGCCAAAAAATTTAATACAATTCTTGGTTGTATAAACAGAGGCATAGAATCAAAGTCACGTGAAGTATTAGTAATAGTAGTAAAGTTGGAAGGGACCTTGGAGGTCATCTAGTCCAACCCCCTGCTCAGGCAGGAAACCCTATACCATTTCGGACAGATGGCTGTCCAGTCTCTTCTTAAAAACTTCCAGTGTTGGAGCATTTACTGCTTCTGGAGGCAGGTTCTTCCACTGGTTAATTGTTCTAACTGTCAGGAAATTTCTCCTTAGTTCTAGGTTGCTTCTCTCCTTGATTAGTTTCCACCCGTTGCTTCTTGTCCTGCCTTCAGGTGCTTATCCTGGCTTAGTAAAACCATACCTGGAATACCACAGAAGTGACATGACAGCTGTACTCCAGTATTTGAGAGATTGCCACAAAGAGGAGGGGCATCAACTTATTTACCAAAGCACCTGTAGGCAGGACAGGAATAATGGATGGACACTAATCAAGGAGAGAAGCAACCTGGAACTAAGGAGAAACTTCCTAACAGTAAGGACAATTAACCAGTGGAACAGCTTGCCGTCAGAAGTTATAGGTGCTTCATCATTGGGGGTTTTTAAGAAGAGACTGGATAGTCACTTGTGTAAAATGGTATAGGGTCTCCTGCTTGAGCAGGGGGTTGAACTAGAAGAACTTCAAGGTCCCTTGTAGCTCTATTCTGATTGATCATTGGCTACAAATATCTGGGTGATCACTAGATAGCAGCGTAAAGTCTGTTTTTTATATTCCTTTACTGCCAGTTAGGTATGTTCCAATATTCCAAATGCACAAGTACAACATAGGTGGCACCATGCTCAATAGTAGTAACTGTGAGAGGGACCTTGGAGTCCTAGGGTACAATCACCTAAATATGAGCCAGCAGTGTGCTGCAGCTGCCAAAAAGGCCAACACAGTGCTAGGCTGCATTAACAGAGGGATAGAATCAAGATCACGTGAAGTATTAATACCACTCTTCAATGCCTTGGTAAGGCCACACTTGGAATACTGCATCCAGTTTTGGTCACCACGATGTAAAAAAGATGTTGAGACTCTAGAAAGATTACAGAGAAGAGCAACAAAGATGATTAGGGGACTGGAGGCTAAAACATATAAGGAACGGTTGCTAGAATTGGGTATGTCTAGTTTAACGAAGAGAAGGACAAGGGGGGACATGATAGCAGTATTCCAATATCTCAGGGGCTGCCATAAAGAAGAGGAATCAAGCTATTTTCCAAAGCACCTGAAGGGAGGACAAGAAGCAACGGGTGGAAACTAATCAAGGAGAGAAGCAACCTAGAACTAAGGAGAAACTTCCTGACAGTGAGAACAATTAATCAGTGGAACAGCTTGCCTCCAGAAGCAGTAAATGCTCAAACACTGGAAGTTTTTAAGAAGAGACTGGACAGCCATTTGTCCGAAATGGTGTAGGGTTTCCTGCCTCAGCAGGGGGTTGGACTAGATGACCTCCAAGGTTCCTTCCAACTTTACTACTACTACTACTACTACTACTACTACTACTACTACTACTACTATTACTACTATTATTTATTTAGTGTATGTCTAGCCTAAATTGCTAGTTAATTCTGTTCAGCACTTGCATGCTCTCCTTGGTGCACCACAGGGGGCAAACTAGCTTACACCAGCTGACTAGCAACACTTGGGTAGCTGGTTTGTCCAGGCTTCTCTATTGATCTTGCCTTGTCTTGCCTTGTGTGGTGTTGCCTCATGTCTGATCAGGTCTGGCACTGGCTTCAATTCTTTGTACACACAAATACAGCTAGTTTTTCCCCACCAAAGTGGTACCCATTTGTCTACTTGCAATGTTGCATGTTTTTGAACTGCTGGATGAGCAGGAGCTAGGGAGCGAATGCTGGCAGCTCACCCTAGCTCACAGAGCCTGACTCAAACTGCTGGAGTACAGACCATTTCTGCCAGTATTTCCAGTGACATTAAGCAGCTGCGCCACTGTGTCCCCCATGTTCCAATAGAACAGAATATATGTAGCTCAGAATTAAACTGTAGAGTCCTTGGTGCTTTTTGAGTTTTGTTGTTCGCTTGTAAACATTTCATTTCCCAACCAAGTAACAAAAGCAATACTAGTGAGTGTGGAGTTAGCTGCATGTTTATATACAGTAGCTTGCTTGCCAGTTTTGGTGGGGGTGTGGTTTTCTCCTTGGTAATACCTTGATTAGGGCACTGTTTTCTGCTTGATTGTTTTCCTGATATCAATTCTTCCTTATATGGGTGTTTGTTGCTGGAGAGGATGTGTTCTGATCTTTTTGTTTCCTTCTTAGCATTTTTATCATGTTCTTTGAATGGTGTGCAAATAAGGTTTATTTCTGTGTCTATGGATGGCTGAAGTCAATGTTTGTCAGCTTCAGCAATGTTAAGTGGTGTGGATTTCAACCCTCAGGATTCCTCAGACTATTCACCCAGATTAGACTTCAGCTATATACCCTTAGTGTCACTAGAACTCCATAATTACTCACTATTCATGCATACTCACAAACTACCATCCATTCACTAGGATGATGGATTTCATTCTAACTGCCCCACCTGCCAACCCCGTATAAGTAAGGACAATCAACCTTCCTGTATAAACTGTCTAGGAGCCAGCTGGAGTTCATAAAATTGATAAAATTAATTCATAAGGAATTATATTTTGAGCTGTACAGGTCTTCGACTTACAACCACAAATGAGTCCAAAATTTCTGTTGCTAAGTGAGATACATGTCCAGTGAATTTTGCCCAATTTACAACCTTTCTTGGCACTGTTGTTATGTGAATCACTGCAGTTGTTAAATTAGTAACATGGTTATTAAGTGAATCCAGCTTCCCTATTGGCTTTGCTTGTCAGAAGGTCAAAAAAGATGATCACATGACTTGGGCCACTGCAACTGTCATAAATATGAGCCAATTGCAAGCTTCCGAATGGTCATAAGTGTGAAAAACGGTCATGAATCATTTTTTCAGTGCTCTTGTAACTTCAAACAGTCACTAACCGAATGGTTGTAAGCAAGTACTACCTATACTAGATTTCCAAACTTGGAGCCAGTGGTGGGATTCAGCTGGTTTGCACCACTTCGGAGAACTGGTAGCTACTTTTTTGTTGCCCAGGCCCAGAATGGACTTCTGGAAGCAGCATCCACATAGAGAACTGGTTGTTCACATATTTGAATCCCACCACTGCTTGGAGCGTTAGGTAAACTGCTCATATGGTGTTGCTAGTAGACTCTTTCTATAGTCAGGTTTAATGTATTCTTCTTTATGCTCAAAGAAGAAGAAATGTAAAGAAGAAAACATAACATTCATGGTGTCTTCTGTTATGCATGGTGAATAGAGGTCAAGGATAAACATTTTAAAGGCCACCACTTATATTGGCTGTATCAACCAGCACAAGGAAATGTCAGTGGAAAAATAAAGATTTTAAACATTAATAATGAATTCTGAATGATCCAATTAAAGATTAATCTCATTCTGAAACAGCAGAAAACAACTATCTGTATGTGAAGGGTGTCTTCATTTTATGAGTTTTCTCGGTATTTGCTCTTTTTTATCAGCAGATCTATAATATATGTTAATTACCATAGGTGATTTCAGCTTGGTAGCTAATCCAGTACTTTATATATAAAGCTGTTGTAAACATCAAGAGTGAAATATACATGAATATTCTGAGTCTCCTAAACAATACAAAGAAAGCTAAAGAAAAACTGCACTGAGGTACTTTTGTGTGACCCACATTCTAGCATATTGTATTTTTCAGAAAAAAAAACATGAGAAAAAAATCTCTTTGGTCCATACTAAGTTGGATGCAAGTAACCACATAGGTTGGAACAAAGTGTTATGATAAAATAAAATGACAAAATATGCCTTATGACATCAGTTGCAAGAACCATTGTGTACTGATTAAATGTTGAACGAGGAGTGGAGAAACAAAGTTCCAGTCCACTCTCTGCAACAGAAACTCCCTCCTTAATTGATGGCTGATTTCTTTTTCTTAGCCTAACTTACCACACAAGAAGGTGGTTGTTATGGGAGAAAAGTAGAAAGACAAAGCAATATGGAGGCCAGTTTGGGCTCCTGTAAAAGATATGCATCAATACATAAATAAAATAGCTGCAGGTTTAAAAATTATATGGTTTGACCTAGTAAGATCTGAATGTCTTAATAGCTCTTAAGACCTTCATGAATTGTGTTATTGCTGGAAAATTTTCCATTTGAAGGTTATCAGAAGCTGTGAAAAGATGTCCTGGTTTTGCAATAAAACCAGCTCTGAAACACAGGGTGGCAGTTCAAAAGAAAACTGGGAGGCTGAATTGTGGTCATCAACCCCTCAGAAATCGCCCATTTCTGCACTAGTCCAAAGACAAATGGTTGGCTTACAGGAATGCTATAGTATGGAATGCAGCTTTTGTGGTTTTGGGGATCATGGGAACCCTTGAAATTCATTCTGGGAGTTTCAGTTCAAGTTAATTTAATGTGAAGGGAGACTAAGAAGAAGATGCTTATTTGGTCCAGGTTGATGGTGAGAGAAAGAGAATGTAGCTGTACCACCAGCCACCTACCTGTCAGCTTGCTTGTTTTCTACCTGTTGAAAACAGCTACCTTGCAGGATTTTGACTGTGTGTTCACAGCAAAGGCCATCAGCTAGGGAAGAGAAAACCAAGTGCTGGAGAAAAATTGCGTTGGAGTCCCAATACTTTTCAGATTAGCCTGGCTTCAACAATATCAGTGGTAGATGAGATGGAATTTTCTACAGACAAATTCAGGAAATCAGAGTACAAAATGTGGGTTGTTGACCACATCAATAAATACTAATATTACCCTTAACCAGGGTTTTTTTTACTGAAAAGTTTTATACAAGTTTTTAACAATATCCCCCCTAAAATAACCCCTTCCCTCCCTCCCCCCCTCACTTCCCAGAGCTGGTTACAGGGTTACAAATAAACAAACAAATTCTAAATAAACTTATCCAACTATACAAATAACAAAATCAATAATGTACTTTAATTCGAATACAAAACAAATTTAAGCAAATAAAATATATATAAAAAAACAAAACAAAACAAAACAAAAATAACAATATAAGCAATTCCAAATTAAAAAATTAAAAATTATTCATAATCTAAATAATACTTTTTAATCCCATATCAACTCTATTTACTCTACATGTAATTTATCCATCTTCTCCACGCTGAGGTGTATATTTCTTTTAAACAACCATTCATCCATAATAAACACAAAATTTTCCTTCCAATATAACCCAACCAACAAACTTACATTCGATAAACTTGGCTATTTGCTTTTTTTCCCACCCCTAAGTAAATCTATTAATATCCTCCTGCTTAAGAAGTTTCAACAAACCATTCATCTTAATCATTAAAATTCTCACCAACAGAGATCATTAGAATTTCTTTTACACATTTACCCATAATATCTCATAATTATTTTTATACACTTTAAATTAAAAATTTTATAATATATATACTCCCAAATATTTAAACTTTTCCACTAAATCGTCACCTTCTATTATTCTTTTTCTTTACATCTACATACTACACAAATCATTCACTATTCCTTTAAAACATCTTCTATCTCAAAAAACTACTACAAAAGTTCATCATTTCCTTTTCTTTATTCCAACATCCGCCTTCTGCTGTTCTTTTACTTTACGTCTATAGGCTGCACGAGTCATTCTCGGTTTCTTTAAAAAATCTTCTGTCACAAGAGACTGATGCAGAAGTTCAGCCTGTATGTCTCCTACATCCAATAACATAGCACCTTCAACCGGCTGCCCTTCCGACTTTTCTTCTGTAATCTCAGGTTGTAAAGATGATGGAGAGCCCGCCTTCAAAACAGAAGTGTAAAAATCTTTCGCCTTTGAAATTTCCGTCTCTCTCAGTATTTCTTCAGGCTCAGCCCCTAAAATGAAAGCTATATCTTTTACCATCACTTGTCTCAAATCCTCTTGCGTGTTTTCCTTCATTCCCCTTATTCTTAAAGCAAATTCCATGTCTCTATATTGTAACATAGTAATTTCATCCAGTATTATTTCCACCTTATTTTCTATTTTATCAATTCGATCTTCCAGTTTTTCAAAATTTTCCACAACATCATCAGTACGATCATTCAGTCAATCTATATGACCAACAAATTTTGAAACGCAGACACAATATCCTCTCTCAGTTCCCTAATTTTATTTTCAAGAAATTCCTCCATCTCTTCTTTAATCTGTCTTGCCTTATTTCCAAAGCCTCCTGTAAATCTTTAAGTATAGATGCTGGTAACGATGGAGAAGATGGTGGTAACTTAAACTTAGCTTGCTGAGCTGTCTGCATTACCGGGAAGATCGAGGCTTTAGAAACAATAGAAGCTCTGAGATGCTTTGAAGCCATTTTATTTTTAAGACCACTTGTTAAAAAGTCTACTAAAATCTTATAAAATCAACAAATACCAAAAAAGGGGGAGGAAAAAAGACAAAAGCCCCCTTAAAAGTAAAAAGAAGATTCTTGCATTTTATATAAATACAAAATCTGTTACATTGTTTCAAATAGAAGTTCCGGTCCTTTCACTCAAAGAATCAACATCTCAGCGCCATTTTTCACCACTCTTAATTGAAAAAAAAAAGGAAAAGATAAATTCTTTTCCAGAGTTAAAGTCTTGAAATAATCACCATTTTAATCTCTCCTGGTCTGCTCTGTCTGCTTTAAATTTTACTCACAAATTCATTTTAAGCGCAGATGTGGAAGCAGCATCTAGCTTTGCCCTGGATAAAATCAGGGCAAAGGCATCCTGGAATGTGGAGGACACCTCAGACTCCGTGGGAGCTCTCACCCTCCGACCACCAAAAAGAAAGCTTTGGGGTCTCGGGGAGCTCTACCACTATCTGAGGAAAGCTCACCTCCTCCCCTTTGCCTGGGGAGAGAGGTTCCAAGCCACGAGACAGCTGTTGCTCGCTGTCTCAGCTGGCTTTGACACATCCCAGGGCGGACGGCTGAAAAAAGCCACCATCGGCGCGGCCATCACCACCGGAAGTCAACCAAGGCTTTTTTTTTGTCATAGAACGCACCGGAACAGAGTTCTGGCACCTTTTTTCGATGGATTTTCCAGAGTTGCCTTGAACAAAATCCTAGTCTTTTAGATATACTAAAAATTGAAGGGTTTTTTTTTTTTCAACTACAAAGATAAAACTTGTAGGTAGGCAAGCCGGGTTGTATGATGTGTGTGAGTTCCGGCATTTTTTTTTTTTTTTTTTTTACAAAAAAAGCACTGCCCTTAACTATTAGTCTCTTACATTTTGGTGCACACTCACATTTATAATGTTCTTTGCCTTTCATCTCTTGACAGATTCCCAAATTAAAAATAATTTCAGAGGTAGGTAGTTAAAATTAAAACCCCTTCATGTACATATTTTCATATGGACATGTGTCTAATACTGTACATGTGGAAAACAGCAGAATCAGCCTGAGAGAGATAGCACCGGAGAATATTTTCTTGCTGGGCAGCCAAATCTAGGGAAAGGTATAAAGCTATGCCAGTTGAAACTTACAAATTAAAGCAATGTTTAAACCCAGACTTGATTTCAGTAACTTTCAGAATATTTTCAAACTTGGCATTCCCATATTACAAAAGAAGCTTAAAAAGATAGAATAGTTTATTTCACCAAGTCAATATATTAATATCCAAGCCAAGATTTGTACTGTTGCATTGATACCTTCTTAGACTTTGTGTTTTTTAAAAATATTCCTGGTCATCTATTATTCTGTTATTAAACAAGGAATACTATTACAGTACTTGTTTAGCTTCAAATATTTTCCCTGTACAGACACATTATTTTTTTTTTCAATAATTGATAAATGATTTCGTGCTGTAAACAAACTAAATGAACTGGAAGATGTCATCTGCTATATTAATCTATTACCATCAGTTAATTTTTAGCAAGAAAATCCACACCTTGCTTGCTTTGAGTGCTGACTGAACCTTTGGTCTCTTGATTTGTGTAACCTTTCCATTCTTTTCAAAAGAGACTTGCTTCTCAAGGCGTCTGTGACTGAATGTGCACATAGTGATTCTCTGCAGACCCTGGAAATCCCATTGTTTTATTGGCTGTCCTTGGAGAGCCTTCTTGATAACCTAGAACTTCCTCTGTGAACACTTGGAGACAGATTTTGCTTAGTTAGCAACATCAAGCAAGAATATGCTTCACTCACAAGAAAAATAAATGGTACTCTGGCTCTCTCTAGATGACACGTTTAGCTAATTAATTGAATGTAATCTGCCGAATATGCAGAGGTAAATTAAAGGCTATTTCTTAATTGAGATGCAACTCTTAATTTGCATACACAGAGTTGCTTTTCTCCAGGGTGAATTTTGAGCAAGCTAGAAGATTTTTATGGCCTTTGGAATCTTGCAAATGATTAGGGAGTTGTGGTACAACTGTTGCCCAAAATTGTAAAATTAAAAATTTATGAAAAATTAAGTCAGGAGGAGAACTTTTAATTTGCTTCATAGCAAAAATGTTGCCCTGTTCATGATTTTAAGGGGATGCATGTAGGTTGACAGCAGAAAGGGAAAATTCAAAGACTCCTTTTCTGTTCTGCTTATTTCATGACTTGAGATTTACATGTTTAGCATGAAAATTGCAGTGGGGGTTGTGCCTTAAGTATCTTTACTTTAATGCCCTTAGAACCCTATAAGGTTCCATCTGAAAAAGATGCCGGAACTCTGTTCTGAGCGTTCTATGAGAAAAAAAGCCCTGCTGAAGTGTAATATATATTGAAGCAAGTAGTTCTAACCAAGCTGTTAAATAGACCTCTCAGCACCCAGAAGGAGAAATGCAGATTGAAGCTTGGGAACTTTGTTGCATTTAACCAAATTGCACAATGTTATTTGTAGGATTTCTTAGAGCAGTGGTTCTCAACCTGTGGATTGGGACCCCATTTGGGGTCGAAAAACCATTTCACGGGGGTCGCCAAACAACGCAGTCCGCCATTTTTTCCCCCTTTTCCTTAGCTGTGCTACTCCCTTTTATTCTATTGGCTTTTGAAAGCCAATAGAATAGACTCTCTTGAATAGAGTCTAATTCTATTGGCTTTCAAAAGCCAATAGGAATTGTCCAGGCTGTCTCTGCCCTGCTGAGCTCGCCAAAAGTCCCATTCTGCAATGGTGCTGCACCAGTCGAGTAGTCCTCGACTTATGACCAGTTGAGTAGTCCTCGACTTACGACCGGTTGGGGGTCGCGGCATTAAAAAGGTTGAGAACCACTGTCTTTGAGGCATATCTCCTGTCAGAGCTGATCATTGTGGAAAAGGTTCTAAGGGACTTTCCCAAATCCATGGTTAGCTTGAAGCATATTTTACACATTTAAACTAGTAAGTAAGTAAGTAACTAGGTAAACAAACACATTCTCAAGGTCTACTAAGAGTTACCAGAAATAATAACATATATATTTTAGCCTTAATCAAATAAATCAACTTTATATTTCTTACCTTCACTATTGACAATCTTGATCCTTAATCCAAAATAATAAAGTGATCTAATCTTCTGATTTGTTATTTGTTACTTATTAAGACATCAGCCAGTTTCATTTGTACATCTAACATAACATCTTTTTTCATATCATTCTTCTAACCTAATATTTTTAAACCCACCATTGAATCAAGCTCAGTCTCAGTTGTGTCCAGTGAAACTTCTCTTCTATAACCTCTTTTAAATTCAGTTTTATGAGAATAGACAACCTTAAAAACTAACTTCTGAGTGTATTGTTTCCAAATATCATTCAATTCATCCAAAGTTGGAATATTTTGCTCTATTTTGTATTAGTGGGCTGAATTTAAGTGTTCTCCTTTAATTAAAATGTAGTTCTTTCTGGTTCCATCCAGTTTCCAATTTTCAAACTCCCATCTGATCATTTTTCCCCTAAGCAACAGAGTTTTCCACAAAAAGAATTGTTGTAATTAATATACAAATCTTATTTCTAGTCCATATGACCCTTAGTTCAGTTGCAACTTTCCAAAATCAATATTCTAATTACCCCTTTGCTGTTCATTTCAAAATAGGATTTTTTAAAATCCTTAAACTTGTATAAAATGTCTTTTGCTAGGGATTGAAGGAGATTCATTTGGTATAGTAAAACTGAAGGTTCTTAATATCCAAAAAGCTGTTTACAAGGAATTTCCAGAAGTGATTAAGAAATGAAATATTTGAACCCTTTGTCCATAAAGGCTCTGAACTCTGGCTTGGGCAATGATGGGAATCCGTTGGCTCCCAGATCTCTAAAGAGATTGTCTCTTATGGGGAAGTACTGTCTGGAATACATGTGGCTGATCCCAAGTCCTAACCAGAGAAGAATTCTGAGTAACAGCTCCAGTTGCTGACTTCTCGTTCTGCCACAATTGTCAGCTCCATTCACAGCAGAACTGTCTTCAATTCACCATTGTTTTCCTAGAAGTCTCCACAAGGAGAAGTTCTTACCATATGGGATCTTGCCAACCTTGTCCACCTTATAAGGAGGAATTAGCAGTCCTTTAGACCATTTCCATCATTTTACAATTTGCTCAGCTGCAAGTATTTGACTGGATAGTTTGCTGGGTTTTATTTTACTTGGAATGCTGACTAGTAGATTAAACAGAATATTATAATCCCCTGTGCTTGTGCTGTGAACCATTTTCATCTGTTAAGATAATTTTGTTGTCTATCATTATTGTTTTTAATGAAAATGGCAGGATGTAAATTATGCAGCCTTACAAGATGGGCTTAAGGGACTAAAGCAGTGAACATCTGTTGTAAAGGCAAACAGAGTGGAACCTAATTTTGTATTGGCAACAGGATGCTGTGTGTTTGTGTATTCTTAAACTTTTACATTTGGTAGAGTTGTATAATGCAAGCAACAAAAGTACAGGAATTAATAATCATTTGTCTTTTCTACAGCTTATACGAGGGCTATTTGGAAATAAACCTCCATTTGGTTATAAATGACAGACACTCGCAGATACAGAACTTTTATTATACACATTAGAAAACTAAATTACATAACTTTTTGACATAATCGCCATTCAAATTGAGGCACTTGTCATAACATCTTACAAGTACTTACAAGATGTCTTAGTAGTAATTGCTTGGCACCAAATCTGGGCTATAGGGGGAGAGTGATCAAAAACATCCCAACAGAACTGCTTCAAAAGTTCTTGGGTGCGACTAGCAGTGTGTGGGCGAGCATTATCGTGAACCATCATCACATTGGAAGTCAGCATGCCCCAATGCTTGTTATGGATGGCTCATCTGAGTTTTCGTAATGTTTCACAGTAGACTTCTGAATCGATGGTCGAACCACACTCCATGAACTTCAGTAGCAGTACTCCTTTGGCATTTTCACATTTGGAAGGATTTTCTATGGCACCACTTATGGTGTGGTGTTAGTTCACGATAATGCTCGCCTGCACACCACTACATGCACCCAAGAATTTTTAAAGCAGTTCCGTTGGAATGTTTTTTTTCACACGCCCCCCCAATAGCCAAGATCTGGCACTGAGCGACAACTACTAAGGAATTTTAAACCTTGTAAGACATTATGATAAGTGCCTCAATTTGAATCGTGATTATGTCAAAAAATAATGTAATGTTGTAGTTTTCTAATGTGTATAATAAAGGTTCTGTATCTGCGAGTGTCTGACATTGATAACCAAATGGAGGTTTATTTCTGAATTGCCCTTGTATATGGCAATTGCAAAAATCAATTGCAGGATGAACTAAAAGGTTAGTAGCATCTAAATATAAGGGGATGAGGGATGAAGCATTCTGCCTCTCCTCTGACCTTTGATTTCAGGCTCAGACATGAAGAAGGAAAGCCAATTTTTTTACAAAGCCCTGGTGACGCAGTGTTTAGAATGCAGTATTGCAGGCAAACTCTGCCCATAGCCAGGAGTTTGATCCTGACAGGGCTCAAGGTTGACTTAGCCTTCCATCCTTCTGAGGTCAGAAAAATGAGGACCCAGATTGTTGGGGGCAATATGCTGACATTGTAAACCACCCAGAGACTATTGTAAAGCATGAAGGGGCAGTATATAAGTGCTATTGCTATTGCTATAAATGGTATGGGAATATGGAAAAAGGAAGACCAAGTAACTTTAGTTTCATAGATTACCTAGTTGTCTATAGTGACCAGAGGAGTGATTTTATTTAAGGCTGAATGGGGCATTGACCGTGAAGCTATAACTCACATTTTATACCTAGGAGAAATCCCATTCAATCACTTGTCTAAGAGAATATGCGTAGGGCTTGCCTGTAACCACTGCTACCAGGATTTTAATCCATGATGTTTTTCTCCATAATTTGAAGACCAGACAGTCTTTCTTAACAAGATAATTCTAGACAAAATATGAAAATCAAGGAAATTGCAGCGTATGAAAAGTCCA
This sequence comes from Crotalus tigris, assembly GCF_016545835.1. Lineage (NCBI taxonomy): Eukaryota > Metazoa > Chordata > Lepidosauria > Squamata > Viperidae > Crotalus > Crotalus tigris. The sequence continues at coordinate 423,142 of NW_024096616.1, read as the reverse complement.
TCTCACTAAATTTAATGGTTTTAATTCTGAGCAAACATTCATAGGATTGCACTATAAAAGTGCCAGCCTCACTTCTATGGACCTGTGAGACTTGTTAGCATGAAAGAAGTGTGTGATGCCTTAGCAAGCTGCAAAAAGTCACAAAGGGGATATTGCAAAGCCTTGTCTTCTGAAAAGAATTGGTGCAAATGTTTTATCCATTTATGTAAATCCATGCTTTGTTTTCATTAATCTGTGAATTTGATCCAAAGTGCTTTAAATGTTTTGGGGGAAATGGCATTCTCAGATTACTCGGACAGACTAATTTGGATCTGTCACTTGCTGAATTAATTTTGCCTTTAACCTCTGGACAAAATCTATACAGAGAATATTCTGTGATTAATAAGCTTAAATAAATGGCTCCATAAACAGGTTGTGTGGCTTGGCTGGCCTTTTAACAAGCAGAGAAATGGGAATTCCCATGCAGCTAATCTTTCTAAAATTTCCTATATGTTTCTGAGTTTCAGAAGTAAAGCTAGGACAATGTTTAAAATTCTGACAGTAAAATTCCTTGTGATTTCAGAACAATATTGCCATGAACCCACACTTGTTTTCATTTCATGCTAGCATTTATCATTATGAGTAACACATTCTTTCCATCCTGGTGATTGATTATTTTTCCCGTGGAATATTTTAAAAATGCTCCATACTTAACTGTTTGTTCTTTCTTTGATTTCAAGAATTTGAATAAGACATCTCCAGAAAATAAGAATCCAATCCAATGGTAAGAAAAAGAAGCAATGTAGCCTCTGTTTGATACAGGAAATGGCACTGTTAGAAGTAAGTCTTCATCCTGGTTCATCCAAGCCGGGAATAAATAAGCAACATGGCGACTGCTTTGGGAAGTTTATTGAAGAAGCAGAAAGATGGTTCTTCAGGAAAGAGCAGAGGAGAGAAGAGGCAGAGCACATGGGCAGTAGGTTTTTTATACACTCTCTAGCCTTTTGTTTGGAAGTTTCCTGTTCCTGTGGCATGAACTTTGAGGCTATTTCCTGTGTCACATATTCTGACCTGAGCCTAGGTGTGCCTCTCTGGTATATTGATGGTAATGGGTTAGTCCTATTATGTCCCAAAAGTCATATCTTGCTTCCCTGGTGATGGGACTAATGACTTCTAGAATTTGGGTGGGGTATGCAGATTTTCTCTTTGTCTTCTGGAGTTCTCTGGCTCCAACTTTCTGATGGTTCTACATTTGCATTTGTATAGGGCTGGCTACTGCTTGGGGGCAGAGAGAGATTTGGGGCCAGGTTTGGCTTCTGCTTTTAAAAAGTCCTTTTGAGGAAAAATATTTTTCTGCCTTTTTAATATTTCTTTCTCTGGGGCTCTGACTTCTCTCAACACTTTAATTGAGCAGAATAATCTTATATTCAGTTGTGAAGGTTTCTGACTTCAGAAACTATATGCTCTCCAGAGAGTCATTTGTGATAGAATTTGCAGAGATAAACAGTGCGCTGGTTATTTCTATAGAGAGCTTGATGTCCTAAATATTGTGTTGTCAGTGACCTCATATTTTTCAATTTCAGAGTTCACTGACAAAATGCCCTATCTAGCCTTTCACTGCACAGTTTACCCAGGAGGAAGTAGGTTGCAGGTGGCCACTGTGATTCTTAGTTTCTCATCTGCTACCACCTCTCTGTCTAGAATAATAGGGGTCATCTGGAGAAGTGTCTCTATATCTCTCCCCTGAGTCATTTTATTGCACTTTGTTGTGAACTTTGATCAGTACTCTTATGAACCCTATCTACTTTTTCCTTTATTCTTAGCATACTAGTAATGGAGAATACTCATTTGTTTTATTGAAAGGTTGATTTTTCTAATCAGATAACTAAGCAAGGGAAATTGAGCTGATGTTTACAAAGGAGGTACAGGTCCTCCTCTTTGTCTCCCTGAGGTGGATGCCAATGGAGAAGAATAGAATATAGCTAGTTTCTCTTTGGTCCAATGGCTTAGCCACTCAGTGGCTTAACTCTTTCCCTGGCAGCAAGAGTTACATTTCTACTAAAATAGTAGCATGCTTACTCTAATATGTAGCTGCGATTAACCTCTCCAAAGAGTTAATCATGAGCTTCATTTAAAATTTGGCTGGCTACCTCTTAACAACTTCGAAATGACAGATCTCATGCTGTGTTGCCTTCCTTGCATAGTGACCTTAAGTGATCTTAGATAACCTTAAGTCTCCTTGGAATTTATGTCTGTTTAGCAACCCAAGATTGCCTAATTCCCATTTTGCATGCTGACCATCCAACTTCTCCAACTTCCCCAATCCCATGAGATACCCTCTCTGTGTGAAGCCCCTTTATCTGGTTCTTTTTCCAGGTTCAAACTATTAACCTACTGGTACAATTTGTATATCTGGAGAGTCAGTTGACAGGGTGGCAGAAAGTATTTACCTTTTCCATGTCCTAAGCATGAATACACTGGTTGCATGTGAGGATGAAGCTAGTGCTTCAAAGTGCCAGTTATCAGAGATATAGAAGGAACCCATGTTACGCTGGAGATGTGCCTCAGAAAACACAATAGCACAACAATGTTTTTCTCAGATGCAGTTATCCTAAAATATTTGTGGTGGGCAATGCCCAGTGTTCAGGGGGAAAGTGCCATGCTAGCAGTTTTATAGAGTGACAAGTGGGAGTGCAGCCGATGCCCAAGTTGACTGAAGTGCACAGAACCTGCAAATCTGGGCTTTCCCCCAGGACAAATCAGAAAACATCAATTTTGAAGCCAACAAAAGTCCATCACTGGCTGCCTCCTTGCCTAGAAAGGGGCAAGCTGAGAATGACATCACCCTTTCAAGTCCTCTCAATGCAAATGCTAAACTGCCCAGTTGCCATTAATAGGTGTATTGGGAAGCAGGAATAACCTTGAGGGACAGGAGTAAGAGCCATGGCCCAGAAAAATGGTCAGATAAAAGAAAGTTGAGTCTGGGGCAGAAATGTAAATTGAAAAAGCATGACTCTCCCTAGTTCTCATGAAGATAAAGGGAGAGGGAAAGCCCATTTAAGATTTTGCTTTGTAACTCTATAATAAAAATAGTAATATCAAACTTCTTAGCTTTGGTTTCTTAGTCAGGTCTACCATGAAAGACAGACAGTGGACCAAGAAGAAAAACTCATAGAGAGTGAAAGCTCCATATTGTCCATGTCTCCAAAGACAGTGTTTGAAATGGCACAGAATTGTAGTGAGAATCTAGGACTGGATTTCTTTCACTGTACCGTAAACACATAGAGGCTAGATTGAATTGGGAATACCACGTATGAGGAGAGGTTACATTAGTACTCTCCCAGCCCCCTTGGTTATAAAAAATCAGTTGCCATGCAAGATGGTAGAGTGGCACTTATGAATTAGTTTTACAGTAAATGTGGTTGGCCAGGGAACAATTTCTGCTATTGGCTTCATACATTGGAAACATGTAAGCTAAACCATCTAGAGTATTTTAGCCAGCTGGGAAGACAGTGACATGACCATCTATAATGCCTGTTAGTTTCCAGGGAGTCATGGCTGGTCTGGGATTGTGGAATGAGCCATTGGTATCCATGTGTGTGCTTGTGTTTGTGTGTGTATGTTGGAGGATGGTGGTCCTGCACTTGAAATCCCAGGTTTTTTGTTCAACATGGATCCAGGAGAGGAACTTCAACTATATTACATCTTAACTTTTTTGATCTCCTGCAGATGCTGTTAGAATGAGCTCAACACTTAACATTTCCTTTTTGCTAAGATCTGAATTTCCTGAATTCTTCTCACCACTTTCCAGCACCAGTCAATTATGTCTCAGTCAGGCCATTGTCTTTTCCTCTGAAAGGGTGACTAAACACTGATTAGGATGGTGAGTAAAAATGCTCTGTAAAACCTCACATGCAGTATAATTGTAGATAAAAATAGGTTTCCTCAAAGAAGCTATTTCTTCTTAACCTTCTAATTCTCCATAACAATTCATTAGAGATTTTTTGTGTTCTCAAAGAGTTTACTTTACTTATTTAACAGCTCAGTGTTACATTCTGTTGCAAACCTTTAGCAATGGCACATCATCGTATATATGGTCCTATGAATGTTTTGTGAAAAATCAAGTGCTGTCTTTCTACTGTCACACAAATTCTATATGGCTACTATATGTTCAGGACAATAGTTATGCTTGAATCCTCACTAAATTGAAGATCATCCTAGTAACTTCATGAACTAGTCCATGATGCTAATGGAAAACCTGTAAGGCATTAGTGGTAACAAAACCAGCAAACCATAGCTAGCAGAAACCAGTTTAAATCAATTTTGTATATTGTAGAGGACAAGTGCTTGTTCGGATACCCGGGATCAAAGGAGGGAGGACATGGGCTGAAATGGTCAATAGGAGGTGGGCCGATTCCAATCCTTGACTTCTGCAGCAAAATCATTATTGGTGGAATATGCTGAATTATAAATTTTGTTGGGAGAAAAGGGGAAATACTACTTTAAAACTGGAACAACTTAGGACATGGGTGTCAAACTTGTCGTGTTACGTGACGTGTCACGACGTATCACAACTTTTTTCACATTGCTGGAGCTAGGATGGGCATGGCCTCTGCATGATGCAACCGGCCTGTGGGCTGGCAGTTTGACACCCTTAGCTTAGGACAACTTTAAATTGCTTCAGCTACAGGTGGGAATGAGGCAAAGATTATATCATGAAGACTTTCTTCTTCTTCTTTAAATGGAGAAATAAAATAGAGTTGCAACAAAAAACCAATAGAAAAAGAAAAAAGAAACAAAACCAAAACTAGAGCCACAACCCAATTTTTATATAAACACAAATACACAGAATTCTCATACTTGTACATAAAATTTTATAAGAATAAAAATTACCATATTTTATTGTAATCATCTGTGCAGTTGCTTCCAGATGTGGAATATGTATGGAAAATTACATCATGATGATAGAATACGGGGATAGGGAGAAAGGGCTGTTCCAGAGTATTTTTTTCATTTCTCAATCTTGTCGATAGTCCAGCGATTTCCTACAGCTCCCCATAAGTGCTGCCCTAAATGACTTTGTCAAGATTGGCTAGCTGCTGTTACCCATTCTCAATAGCAAGTTTTACATATTCTCTCATTATGCTTCTGACTTTACATTAGATTTGTTGAGTATTGTTAGGAAGATAGCCCTAGTTTGGTAAAGAAAGTATTCAAATCCATAAAAAAGGTACGCTCTTTCCTTATCCATTCATGAGAAAAGGAGAAAGCTGTGGTTCAAAGACCTATACAATATTCCAGGACACAGGTATGAATGATTATGAAGAGCAGTTACATCCATTGGACTGTTCCTATAGCACTTTTAGTAGGTCCCCCCCAATATAAGAGAATAGAGTTGGAAGGGACCTTGGAGGTCTTCTAGTCCAACCCCCTACTCAGGCAGAAAATCCTATACCATTTCAGACAAATGGTTGTCCAGTCTCTTCTCAAAAACCTCCAGTGTTGGAGCAATTACAACTTCTGGAGGCAAGCCATTCCACTGATTGATTGTTCTAACTGTCATGAAATTTCTCCTTAGTTCTAGGTTGCTTCTCTCTTTGGTTAGTTTCCATCCGTTGCTTCTTGTCTTGCCTTCTGGTGCTTTGGACAATAGCTTGACCCCCTCTTCTTTGTGGTAGCCCTTTAGATATTGGAACACTGCTATCATATGTTCAAACTGACCAAGGCTATGCTCATGAATGATAGAGAGTTCCACTGAATATCATGCAACTTAGTAAAAACACAAAGAGCTGAGCACTCACAATAGGCAAGATTTTTAACTATATTACTTCATCAAATTGGTCAACTATTGGCCAGAGAGACAGAAGGGGCTGGAAGATGGAGATCTGCTTGCATAGATCTCCAATAATATTCCTCTTATGTTTCTATATGCTTATGATGGGAATGGAATAGAACCTTGCATGAATATTTCACAATGCTTGAATTGTGTTATACTAATACTAAGCAGGGATAAGATTGGCTGTTTCTTCAAAGGGCCTCATGGAGATTCTGAAGGTTTTGAAGTATTCCAACTATGATAGCAACCAAGGCAGATTTGGCTCAAACAGTTCCATTTTCCTTTTCCCTTTCTCTTTTTTTCTCCTGGATTTTTAATCAACTGGTCTTCTGAAGAATTCACAGCAGCTGAACATATATGCTATTCAGTACAGATTTTTTTTTTAATTGGCTCAGTGGTGATATAGCTTTAATATACATTTTAGAAATATTTTCTCATGATCAGCTAGGATGCCTTTGCTTTTCATACATCCTTTAAAAGTTTCTGACAGTCATTCAATATCATCCACATGATATTGAAGATGGCAGGCACAGATCTGAGAGATAATGACTTGTTGAAGAAATTCACTGCATGAGGAACTGGAGTAAAGTTCATGGCAAAATGGAAGATCTGACTCAAACAAGGTATGATTGCATTTTTCTCATTATTTGTTCCCTCATATATTATCATTTTCATACAGAAGTGAAAAATGGTTCCCTGAAAAATACAGAACTATGATAGTACAAGCAAAAGGGTAATGTGGAGAAAGGATTGCATTTTATATATTGATTATGTCTGTACCTCACCTTATTATGTAATAACAGCAAAGGTTACTGCTTTTTCAGAAGTCCTGCCTACTGCTAATATTGAAAGGCTGGCAAATAATATATATATGAAGAAGGAGGACAATCAGTTAAAGAACAAGCAGGTAATTTTATTTCTTGAAATAATTTTATGATATCCATAATGAAGTCACATCATTGGATGTTTTAGCAAAGTTCATATAAAAATTGTTACAATCCATATCAGTTAAATTCATCCCCTCCAATATTAGCAGCACATCTTTTGTATCTTTCTTGCAGTCATTGCAATGTGGCTTGTTTCGTTACATGCTCATTTACATCAGTCAGCAGAAAATAGATTTTTGTTTGTATGTTTATTCAGTTGGGTTAACAAAGGCATGATGAATCTAGCTCTAGGATCCTGATATAATTTGCAACGTATTAAGTAATGCATGCTATTTTCCATCTATGGATTATTACAAATGCAGAAAAGATATGTAGTTGGTAATCCTTTACATCTTCTATCCAAATAGGCTGTTGGCATATTGGAAGTTATATGAAAGCTTATCCACATGAAATGGGATGTAAGAAACTAAGTAAGGTATTATTCCTTTTCTATCTTTAAGAAATCAGTATCACTTAGCCAACCTGTGTACATGCTCCTTGGCTTGTTCAGATTTTTTTTAAAAATAGTCCCTCAATAGTGTATGGTCATTTATATTGTTCAACAGTTCCTGATATAGTGAAAATTATGAGAATCCTTTTAGACACATATTCACCCATCCATTACTGCTAAATTGTTTTTGGATATGTTGTTTTGCCAAATAAGTATCAGTTATGAGAAGTAGTCTCCTATAATATAACATTATTGCTTTCTTTACCCTTATAATAATTGATGGAAAGTCCATTTTTAATCTCTGGATGACTGCTTATATACGTGGGGGTAAGGCTAAGATTAATTTTATGAATTTATTCTGGACCATCTCTTAACTATTTTAGTTTACTTAAATGCCATCTGTGGAATTGTTTCAGCACAGGCTGAACTAACCAGCCTTCTTTTGAATAGAAAAAAGGAGCAAATGGCTCTCATTGATGTCATAGTTGTGGTTCTTGCTGATGTGTTTTCCATTATGATGTTTCAGTAAAACAGATGCCCAAATACTTGAAAGAGCTATCTTGTTCTGCCAGCTTACCATTTAAGGACCATCTATGGCCTTCTAGCAAATAATACTCTCTTGATTTTGGAATAATTTATTTGTAAGAATTCTTTTTAGCATAACTACCAAATTTGGTTAGGGTTCTTCTTACTCCAATTAAAATTGTCAACATGAGTACCATGTTGTCTGCATACAGTAATGTAGGACTTTTCTATTTCCGGTTGATGGAGTGCGAAAGAAAGGATTATTATCTACAATGTTGTTTATATAAAAGTGAAGGAGGAAGGCAGCCAGTATGCAGTCCTGGCAGCCCCCTTTTGTGGCTTTAATCTGCTTTGTTAGGGCACTGCTTTGACTTGAGCCATTGTTTTAATCCCCTGTAATTTTAACCTGTTTTTATATTTATAATTATTTTTACTTCCATGTGTTTTATTATGTTGTAAACCCCTCAGTGTTGCCTCGCACCACAAGAAATGTGGCATATACACTTGATAAACAAATAAAAAAATAAATATCTGTATTTGTGTATATCTTCATATCATTTGTATATTAGGAAATCTTTTATCCAGGTCAGTGAGTTAAAAACTTCTCCCGTCCGTAATTGTCCTCTATTTATTGTATCAAAGGCAGATAATAAGTCTAAATTACAACACCAGAGGCGATCACTTGGATAGTTGAATTGGACATCCAGTTATGAGGCAACTGCCATACCCCTGTAGAAGTTTTGCATATAATTATGCAGGTTGTGTATATATGTTTCCTTCTCATCTGTCGTGTTCACATAATACACTAAATAATAAAAGTTTAAATGACAGACATTTAAAGTCATTTAAGTTAGTAGCCATCAAAATGCCTTTTAATGAATCCCACAGAGTAATTACATACTGTGTGAAGAAATACTTTCATTCTGCCCTTCATCAGCTTTATTGAATAGTCCTTGGCCCTACTGTTTAGAGAAAGGGAAAAATAATTCCTGATTCACTTTTTAAATTAATTAATTAGACTCATGCTGCCATCTTGCCTTTTTCTAGGTTCATGCAGGATTCCATAGAGTTTGATCATATTCTCCACTTTTTTCCTAAGATTTCTTGTTTTTTTACAAGTGGTCCTTTGGGTTCAAAGAAGACACTGCATTGTGCAGTTCACCTGTGGACACAGAGATGACTATGCAGTCCTAGTACGGAACCCCAGAGCCTAGCACAATAGGGGAAATCCATTGTTGTAGTAACTGTGGGTGTTATTTTGTAATGCCACTCGTGGTTTTTTGACACTTTTTGGTGTCTCCTCTCTTCAAATCTGGTGGAGACTTCCTAACTCAGGGCGCACCAGGGGGTTCTATGTGCAGTTGCAGCTTCTACTTCCCTTGGCTGGAAATTCTTCCTGGAATCCAAAACTCTAAAGAGCAATTGGTGAGATATGTGGCAGTTATCCATTCAGATGACATGTCCTACCCATTTCATCTGGGCTCTGATAATCAGGGACTCAATACTGATGAACTCCACACAATCCAAGACTTCCATGTTAGATCCTTTTTACTAATTTCTTTTCCCTAATATTCTATTTATTCTAATATCTAGAATAAAAAGATTAAATATTCTAGTCTTTTTTTCATGTGGAAAGTGTTAAATTCCCTTGATCAATTTGGTGGTCCGCTTTTGCTCTATTACGCAGTATCCTTTTTCGAATAGGGAAACTCAGGGCAATGCCTAGTCTTTTAGATACAGATACATCATATATTTGTATGTGGACAATGCAATATTAACAGTTTTATTTTCAATCCACCTTAATATGCATTTATCTTTTTTATAGCTGGGACACACTGAATTAATATCTTCACTGAGTATCTTTTATGATAGGGGTCCCTAACTCCCCAGCTACGGCCCTTTGCCCGGCTGCAGCCCATTCAAAACTGGGCTACAGAAGTGGTGGGCATCCACAGACGTAGTTGTATTTGTGAAAGCAGTTCATGCACACTGCTCTCCCCTCCCCCACACTGCTGCCTTCTCCGCCTGTCTGCCAAGCTGGAAAGATTGAAGAAAACTGCTTTATGAGACCAAGATCATTTTACTGGCTAGTTACGAATGATTCAGACCATCAGTCCATATGTGAAGTCATGGTTTTTCATCTAAATGTACATCCCTTTACAATGAACCTTGCCTATTTGGTTGAATATTCACCAGTTTAAAGGGGTTCTTCTGGAGCGCTTTATAATCACTTTTGCTTTTCATTATCTTTTGTATCATCCATAAACTTGGCCAGCTTACTGCTTACTCCTAAGATCATATATGAATAGCTTAAGAAGGGCTGGTCCCATCACTCAAGCTTAAAAGACTCCTCCACTAGGAAATTGTCTATTTGTACCTAGTCTTAACCTTCTGCAGTTTAAACAGTTACCATTCCATAAATGGATGGATCTTCTTATTCCATAATTGTTAACGTTATTCAACGGCCTTGATGAAAAGCTTTTTGGATGGCCAGATATACAGTGTCCAGAGAGTTATCTCTATATGCCTATTAGCATTGTTAAAAAAACTCTAGAAATTTGATGATGATTTCCTTGGCAAATCTATGTGATTTTTTTTTTGTCAGCAAGGCTTATTCCTCTATATCAGTGATGGCGAACCTTTTAGAGACCGAGTGCCCAAAAACTGGCCCCGCCCCCGCTCTACCTCCTGCCCTACCCACACCCCGCCTGCCCGCAGGGCCACTCACCGCGTCCAGGGCCCGCCGCAGATCACTCAGGCAGCCCAGCAGCGCCATGGCAGCCACGCCTTCTCCCCGCGCCCTGCAGCATCAACTGTGCACGATGGGGCGTGAGGGCAGAGTCTTGTCTATCCTGCCTGGCTGCCATGTCCTTGGTTGCACTGCTCCGTGTGGGCCATGCTTGGGGGGCAACTCTCCTCCAGGGGGGCTGCTGGTGAGGGGGTCATGGGAGAGGCAAAGCTGGGGCAATGGCACGTGTGCCCACAGAGAGGGCTCCGAGTGCCGCCTCTAGCACCAGTGCCATAGGTTTGCCACCACTGCTCTATATGCTTAGCTATTATTTCTAAAGTCTCCTCTAGGTCCTTGATATCATTGGTGTCACTTTGGCTACCTCCCAGTCCTCTGCTACTAAGGCCAACCTGAGGGACAAATCAGATGTCTTTCCTTATTGGTTAGCAATTTAACACCACAAAAACTCTTAGGACTGATCAGGGTCTAATGATTTGTTTGTGTGAAAACATTTGCTTTAGTTGGTTTGATTCGCTCCTCAAGAATCCTTTCAGGCCCAAGCATCTATCCTAAATTGTTTGCGCAAGGGCAGATGTACTCAGTTTCTTTGTAATTTCCATATCCTTGTGTATTTCTTTTACTTGTCATTTAATGACTGAATTCTTCTCTTGATCACTTGTCTGCTTCAGACATTTGTCTTATATTCCTCAGGTTCTTCTACTATTTGTTTTGGTTTTGCATTCCTTATTATGACTTCTTCTGCCAAAGTTCATTCTTGTTATAACAGAATTTCCATTTCTTAAATTTATCAGCTTCCTGGATGATGCAGGAAAGTTATCCTGGCCTCTTCCTGGACTTGGATGACCTTTACTTGCATTGTGCAATATATTTCAATTGAGCTTCAATTATTGCAATGTGTTTTTTTTTTTAAAAAAACCCTCCAGGTATTATGAAAATATCATTTTTTGAGAGGTTTTTCCCTTTTGAAGTCAAATGTGGTTGTGTCAGGCCCTGCTGGCTTTGTTTGCCCTGATCTTGCAAAATCATTTGCAGCTTTGTCTCAAAGCTGAAGGGATATTTGAGTGTGATTCTTTTCCCCCAACTAAATCAGAAAGGGTGAATCACATCAGAATACACTGAATACATTCCAAGTATTAAATAAGCTTGCCTTTGAGTATATATCTTTTCCAAATTTTGAAAAGAATTTTTTTTAGATCATAGCATTTTTGGATAGATTATCTTGACTTCTTAAAAACAGTGGTTGACCCATAAATCTTTTCTCTTTCTCTTGGTTTCTGAGATAAGCAGAATGGTTATGCCACTGCAGTGTCTATTATTTTCTGTTGCAGCACCAAGAATATCAGATCAAAGACAATGGCACACAATAAAGCTTCTCCTGAAAAGTGCCTTTTCCTGCTAATGAGAGCTTCTGACACCATTTAGCAACAAAGGTTGCAAATTTGACAGCTCTCAGTCTCTTTTTGTGTAGTTTTTTTACAACATCACCTTGCAAAATGCACAATGTATAATTTTATCTGTGGGCATGCTTTACAGAATTGGCATGGAGATAAATCTGTTTCTGAAAATTTTATACTTCTTTATAATTTGTTGATCCAAGATGAAAAACAGAGAAATATAATGGTGAGAGTATAATGTACTGCATAGGATAATAGACTTTATGGAAGCAGGATCTTGGTTTTCCTAGTATAAATAGTGACTAGAACAGTGGTTCTCAACCTTTTTAATGCCGCGACCCCCAACTGGTCGTAAGTCGAGGACTACTCAACCGGTCATAAGTCGAGGACTACTCAACTGGTGCAGCACCGTTTGCAGAATGGGACTTTTGGCGGGCTCAGCAGGGCAGAGACAGCCTGGACAATTCCTATTGGCTTTTGAAAGCCAATAGAATTAGACTCATTCAAGAGAGTCTATTCTATTGGCTTTCAAAAGCCAATAGAATAAAAGGGAGTAGCACAGCTAAGGAAAAGGGGGGAAAAATGGCGGACTGCGTTGTTTGGCGACCCCCGTGAAATGGTCGTTTGACCCCAAATGGGGTCCCGACCCACAGGTTGAGAACCACTGGACTAGAACATATGACTCAGAATGAGCGTTCAGTTAGACCCACCATTCAGAGATACCTGCCATTTATGTTTAAAAAGTCATTCATATGATTTAGTTCCTAAATCAAACAGATATGTATATTAATGCAGAGATGTGCTGCCCCGGTCCCCCTTTCGTGACTTAAAGATGTCACCTCTAAAATAGAATATTAGAGATCTATTCTACAGCAATGTAATACAATACGAGTAATAATATATTCTACATAATAAAATTTATTAGAGATAAAATAGATAAGTTCTGATCTATTTTTTTCCATTAAAAAAAGTGCCACTTAAGGAAACTGAATCTCTTTTCACTCTGAGAAGTTGTTTGCAGATAAACTGTGGTTAACTTCACTTCCACCAACTTATTTATTTACTTATGTGCATTTATATGGCTATCATTGTGCATAAAGCAATCTCCCAGAGGATGAACTCAGTTAAAAACACTGATATAATAATACAAAATGAAAATATAATAAGGGCACATAACCAGAATACTTTAAAAAATAACAGCTGAGGATAGCTATTAGGAATCAACTCAGAGTTACCTAACCCCCAGACCTCCTTGCCTGGGAGAATAGCCAGGTTTTAAGGGCTCTCTGAAAAGCTAGCAAAGTTGGGGCCATTCTAATCTTGGGGGAAATGGTGTTTCAGAGGGCAGGTGCAACAGCAGAAAACTTCCTAAGCCCCACTATATGACAGTCTTCAATAGATGTGACCTGGAGTTGATCCTCCTGCCAGGTCTGATGAGGCAGGTAGAGACAAAGGCTGTTCCTGAAGCAATAACACTTAGACTTATTTATATACAGTTTCACAATGATTTATACCCCCTCTAAGCGTTTACAGAGTCAGTATATGGCCCCCAACAATCTGGGTACTCATTTTATCAACCTCAGAAGGATGGAAGGCTGAGTCAACCTTGAGCGCATCAGGATCGAACTTCAGGTTGTGGGCAGAGTTTGCCTGCAATACTGCATTCTAACCACTGCACCAGCAGGGCTCAAGGCTGACTCAGGATCAAGGATCCTGGCCCCGCCACAATATATGCTCAAAGGGTGACAATCGGATATTTGGATCCAGGGCAGCTCATTTAAAATGTGAAATCACTTCTGTTACATACAGAAAGTAAAGAAAAAGAAAACAGTGGTGTGGCTTTTTTTTCAAGGCAGCTGCTGCTTCTTTACTAAAGAGAAGGCCTAACTGAGCCATTCCATGTTGCACTTTGGAGCAACCCTGCTCCTTTTTGTTCCCATGATGGCACTCTCTTCGGAGAGCTGACATTTTCTTCTGTCTTGGCTGCTCAAACTCTGAAATCTCAAGATTTGGGTTCTGTAATTTGAGACACTCAAACTCTGGGAGGCAGCATTTGCATCTTTCTTTGGCCTGATGTTTCTAGGGCACCATGGAGCCCACAGCTGGGCCTGAGAGCTCTTTGCTTCTCAACTTCTTTTCCTTTTCTTCACCATTTGAGAATTTACCACACAAATCCAGACCTACGCTAGGTTCTGGGTAGGAGGATGCTGGAAAGAAGTCAAGTGGTGAGCTCAGAACAACATCGACAGTTCTTGTAGTACGGCTAGCGACGATAATTGCGGGCTATCTGAAGAACATGCTGAGCATTGGAAGAATATTTGTGGTAATAGTAGTTATGTGGAGGTGTCCTGACAAAATTATAATCTGCACTCCATACTTCGTTGGGGCTATTGAAGTGATGCCCAGACTCACCTTGAACCATGAGATGGGCAGCATATAAATTTAATAAGTAAACAAATTTTGGTGGAGACTGTTGAAACACAGCACAAATGCCCATCTGGAAGTGTTCCTCAGGTTTTAATTATGAGGAGATTTCAGCAAGGTTTTGCGAGGTCAGCTAAGGTTTTTAGACGAATGAGAATTTGGGCTGGTTATCCAGCAACTTGACCAAAATAATTTTTTCCCATTTACTACTAAGGGAAGCGGTATGGTTCCAATAATTTGTGCTGCAGCAGATGGAGAAGTGGGCGGTAGGTAAAAAGTCTGGATATATTGCAGCGGCAGAAGTTGAAACTCTCAAACATCTTCTCAGTCATGAAAACGACTCTTCACAAGTAGAAATTTGGAAATACTCCTCTTGAATTTTTTAGACCAGAAATAAAGATATGTTTGAAAGGTGATAGTTTAAACAAATAATGATATTGCATAATAGGTGTATAAATCATGTTTGTACAGTAATGAAAAAATACAGGAAAATTTGTGCGCTCTTGTACAACATTATCTGATAAAACAGTTTTCTTTACAAATCCCATCAAAAGAGGTACTGAATTTTCCTCAAGGAAAACAATTTCTAAAGTAAATGGAAATTTCATTGAGTAATACATTTTATGTTATAAAATCTAATGTTCATAAAGTACTTCATTAACCATCAGGGACATTAGTGTCCTTTAAAACTGGGGACATGAAAATAATGGTGGATACTCCTTTGGTACATGTCTGATTTGGACAAAGTGGAGCACAAGGACTGAAAACAGCTCTATATTTCCAATTTTAATTAAATAAAAAAAATGATAGAAGATTTGACAATCAGGTGGATCTCCAGATATCCTGCTCCTGAATTATTTAGAACTTCAAGACTAAAATAATCTCTCTCTCTCTCTCTCTCTCTCTCTCTCTCTCTCTCTCTCTCTCTCTCTCTCTCTCTCTCTCTCTCTCTCTCTCTCTCTCCCTCCCTCCCTCCCTCCCTCCCTCCCTCCCTCCCTCCCTCCCTCTCCTTTTCTTAAATATGACAGTCATAATTCTTGAATGTCCAGCTCTTGGAGGAAAAAAAAATAAGTTCCAGGCACCTCTCTGTGTCAAACAGTTGCTTGTTCTTTCAGAACAAAAGCTTTTGAAAATGATAATCTGTCTCTGTACCTGGGAGCAATTTATGCATTTCATCTTCCAGATCAGAAAATCAGCTGCTGAAAGACCTTAATAAGCCTCCAGCTCTAGTTGAAGAGATATTTTGATTGTATGACAGAGAAGCCATTCAACAAAATTAGATCAGGCTAATATCTAAGTGATGTCGTCATAAAGTGGAAAATCAAATGACCATAACTGAGTTTACAATTTTATTTCAGTTTTCATTTCCCCCCATTCCTTATAGCCCTTTGAAATGCACCACACAGCTCTGGGATAATTAGCAGGAAGGGAATTCCTGCTAATTCACTGGAGAGAAAGAGATTACAAGAAAGTAAATAAGCCCACAATGGGGAAAACACATTGAAAGAAATGTAGTGATGCTGGCAGCTCTGAGCATGCATGGGGCTTATGGTACTTATGCTCATGTCATTCATTCATTCATTTATGATTAGTTTTTTTATGCTGCCCATCTCACTGATGCAATGATTCTGGACAGCTTACAATATAATAAAGAAATACAAGGCAATTAAAATTAGGAGATTTAAATAGGAAAGCTAAAAATATAGATGTTGGGCAGACTGGGGATGGGGATCTTCTCTACCCTATCAGTCACCCCAAGGCAGCACTTCCCTATTGGGACCTCAGACCAGATGGCAGAGCCAAGGTATCAGGTTCTTCAGGGAGACCAGGACTGTGATAGTGGACCTTACCTCTAGTGGGAGAATATTCAGGAAGGTGGGGGAGGGGGCACAGCAAAAAAGGCTCTCCTCCTGCATCCTGCCAGCCAAAATGCTTTGGCAGATGGGATCTGAAGTAGGCCTCTTCCATTGGAACAAGTGGAACGGACTAGTCCTCAAATACCCTGGATCCATAGTATAAAATAATCCCTTCCTATCAAATCTCTCCGCTCTGTGAGGGATTAAAAAAGAAAGGAAAAAACTGGTTCAGGCACAGGAACTGGTGAACAAATAACAAGAGGCTGCAAAGGTCATAAATGCATGCCTTGGTCACAAAGTTATTTTTTCAGCACCCCTGTAATTTCAAATGGTCACTGCATGAGGCAGTCAGTAAACAAGATCTATCTATATATGGAGCAATGTAATAATATTTATTTATCAAATTTATATAGCCACCCGTCTCACAAAGAAGTGACTGGGCAGCGAACAACAATGAGAAACTGACTTGAATTGTACCTTCTAAACAGGGGCAGAGAGAACGTTGTGAGAAAGCTATTCTCTGTGAAACAGAAAAAAAATAGGTATATAATAATTGGCAATTATAAATAAGTGCCACACAAGATGACTAGCTTTCAATCTGCTTAGTGGAGCCAAATCATACCCCTTTGTCTCCTGATATGCTTTCTTTTAAACCTGAAAGTAGTCTGAAAAAAAAACACAGCAATTTCAGTATCTTTTATTCTTATTATTAAATTAAATTTATTTGCCACCCATCTCACCATGGGACTACTCTAGGTGGCTTAAGACAATTAAAAAAACCCCAAAGCAATAAAACATAGGTTTAAACAAAGAGAAAGTAAAATAATAGAATAAAATAAAACAGAACAATAAAATAAAATAAAACAAAAACAGAGAAAATACATCAATAGGACTAGTTCAGTGTTAGGCAACCTTGGCTCTTTTATGACTCATGGACTTTGTTGTGTCCTGAGCCTGTGAAGGCAGGCTCGGGACGTTGCAACAGTCCCAGGCAGTTGCAAGCTGCCCAGGACCAGACTGGCTGGCGCCAGCACTCGCACGCATGCGCGAAGTGCAAGCGCGCCAAATGTTGCTGTTTGGTCCGGGGATCGTCTTTAAAAGGAGCAGAGGAACTTGGGCGTTGTTGGCGTTGTAACCAGTATGTTGTATTCCAATAAAGAGGCTCCTGAGAACTATCAACTGCTTCATGAGTTATTTGCCATTCGCTGAGGACTTAACACTGGCGACGAAAGTGGGATGCCTTACAAGACTGAAGACAAATTGTAAGCTTACCCTGGAGTCCTGAGCAGCAGGAAACGGCGTTAAATTCAGCAGCTGCCTGCCAATTCAGCAAACGTTGGAGGTAAGCTGGCTGATAGACCCTTCCTGTACTACTGAAAGATGGCAAAGATAGGTAGACTTTCCGAATTCGATGTCATGCACCCAGAAAGATGGGAGTCTTACGTGGCCAGAGTAGAAAACTATCTCAAGGTCAATCAAGTGAGAGAAGATAGCTTAAAAGCCGCCACCCTGCTGTGTGTTTGTGGTCAAGATGCATTCAAGATCGCTGAAAACCTAGCAGCACCTGCACCTCTAGAATCTGTTACCTACACAGATTTAAAGAAATTGCTAAAGGAACACTTCCAGCCCAAGTTGTCTGTCATCGCTTGGCGCCATACTTTTGAACAGAGGGACCAACGGGTTGGCGAATCAGCTAAAGAGTACATTGCTGCATTGAGAAAAGCCGCTAAACCGTGCGAGTTTAAAGATTTAGAAGAAAGGCTGAGAGACAGATTTGTATGTGGATTGAGACATAGAGAATTGCAGCAGAGACTTTTTGCTAAAGAAGACTTATCATTCCAAGATGCCCTGAGAGAGGTTACTGCAGAAGAGGCGGCAGGTGGCGCAATCAAGACTATGAGGCCGATCAGAAGTACTCCAGAAGCTGTGTCCGTGCACCAGGAAGGAGTCCAAGGGAGCTCAGAAGAGGATTCTGATGAAGAAGTAGACCGTCTCTACCCAACGAAAGAAGGGAAGCAGAAGGAAGGCAAGGAAAGGTCTTCAGCTGTCCCCAAGTGCTTCGGGTGTGGAGGTCGCCACAAGAGGACCGACTGCAGATTTCGCTCTGCTATCTGTAGAGCATGTGGAAAGCAAGGCCACATTGCAGCTGTGTGTCTGGGCTGTCAGAAGGTACAACCCCGAGAAGAATTGCACCTGAAAGGTACCAGGGTTCCCAGCCAAAACAGGGTGGGTTTCTGTGCTTCGCGAAGAAGCATCTATAGGACAGGCACACACAAACCCATTAAGAAAAAACTGTCACTTAAAGTGAAGTTACAAGGGGTTCCATTGGTCATGGAACTGGACACTGGGTCTGCACTTTCAATCATTTCCATACATACATTCAGAAAGATTTGTTCTGGTAGTGGATTTCAGGCCAAGCTTAGGCCTTCTGACATTGTGTTAACAGACTTTCAAAACTCCAGAGTGTGTGTTAAGGGGGAGGCCACCCTTAACATACAGTATAAGGATTTTGAAGGTCCATTAGATGTATTGGTAGTAAGGGGTGAGCGAACGAGTCTCATAGGACTCGATTGGTTTGAGGCCTTGGGAATACATGTCACAGGGCTCAATAGCTTGCAAACAGTAGACCTACAGGAAGTCTGCAAAGAATTTGCAGATGTCTTCAGCCCACAGCTGGGCACATACAAAGGACACCCTGTGTCCTTAAAACTAGACCCCACTGTCACTCCTATTAGAATAAAAGCAAGAAGGGTGCCTTTTGCTCTAAAAGGGAAAATTGACACTGAATTGGACAAATTGATCCAGCAAGGAGTTTTAGAACCTGTTGACTCCAGTCCTTGGGAGACCCCCATTGTCACGCCTCTTAAGGCTAATGGGGACATTTGCATCTGTGCAGATTACAAATGCACTCTGAATAAGGCATTGCAGCATCATGCCTATCCTGTACCTGTGGTCAGTCATATTCTGGCTTCCCTCAAGGGGGGCGTGGTTTTGCAAAGCTTGACTTAGCTCAGGCGTATCAACAGTTGCTTGTTGACGAAGCTGCTGCTGTAGCACAAACCATTGTAACCCACAAGGGGGCATTCAAGGTAAAAAGGCTACAATTTGGAGTAAATGTGGCTCCTGGAATTTTCCAAAGTGTAATGGAAAACACACTAAGGGGTATACCAGGGATTTGCCCCTATTTTGATGATGTCTTAATTGCTGGAGACTCTACCCACAACTTAGCTGAGAGATTAAGGGCTGTTCTGCTGAGGTTCCGGAAAACGGGCCTCAAACTCAAGAAGGACAAATGTAAAATTGGGGTGCCTTCTACAGATTTTCTGGGATTCAAAATTGATGCCAATGGGATTCACCCTGCTGAGTCCAAATTAAAAGCTATCATGCATGCCCCTAGGCCAAAGTCCAAGGCCGAACTACAGGCTTTTCTGGGCCTTTTGAACTTCTACAACTCTTTCATTCCAAACAAGGCTAATGTAGCTGAACCACTTCATAGGCTCCTGGACAAACAGGCAGTGTGGCAGTGGTCACCAAAACATGAAGCAAGTTTCAATGAGGTTAAGGCCTTACTCACTTCTAACAATGTGCTTGCACATTTCAATGAGTCCCTTCCTGTGTGCATCGCTTGTGATGCTTCTCTTTATGGGATGGGAGCAGTACTAAGCCACCTTAGGCCGGATGGAACTCAGGTTCCTGTTGCATATTACTCCAGAACCTTGTCTTCTGCAGAGCGAAATTATGCTCAAATAGACAGGGAGGCTTTAGCTGTTGTTGCTGGAATCAAAAAGTTCCATGATTTCTTGTATGGCAGACAATTCATGGTCTTCACTGACCATAAGCCTTTGTTGGGGCTGTTTACCACACATAAACAAACCCCCCAAATCATCTCCCCCAGAATGCTGAGATGGTCAATCTTTTTGTCAGCCTATGATTTTTCTTTAATTCACAAACCTGGGAAAGAAATGGGCCACGCTGATGGCCTCAGTAGATTACCCCTGCCAGTAGTAGAGGCTGATCCTGCTCCCACAATCAACATCCTTTCAATTCAGGCTTTGCCTGAGTGACCTTTAGATGCCAGGGATGTGGCTGCTGAATCAGCCACAGATCTCACACTCTCTCGTGTCTTGTCTTGGTTTTTATCTGGATGGCCAGAGAGTTGTCCAGGTGCTGAGTTTCAGAGTTTCTGGCTTAAAAGGAACGAGTTATCCATGTTCCAGGGTTGTCTGTTGTGGGGCAGCAGAGTTGTCATTTCTACCTCAATGAGGACTAGGGTCTTAGGTTCCCTCCACGAGGGTCATCCTGGCATTGTACGTATGAAGGCGCTTGCGTGCAGCCATTTGTGGTGGCCTGGGTTAGACAAAGACATTGAAGCTAAGGTGCATGCATGCCACCTTTGTCAACGCTCACGCCCAGAAATGCCCCAGGCTCCTGTGCATAGTCTCCATGGTCTAGGGTGCACATTGATTATGCTGGGCCCTTTCAGGGTCAATTCTTCTTGGTCCTAGTTGATAGTCATTCAAAATGGCTTGAGGTTGTACCTGTCTCTTCCACCACCACTGCAAAGACTATTCAAGGGGGGTTTTTTGCTGCACATGGGCTTCCTGATGTTTTAGTGTCTGACAACGGCCCTCAATTCACTTCCTCCGAATTCCAAGCTTTCTTACAGGCCAACATGATTCGTCATGCCACCTCTGCACCTTTCCACCCTTGCACCAATGGTATGGCTGAACGCATGGTACGCATCACCAAGGATGCTTTAAAGAGACTGACATATGGAGACTGGCATCACAGGTTGGCAGATTTTCTACTTGCTTACCGCACTACACCTTCAACTTCTACTGGGAAGAGCCCGGCTGAACTGCACTGGGGGCGCAAACTGACTACTTAGCTTGACCGGTTGCACCCGGACAGACTGCCTTCTAAATTCACACAACCAAGGCACTTAGGCAACTGCTAGTGGGTGCCCCGGTTTGGACCCGTAATTACGGGCCTGGTCATTTGTGGGTCCCTGCCATAGTATTCAAGGTCACAGGTCCCTTGTCTTACAAGGTTTCCCTGGAAGAGGGTCGTGTCCTGCGACGACACATCGACCAGCTGCGCACAAGACTGGACTCTTGTACTGAGACTCCTGGATCTTTTTCAGGTGGGGAGGGGGACCTCTATGGGCAAAGGGAAGGGTGTGGGCTGCAGCCTGTAACCAACGGGGAAGTCACAGATAGCTCATTCCAAGATTCCGCGAGTGCTCCGAACAGGAATTCGTGGGGACCAGCTAGAACACAGGCACCAGTGCCTACTCCAGCCAGGGAGTTACCTCGGAGGCATAATCACTACATACCAGCACCATTCAGTACTCCAGTCAGGGAGAATAACTGGGAGCATCCAAATAACTCACACCCTGCAAGAGAGCTGGCACACATTCCGTCTAGTTGGCCCAACGCTGCCACTGTTCCCAGAAAGGGGCAAGCACACAGGGAGGTGGTTGAGGAACCGAATCCCGATCACGACACCTCTGGCATAACTCAGGGGGCAACTGAGTTTTGGGACAGTACCGAGACCCCAGAGAGCCCAACTATGGAACTGGGAAGTGGGGGAAGACAGCCTCTTGATAGGTCTAGGGCAGACCTGGGAGGCTCTACAGAGTTGCCCAACAGTGGCAGCCCTTTAGAAGGGCCAGAGAGCCTGCAACTAGGCAGATCAACCAGGTTAGGTAGAGAACAAAGTCCTGGCCTGACGAGCCCGGTGGGCAAGCAAGCAGGCCAGGCGTTGGAGCACAGTCCATGGGGACCATCAGGGTCAAACAAAGGGGGCAAACATATAGCACCCTCTGGACAAGAGGTGCTTGGAGGGTACCAGGAAATTCGGAGGTCACAGAGAGCTAAAAGATCTCCTAAATATCTAGAAGATTTTGTAACTCTGCTAGCAAAGCAGAATTAATAAGAGAGTCTTCCTATGTAAGTTGGGAATAATGAACACTGGGGGATGGAAGCCAAAAATTGATAACGTGGTACATGGAGCTAGTGTGGCTCCCACGCTCGTGTTGAGGTCGCGTGTGACTATTCATGTAGTTGTAGTTTTAGCCGGGGGGGGGAAGGGATGTTGTGTCCTGAGCCTGTGAAGGCAGGCTCGGGATGTTGCAACAGTCCCGGGCAGTTGCAAGCTGCCTGGGACCAGACTGGCTGGTGCCAGCACTCGCGCGCATGCGCGAAGTGCAAGCACGCCAAATGTTGACGTTTGGCCCGGGGATCATCTTTAAAAGGAGCAGAGGAACTTGGGCGTTGTCGGCGTTGTAACCAGTATGCTGTATTCCAATAAAGAGGCTCCTGAGAACTACCAACTGCTTCATGAGTTATTTGCCATTCGCTGAGGACTTAACAGACTTCAACTCCCAGAATTCCTGAGTCAACATAATTGACTCAGGAATTCTGGGAGTTGAAGTCCATGAGTCATAAAAGCTGAGGTTGCCTACCCCTGGATTAGTTAAAAATAGATGGGGGGGGGAGAGAGGAGGCTGCTGTCAATCTAGCAGCCGTTTCCAGAGTACAACCAGACCATTGGTCCCTAGGACAACTGGCAAAACCAGACTTTAGGCTCTTAGAGAAGATAGA
Organism: Crotalus tigris; assembly: GCF_016545835.1. Taxonomy (NCBI): domain Eukaryota; kingdom Metazoa; phylum Chordata; class Lepidosauria; order Squamata; family Viperidae; genus Crotalus; species Crotalus tigris. Next base: position 400,397 of record NW_024096616.1, on the reverse strand, counting down.
AGGTTGGGGGTAGATCTTATTCTGGAAGGAAGTGAGCTTGTCAGTGAGGATAAAGGGTGCTACCAGTTTACATAAAGATTACTTCAGATTATTTTTTGACAGTTGTGTAGCCAGCACGTTCTTATGGAAAGAAGACCAGTTTCCAGAGGCAGAAGCTGATTTGGAATACAGTTAACAGAAGGGACTAAATATCCCAAGGAAGAAGCTGCTGCTAACTGGTTCTTTGACCACAAAGAGAATTATTTGATAACACATTAAGGTTATAGGGAGGAGGGGAAAAACAGAATAGCTTTGGAACTGAATAGCTGCACATAAGTGATTTTATTACATTTTTTGGAAATAAGAAAAGGTAATTAGAAAGATTCAGCTATTTCCTTTGGTTCCCCAGGGGCCCAAACTGCTTTCTGCATATATTTGCATCCTTCGAGAAGAAAATGCTTAGTCTGGGATGCTGCCTGGGTGTCAATTACTTACGATGCATCTTTGTATATGTTTCCTTAAATTTTAGCTTCCCATCAGCTTGCCTCATCATTCCGGAGAATGCCCCATCTTTCATTTTCCAATGGTTTGCTTATTTAGAGAAAAGTTGTTAAAATCCTTTTCAGTCCTTAAGTAAAATTCCTTTTAATTTAATCTTTAACTCTTTAAATAAAGCATTTTATTAATTTATGAAATGTACTGGTGGCTACACAGAGATAATCCCAGACTGAGAAGGTTTTTGAAGCAAATTATTGGACATTTCCCATCTTAGTTCTCTCCAGATGTTGTGGACCGTAATTCCTATAATCCTTGATGGCTTGATTGGAGAAGATAGGAATGGTTGGATGAGGCTGGATTAGACAAATTCCCAGGGAGAGACACATCCTGCCAATGCACCAAAATACAGGATGAAAGTGTATATGCCAAGGGTAAAGTAGAAAGACTGGTGCTTTTGCATAACTTTCTGAGACTCCATGTGGATGTGGTTTGCCATTGCCTTCTTCCAAGATTTTTTTGTTTTGAGTTTCCAGTTTAGCATGCAATCCTGACTTTTCCATATGGTTTCTTATCCAATCACTAACAAGCTTCAATTCATCTTAGGTTTTTGAGGTCAGATGAATTGGATTTTCATTGGGATGGTAGTATATGGGAAAGAGGTTTGCTATAATTTTTTTGTGTCCTGCTGCCATAATGCCACTTAAAATCACTCCCTTCTCCTCCTCCTTGTGCAGCAATTAGCATACAAAACTAAGCTTTTATTAGCACAATATCACAATGATATGTGAAATCTCTATAACCTATTTTTAGAACTATGCCTAGTTCTCAAACTCTCATCGATCAAATGAAGATATAATTACAAACACAGCAGTATGAAACAGCAGTGCCAAACCTATATTGGGGAAGATAAGCAAATGTTTCACTGATAATTAGTTAAATTAATCTAAGTAGTCATTCAAGGAAAACAGGTATTTCTAGAAATTTTCTAAGTTAAACCTCAGAATGTGTACATCATAGCAATAAATCTGATATATGTATGGTACTTAGTAGAAATACATGTTTGAAAGCTAAATCAGTCACTAAAAACCAATTAAACTTATCATTAAACACAGATGGCTAATGAAGAATGAGGTAGTCATAACAGTTTTATGAGCTATGATAGGAGAGAAAACCTGGAGGGAGAATTAAGATTAAAGATTTGCCATGGATTGACAAACAGTTTCCAAGCCAAATACTTTGGAAACAGAAGAGGAAGTGTTTCAAGAAATGCCCTTTTGGAAGACGTGCTGGGACACAAATAAAGCACTCTAGGAATGTCAACATGTTATAGATTAGGGATACTGATTAGAGCATAAGCGATTTAGGGATTTATAGTGACAAGCTAGAAGGGTGAAAACAGACACATAGCAGCTATGATAAGAATAGCAGAGTTAAAGCATATGAGTCCACCAGAGTACCTCTGGCCTAATCAATGAGAATCAGAACTTGAGAAGTGACAGACCAAACTGTAGCCCATGATGCTAAAAGTTGCAATTATTCTTTTATTGTTTTGCAAAATATTTTGAAAGTTTAGGAAAGAATCATGAATATGAAGCCATTGGAAGCATGATGTACATTGATTTGGCTGTGGGTATGTCTATCTATCTATCTATCTATCTATCTATCTATCTATCTATCTATCTATCTATCTATCTATCTATCTATCTATCTCTGTCTGTCTGTCTGTCTGTCTGTCTGTCTGTCTGTCTGTCTATCTTTCAAGTTTTAAATTGAAATCCAGTGCTGTTTTTCTGTAGAGGTAATACTTGCATCATTGAAAATATTTCTTCAGTTCCTCAATAAACTCCAGAGTCAGCTCTGAGGGTGAACAAGAAATTCCATTGCATAAGTGTTGAACTACCTTAATTTGCACTTGAGGCTTATTTACCTGTATTCAGAATGCTGGAGAGCAAAGAGCTTGAACAAGTATTTTGAAAATTATTTGAATTGACAACAACTGCCAGATGAGATTCATTGACAAATAGGATTAATTGTAAATAAGTGATACAGCTGGAACAAAGTATGTTAGCTTTACTCATGTACACAAGTGGTGCCTGAACTGACAATGACTAATTAAGCTATAGTAGGTCAATCTGTAGTAACTACAGTGAGCTACTGTATATGTGCAGGTGTGCAGGTGTAAGAGAAATTAGGAAATGATTGAAACCCCAAGCAAAGCAAGTGATTTGAAATGATTGTTTTCTATTTAAAAAAGAATAGGATCTGACTGCAGAAGGCATTTGTACATAAGACCAAGTGTTAAGTACTGAAAGGAGCTGGAACAGTAAAACATAGCAACAGTACTGAAAACCACCACCACATCATAGCAATGGTATGGCATGATTAGGGTTTGAATATGTCTCTGTTTCTCTGAGCCTCAACAGTTGTACAAAATAGATATTAGGATAGAAAATTGTAGAGTAAAAGGAAACTGATCAGGATTATTTAAACACTGATATTCCCTCTAAACCAGTGTTTCTCAACCTTGACAATTTTAAGGCATGTGGACTTCAACTCCCAGAATCCCACAGCCAGCATTGCTGGCTGTGGGATTCTGGGAGTTGAAGTCCACATGCCTTAAAGTTGTCAAGTTTGAGAAACACTGCTCTAAACCAAGAGTGTCAAACTGCCAGCCCGTGGGCTGGTTGCATCATGCAGAGGCTGCGCCCACCTGGCAATGTGAAAAAGGCCACGATACGTCGTGACATGTCGTGTGACGTGATGAGTTTGACACCAGTGCTTTAAACCGAAACCAGATGGAGCCTTGCAACTGCCTATAATAGGATAAAAGCTATGGAACAAACATTTTGCCAATATTACGTTGTGTTGATCTGATATCCCTGGAACTAGAATAGCTCTTTCCAGTTTCATCCTGACTAAATGGCTGGGAAGGCTGCTCAGGTTGAGAAATTATATTGAATCAAACAAACCAAGAAGGCTGGCAGACATTGCTTTTTTTCTGTATACCATAATAAGTAAAGTGGTTCAATCCAAAAAACAAACAAAACAAAAGAAAAAAAAACAGGCCATAAAACACATTCTGAGTGAATAACCACCATTAAATGCAGAGGTACTTACCTCTGAGTAAACATGAAGAATGTGATGTAAATTGTTCTTTCAATGGAATAGCCCATGCAGTGCTGGTTTTTTTTTCTTCTGCTTAGAAAACAAACCATCTTGGTGGATTTCATTTTTGTGGCACTTCACCCAGCTAATTTGAATGAATTTAAATGGATAAATTCTGTTCAGTAGAGCTGAAGCAATTTTTAAATATAAAGAATTTAGGGTTGACCTAGACTAGGAATCTGGCTGTTTTGAATAGTGATTGCGCTGCATTGGATCATGTGGTTGGTGAGAAGTAATATTGCAGCCCTCCTTCAATCTTCCTCCAAGAACTGGTTAAAAATAGTTGGCCTGAGACTATCTATCAGTCTGTTTTTCTTGTCCAGAGGCTTTCTCACCCAGAACACTTTCAAATCAGCATCTGGATGTGAAGGTAGCTTGGAAGTACTGTAGGCTAAGAAGTAGGCAGAATCTTGACAAGATAGAGATTCTATGGATGAATGATTCTTGGGAGTAGCAGTCCACCTGTTGACTTTTTTTAGTATCTGGCAATATTAATAACTTCCAAAAAGTGAAAGTGGGTTACTCTTACATAGGGGTCTTCAAACTTGGCCCTTTTATGACTTGTGGACTTCAACTCCCAGAATTCCTCAGCCAGGCACGCTGGCTGAGGAATTCTGGGAGTTGAAGTCCACAAGTCATAAAAGGGCCAAGTTTGAAGACCCCTGCTCTTATACTTGGATTACAATCTTACACATAAAGATGTGTGATGTTTTCTGGATATAATGATGTAAATTTATTTATTTATTTACTTCCTCCCCCTTAGAGGCTTTGTGAAGCAATAGGAATACCAAGCCTTGCCTGTCGGGTTGTCTTTGAGGTATGGTAAAAGATCCTCTAGAATGCAGTCTGGATATACTGTATTAATTTCATCTGAAACTATTCAAAAAACTATAACAGAGTATGTCCCTCTGAAATTCACCGGGGTGACAGGACTGGGCTCTTACTGTGCTTTCATTGTTCCTTTAGGACTGGAACTTTTGCAAAATCACCTCAACCATGCATTATTTTTCATTGATGTTGTGCATTGCTCACATAAAAGAGGAAAAGGAGATGTAAAAGGCTTGGAAATACTAAGGGTAAAGGGAATAGCAAATAATTTATTTCTTCTCTTTTTAGCTTTCCGATATTCTTCAAAGTTTTTTCTTATTTCTAGTAGTAGGAAGCTGCATAAAAAGGGAGGTGGTTTATATGGATCCCTGGTAGGCTTCTTGGTGCCATAAATGATATTTAAAGAGTGCTGATTCCCCAGATGGAGCTATTAACTTAAAGAGATTAATATCTACTCACAGTTAATGTTTATGGCTCTTTACAATGTATTTCCCTTTTAGGCATGCTGATCTCAGAATTGTTGCCTGCTTCATGTTATTCTTCTCACCCATCTACTTTCTTGCTCTATGTTTGTCTTTTTCTTCACAGAGAATTTTTTTTAAAAAAACCATGTCCTTCTCTAAGTTATTAAACATACCTGTAAATTCACAGTTTTCCCTAACACTCCAAAATATGGCACCACTGCTTTCAGTGTTTGCTTGCTTGTTTGTGGGATTGAGATGTACAGTTGGGTATCATCCATACATTGATAATACTTGATCCCAAATGATGGATCACTGCATCATGTAGATACTAAGCAGAAAGGTTGAAAATGCTGAATGCTTCAGATTTGACTGGCCCTGACCACAGAGAAAGGAGTAGAATCACCACAACATTGTTCTTCTCACTCCTAATTCCAGGACACAGGTCAGAACAATGTTATTATTTTTTAAAAAGATATTTTATTGGTTTTTTAATTTTTAAGAAAAAGTACTCAGGACACCCTATGATGTTTGGGTAATTAGACATTCAAAAGTAAAAACATAAATAAACAACTTAATACATTCACTGTCCCCTCTCTATTTCCCTCAAATAACATAATACGTTTAAAATATTCCATTTCTAAATTAAATTTCTATTATTACTAAACCTGTTTTACAGTTTATCAGTTTACAATTACCATAATCAAATTTAACTTTAAATCAACAAGTTATCATTTCAGGTATCCCTTTCAGATGTATTCTAGTTCTTAATCTTGCTCATCCCTCCTTTTATCACCAATCTCATTTATTTCTTCTTCCACTACACAATAGTTATCTTAATTAAAAAATAATGTTAAACCTTAATTTATTTCAATTCATTACACAAACTTCAAATTTCATCCAATTAATTATCATACCTTATCACATCTATGTTATTGTACAAAAAGATCATCTAACTAATTTAAAACACTCCATTAATTATTAAAACCATCCCAATCTAAAAAAATATTTTTTCAATTCCAATACATAATTTTCATCAAAATAAATCTATTATTTATAAATCTAATATATTTATATTTTTTCTAGTTTCTAACTCTAAATCATAATCCTTAAAACAATCCATAAGTCCAACATTGTCTTTTAATCCATTACACAATTTTAAATTTATCTTTTCAGTCTAATTCTGGCTTTTTTTCTGTGACAGACAGGTTTCCATAAAGACGCTTCCCTTTCAGCCAGTAGATCTATTTTTGTTGCTTGCAGTAGCCTTTGAAAGGATAGAAATCCCATCCTCTGCATTAGAGATCTATTTCTCTCCTCCTTGAAGCATCGTTGCTTTGTAGTTTGAAATCTCAGTCTTTGCTTCTTCTATTCCTCTAAGTTGCAGATGGAAGGTTTATAAGATAGAATAAGTTCCTTTTTTATCTCTGTTGATTCCTCTTCTAGTATGTTTTGATTTATACCATAGTCCGGTGTAGCCTGGACATCCATTTGAACGTTTGAAGTGAAATTTCTTGATCTTAGTTCTGTAGTAAACTTTTTCATTGTAGCACATATTTCTGCAGTAGCCTCATAGATCTTTTCCAATATAAGCGTAAAGTTTAATTGTGACTGAGGTTTCTCCATTTTGATAGTGAGTAAAAAGAGTCTCTTTTTTTCTTTTTTGTGGAGGCTATATTTGATATAATTTAGGAAATATCCACTCCCACAGTTCCCACAGCTGCACAGCTTATCTTTTCTCTTCAAAATTATTTTGAAGGTCAGGTCTGTTCCATCTTTAAACCAAGTAACTAGAAGTTACAGTATTAAATTTTCACCATTGGATGTCCTCAGTAAATTAAAAAAGGTCTTTTCCAGACACCATTTCCTTTTTTCTATCTTTTAAAGTATAATGTGAAAAAGAAATAATCTTCCAGCATAGGCTGATAGTATAGTTCTTAGAAAGAGAGGAAAAGAAATTTTTTTTCTGTACCCCCAAAAACATAGAAGTAAAATATAGTCTTTAAAATTTTGTTCTATTTTTATAGAACACCTTTCTTCCCAAAGAATGTAGAAGCTGCCTTTTCAAGCCAGGGAAATAATTCCAACAACGCTCTTTCAGGTACCAAAACCAAAATAAAATAGAGAGAGTAGCAAAGAAAAATCTCACCTGATTCACCACGGGGGCTCTTACAGCTTAGATGTTCTTTGACTTGCGGTTTGAAGCAGCAGGGTGATCGGCCATTTTACTGGCAGATCTTCTTCTCCGTCAGCCCTCAGAGATGGCTCAGATAGCTGAGGGAGCCACCTCTCCTCATCAGCCAAGCAGAGCCTCCTCGACAGAAGTCGCACCCTCCAGGGTGACTTTTGACCCACATAAAGGTTTACCGGTGGAGGGAAGGCTAGCCGACGAGGAGACGAATCTATTTGTATGACTAGAGACGCAATGAACCGGAACCGGAAGTCAGAAAGACTTATTATTTTTGATGGAACTGAAAGATTTTGAGAGATCAAGAAGAACCAAAATACTTATATTACCTCTGTCCCAACTCTATCAGAGTTCATCAATATATTGAAGCATCTGTCCTTTCCTATAAATTGACAATGGCGACTGCGTATAAAGAAAATATGTACAAAATGTTTTACAGATGGCACATGTCTCCTGAAAGATTAGCTAAAATGTTTAAGGACAGGTCTATGAAATGTTGGAAATGTCATCAGATACCAGGTTCCTTCTACCATATGTGGTGGACGTGTGTAGAAGCTAAAACTTATTGGAATATAATTAGAATATGGATAGAAAAGATGATACAACAATGTATAGAACTAAGACCAGAAATATTCCTGTTGGGTATTCTACCAGAGAAATACAATAAAGAAAAAACATATTTAATTATTCATGTAATTACGGCAGCCAGGATTGTGTTTGCACAAAATTGGAAAGCACTGAAAGCCCCCCCCCAGAGGGAGAGGTGATTGGGAAAATATTGGAATGTGCAGAAATGAATAGACTAACAATGACAATTAAAGATAAGACAGAGTCAGACTACTATGAAATTTGGGGAACTTTTTATGATTGGCTGAAAAGAGAATGCGGTTAAAAGATAGTTAACATCAATTTAGATGGAAGAAGAAGGAGCAGATAAGGAGGGAGACCCAGGCGACACAGTATTGAATAACTGCAGGCTGTATAAACGTTTATAGAAGTATATACCGAGAAGGTTAGATAAATAGAAGTATTAATCTTATTGTATATAATACAGATAGGGAAAGTTGGAGAGAGAAGTTGCTCGGACATTACCCCTGAATTGTATCTGAAGAGGGATGAAGAAAGGAGAGGAGAGAGAAAAGAGTAAAGGAGGGGAGAAGGAAGTAGGAAGGTTGGAGGAAGAGGAAAGGGGAGGAGAGTGGTGAAGGAGAGGAGAGGAAGAAGAGGGAAATAGGGAAGAGAAGAAAGGGAGAAAGAAGGTAAAGAAGAAGGAGTGTGGATACGGTGAAAGGGGAAATGGGTGAGCAACACCAAAGTTATGTGTATGTATTTATTTCATTTTGTTGAAAGTATCTGTATGTGAGTGTGGAGGGAATGTATGTTAATATCTGATAAGTATTACAGTATATGTATGGGGGAGAGTTTGGAAAAATAAAAAATTATTAAAAAAAAATATTGAAGCATCTGTCCTCTGGAACATCTTAACCTCTGAGGTTAAATGTCTGTTAGAATGGGCAGCTAGAATAAATTTAATGAAATAAATAAATAGGTGTGGTCCTGATGGCCTTCTGCAAAGCACTGAAGATCTGAATGTGCTCCAGGGATATGAGGATTGGTAGGTTAGATTGCCCATGAGATGTCATTGTTAGTTGTAATAGTGTGTGGGAATGTCCTTGGGAGACAGCAGGAAGAATTGCAGATCAGACAGCCGTCATGCAAAATCCCACAGAAGAAAAAGGGCAAGGGAAGCTCCTCAGAAGGGACCTTCCCTAATTTTTTTAAAGGTAAAACTAAAGGAGGGGAATAATGCTTTTATGTGTCTTGTCTGTACTATCTCAAAGAGCTGACATTGTTGAGTGTTGATTGGATTTGTTCCCAGTGACCATGCCAGGTTTTATACATTTACTAATATTGTTTTATGTATTGTTTCTAAGGTTAGCTGTACAAAATTGCATCTGTAAGATGGGCAGCCATATAAATTGATTAAACAAACCAATAGCATGACTGATGCTGTTTGAGAACTATACCCTGGCTTGAAGTCTGTCTAAAAGAGGTCTACCTAATCAGAAATTATTTTGCTATTTTAATTACCAATAAGGTATGAACTTTTGGTCATGTCTGGTTAGATTCATTCTTTGTCTTTCTCCAACTGTGTTCTAAGTAACTCTCTGATGTTTCATTTCCTGGCCTTCTTCAAAGAGCAGCAGAGATCATAGTAAGAGGCCATCTAGGAGAAATGTGATCTAAAGCCCTCATCTGCTCATTCCAATCAGCCAACAAGGCTATAGCTGAACTACTCACCAGATCTTCAGGATAACTTCCAGGTTCTCTCTGGAACTCAAAGGGTCTGTTAATCATCTGTGGCAACCAATCTAATAGGTCCTGCCTCATAGTGGTGATGGGGGGGGGGAGGAGAGAGAGCAAGCCCCTAAATAATCAAAGTATCTGCATAACTTAAAGGGCATTATATTATAGGAATATAATATTTACTTATTTCTAATATGGCCACCCATTTCATGGAAAGTGATTCTGGGCAGCTTACAATAATCAATAAAAAGAGTAAGTAAATAAGACACATGATTTAAAACCATTATATAAAAATTATTTAAAAGAATAAGAAATTATAAATGCAGAGCTAAAACAGGAAAAGGGAATGATAGATGGAGGGACATTAATAATAAGGGAGTCAACTCATGAATTCAGTCATCCCCTGGCATCCCCAGGCCTGCTGGCATAACCAGGTCTTGAAGGACCTTTGGATGTTCAGGAGTGATGAGGCCAATGTTATCTCTGCGGGAGAAGATTCCACAATATGGGGGCCACAGCAGAAAAGGCCTGCCACCTAAGGCCTGCCAAATGTGGCTCTGTAGATGACTGAACTGTAATATGCTTATTCTGTAAGATCTGGTGCTAGCTATTATATTTGAAGTAAAGGACCTGAACAGTGAGAATTTCATGAAGAATTGCTTCATTCAATACACAGCTAAACTGATGAGTTTGCTCTGTGTTATATGCAGACCAGTACTTTGTATGATTATAAAGATTGATCTACAGTATGGTTAGTAATTATTGATCATAACAGCAGTCTATTGTCAACAGACCCATTCTTCAGAAAAATGGATAAAATGATGTGACTGTGCTTGTCTTGCTTGTCCCCCCACTCCCGAGGGAAGCTTGATGGCTCTTGTGGGAATAGAATGCCTGACTCAGTGGTGCCTTTTGACTTAGGTGATGTCTGAATCAGCAGAGCTCTTGTTACACTCTTATGAACTGCACCTAACAGAATAACAGAGTTGGAAGGGACCTTGAAGGTTTTCTAGTTTCTGCTCAGGCAGGAAATAGTATACCAAATGGTTGTCCAATCTCTTCTTAAAAACCTCCAGTGTTGGAGCACCCACAGCCTCTGGAGGCAAGTCACTCCATCAATTAATGGTCAGGAAATTTCTCCTTGGTTCTAGGTTGGTTCTCTCCTTGATTAGTTTCCATCCATTGCTTCTTGTCCTGCCTTCAAGTGTTTGGGATAATAGGTTGACCCCCCCCCCTCCATTACCTCCTTTGATGAGTGATTCAGTTACCACTCAGAAATATAGAGAATACACCGACTTGCTTTACGGAACTTTTAGGCAGAATACAGTAAACAACTGAGCTTAGTTGTTGAGGTGGTGATGTTACCTAGTCTGGTAATGAAACATCTGCAGGCAAATAACAAGCTCAGAAAGTAACTGCACTCAACCCTGAGTTACATGTGTTCTCTTCTATTGGAATAAACAATTATTTGAGTACTTAATTAAGCCCTTGCTTTTTCAAAGCAATGAGACATCAAGTACCTCCTATCAGCTGGACCAGGCTCAGGGTATACATTGAGAAAGAAAAACAGTTAAGAGTGTATTACTTCATTCAAAGCTATGATAGTAAAAACGTTTTAAAAGACAACCGTGTTTGCACCGACAAATTCTTCTGCTGCAGATTTGACATCCAAACATTTTGCAAATCCAATAATTTGTATTTGTTCAGATCTTGTCTCTAGATGTGGAATGACTGAGGTAGGGTATTGTGGGGGAGACACGAGATTTCTTTCATCTTACTAATTTCGAGAATGTAGATGGAGTTCTGGGCAACTTAAATGTGGAAAGCTGCAGGCTGAATCCCTTCTCCAGCTTGCTCTTTTGGGCAGTAAAGTGTGAGGTGGGCAAGTGGATTCAGGGCGTGGTTAATGCTGTCAGAATTTGGCTCAAAAGAGGAGCTGATACAAACACATTCGACCAATAGTAAAACATTGAGGGGGTCTTATCATCATCTCTACAATACACTAGTGAAGTAGTATGATTTAATATTATATACACCGGCTTGCTTTACGGAGCTTTTAGGCAGAATACAGTAAACAACTGAGCTTAGTTGTTGAGCTGGTGATGTTACCTAGTCTGGTAATGAAATCAGAGTATTTTTCTATGTATGTATAGAGTAGTGCAAAAAATATAAGAAGTCAAGGCTTACCCTACTTAACTTTCTACCCTCTTATGTCCTTTTCCTTTACTTTCTGCTTGTAATTGTTGTTGATTATTTCCATTGGAACCTGCTAGGAGGGAGCGAGATTACTGCAATGTGTACTCTACTTGCTACTAGAAGTCCATCTGGACACTTCTGCTTGTGCAAAGTGTAGCGCCATGCACGTTGGCATGTGAAAGCCAATATTATGGGCACGGCATTGACTGTCAGTATGTTCCTAGGAACAATTCAAAATTATCCGGCATGCATCCTGGATACTTGTAGACTGTTTTCTCCAGAGAGAAGCCACCCCATCCTGTTCCATTAGCCCACAAAGGCATTCTCAGGTTTTCCTCCCTCTGTGAGATCAAGGAGGGATGGACATGGAAAAAAGTTTCTCTCTGGACTTCTTAGGGCAGTGGTTCTCAACCTGTGGGTTGGGACCCCATTGGGGTCGAACGACCATTTCACGGGGGTCGCCAAACAACGCAGTCCGCCATTCCCCCCCCTTTTCCTTAGCTGTGCTACTCCCTTTTATTCTATTGGCTTTTGAAAGCCAATAGAATAGACTCTCTTGAATAGAGTCTAATTCTATTTGCTTTCAAAAGCCAATAGAAATTGTCCAGGCTGTCTCTGCCCTGCTGAGCCCGCCAAAAGTCCCATTCTGCAAACGGTGCTGCACCAGTTGAGTAGTCCTCAACTTATGACCGGTTAAGTAGTCCTCGACTTACGACCGGTTGGGGGTTGCGGCATTAAAAATGTTGAGAACCACTGTCTTAGGGCCTCCATACCCCTCTCATTTCATAAGGACACAAAGATCTGGCACTTTAGTAAGGCCTGCGTCACAGGTTATTTTTCCACTTCAAAGATTTTAATGGGTATTATTTACATTTTAATGATGTGGGTGTGCTTTATTATTTTATTGTGTTCATGTAAACCATTTGGAATGTGGGAACAAGGTAGGTTTATTTATTTGTTTAAAAGATTCATATCTCATCTTTGCTCTAGAAGCCAAAGTGGAATCCACATACACATATAGGATTCCTTCCTCCAATTTCTCCCACAGCAACACTGTGAAGTAGCTTAGACTAAGAGTGACTGTCCAGAAGTCACCCAGACTGTCCCTGGCTGAGGATGGATTTCAACCTGGATCTTCCCAATTGTAGTCCAACTCCTTAACCACCATACTACACTGGGTTACATATAATTGTTATATATAACAATATCATATGAAACATTCATATAATCACTGGCTCGCCAGAAGTGCATTTCTTTTTTAATAAACGCATTTTTAGTTGTTAAACTAAAACAAGGAGTGGAGTCCAAAACAGGGCTAGGATGCAAAAGTCATTAGGATTAAGGTAAGATTTGCATCTAGATTTTATGATAATCAAGATAATAAAAATTCAGGAATTTTTAGTTCAGCCAGAGAGGGGAGGCTTAAGAATAATCTAGCAATTACATTTTGATCCGGAAGGATCCGATTCTGCCTTTCTGGAGTGGAAACCATGATATCACGAAGTGCTATATGGATATAACACACACAGAAAGCAAAAGCCGTCTCCAATTAGAGTTTAGGGGAGGAAAAAAAATCAGACGACCACTCTCCTTTTTAAATCAGGAGAGTTCAAGATACGGTACGAGATTTTTTTTGCAGAAGAATCCTGAGCGATTCCAAATCAAGCGACCTGTGTGCCGGGTCTCTTTCTAGATAGAAGAGCAGGATTTTGAGCGTTGGGTGGAGGGAAATGCTCAGGATCCCTCAGGAACCGCCTCTTAGCTGGGCTGAGGGAAAAGTGTCCCGAAACCGGAGGAGGCTGCAGAGTTTTTGTCTCGGCCGGCAGCAGCTGCTGTTGCTGCTGCTGCTGCTGCGAGAGTTTCCAGGGAGAGCCGCCGCTAAGCCCGGGCGAGGCGAGGCCGTGGCAGGCTCGCGAGCAGCGGCGGCGGCGGCAGCGGCGGCAGTTCTGTCAATCAGGCGGACTTCCCTCCTGCACGCCCCGTGCTTTCCAGCAAGCCGCCTGCTGGTGTCTCTGCTGTCTTCGTCGAGGCTGAGCGCTGGAGAGGAGCGGATGAGCCAGGGCAAGGAGCCGCGGGGCTGAGGTTGCCTGGTGGTGGGCTAGAGGGCGGTGCCGGCCGCCTTCAATGTGGCCGGAGCCCCCTGCAGCCAAGCTGAAGGCTGGGGTTGGGCTGAGCTACGCTTGCCATGGCTCCTCTGGCGGGGATCGCCTTGCTTCTCGCCTGCTGGGTCCTCCTTTTGGCCCCGGGGGCCCCGCAGAGTCCCGGGGAGAAAGGTAAGTGGGCTGCTAGGGTTCCCTCGCCTTAAACTGCCCTGGCCGGCCGGCTGGGATTAGCCAGCCGCCCCCCTCTTTGCCCGCCTCCCCTTGAGGCTGCCTGTCTAACTTCACCCACGAGCGGAGGACTTTTTGCCCTCTAGACTTCTCCGCGCCACGCCGGAGTGCTCGGTCCGAGGGCCCGAGCGCCCTCCCCGCCGCCACGTGTGGCGTTGTTTTCCGGAGGGTGTGTGTGTGTGTGTCTGTACTTTCTTCGATTCTGCTGAGCTGGCGGGGGGGGGGGTGCCTTTCAGCTACAAACCAGGGAGGCTGGAACCTCGGTTGAACTCGGACGCGCGGGGCAGAGCCGCCTGTCGAATCGCCTGCGTCCAGCAAAACCACCTGGCAGGGACTAAGTTTTCCTTCGGTCTGTGTTGCTTTGGAGGAAGGAAGCGAAGCCAACGGAGGCAGCTCTTCTTTAAAAAACAAAACAAAACAAAACAAAAACAAAACTTTTCCAGGGCAATCGACGTCCCCATTCTTCAGGTTCAGGAGTGACTGAATTTGGAGGAGCGTGGCTGGTGGCAGAGTTTGAAAGTTGATGCGCCAGGTGTTCGCTCCCGATATCCTCAAGCAGATTGCTTTCAGAAACCTTGTAGCTTAAGTTGGATTTATTCAGCTGAGGGAGCGCGCTTATGTTTCTAGTCCCTCTTGCCCAGTTGCAGGGAGACAGCATCTTGACCTGTGTCCATCCCTAAATACCTTGCCGTGCCTGCCACCTGGGCTTTCTTAATAACAAACTGGAAAGTAAGGCACCAAGTGTCTGCCTTAGTATTTTCCTTTCCTTAACCTCGCGGACCAATGAAGTATATGTCCCCGGCCAGTAGTAGTCTTAGGAGTCAGGTATTCAGCCCGACTCTGATTACTCATGATTTTCTTTCTTTCTAGATTCTATTTTGGGAAATCTAGAAGAATACAGGCTGGTCATCCCAACTAGCACAGACTCAAAGGGCAGGTTCGTCTCCAAAGTCGTGTCGGGAGCACCAAAGAGGCGCTTCCCAAGAAACACCAGGGATCTTCCTCTGGATGCTGCAGGCAAGGAAATTTTTTACAATGTCACTGTTTTTGGACAAGAATTCCACTTTAGATTAAGGCCAAATTCCCAGCTGGTGGCTCCTGGAGCAACTGTGGAATGGCAGGAGGATTCAAACATCACCTACACTGAACCGCTTCATGGGGATTGCATCTATGTGGGGCATATCACGGACTTGCCTAATGCTTCTGTTGCCATCAGCAATTGTGATGGGCTGGTAAGTCTTTCTTTTTTTTCTTTCTCTCTCTCCCTCCCTCTCTCTCTCTTTCTCTCTCTCTCTCTCTCTTTCTCTCTTTTTTATATTATCCTTTCCCCTTGGGGAAAATTTGCATTTTCAGCATTTAAAAAGGACAGCAGCAAATCACATCTAATTTGCTATGTTAATTGTGAAATCAAATAAGGAAATGTTCTCTTACATGATGCAAAGTGTGATGAACCAGTGAGCCTGTTGTATAAAGAATGGAGAAGCAGATTCACCCTGAACTGGCACATAGCTGCTATGACAAATCACTAATTATCAACATGAAAGTCTCGATCGCCCTCTTGAAGCTTTTCAGTGCGTTGAAAAATAGTGACCTACGTCAAAAACAGTGACCTAATGCTGTCACCTGCATGTTTCTTAGCTGTCTTCTGTTTAGTAGAGCATCTGGAGACCTAAATGTGTTTTAAAAAAGAGATGGTATTCAAAACTAGGCTCCACTGCCAATGGATTGGCTCTAGTTGTTAGAAATTAAAAGTGTTCAGAATTTTGGGGTTACCTTTGAGAAAATGTGTCTCACCCATGATGCCACTTCTCATATTTGTGCCAGCTTCCTTAACTTTGAATGCACTCCCATCACCCCAGCCAAACAGAACTACTGAAGGGGATGATGATCTTCTAGTCCAGTGTTTCCCAAACTTGACAATTTTAAGGCATGTGGACTTCAACTCCCAGAATTCCACAGCCAGCAATGTGGAATTCTGGGAGTTGAAGTCCACATGCCTTAAAATTGTCAAGGTTGGGAAACACTGTTCTAGTCCAACACTTTGGGAATGAGCTCCAGGGCAAGGAAAGCTCATTTTAATCAATCCTGGACAAATCTGAATGATAGAAGGGTCATTGTGGATTTTCAGGGTAAGAACCTAACAAGGTTATTTTAAGAGTTCTTCATCTGGAGATATCTATTATTCTGTCTGTCTGTCTGTCTATCTGTCTGTCTGTCCCTCTCTCTCTCTCTAATTCACTATTTCACTCCAGACCATAGCAAGAAAAGTTGAACTACGTCTCTTAAATACTATATTTTAAAGTCCAACTGCTATGTTGCTGAAGTGTACTTTGCTTAGTTTTCCTTTAGGGAATGAACATCTAATTATATCCAACATCATCTTATTTATATTGTTTGAGAGAGAAAACAGCTTGCTAACATACAGCTGGTAGCACTTATAAGATAAATGGATTTCAGTTTAGATCGTGACCTTTTTGTTGCCTGAATTCTGTCCAGATTCTGATTAAAAAATAAGAGGCAAGATGGGGTTGCCAACTTTCTCTTTTTTTGGGCAGTATTCCAGTGCCTCTAATAATAGCTTGGCCTACAAGTACTCAATAAACAAAATTTTTGATACCATTTCATCTATTGTTATATTTCTGCATTTTGGGTAGTTGTTAATACTACAGATGCTTGCCAGAAATTAGTTAACTATCTTAGGTTGAGGTCTTGGTCTTGGTGATGTCCAACAAAATAGCTCTACTTGGACTTGAACTCATGCCCTTGTTCTTTCTATGTGCTGATGGCATCAATCAGCCACATCAGGTTGATTCATATCCAATCAATGATGGGAGGGGGGAGGGTTTGATGCATGTCTGGGTGCAGAGTACAGACTTATAAGACAACAGAGAAATATTGGAGAAACTTGTCTCTGGTGTATTTGCTATACTTCTCATCCTCCCCAGGCAGTATTATGGAAGTTTTCATCCAAAACTTCCATCAGAAGACAGAGCTGAAGAAAACTGAAATCAAGAATGCATGCACAACTAGTGTATTCTCAAGGGACATTTGGTTCTCTTGACAATGTCCTTGGGGCTAGAAGTCCCTTTTGCTATGGCTCTATGGCTATGCAGCATTTCAGATTTGAAGACACAAAAGCTGTTCTGGAGTGCCTGGGTGTGTGTGTGTGTATGCGTGCACAGAGCCTGTCTGCAACCCCTTAAATCAGTGGTTCTCAACCTGTGGGTCGGGACCCCATTTGGGGTTGAACGACCATTTCACGGGGGTCGCCAAACAACGCAGTCCGCCATTTTTTCCCCCTTTTCCTTAGCTATGCTACTCCCTTTTATTCTATTGGCTTTTGAAAGCCAATAGAATAGACTCTCTTGAATAGAGTCTAATTCTATTGGCTTTCAAAAGCCAATAGGAATTGTCCAGGCTGTCTCTGCCCTGCTGAGCCCACCAAAAGTCCCAGTCTGCAAACGGTGCTGCAAGTTGTCTGCAGCAAAGGCGAACTGTCTGGAAGTTTCTACCCCTCCCTGCTGAGCAACTACTAAAAATGTAAGTAAAAGAGGGCCAGGGGTGGGAGGTGGGAGGCCGGCGGGTGCAGGGAGGGTTGCTGGCGCGCGTGGGGCCCGGCGGGTGCCTTACCTCCCTTGGGCTGGGCTAGGTGGTGGCCCAGCCGGTGGTCGGCCTGCGCCATCTCTGCCGCTTGCCAGCTACGCCTTGCCGGTGCAGGGGGTGGCACCACGCATGCGCGGCACTCCCGGGCAGGGAAGTCCTCGACTTACGACTGGTTGGGTAGTCCTCGACTTACGACCGGTTGGGTAGTCCTCGACCTACGACCGGTTGGGGGTCACGGCATTAAAAAGGTTGAGAACCACTGCCTTAAATCAAAACATATATTTTTCCTAGACTTATTCTGCAGCCGGGGAAGGAAGATGTGCTTCCAGAAAAAGATGCAGCTACTTTAAGGAATTGCAAATGGGCTATGGGAGCAGCTTGGCAGGTTCTAAACCACTTTTTTTTTTTTTTTAGATCCAAGGTATCACAAAGGCACTGGGACCTCCACCCAAAGGTGGTGCCATGTAGCATGTAGTTGCATATCATGTGATGTGTATGTGATCACATTCAGAGTTGCTAGGGCCTGGAAACTCTGGGTTGGGTTCTGAGGCTGATTCCTCCTGGTCTTCTTTTGTGAAAGAGTTTCGAGACAAGACATGGGAAAACGCTATCTTTGTATGCTGCCTTAGGAAGAAAATTATCTTGAAAGGAGACTAAGAATTTGATTTAGCTGAATAATAAAACATGTAAATAATGCAATTTTATGGAGTCATAAAACATTAAAAGGATTCCCAGGACTATCATATCAAGAAAGGTTTCAGATAAATAAATAAATAAATAAATAAATAAATAAATAGGGAAGGCTATTGGACATAGGAGGATGTAGAGGCATAGTGGCACAGTGGTTAATGTGCAGTATTGCAGGCTAATTCTGCTGACTGCCAGCAGTTTGATTCTGAGCAGATCAAGGTTGACTCAGCTTTCCATCTTTCTGAGGTCGGTAAAAAATGAGGACCCAGATTATTGGAGGCAATATGCTGATTCTGTGAACTGCTTAGAGAGGGCTGTAAAGCACTGTGAAGTAGTATATAAGTCTAAGTGCTATTGCTCTTGGTATGTAGCTTTGGTGTTTTTTTTTGAAAATGTAAAATATCTCCCTCTAGTTTGGCATAGTTATCAAGGTATCAGGCTAGAAACCTGGAGACCATGAATTCTAGTCCCATTTTAAGCACAAAGCCAGTGGGGTGAGCCAATTACTCTCTCTCAGCCTTAGGAAGGAGGCAATGGTAAAGCACTTCTGAAAATCCTTGACAACTGCAGCAACTTGTCAAGCATTCTCTGAGAATCAAACACATTTCAATGGAAGGAAAAAAAATTGGGCTACCCTCCTTGGGATGTCCTTCCAGAAGTTACAAGAGTGTATGGGGAATGATATTGGCATTGGGATGTTTATTTATTTACTGATTGTGCTGATTTGATTTTGATTAAAAAAACTGTACTTTGGTAAGTCACCAAGAGTTGGCAGCATATCCATTTTAACGACGACAATCATCCTGTTTTACCAGCTGTTTGATCCACATTCATTTGTCCTATATATTTAGTGTCTTCCGCTTTCCATGACTTTGGAACCAAGCGAAAAGGATAAAAGCCTCTTAGTATAACTCATAACTTCCTAGCCACTGCACGTACCATTTTGGAATTGTGCTGGTTTCTTTGTGATGTTGTTTATGGCTTCATTATATTTGTTTACAAGAAATAAAAGGGGGATGCTGGCATCCTTTATTTAAAAAACAACAACCACAACCCTCAAGTAACTAAAAGTGAAGTAAAATCTGAATCTGTTTAGATTAAATTGATTTGAAATTCAAAGAAGGCTCTACTTTTCCTACTTTCTCCTCATTCCTGTCCCTAATACTTTGAACAAATCATAGCATCTACTAATCTGAAATTTGGACACAGAAGTCTTGAAAATGACAAACAAACAAAAGATACAGTTTGATGATTTGAATATACTACACTATACTCCATATAGCATATATGGAGACTCAGTATACTAAACTAAGCTTTAGATTTTGCTGCCATTCAGATGAGTGGCCTTTAAATCAATTCAAAGTAAAGTGGCTTATGTTTTAAATTGAAGAATGTTGTTTATTTATGTCTGGTATAAGTTGGATTTGAGAAACATTCTATTCAAATACAAATAGAATGAAACATGGAAAAAGCATCTTATGATGCTCACCTAGTAGTTAAATGGCATCAGTGCTATAAGTGAACTTAATTGGAATGTATCCCATTGATTTTCCTTTAAGTGAAGGAAGTTAAGCAAGAATGGGGCTGAAAGCTTGCTGGTTGCCTTTCCCATTCAGGTTTGCTTTGCAGATAATCTTGCTTCGCTCCTATCAGCTTGTGAGAGTAAGTCTTCTTTTAATAATAATAATTTTTATTAAAGTTTATAATTACAGTGATAAAAAGCAATGCAAACTAAAAATATTAACAAAGGAAAAGAACAGTAGAAAGTGCAGAAAAGAATATAAAGAAAAATAGAAAAGGAAAAATAGAAATATAATAAAGAAAACTAAAAGAAATATACAAAGAAATGAGTTCCTCTTTTATCAAGCACATATAACTCCAGTAACTTATTACCAAAGAACATGCAACAAAATATCTCTTCCTCTTATATCTCATCTTTTATCTAGAAACTACTTCTTTAAACCTCACTTTGATTCTGGTTAGCAAAAGTCCATTAAAGATTACCAGAAATAACAAAATATACATTTTAAACTTGACCAAATAAACAAACTTTGCATTCTTTCCCTTTGCTTTTAACAATCTTGATTTTTAAGCCCTATAAATAATATCCTAGATTTCTTTTTATTTTCTGCTTGTCTCTTTCAGAAAATTCTTCAAAACTTTGACAAATCTTTTTTTTTTGTAAATCCAAAATTATAAAGTTATCCAACTCACTCTTCTAGTTTGTTATTTTTATATCCCTTTTAATTATTAGGATATCAGCCAGTTTCATTTTTATATCCAAAGTAACATCTTTTTCTATATCATTTTTATAGCTTATTTTTACATCCACATTCAAATCAATGTCAATCTCAGTTTTGTCCAATGAATCTTGTTCTTCTTCTATAAGGTCTTTTAAATCCAGTTTGTTTATAACAATAGAACACAATTCTAAGATTAATTTTGAATGCATTGTCCCTAAATAGCCTTCTAGTCTACAAAAGCAACAGTATTTTGCTTCATTCTATTCAGTCAATTTTAATTGTTCTTCTTTAATTATAATGTTTAGTTCTTTCTGCTTTCCTTTAGTGTTCAACCTTCAAAGTTCTATCATTATGTTTTTTCCCTAAACAACAGCATTTTTCCATGGGAAGATACCTTATAATTAATTTCAAAATCTTCATTTTTTAAATAAAATTCAGAACAATGACATTTTTCCACAGGAAGGATTTTTATAATTAATTTCCTAATCTTCTTTCAAATCCATCTGGATCCTTAGTCTATTTTTTCCCCAGAATCAATGTTCTGATTGCCCTTTTGCCATTTATTTAAACTTGTATAAACTGTCATTTGCTGGACATTGAAGAAGATTCCTTTGGTGTGATAAAACTGATCAAGAAAGGAAATATGCAACCCTTTTATATATAAATGTGCAAATTGTAGCTTGACAAAGATGATGATCTCTTGTCTTCTAGAGCTCTAAATCCACTGGAGACCACTGAGCTACTGTCTAAAGAACTTGGTGATCCCAAATCCTTTTCATATCCAGAGAGGAATTCTGAGGAACTGGTCCATTTCATATTTGCTGCGTTCTCAGTGAAGCTGTCTTCTCCATTGTCTATGGAGATTCTCAGTCATCCAGGTCATGGTTGTCCCAAAGATGCTTTTTTCCATGAAGCAGCTGGATGTCCTTGTTTTTCTTTGAAGATGTTTTGCTTCTCATCCAAGAAGCTTCTTCAGCTCTGACTGGATGGTGGGGAATGGCAGGATTTATACTCCTTGCAGACAGCTGGTCATTTGCATTCTTTTAGCGAGCCATTGAAGCCCTTGGAGGCTTATCTCTGTCGTCAGGGTCACCTGAGTGGTGCAAATGGGTGTGGAGCCTTCTTCAAACTGTTGAAAGGACGGTGTTGTATTCTACAGATAGATGATGTCTTCTCCATTGCTTCCCTGGAAGTCCTATGGAAGTAAGTCTGATTTCTTGTATGCTTATCTTCAAGTGGTTTGCAATCACTGCAGCAATCGTTCCAAAACCAGCGCCACAAGACAGCATAGTTAATTCCAACCCAAGAAAATTTCAGTGGGATCCATCCAATGAGTCCTTAAGGAGAGGCCTTGAGGTATCATCCTGAGAGGCTTTCTAAATTCCCCCCTCCCCCAGGTTAGGGCTTATGAGAAGTAATATGCCAGACATCTTGTTCAAGCTGTAGTATCTATCTGACCATAGCTAATCTTGGGGACTAGGCAGGATGGAAGCAGATCTTTTTAAAGAACATAATGCAACATAAAATAAAAACATTTTAAACAAATAGCTTATTCTTGGCTAGATTAGGAAGTTGAAAAATATCCCAGAAGAAGGTTTTGGCAAACTACTTTGTAACATTGCCAAAACTCCACATGGCTGTACAGCATGCATATATTAAAACAGCTCACCCAGAGCAATTGGCCAGCACAACACTTTCTTTCTTGGCTGTTGGTTGTGGTGAGAAGAGAAATGGAGGAGTGATAGTAATGAGAAATAATGGTGGCTGTGATTAGGAAAAGGGGCAAGATGTGAAGCTCCAGGGCAATCAGATGGGTGATTTGAATGTGATAATAGCCCCAAAAGAGATATCTGGCCTTCCATGTTTTCTGGCCCGAGTCCCCTCAAATCCAGTAGTGTCTTTCTATTTCTGTAATGGACAGAAAGAATAGTCCTGAGACCATAAGCAAGGCAAATGGTTAGATAAAAGAAATTTGGGTCAGGAGAAGAAATGCAATTTGAGAAAGCGTCTCTGACACGGCCCTCCTCAGTTCTCATGAAGATAAAGGGAGGGGGGAAACGCACTCAGGCTTGCAAGATTCTGTTACCACAACCTCGTAATAAAGTAGTAGTAGCATTCATAACTCTGACATCCTAGTCTGGTCTTCCTTGAAGGACTAACACTTTCCATCTCTTTCTTTAAATTCCACAGCTGGTAACGAATCCCTTCACTTTTCACATGATCTTTTTTTTAAATCTAGTAATAATGATCTTTGTGCCTATAATGAAGTGAAAAGTGCCCAGCTTTTGTGGCTGAAGAAGTTGATCAGGAAATAAAGAAGTAAAGAAAGGAATGAATGGCCATTCGTGTATGGATTGAAAAGTTTAAATGTTTGCCTTTTTTTATTCCTTCAGTCTCCATAGCTATTAGTTTTGTGGTTACCACTTACACATTTTTGGCACCTCCATACAATGGAAAGGTCAGATTTCCACAGCTTAATGACAGGTAAGATTAGCCGCTATATTAAAAGCTTACAAGAGGAAACTATAGGATGGATTTAATAGATCTCATTAAGGTCCTTCTATATGTGGATGCCCCCTTATCACAGGAGAGGGGCTTAATGTAGATTAGTTTGGTCTATTGTGTTCCCCATAGCTACCTGTGGTTGTGGAACGTGGACCTTAAAAAAACAAGACAGGAAGAAAATCGACTGTTTGAGCTGTTTATTAGCAAAGGTGACTAATAAGCACTGGAGCACATAATATCAGACATGTCACAAAAGGCAAAATCACAAAACTTCATCTAAATTTATTTTGGCCATATCATGCAGGGGAATTCACTAGACAAAGCAACCAGTTTTTTGAAAGAGTTGGTAGTAAAATGAAACCAGGCCATCAGAGGACATGAGGGCAGTACACTATCAAAGCTGACACCAGCCAGACCATAGAAAAATTCAAAGAAATGGTGCAAGTTCAGAAGGTGTGGAGAAACCGGGTCCAATGAATTGTCAAGAGTCAGGCTCATCATCGTCATCATCATTGTCATCACCACCATCATCTGTCCTCTGCTAATTTATATTGAGCCAACACATTTGAGGAGGACTCCCAGGGCCTGTTTGGGAGCTGAATTTTCTTCAAGGATGACTCTGTCATTTCAGATTGTTGAAGAAAGCAAGCCACTTGCATCAATGCAGGCAGGAGGGGAACTCATCCTGCAGCTACTGTTGCACAGCCTCTGACTTTCTTTTTGCATATCTCACATGAGTAGGGCAGGTGGGCAGCAGAGATTTGAATGCTGCTTGTTCCCAATCCAGGGACTGTCCAGTAGCAACAATGATCTTAAACAGTGGAAATTTCATGGCAGGAACTAATGTGACTGTTACCTGTTTCAGTAGCAAGTTGAAGTAGATGGGACATACTTGATGCCAGTCTGGAACAGAAATCAGAAATCAGGACAGTAGTTGCACTTTCCATAAAATGCACCATCATAAATCAAAGGAGAAGGTGTACACCTGTATATAATTTGCATGTGCTGTTTTGCAGATACTCCATGTAGTCTTAGACATAGTTACTGTAATTTAAATACAAGTAAAAACCCTGTATCAAATAAGACTATGACTCAGTATCTTATCTGTTTGATCCCTCTGTTTGACAGGTACTAAAATGGTTAAAGCTGTTAATAACAATGATTTTCCATATATGCCGGCTCTTCTGCTTAAGTTAATACAGTAGTCAAAGCTGCTAATAGAAACACATCTATTAACAATAACATTTGACTGGGGAATAGAATAGAATAGAATAGAATAGGAAAGGACCTTGGAGGTCTTCTAGTCCAGTCCCCTGCACAAGCAGGAGAACCTATGCCATCTCAGACAAGTAACTGTCCAATCTTTTCTTAAAAACCTCCAGTGATGGAGCACCCACAGTGTCTGAAGGCAATCAGATCATTCAGACCAATTTGGTTGAGAAACCTGTGATCTTACAGAGGTTGCTGAACTGCCTTTCCTAGTAATTTCCATTCTGGATACAAAGGTTTGTTGCAAATAAGGCAATCTTCTTAAGATGGAAACATGTCTATCTAAAGCCAGCAAATTGTTCATAGTTTGTTTTGAATGATGCTTTCATTAGTAATCACCACATAGAACATTTTTGTAGCACTTCACACACGTCTGTCTATCTGTCTTCAGGTTCTCTGTCGCACCAGTACCATTTTGTACCACACTTTTCATGTATTCAGACAGTTTCTTCTTGTTAATATTTGGTGAAATTCACCCAGAATACTAGTTTGCAATGTGAACTTTTAGAATTTACAATAAATGCGCCTCGTGCTCTGTTTTGTATTAGCACTCTCAGATTTTTCCTTTGCAGTAAAGGAGTATATGTCAAAGGCTGTCTCATGATTCTAATGGGTATTTTGTTTCATGCCCGACATGTGGTATAAAGTGTACATAGTTGTATCAGATGAGAATCATAGGGTGAATGCATTTCAGCTTGTCAGAACTTCGTACATCTCTACTTTTTTCTGCTCACAACAATCACTGGAAAGAAGTGGAAGCCTGACTTTTTTTGTCATGGTAGTATAAAGCTTTGAGTTAAGCTCAACTTGGTAATTCTGTCCATACAGTTTTTTGGGGCAGCATTGTGAAAGTGCTTTGTCACTGGCTTCTTCTGGAGTGGTTTTTCTCCCCCAGCTTTCTACTCTAGCCTGAGTTATTAATGGAAAAACACTGATCTGGAACAGAATTACAGATGAGGCTTCCCGCCCTTCAGGTACCTCTGTGGTGGATGTATTTGTGACACGTGCATGCTTATGCATCTGCTTGGTCTTTGGACATTGATCTGAAAGAAATACAGCTCTCACGCCCTAGATGTCCGGCCATACAAGGCTTTAGAGTCTAACCAGGTGGAATAACAACGAACTGTATGCTAGTATGCAACTTGCACAGAATAGGTGAAAACTGGAGAAAATTTTAGGGGTGTGAATGGTGCTCTGGATTTCTCTCCTGCCTATAATCAACTCTCCAACCCTTTATTTTTCTTCTTGTACATTTCCTTCTGGTCTTTGAACCTGTCCAGGAGAAAATCCTGTGACTGTGTGGAGAGATATAGAGATAGATAGATAGATAGATAGATAGATAGATAGATAGATAGATAGATAGATAGATAGATAGATAGATAGATTAGACCAGTGGTTCTCAACCTTTTTAATGCCGCGACCGCCAACCGGTCGTAAGTCGAGGACTACTCAACCGGTCGTAAGTCGAGGACTACTCAACTGGTGCAGCACCGTTTGCAGAATGGGACTTTTGGCAAGCTCAGCAGGGCAGAGACAGTCTGGACAATTCCTATAGAATTAGACTCTATTCAAGAGAGTCTATTCTATTGGCTTTCAAAAGCCAATAGAATAAAAGGGAGTAGCACAGCTAAGGAAAAGGGGGAAAAAAAGGCGGACTGCATTTTTGGTGACCCCTGTGAAATGGTTGTTCGACCCCAAATGGGGTCCCGACCCACAGGTTGAAAACCACTGGATTAGACGGACAGATGATGAATGAATGGAGTTTCCAATGAAAACACTGGGGAGGGGACCTTTTATGAAATCAGACTTAGCTTTTACGATTTTTTGGGCAGTGATATTAATTTCCCCAAAGATGTGCCTTTATCACAAGGAATTTGATTTACAGATGCAAAAACAGCTTTAATATTCTATCAAACATGCTGCCATTGTGATCATTGGTTTCTAAATTAATAAATGATAGTTTAGACGTACAGCCAAATGTTCAACATGAATTGAATAAAATAAAAAAAGACGAACAGTTTCTGTTTTCATTCAAGCTAGTCATATTTTCTTGGTGTTGGAGATTTGGGAATTAGCCGAGAAATAAAAAAAAATGTTAAGTTTGAGACCCTGAAAACTTGTTGTTTGAATTAATTCAGCATCACTGCAGATTCTAAAATGTAGCTTATGATTTAAAATCAGGCACTTCTTTATGTTAAATTAACTTAACAGACTCTGTAATTACCATGCTTGATCATGGTCATAATTTTTTACTTCAGTGCAGATTTGTATGTTGGTATTCCAGAACTGCAATTAGATTTGTTACAGAAGAACTGCTTTTCAAATTCATATTACCAGGTATTTCAGGGTGATTCTGTCAATGATTCTGTCAATGAAATATTAAGCATGCTTACTCAGAGTTAATCCCATTGAATCAATAATCCTTACCCTCTTGTAACTCTTGTAAGAGTAGTTAGGGTTGCATTTTAGAATCAGCGACCTCGGCATTTGAGTTATGTGATTATTATTAGTAATGCAGGTAGGAAGGGAGCATGCCAACCCTGAAATAAAGGCCACATCAAGCAATGTAAGTTTCACAACTACATTCATGTGAAAATAGCTTTGACAATTAGGGTTTCATCTGTGTCTAACAAACCAATCTAATGAACTGTTTAAGAGAGAAGTCATGTGAAAGGACAGAAACAGAACCATTTATTCCCATGCTCCAAAGTGCTATGTTTAAATGGCCTAGGTTTCAAACAGAAAAGATTGTTCAAGTGAAGAGCAAGGACAAAGCCATTAGATACAGTGCTGGTTTCTCACCTTTCATATTGGAGTTCACAGTCCTGGGGCATTTACTAGAAATATGTGCCATAATTGGAGTCTCCAGGAAATGCTAACTGCCCTGTTGGCAGCAATGGAGAAGGTGAAGCTGATGGATGAAGTGGGTATCTAAAAGACAATGAACATTGGGAGACTTGTTGAAGGTACTTCCACAGTTCTTCTCTCCGCCAAAGTAGTGGGAGACTTCCTGGCAACTATTAATGAAAAATCATTCTTACCATGATTCATACTGATTAGAAGTGATCGCAGGATATTGCTCCTTCTTCCTTTTCCAGCATGATTTTTCTGTTTGAAAAATCTCCTTTTATTGTCTCAGGTTGTGTTAAGAAAAGTGGTTTTTGTATGGGGCTACTGAATGTTTGCTTCTATTTTAAAAGCACAATTGGGTTTGTGCTTTAATTTCAATTTTAGACTGACTTGTAAGATTGGTTCACACACTGATAAAGAATCAAATGACTACTGGGTAAGCAACCAGCTGCAGTTTTCCTCAATTTCATTTAGAAGAAGCTCTTCCTCTTCATTGCACATAGGTTATGAGAAAAAGATTCAGAAAGTCAAATTTACATGAAGATAGTTCACTTGCTGGAATTCTTCCATTGTTATTCCTTTCACATTAATAAATCTTGCTAAAGAGAACTTTGTTAAAGTTGTGCTCAGGAAAAATAAAATCATTTTCGATTCAGGCAGCTAGCTGCCCTCAGTCTAATGTGGATTCTCTTCTTGTGACAAAATGTTTATATATTGTTTGACACACAGTGTCACAATGTGCTTTGATTTATGATGTTTAACTATTTTCCCTGCAACTAACATGAAAAGTATGAAGAGCAGATCGACTGGCAGACCTTCTTATACTAGCAGTAAGCAGTGAATGGGTAGTAGGACACATTCCCATGTTTGGAATGTGCATCAGCCCTGAAATTTTAATTTTCAATTAACTTAGTAACTCAACATCCACAGCCAGAGGGATCAGTGTGCAGACTGGCTAGAATTTTTGGGATTATAGTTCTATTCCATGTAGAGGGCACCAGATGCTGGAAGGTACTGTAGATCTGCATGTTTGCTGAAGGGAAAGGTTGATGTAGCATCACTGTAGCTGTGGTAAATAAGATCGCCACATAAACTATCAGGATATTGGGAATAAAACCTAGAAGGGCTTGCTCTTTCATAAAATCTAAACTTTTATTTTATTTTTATGCTCTAACAGATCCCTTAAAGAAATTTAAGGAAAACTAAAGGTTTGGCTGCTTTCCCAGATTCTAATTTGCCTAAAAATACCAGTAACAGTAGTGCTGTTTCAACTTCTCGAATAGGAGAAGTGACTGAATTTCAAAGCACATTATGACAATTTAATGACAATCAGTGCTTGCAACCACTCATTAATCTTTAGAAGGAATCTGAGGGGTGGTTCCTCTGGCTTTAAGCTTGTATGTCCAGATCTCTAACAAAACCATTTAATGTGTGATACATTTGAGTGCATCTTCCTCTTGGGAAGAAATAATACAGAAAAGGAAGAAACAACAACTTTAAGTTGTTTCTGAATGTTATGAGAAGTAGCAATTGCATTTTAGTGAAGTCATTGGAGAAATGGATTTGAAATATGCCCTTCCCACTGGTGATTTTTGGTCATTGTGTACAATGTTTTGGGGGGACAGGTCTGCCTACCATCTTGGAGTGATGATGTCCATTTATAACAGTAGATAAGAGACCGACACACCTGAATCAGCCCTTGCAATGAAATGATGTAGAAGGTGGTATTTGTGTGATGATATCATTGTTTTGGTGTCATTGAGGTGTGCTGTAGACCAGTGTTTCTCAACTTTGGCCACCTTAATAATGTGGACTTCATTCCCAGAATTTCTCAGCCAGCCATGCTGGCTAGTGAATTCTGGGAAGTTTAAGTCCACAGAGCTTAAAGCAGCCAAGGTTGAGAAACATTGTTTTGTAGACTTAAAACTGAATTGAATGTAAACTGACAAGAATACTTCTAAGATATTAAAATGATTTCCCTTTTCAGTCATAGTTCAGTGACAACATTTTCCCCTGCTTGGATAGGGACTTAATTAAGACTTTTGGAAACAGTCTAAGTTTGTATATTTTCTGGTTGAGTTATTTCCCTAAAGTTAATGGAAATCTTCTAATAAAGAAGAAGCTGGTGTTCCTCTGAAATGGAAATAATCCTTTGTTGCCTTACTTATATTTCTTGTTGATTTTCAACTTTGCTGCCCTGGGCTGAAACAAGCCAGATTGTAGCCATATTAGTAGACTGTTACCATTTGGTGGTTATGCGGTCCTCATTTTAATTTGATAGAAAGTCTTTATGGATTAATTTATTTTGTCTTCATTTGCCTAGCTAGCATTTCAAGACTTCAACTAAGCTGTTAAAATGTGTATCTGCTTGATGTTTCCCTTGTTCAGCAATGCATCTTTCATGACATTTATTCATGAAAAAAAAAAGAGAGATGACTTTCCTTTTTAGGGTTGCTGTGTTGCATGAAAAACAACAACACCAATTGTCTTGATGTTTTAGTTAGTACAAAGAGTCTAAGGTGAGCATGGAAACATTGTTTTGAAAATGCATGTCATTGCTTTGTAAAATGCTGTGGGTTATTTGAAAGTGGGGATCACATCCTTGGTTTATGACTCCCAGAATGCTAATAAGTTGAATTTATGACTAAAAGAGAAAGTGAGCCTTTAGGATTCCGGAAAAGAGAATCCTAAATTATTATGTCTGCATGCATATGTGAGTAGAATAACTAGGAATTATTAAATATTTATTTCTTGATTATGTCTCTTAGAATGCCTTTTTATACAGAGAGTTTTTGTTATTATTATGGATATTTCAAACACCATATGTAAGAATATAAAATATAGAGAAGAGGATTGTGCAGCAATTTCAGAGGACCTTGGTGGAAGTGAATTATCTGGATCCCTTTCAGACAGGGTTCAGGCCTGGGGATGGGATGGAAATGGCACACTTTTGGGTGACTTCTGGCAACGGTGGGATGGAAACCCACATGTTTCCTTATCATGCATCTTTGGTGCTGGTTGGGGTTACATTGCCCCATTCTGACCCATTGTAATGGAATGTTTCCTGGCTAGTTTACTAGGAGGGATGACACCTTGTGTACAACCTGGGACTCCTCCTAGATACACAACTCTAGCTAGATGAGCAGGTGATAGACATGGCTAGGAGGACTATTGCACAGCTTTGTCTGTGTGCCAGTTGGATCCATTCCTGGATTGGCAGGCCTTGCTCATAGTCACATGCCCAATGGACTATTGCAATGTGCTCTACATGGGGCTGCCTTTGAAGAGTATACAGGAGCTTCAGCTGCTACAGAATGTAGCAATGTGGGCAGTTATGGATGCTCCTATAACATGCATTTATACCTCTGCTCTGCGAGCTACATTGATTACCATTTTGCTTCTTGAGTCCAATTTGAGATGCTGTGTTTTGATCTATGAAACCCTTTATGGCATGGGACCAGACTATTTGAGGGACTGTCTCTCCCCAGCTATATCAGCTATCACTTCATTATATTTGCCACAGAAGGCATGCTACGAGGGGTGTGTGTCTAGGACAACTCACTGTGGCCAACTCACCATGGCCAACTTGCCATGGGACAACTCACCATGACTAGCTCACTATGGGACAACTCACTGTGGGACAATTCAACACTATATTAATCATTTCATTCAGTTATTTTTATTATTGGTGACATGTTTTTGTCAAAATTATTGTAACTCTTGTATTTCTGGATTGACTTTATTTTGTTATTATTGACCATGGTTCCATCAAAATTAATTTAACTTTCATATTTGTTGAATTGTCCCATGGCGACTTTCTTGAGATGAGTTGGCTGTGGTGAGTTGTCCCATAGCGAGTTTCCCATGGTTAGTTGGCCGCAGCAAATTGGTTGTGGCAAGTTGGCCATGGTTAGTTGTCCCTTTCCGTGCTGTGGGTACCATTAGTTAGAGCAGGGCTTTTCAACCTTTTCACAGATTGTACCACTTTTAGGACATGACAATATTTGAGTACCACCAGTGCTTAGGAAGGTGTCAAAAACTTGATAACCATAAATAAATAAATAAATAAATAAATAAAAAGGGGGAGGATTTGGGGTTTTACTGATTAGATTCATTTGTTGTTATAGAAATGGCTAGCTTATAATATTGTGCAAAAGTAAAAAGTTGAGGTTCAATGTTAATACTTCCTTCTGCTGCAACAGAGGAAGTCTATTCTTTTTCCCTTCTCCCCCTCACTCCCCCCCACTGTGTCCCACTATTTGCGTTTGTATTTTATTCTATAATCTAATAAAATGTTACAAACTGTAGAAAAAAAGGAAAAAAAGTACCACTTTTAAATTTCTTCGGTGGCAGTTCCTTTGCTGAATCACTTTCCCTTTGCACTGATAAATGTATGATGAATTTATCCATATTTATTAATATGTACCACTACCAGCTGGCTGGTCAGCCCTTCTTCCTCTCCCCTTCTCCTCTTCTTCCTCCTTGCCTTCTGACCTCTCCTTCCACAGTGTAGTAAGAATGCACCCCCTCAGTCCCTTCACCGTACCCCTAAAGACACAGGAATCAAGCGCAAAGCAAGAAAGACTTACAAAAGCCTCCCAGAATAAAGAAACACTGACTACGTTTTTTTTTCTCTTTAAGCTGCCTCAGGTGTGTCTCAGTTTAAACAATGTAGCAACCAGGCTCCGGCAATTGTGAACAGTGATAACTTTAAATTAAGCCTTTTTACCTACAAAGAAAACTTGCTAAAAGCCATAGACAGACTCAAGATAGACAGACTCCAGTTCACCTCCAACTGCTTCCAGAAGTGCCAATCAGCTGGATCCAATCAGCTGGAGCCCTGCCAGGGCTCCTGGGGTTCCTGCCAAGCCCCGACAGTCCTGCAGCTACAGCTGCCTCTCCCTCAGGCTTGGGTCGCTTCAAGCTCATTCCCCTCCTCCGCTAAAACTTCTCTAGAATGGTCGTGTACCACCTGTCACATGCCAAGTACCACTGGTGGTACGCGTACCACTGATTGAAAAGCCCTGAGCTAGAGACCTTCTCAGCTGTGGCATGTGCCTTATGGAACATTCTTCTCCTACAAGTTAGATTATCTCCATTCCTTTTGATATTCCAGTTGACCCTTAAGATCTGAGTATGTCATCAGGACTGGGACTCCCGGGGAATAAAAGAAATGTTTGGATGGCTATTTTGATTCCAGGGTTTGTATTTCTGTTTTTAATAATACTTTTATTGTTATATCTGTGGTATTTATATGTGGTTTTACCATTTGTGGTCCTCTGCCCAGATGGGATGGGTGGCTATATAAATTTCATAAATAAATGTTATAAGCTACTGTTAGATAAATCATAACTTAATGTAATATGTGAATTCAATCATATTTTAGAATGATGCTTGAAAGCCTAATTAGGATGATATGTGCTGTATTATGCTATGTAAAGTCAGCTGAGGTTTAATTTTCTTAAAGCATATGTTTAAGTAATATGGCAGTAATTGTATATGAGAGAGAGAGAGAGAGAGAGAGAGAGAGAGAGAGAGAGAGAAAGAGAGAGAGAGATTGGGAGAACACAGTGGCAAAACACTTTGGTTCTAGCGCCAAGAAGACAGAATAGATGTATCCATAAATGCAGATGTTTGTATATGTGTGTGTGTCTGTATCTTTAACCAGTCATTTCCATTCTGCTGAGGATGTTTCTCAGAACCCCAAAAGCTTGCACGTGGGGTTTCAGTTTTATTAAATTAATCTGCTCTAATATCATCCTGGATAAATGCACTTTCAGGATATTAGGCTAAGGGTCCCACTATTCTGATTGATCAGATATATTAAGTTGATACCTGCCCAGCATCATGTTTACATAAACACATGATGATAACCACAGTAGCTATTCAGTTAAGATTCTGGCTGGAGCATTTTATTCATTGTATGAAAAAAGAAGACGACTGCATCTTGTTATTTCTGTCAAGCTGTAAGTTTTTTTGTGTGAGTATGTTTTGAATGTATCATATTCCCACCGGCTTTTCATCTGAGAATGGGATGGAATAATTTCCTACATCGAACAGGTGGATACCATCTGGACAGACTGTTCTAATGCAATCACACTGGATATCTTAGCATTATGCAGCGAGTTTTTGGATAAAACAGTAGGTATTTGTTACTTCGATATCCTTCTCTTGTGTTATATCACTATGGTATCACAAATTGACCTCTAAGCTATAGAAGAAGTAATTCTCTATCAAACATTTTGACAATTATCATTGTTTAAGGCCTCTCTCTATAGCCTACTCATTATCAAACTAGATTCAAGGTCTTCCTAATTCAAATACTTCTAAAGATAAATATTTGCCCTTAGTCAGAATTACCACAGTAGATAAACAAAATATTGGCTCCAATCTTCAAACAGCTCCTGCTTTAAATTTTGTTGCATTTATTTTGCTAAGTAGGTTGTATTTTTTATGTATTGAATGCATTTATATATTGCTTCATATGCTGAAGCATCTTAAAATAGTTAAAATATATGATAAAACAATATAAAATATTGTTTTATAAAAATATAAAAACAATACCCAAATCTCCAGTTTATGTATCTCTATAATGCACAAACTTTTAAAGGTAAAGATATAGAACAAAGAATTAGTATTCATACCAGGAGGAAAGTGAGGGTGAATAAATTCTTTTTTAACAGCGATCTAAAAGATAGTATCTATAGCAGGTGCCTTCCGAATTTCAAGAGGAAAGAGAATTTTAGAGTTTTCAGAAACCATTTGGCAGCAATATCTCTCCAGATGCTCTCTGTGACCAACTATGTGAAAATCAACCTAAACAACCTACTACTTGATAAGATAGAAAGATGAGGGTTAGACAGCATCACCACCAGATGGATTCATAGCTGGCTGACTGGCTGTACTCAGCGTGTGGTCCTGAATGGAACCGCATCTACATGGAGGGAAGTGTGTTGTGGGGTGCCCCAGTGCTCTGTTCTGGGCCCAGTGCTCTTCAACATCTTCATCAACAATTTGGACGAGGGGATAGATGGGGAACTCATAAAATTTGCAGATGACACCTATCTAACAAAATGAAATTCAATGGTGAAAAAGTAAGGTTCTACATTTAGGCAAGAAAAACCAAATGTACAGGTATAGTATAGGGGTACCTTGCTCAATAGTAGTAACTGTGAGAGGGATCTCGGAGTCCTAGTGAACAATCACTTAAATATGAGCCAGCAGTGTGCTGCAGCTGCCAAAAAAGCCAACACACTTGGAATACTGCATCCAGTTTTGGTCACCGCGATGTAAAAAAGATGTTGAAACTCTAGAAAGAGTACAAAGAAGAGCAACAAAGATGATTAGGGGACTGGAGGCTAAAGCATATAAGGAACGGCTGCTGGAATTGGGTATGTCTAGTTTAATAAAGAGAAGGACGAGGGGGGACATGATAGCAGTGTTCCAATATCTCAGGGCCTGCCACAAAGAAGAGGGAGTCAAGCTATTTTCCAAAGCGCCTGAAGGCAGGACAAGAAGCAACGGGTGGAAACTAATCAAGGAGAGAAGCAACCTAGAACTAAGGAGAAACTTCCTGACAGTTAGAACAATTAACCAGTGGAACAACCTGCCTCCAGAAGTGGTGAATGCTCCAACACTGGAAGTTTGTAAGAAGAGACTGGACAGCCATTTGTCTGAAATGGTATAGGATTTCCCGACTGAGCAGGGGATTGGACTAGATGTCCTCCAAGGTCCCTTCCAAAATTATTTTATTATTATTATTATTGTTGTTGTTGTTGTTGTTGTTGTTGTTGTTGTTGTAATTATAATAAGGCTGTTCTTCTCTAGGAAAAGGTATAGTTGAGATACCAACTGAAGCTGCAATAAGTATTCCCAACCATGAAGGTTATCTGGGTCTTCAGTGACAATAATGAGCTGGAAACAGTTTCAAACTACCAGCATGTATAGTTCTTTTTAAGGAACTGCAACACTACTTAGAATGGTGACATTTCTAATTCCTGAACCTGGGATCTACTATCCATAAACTGTACTGGGAACAAGATAAAGGATACAAGAAATTAGGACACAAAGATGTAGGCAACAGATGGTAGAAGCTTGACTCTCAGCCATGCAAAGGAATGGCTGCTTAAGAAGCTGGACTTTAGAAAGCAATGGACTCTTTGTGAATAAGTTCCTCCTCACCTATCACTTTTTTGATTGTTTGCAGATAAGCTTTAAACTAGGAATGAAAAATTCTTTTGGATTTCAGGTGCCTTTTTCTCTTGCTATGTTTGACTCTTAAGTTTGTGGGTCATCATTTTTTCCTTTTGGCAGCAGTGGCATCCCTTGTCTTCTGCCATTCTTCACCCCAAACTGCAAATACGGCACTACCTTGCACTGTAACAATTGGAAGATCTATTTCAGAGAGGTACTTTGGGGGCAGCTGCCTAGTATGGTAAGCTATTGCCAGGAAATTGTATACCTTGGGTGCAATGTGCATACTTTTCTGGGTGGTGGGTTGATAGCAATATGTAAAGCTTGTCCTAGAATCCAGTCAACTATCAGTTGGAAAGGATGTGACATCTCATCCAATCCAACCCCCTGCTTAATGTAGGAATCCATTTAATCACCTCTGACAGGTGATCCTTCAGCCCCTAATTGAAAACCGCCATTGAAAGGGAGTCCATTGCTCTTCTAGTATTATTATATTGCTTATTAAGCTTTATAATCAAAACTTCATATTTTACTATCCTATCCAGTATATTTTAGCTCTCTTCTCCCCCTCCCCATTGCACATCCTGTTGTCCTATTTTGAGATTTAAACAATTCACTCTTGGATGAATAAGGCTACAACTTTGTTTTTACTGACTATGCCTTCTGCATTTTTATTTAAAAAGAATCCACTTCAGCTAAGAAGCTGACAGTTCAAGAGAATTTAGTATAACAAGGGTATATTCAAAATTCCCTTTGCTCTTCTCATCAGGAAGCATGGATTATTCACAACAGTGCTTGTGTTTTTGAAAAGATTCACGTAAAATTTGGCAGCTTCTGTCCAGTGAATTTTTACCAGTGGTTTCTGTTGTTTCCCTTCTTGTTATCATCTTCTTGAGCCTCTTTTTTATCACTTTGTGAAGATGTCTTCTAGACCAGAGGTCCCCAACTTTTGGGCACCAGGGACCGGTTCCATAGAGAAAGGTTTTTCCGCGGACTGGAGGGTGTGCGGTTTTGTGTGCTACCTGCATCCTGCGATGGGGCTTTGCTTGTTTGTGTGGACTGGTTGCTGGCATGCCACGGTTGGGAACCCCTGTTCTAGACCTGTTACCTAGGCTATGTAGGATAGTAGATAATATGGACTTAGAATGAGAACCTTTGCTCAAATATACACTTACATACCATTAACTCTCAGTCTAACATACCTCACAAGATTGTTAGCAGCAGAAAATGATGTAGTTTCACAATGCTTTCATGCACAACTTATAAAAAAGGATATGTTTGAAAGTAATTCTAGGTTATTTTATTTTGTTCACTGACCTTTTTATGAATGAGGTTTATTTTATTTTGTTCACTGACCTTTTTATGAATGAGGTTCCTTTTGAAGGAACCAAAGCAGAACTTAGTTGTGTTGTAGCTAGGATCTGTTACAACAAGAAAAAAAAACATTCCAAATTGTCCACATCCTTAATAATTAAGTAATGACAGATGGAAAGAATATGTACAGAAGTCAAATTCACATATAAATAAATGAAATTATGGGGAAATTTTCTGAGAACATTGTTATCTGCCATAGGAATTTTTATGCTGACTGGCTTTTTAAAAATCCTGTTTCATTTAAGGATCTAAGACTGAATGTTTACAAAGTTGAAAATAAACAGGCCAAAAGTTTAAATAATGTTCTTTCTATGAAGACTTTAAAGTTGGCTTAAATGCAAACAGATACCTATCTGAAGAATATTATTTGAGAAAGAAAATCTTTCTGCTTATTAAATGATAGGAGACTTTTCAATGTGCAGAAGTAAACAAGGATTCACGGATGTTTGGCTCCATGGTTTTAAGTAATCCTTCCTTAATTGGATGCCCTCAAGACGTCTTGTTTAGTTTTGATAATTCTGAGCCTCCAACACCAAAATTATAATTCCTTGTATTGTAATCAGCTGCTGTCTTTTGAAAAGTCAGCATGTTTTATAAGAGAATGGAAGTTTGAGGGTTAAATTGAGGAATTATGATTGGGTTAAAATGGTCTTCCCCAATTAAATACTTTTCAGATGTGTTACATGTTATTTGGGAATTATGGTAGATAGTTCAGCATATCTTAAAGGCATCTATTTGCTAAGGATTGATTAGGACTATTAGTGTGATGTACTGAGTGCATATCCTGCATGATATAAATAACAATGTTATATTTTAAGACTTTGTATGTTGGCATAAAAGTAAGATCTATTGTAGTGTGAGGATGGGTATTTGTGAAAAGCAGTAAAACTGGCTATGTATAAGAATGTTCTTCCACTCACATTATATGAAAGTGAGAGTTGGGTATCGCTGGAAAAACATGAAAGTAAGTAAAATACAATGAGAATTTAAAATGTCTGGTAAAACAAGAAAATAGAATCAGGAATACTGAAGGAGTATGGCTTGAGTATAGATAGTCCTTGGCTTACAACAATCCATTTAGTGACAGTTCGAAATTACTATGGCACTGAAAAAAGTGACCTATGATTGTTTTTCATACTTGTAATCATGTGATCAAAATTCAGATGCTTAGCAATTGACTCATATTTATGACGGGCGCAGTGTCCTGGGGGCATGTGACCACCTTTTGTGACCTTCTGACAAGCAAAGTCAATAGGGAAGCCAGATTCACTTAACAACCATGTTACTACCTTAACAATTGTAGTGATTCACTTAACAACTGTGGCAAGAAAGGTTGTAAAATGGGACAAATATCTCACTTAGCATCAGAAATTTTGGGCTCAATTGTGGTTGTAAGTTGAGAATTACCTGTACTCATGTGAGAGATTAATGTGAAAGAAGTACATTGAGGTGGATTGTCCTACAGCAAGAAATAAGGAGAGCTGAATTACAAAATAAAAAAAAACATACAAAAGAAGAGGGGCAAGAGGAAGACAAAGACTGAGAAAGTCTTGATTAGATGGAGTTGATGAGATCCTTAAAAAAAGAGAAATGAAAAATTAAAGCAATGTATAATGTGATGGAAGGATGGGTTGCAAGAAATAGAATAAGGAAGAGTGTTGAAGTAAACTAGATTTATTTGGTTTTTCTTTTTTAATCTTTTACTGCCTATCTTTAAATGATTTTGCTCATTACTTCCTAAATCAACCAGCAGACAATAGTCTCTGCCACCCACTCCAGGTAGCCATGAAAGGGGTTTATGTCTGAGCAGATGAATTAAGGCCTGGGGTGCTCTCGTTCTACAGAGCTGCTGCTGCTGCTGTTTGAATCGGTGAGTAGCCAGATTTCAAGGTAGCCAGATTTTGTGAGAGAAGTACCCACATGGCAAGGTCTGGCTCTGAGATCACAGCAGCTGCTGCCAGTTTTATCCCTCTCAAAGGGCATGATTTGTCTTTTTGTCCCCTCTTCCTCTGAACACATCCATTCAGACAAAGTAGACTACAATAAAGCAGCAAGTGGGCCTTGCAGTGGAAAAGAACAAGGTATCCTCAAAGGACCCATAACATAGTAATTTTTCCTTGTTCTTTAAAGGAGTCAGTTTGATTTGGTCTGCAATTCTCTCACAGGAGCTTTGGAGTTAAAGGTTTTGAAAAGCTATCAAGTGTAACAAAAGGACATGCCCTTTTGAGATCTCTACCATGCTAACTACCGCACAACATAGGAGAACAAACCCATCAGGACAAGATTCAGCAGTCCATCTCCATTTAAAAGACAAATGCCACTCTTTTGAAGACAGCAAAGTCTACATTTTGGACAGAGAGAACCACTGATTTGAAAGAGGGGTCAAAGAGGATATCTATGTCAAAACTGAACAGCCCTCTCTCAAAAGAGTGGGAGATATACGACATCATCTATCTTCAGTCTACAATACAGTCCTTTCAGCAGTTCCAGGAAGGCTCCACACCCATTTGCATTACTCAGATGACTCTGACACAGATAAATCTTCAAATGGCCTCAATGACTCTCTAAAAGAATGCAGATGACCAGTTTCTGCAAGGAATATCAATCCTTCCATTCCCCAGCATCCAATCAGAGCTGATGAGAAGTGAAACATCTTCAAAGAAAACCAAGAAAGTCTTGTTGCCTCTTGAAAAGCACCTTTGCGACAACCATGACCTGGATGACTGAGAATCTTCATAGACATCATTACCAGCATTTTGAATTGTCTTTATCTGTTTTCTTTCTGATATATTTAAAATTACAATCACGATCAACTTTGAAGGAACACTGACAGCTTGAAGAGGCCTGCATGATACTGGATTCTGAGTGATAAACATCAGTTTTATATTACATAAGGGGCACGATGATTCAGCAGTTAAAGATGCTGAATTTGTCAACTGAAAAGCTGACAGTCTGTGTTCGAGATATGAGCATTGTCCGATGGAGTACCCTCCCATTATTTGCCCCAGCTCCTGCCCATGTAGCATGCAAATGGAGTAAATAAATAGGTACCACTTCAGCGGGAAAGTAACAGTGTTCTGTGCGCCTTAACATATAATCAGGTTGGCTACATGACCATGGAAATGTGTTCGGACAACACTGCTTCCTTGGCTAAGAAATGGAGGTGAGCACCGCCCCCTAGAGATGGACATGACTTGACAGGGGAAACCTTTACCTTTACACAATTTATGAAAGTTTATCCTGTCTTACCTTGCATCTCTGTTCCTGGTTCAGTTTAGCTTCAGAAAGAACTCAGTTGTTGGTCTGAGAGATAATGGCTGACCCAGGAATATCCTGTGAACTTCACAAGAGAGAGAACCGATATTGCCTTGGCCCTAGTTTAATTCTCTAACCACTGCATCTGCTAGTGCCATTTGGAAGTTGGTTCTCATTTCAACTGACCTTGTAAAACCTACCCTGAGCAGATAGAAGGAAGGTAAAAGGCTGTGTAACCAGACTGGCGGGCGGTGCTTGATTTGAAGCAACATTATTTCAGCACAGTAAGATAGCCAGAACTAGCATTCATTCCCAGTTAGCTTCAGCAATTAAGCTTTTTTCTGTGCTGTGCTTTCAAACCAGAACAGTTTTTTCCCCCCTACATCCACTATGTGGGTAGGTGTAGATTCAAACATTTCTTCCATAATTAATTTGTTTTTGATTAAATACTAATCTGAGTAAGAGTTATCAACCATTAACCAGCAGGCTTTACATGAAATTGCTGACGGAGGGTATCACCTCTGTTGGCAAGAGATTGTATGCCAGGCTTCCTTCAGCATCTAAATAGCCAGCAATGTTATCACCACTGCTATTAAGTAGAACGTGGCTTTGGGAGAATCTGAGTCAATTTAAACTTGAAAAGAATGGCTGAAGATAGGCTTGTTGCGCATATGGGTGTACGAGTGAGTTAGTGTGAAATAATAGAATGGATTTTTTTCAGCACTAGAGGTGTAATCTTGAATTTTTATGCCCCTCCCCTAATGCATATGAATGTAAAAAGGATACTTGTTGGATCCTATCTGAATGTCTCAAAGGTGCTTTTTCAAGAGGCAACTGGACTTTCTTGTTTTTCTTTGAAGATGTTTTGCTTCTCATTCAAGAATCTTCTACTTTTTTTAAAAAAATCTGTTTTATTCTTTCATTGAGAAGTTGGAGCTATGCTTTCTGCAGGATGTTTTCTGCCCTGTGTCCCTTTACTGTTGAACACAGGTGCAGGCTGTTGGGTTGAGTCTGTGTTGTCTGCATCTCAAACTGAAGTGCAAATGTTTTCAAAGAAAAACAAGAAAGCCCAGTTGCCACTTGAGACAATCATGACCTGGATGACTGAGAATCTCCATAGACACCCTGTTTCAATGTTTACTCAGGGTTTTCTTTTAGGGTTTATCTCTTCTCCCCATCATAGATTGTGATAATGTATTGTGCATGAAATTTGAAGATTACTACTTCGAAAATGCAAGCTGATATAATTTGAAATATTTTTTATGGAACAAATACTGATCTCATTATGATAAGGTGACTAACCGTCCTCCTTTAGGGAGGACAGTCCTCCTTTTGTAAGTTCTATCCTCCCTCAAAAAGTGTCCTTCTACATGTCCTCCTTTCTGATATTTGAAGACTAATCTGCAGGGCTTTTTTTTTCTCATAGAATGCTCAGAACGGCGTTCCGGCACCTTTTTAATGGTTTTTTTTTCAACTTTTGCATGAGCTGTGCTACTCCCACTATTGGCTTTTGAAAGCCAGTAGGAATTGCTGCTGAGCGCGCCAAAACACCTGGCTGGCAAACTTTGCACATGCAAGTTATCTGTATTATTGTTGCAATGAAAAAAATGTTTCTTTTATTTACGATATTTTTTTCTTCAATTTATTTGTGTCCTCCTTTTCATTGTAAAAAAGTTGGTCACCTTAATTATGAAGACTTTTAACTTGAAGTTAGGTAGATAGATAATGCCTAAAACATTTTTGAAATGCATATTCACTTTAAAATTAGATGTTTAGCTAGGATGGAACAAAGTAGAGTTTTTGCAAAACAACATGGAGCAATACAGCAATAATCAGATTTATGGGATACTCCAAGATTTGTTTGGAATCATCAATTTAATGTAGTATTTTACTGCAAAAGCATGAAGCATATTATACTACCATATTAATTTGCAAATTGTAAGAATGGATATGTACTGAGGCAAATTAATTGTAAATTGTGTGTGTGCGTGTGTGTGTGTGTGATGGAAATAGAGAAACATCAGTAGACAACCTGACATCCATTAGATATTTTGTCTACAGCTTCTATAATCTTTTGTCATTGTATATACTGGTGGCTGATGGGAATATCCCAAACATATGGAAGACAACAATTTGTCTGTCCTGGACCAAGTTAGTTATGACTTACTGATTCAGGTAAGTATGTATTCTACTCTAGTTGTCTCTAAAAAAGTGTCGTCCCAAAGGTTTTGATGACAAAGCCTGGGAATTCAGAAGCAGTAGTTTCTACTCATCTGGGTGTGAGAATGGAGAAAAGTGGGTTATTGGAATATGAATAATTTATAGTTTTTGAGATGCTTTGTGTACCGTCGGTATTATGTAGCCAGCTTTGGAAGAGTGGTACCTTGCATGCTAAAAAGTATCAGCAAATAAAATGTCTTAAAGATACAGAATCTTCTCTGATTGAAACCACACTTTACACTTGATGTAGCAAATATTTGCGGTACATGGCAGCTATGTAGTTGGATAATGACTAACGCTGAAAAGTACACACGGGGCAAATCAGTGCTTGGGAGCCAGTGATGGCTGTTCTTTTCCTTAGTGGCAGGTTTCTTTTAGAATTAATTAATTAATTTCTGTGTTTAGAAATTTGTTTTTGTATATTGTTTTCCAAGCATTTCCTCTGTAATGTTAGTATTAACTTCTTTTGGCTTCTTTTCTTTTAATGCCATTTTCACAAGATGAGCTACAGGAATGCTATGCAGTGGTCTGGAGAATTTTATTTTGGGGTGTTTGGTCTGGCTTAGTCTGGCTGGCTGGGTGCTGAACTATCTCGGGGCAAATGAATTGCACATAATGTGGGAATGCAACTGAGTGATTTGACTGAAGACAGAAATTTGCCTATTTGGTAGACAATCTGATGCCGAGCAGAGTTCTCAAAAACTCTCTGATTTCTAAAGGATTACAAAAGGGAAGTAGTCCAACTCAAGTATAAACAGTATATTCCTGAATTATATGTTTTGCCCCTGAGTTAATATTTGCTGGGATTTTATAAGGATGATCTGTTTTTGCTCACACTTCATGGGCTGTAACAAAATCTGTGAGACCAGCTAATATATTTCTATAACATTGTTATGTGAAATATTTTTAAAATTATACTTTGCCCTCATTTCTGTTCTTATGTGTTTTTTGTCTGCTTGGAAAAATTTAGCCAAATTAATTCATAGAGAAAAATTCTGGCAAGATCAAAGCTAGATGCTAGCAGGAAAAATAATCTCCTGCATTGTTTAAAAAAAAAATAATCAAAACAGTTGCCTAAATCCTTGCCATTGCAGGTAGCTCTATGGCTTTTGATAAATTAAGGCTGTAGCTCCCATCATCCACAAAGAGCACTGTCATTGCTGATCAAGTTTTGTGATGCTAGGAGCTGCAATCCAATCATCAAAAGGAAATTAGTTTGGAAAAAGAAGATTTAGATCAGTTAATCCTCCCTAGTTCCATAGGAACTTCAATAATTTACAAACCAAAATCAAATATATAGCAAATATGAGCAGGGAAATTATTATTTATATTATATTGGAGAGATTTCAGTGGAGAGTCTATTCACAGTTAAGAAAAGGTCTAGATCAGGGGTAGGCAACCTTGGCTCTTTTATGATTCATGGACTTCAACTCCCAGAATTACTGATCCAGCCATGCTGGCTCAGGAATTCTGGGAGCTGAAGTCCACGAGTCATAAAAGAGCCAAGGTTGCTACCCTTGATGTAGATGAATACAGTTGGAATCCTTAATTTGCTAACCTTTGAATGGTCTTCAGAATAGACCTATGTAGAGAAGGACTGTAAAAGAAGCACATAGGCATTTGGCTGAACAGAATAGTACAATAGC
Organism: Crotalus tigris; assembly: GCF_016545835.1. NCBI lineage: Eukaryota > Metazoa > Chordata > Lepidosauria > Squamata > Viperidae > Crotalus > Crotalus tigris. Next base: position 356,597 of record NW_024096616.1, on the reverse strand, counting down.
CTTGGTTGCATAACTGAAATCTCTCCACTGTAAATGAAACAAAATGATGTTTCTTTTATTGCGAGAGTGCTTGCTGAGACTTTCCACCCTTCATGCCCCTCAAGAAGTAGGGTGGGAGAGACTCAGAGGCAAACATTTCCTGCAAGAGAGTTTCCTCTTTCAGGAATCCCCCACCACTGGTAATAGATTCTGTTAGAATTTTCAAGGGCCTTCAGGTTGATGGAGTGAGGAGTAATGTATCCGGAATGTAGGATGCCACTATCCGTACCAATGCGATTAACCGTTTGTTATAGTGGATGAATAAGATTTTTTAGAGAGATTATAGATTATGGCATGGATAGTATTTTGGGCATTTTTGACATTATTATAATTCTGTATTATACTGGTTTTTTTCATGCAAACCATTTAGAGTCAAAAGGATTGAAGCAGTACAGAAGCACTTGAAATAAAGTACAGTATAACGTACATGAAATAAAGTACAAATAAAGCAGTACAGAAGCAGTACACTCAAGCAGTACAGAAGCACTTGAAATAAAGGGAAGAAAAAGAAATGGAGAATATTACATTCTATATAGTTAACCCTGTGTTTTTATTCTTTTTGTTTTGTTTTGAGGAAAATACATTAGGCTTCAGCTTTAATGGATATAATTTTACAATATTGACAAAGTTTTAATTTCAAGGCTGCTGGGGGAAGCTAACTCTGCCCCCAAACCTAAGAGAAACCACAGGAAAATATTGGAGGATAGGAATCATATTTATTTTCAGATAGCTCCTCATAGAAATTAAACCTCTGCATCTATATCTGTATTATGGTATTTGCCATCATTTGTCAACAATGCTTAACTAAACAAATTGTCCAGCCTCTAAACAAAATGATCAATAGACACAAATCAGACATCAGAAGAGACAACTTGTTGATGTTCTCTAGAACATTCCAGTGCTGACCTTCTTGAAATAAATAAAGAAAGGACTAACAGCAGAGCTAGAATTGAACACTATCAGGGTTAGATATATTTAGTGATGGGATTCAGCTGGTTCACACCATTTCGGCAGAACTGGTAGCTAATTTTTTGTTGCCCAGGCCCAGAATGGACTTCCGGAAGCAGCATCCACACAGAGAACAGGTTGTTCACATATTTGAATCCCACCACTGGATATATTGGTAAGTTAAAGTTCTCTATGGAACCACAGCTGAAGGGCCAATCAACATTAATACAAACGCACTTCAAGGAGTGCTTGGCACTTGTGAATCCATCTGCAAGGTTTACTCAGAAACGTATTCTGTCCAATACAGCTCCCCAATTGTTACTGAACTGCAAGCCTCATCATTGACTACAGTGATTTGGGAGTTAGATGTGAATCCATGCTTCTCATCTATCCCAGCCCCTCTCTAAGCAGCAACAGTCAGTCAATACTTCCTTCTAAAAAAGTATTGCTTAGTAAGAAATATTAACCCAGCAAGAAGTATTACTGAGCTGAAAATAGTAATTTAAAATTGTGTTTGGACGTTGTTCAGTTGAACAGGACAATGTTATTTGTAGTTACTCCTCATTAACCGAAGGTGACCTTGCAATTCTGTCTTGGAAATGGGGGAGGGGGAATGATTGAGTTCAATGTTCAAGGACCTTATTGAACATCTTGTTATATAGCTGTCTGCTTCATTGTAGTGTTGCCCTTAGGAGCCAGACCACATCCATTTATATAAACCTCAAATTAACTAAGCATGAAAACAAGCTCCACATCCTTTTATTGCCTGTTGCCTATAGTTGTTAGCTTTTGTTTGGCAGAATAAGCTGAAAAAAATATTTACTAAAGGAGATTCCATTACCTGCACATTTGTTTCACTGGTATATGTAATGACAAGGAAACAGAATCATCTCTTTATATAACTTATTGGTAACTGAAGCCTCATTCTTAGATTTATTTGTGCCAAGTGGTAAGATCTGTACTTCTGCAAGATGAATGTTGAGCATGAATACACTGGTGTGTGTGTGTGTATTATTGTTGTGTCTTGAGCCTGCAAAGGCAGGCTCGGGATGTTGCAACAGTCCCGGGCAGTTGCAAGCTGCCCGGGACCAGACTGGCTGGCGCCAGCACTCGCGCGCATACGCGAAGTGCAAAGCGCACCAAATGTTGCCGTTTGGCCCTGGGATTGTCTTTAAGAGGAGGAGAGAGGCTTGTGTGCCTTGGTGTTGTAACAGAGCTGCTAGACATCAATAAAGAGGCTCCTGAGAACTACCAAATGACTCCTGAAGTTATTGCCTTTCGCTGAGGACTCAACAATTATCACCTGATTATTATATATGAATATGTCCATTAGGGCTTCACAATGCCTTGAACATAATTCAGAAAATGGCTGGTTCTGATGTTTATGTCATTTTCATGATAGCAGTGTAGAAGTGATTGACCATTTATTCTTACAGATGTTCTTCCTGATATTTGCTGCTGGTCTTCTCTCTAAGTGGCAATTAGGTCCAAACCTGATTATCTTTTTGAGACCATCCACTGTCAGATAGATGCTGCCATATTGATAAATATAGATATCAAGGTAATACATTCTGTGATTTTCAGCCATATTATCCTGACAATGACTAAGTATTAGTCTATAGTAAAGGCAACTATGTTTGGGTCCAACCTGTAGTGATTCTTCAAATTCCCCTGATTTTCCCAGTTGTTGTCTAAAAATGTATGGTAGATGAAGACCTTAACTATAATGTTGGAATCCCTGAGCATGTCTTGCCACATTAAAAAGATTTGGACTCCTCATATATCCAGTGTATCCAGCTTTCTTAAAATAATGTTTTAAGAGCTCCTTCCTTTACCATTAGCCGAAAATAATTATTTCACTGAAAAAGAACAAACTGTGGTTTCTATAGAACAAGGGCAAGCAAAGAATTTGAATAATCAAAATATGGTGTTTGCATGAAGTGCTTAGAGCACAACATATTGGATGTTATTCCTAGTTATGTATACTAGGCTAAAGGGCAGCAGAATTCATCTGTTCCTAGCATATGGCAGGACCTTCAAGGCTATTGTGCATAAGTCTCCTCTAGCCTGATGTATTTGTGACTAACTTCCAGAATGCTCTCTAGTCATGCTGAAGGGAAATCCTGATAGTTAGGGTGCCATCACATTGGAAGGACTCCAAACTAGGAAGGGCATACATTTACCAACTTACCTAAGTTAGCAACTTAGGTATTTATTTCCATGGCTTACTCTTCTTGGAGTGTGCTACTGCCATTTGAGCAAGGATCGGTGGACATCTCTTTGTAGCGATGATGGGATAAATGGATGTCTGCAAAGAAGCAGTTTCATCCTCTTAAGTAAACATAGACCCAACAATCAGAAATACTTGAAAATTATTTAAAGGGACTTTAATATTCCCAGACCTACTGGTATATAGGTCTGACTGGTCATTCAAGAGATCCTTCTTCTGCCTGGAACTTAACAGTAGAGATCAAAGAGAATGTCTTCTTGAAGAATGTCTTCATCCCAACCCACTTACTCCTCCCATGTACTGCTACTGCATGTTTCATTCTGAAAACTGAGTGATTATAATGATATGTCATTGACCTTGAAAGGCAGGAGGAAAATTGCTACGAGGGCAATCAAATAAAAGTGGTCTGAATCTGGAGGAACAAAATAACTCAGACAAGCCCCCCCTTTAGTTCACATGGAGATGAAAGGAGGGAGGGGAAAACACATTGAAACTTTCATGATTCTGCTGCTATAGCCTTTTACAATAAAAGTAGCACTAACTTATATGACATTGGTTTCTTAATCTGGACTACCTTATAAGGCTAATGTTAATAATTTTATACGCATTACAAATATGTTGATTAACAAGTGCCTTCTGGTTGCCAAATTGGGCATGCTGTGTTTCAAAAGGTGACGGTAACCATTCAAATAAATTGGGTATATTGAAATATGGCTTGAGGGAGAAGGAAAAGGTGTTATGAGTCAAAGAACAAAAGTTCTAACAGTTATACATCAAACCAGTGTTACTATCTTAACAATTATGCAACCTTGTACTTTCTTTATGTCCACAACTAAGCCAGCATGGATTTTGTTTTTGCTAATATTTGTATTAATTAATTTGCTATTAATTACTGATGATGCTGAAATCTGCTAACATTTGAATGAAATAAGCAGAGCATGAATAAATGTTAATTTTTTTCCAGTGGGATCAAGATAACTTCTTCCAGGGTAGGTGTACTAAAGCCCTCTATAGCAGTGGTTCTCAACCTTTTTAATGCTGCGACCCCCAACCGAGGACTACCCAACCGGTCGTAAGTCGAGGACTACCCAACCGGTCATAAGTCGAGGACTTTCCCTGCCTGGGAGCGCCGCGCATGCGTGGTGCCACCCCCTGCGCCGGCTGAGGTGTAGCTGGCAAGCGGCAGAGACGGCGCAGGCCGACCACTGGCTGGGCCACCAGTTGGCCCAGCCCAAGGGAGGTAAGGTACCCGCCAGGCCCCACGCGCGCCAGCAACCCTCCCTGTGCCCGCCGGCCTGCCACCTCCCATCCCTGTCCCTCTTTTACTTACATTTTTAGTAGTTGCTCAGCAGGGAGGGGTGGAAGCTTCCAGACAGCTCGTCTTTGCTGCAGACAACTTGCAGCACCGTTTGCAGACTGGGACTTTTGGTGGGCTCAGCAGGGCAGAGACAGCCTGGACAATTCCTATTGGCTTTTGAAAGCCAATAGAATTAGACTCTATTCAAGAGAGTTTATTCTATTGGCTTTCAAAAGCCAATAGAATAAAAGGGAGTAGCACAGCTAAGGAAAAGGGAAAAAAAATGGCGGATTGCGTTGTTTAGCGACCCCCGTGAAATGGTCGTTCGACCCCAAATGGGGTCCCGACTCACAGGTTGAGAACCACTGTTCTATAGAGTGTTTTTCTATAAGTATTAGATGAGGCATGCTATTGTTGGGAAATTACTACCGGAAATTTTCAACATACTTCCAATCAGTCCCTAGATCCAGTTCAAAGCAAGCACACTTTCCACTCAGTTAAGCTATAAAAAATATACCTTGATTTTATTTTGTATTAAACAACATGCAAGAATGTATTCTATCTATCTATCTATCTATCTATCTATCTATCTATCTATCTATCTATCTATCTATCTATCTATCTATCTACTCTCTATCTCAGGCACAACATTTTTCAGAACCATGGGAAACAAAATTGTGGGTAATTGGTATGGATCTTCCCAATGGGAAAGGCCTTTGGTCATTCCAATTTTAATTTTCTTCTGTATTTAATGGCCACAGAATAGAGAAAGAAAATGGGATATCTGGTGATCTTTTCTCTGTTATCCATCATTAAAGTAACAATTTGAAAAATGGGGCTGATAGATACTGATGCAACTAATAATGTAAATATTTTGTGAATAATAAAATGTAAGCACTGATTCCCACCAGGATTGAAAGAGCAAAGGAGAAGAACACAGGATACGGAGTTAAAGAAACTCTAGTTTGTTATCTATTCTCCTTTCTAAACAACAACAGCAAAACTTTAAAATATTAAAGCAATTCACAGAGGGGCAGCTGTGCTTTCTGCCCCTGTTCTTCCTTGGCCTGTCTTTTTTAGCCATTTTAGCACTTACAAAGTTACCAGCTAAAGGGAAAACAGAAGTGTGTTAAATAGCATGAAAGCAAGTTTTGAGACTTGAGTATTGTATCTTTCAGTTATAGTACAATGGGAAAGCACTCCTTGAACCCTTCTTGCCCTACTTTACCAGGAATTTAAAGGACATAAAGGGCAAAGTGAGACAATTGATCCAAGAAAAGAGAATTACTTGTTGAAGTCAGTTATGCAAAACTTATAACATAGTTATCTGTATAAGATAGAAAACTAAAAAAAAAAAAAAGCATTTAAGTGCCCATACCAAGCTAGACTACAGCAAGCCATAACTCTTATATAAATCCTTTCCCAATCATAATTCCTATTTAACCTAGTGGGGATTACCTCTGAGTAGACATGTATAGAATTACACTATAATTTGACTATTACTAGTAATAATAAAGTATACGTCAGCCTAGGCCACCTAAAGGTATAGGTGCACACTGTGGCTAAATTCTTCTGAATTTCATACCTGTGCTTGCAGGGCCTAATACACAGAAACATCCCATAATCAGTCATTCTTTTCTGTGCAACAAAAATTCAAAGAAAAGGTCCAAGAAAAATGTTTTTAGTCGAATCTAAGAGAAAAACTGGCACAACGCAACTGCTTTCTGCATAGTATATAGCAGGAAGTGAGGCTATTCAGATCCAACTGCCAAAAATTACTGGATACTGAATGCTAATTGAAATGTAGGTGATTGTATTTTTTGACCTTCCAATAGGCCTTGAGGGGACCCGGGGTTAGCAAAGCATTTGAAGCTGAAAAGAGATTAGGGATTTTAGCAAGGAAATAGTTCAAAATATACTTCCAAGAATCTATAAGAAAGAGAGAAAAGATTTGGAATGAAGTTTACAGTTTCCAGACTGGAATGTTAATGAAAATCTATGAGGACTCTTCAAACTTGCAGTTCATGCAAAGAGGCCTAAGAATACTTCTGAGTGACAAGACTTCTGCAAGGAAAAATAGAGGAAAAGTCTAAAAGTAAGAACAGAAGGACTCTTAACTGGCCAGAGGAAATATTTAGAAGATATTATTTCTGCCAAAGGAGTTGTTGTCAAAAACTCACCAGAAAGATGTCCAAAGCTCTGTGCCTGTCATATTCACTGTACAGGTAGTACTCAACTTATAGTACTTCATTTAGTGACTTATGACCCTTTTTCACACTTATGGACTGTTACAGCATTTCCAGGGTCACGTGATCAAACTTCAGACATTTGGCAACTGATTCATATTTATCCCAGTGCAGTATCCCGGTATCCCGGTATCATGTGATTACCTTTTGAGACCTTCCGACAACAAAGTCAATGGGGAAGCCAGATTCACTTAACAACAGTGTTTCTAATTTGGCAACTGTGGTGACTCACTTAACAACTGTGGCAACAAAGGTCATAAAATGGGGCAAAAATCACTTAACAAATGTCTCGCTTAGCAACATAAATTTTGGGCTGAATTGTGCTCATAAGTCAAGGACTATCTGTACTTAAACAATAAATATGCATTCAAATTTCAGAAAGATTTAATATTGAAATTTGTATCATGTTAAGATTGTGTCCTTTCTGCTCAGTGAGAGATTTCACTGAAACATACAATTTGACCTAAACTTTGCATCCAACTAAGGAGCTGACTAAGGATTCTCCATTATTATTATTTTTAATTCCATTGATGAACTAACTGTAATATTTTTAAAATCAACCATCAGAGCTATGTATTTGATCATTCTCAAGAGGTTTCAGAGGTTCCAGAGGTTATACTGATGGAGTTTATACTGATCTGTCTACCAGAGATGCAGTATGCTTGCCAGGCAAAGCGTTACTAGAGCTGTGTAACTGATCGCCCATTTGCATTCATACATAGAGTGTATGTTTTGGTTTTTCTTTCCTAAATTAAGACAGTTTTGCACAAACTCAATATAGTCTATATAACAGGTACCAAAATTTATGGTGTTAATATTTTAATAATTTTTCCCTGGTAAGCTGAATTTTAGGTCTCTGCATATTGAGTGTAGGTTCTCCTTTTATAATCATATTGTGAATTTCATTTAAAATGAACTTTCACTGGAATATATATTTACTTAAACTACTAAGCAGAATACTAAGGGAGATTGAATAATATTTTAGTATTTTAGCATTATGGAATATTTCTGGAATTCAGCAAGTGAGTTGCCAAGGAAAACAGTATTTTTTTTAGGCTATCAACACAATGTCTAAAGAGGGCAATCTTTTCTTTTTTGGAAAACTATGTGAAGGATGTTTGCATTGTAATCCTTGATTTTTTTCCTGATATTTCAATATCCATCAGCCTGACTCTCTGTTACATAGTACCTCATATTATCACTTATGAAAAAAGGAGTAGTTTTACTGTCAATAGAATAGAAATTCCTCATCTTGTTATGTATGTTGAATAGTTAAAGCATATTAAAAGTAAAAAAAATGTTAGGCAATAATATGTTTGTTCTTTTAAAATCTTTTATTTTAATGTTTGCTAGCTTTGCAGGGTCATATATGAGTGGGTTGGCATATAAAATACAATAAACAAAAGTAAAAAGATGACTCACAGGTATTATTTAATCTTAAGAATATTTAATTGACCAGTTTCATCGATATATGACAGAAGCAAAGGGAACTGTGCTTTCCCCCCTCTCCATCCAAGAGGGAGCAGGAAAATATTTTGAAAATATGGATCAGTGATGGCGAATCTTTTAGAGACTGAGTGCCCTAACTGCAACCCAAAACCCACTTATGTATCGTCATGTGCTGGGTGGGCATGGCCCGTTGAGTGGGTGTGGCCAATTGGGTGGGTATGGCCCTTTGGGTGGGTGTGGCTGCGGTGGTAATGGCAGACTGGGTGGGACTAAAAGGTTCAATCAATCAATTCCAACTTTGTGAGATCTTTTTTTCCCCGCTGACTCAGTATCCTGCCCATTGATCTTGTGATAGGGCCATCCGTCCTAACTGGCTGTAATTGCCTCAATTGTCCCGCCTCTCCTTGCTTGCATTCCAGTTTTTCAACTTTCTTTCCTCCCGTTGTTCCTTTCCTTATCCTTCCCATTCCTGTCAGTCTTGCCTTTCCTTGCCTTGTTCCTATCACAAGATCAATGGGCAGGATACTGAGTCAGCAGGGCTTATAAGAAAACTCCCCAGCTCCAATACTCACTCTGATGACGCTGGCAGTGGACCAGCGAAAGCTAAGATTATTTTAGATTTGTCAATAGTTGTTTTGTTGTTTTTCATTGTTTTAGCAATAAACAGCTGGTTTATATAATCCCAGAGTTCGAATGGAAGGGACCTTGGAGGTCATCTAGTCCAACCCCTGCTCAGGCAGGAAACCCTATATCATTTCAGACAAATGGCTGTCTGAATATATAAAATATCTGTTACCTGATTGTGGCTTTTTTTCCAGTTAATTTGTTCACTTCTAAATATGGAGGCTAGGTAACATAAAAAGGATCTCTAAGCGAATTCTCCCCCCCCCATGTATCATTTTGTGCTATTGTGAATTATTTTCACATTTCTTTTCTGGACTAGATATTTTCCTAGAGACCTTTGTGCTGTATAAAAAAGGACATTTCAGCAGGTGAAGTTGCCGTGGCATTATGATCCGTTTATAATCGACCCATCTCTTTCTACCACTGTATATATTTCCTTTATCATTGCAAAGAAGAAAAAACACCCTCCAAAACCTAAAGCAAAGGGAAACAATAGACCAGCAGGTCAATTTTTTAGGAAGTGTGGGATCATGTGGATCATTTATTGGAAATGCTGTAACTTTCTCTATCAATTGCTGTGTGTTTTGAGTTCAACAAAGCAAATTCCTTATCTGGTATTTTCTGAATTATTGAAAAAGGAGATAACCTTATTGAATAAATAGAACAGTGTGCACAACAATTCTGGGCAGCTGACCATAAAGAATATGAAGAATAAAAACAAAGATCAAATAGTGCAAGAAAACCACTACAGGTAGTTCTCAACTTACAACAGTTCATTTAATGACCGTTCAAAGTTACAACGTCACTGAAAAAAGTGACTTATGACTGTTTTTCACACTTAGCATTCCCATGGTCACGTGATAAAAATTCAGATGCTTGGCAATTTATGATGGTTGCAGTGCCCAGGAGTCATGGGATCACCTTCTGACAAGCAAAGTCAATAGGGAAACCAGATTCACATTACAACTTTGTTGCTAAGTTAACAACTGCAGTGATTTATCTAACAACTCTGGCCAGGAAAATTGTAAAATGAGGCAAAACTCACTTAACAAATGTTTCACTTAGCAACGGAAATTTTGAGCTCAATTTGGTTGTAAGTTGAGGACTACCTGTATAAGCATCTACAGTGTTGGGCTTAAAATTTACCTCACACATATTAACATATACTGATGGCTCCCACAACATCCTAGCCCAATTGGGGGAGGGGCTTTTAGATGCCAGCAGAGCTGGACCCATTTGGATCTCTGGGTAGGGTAGGCAGGGGGATATGCTATTTTCCAGGCAGGTGCACTGTCATAAAAGGCACACATCACTATTTTATAAATAGGACCCAGTGTATGCCAATCCTGTTTGATCTTATTAGGAGGTAGACTTGTAGCCAAAAGCCTATTGGTAGGTAGCATAGCTCATGCAATACTATTACATTGGTGAACAGAGGAGTATTCATAACTAGTTTTAGCTTCTGAGTGTTCTTCAAGGGCAGTCTAATGTAGAACGTATTGAATGACTTACAGATTACTAAAATATGACTGACTTGTGAGTATCACCTACTGATCCAGCAATTGGTATAACTGGCACGTAAGATGAATTTTGTGCAAAGATTCTCCTAGCTATGGTTGCCAGCTGCTCCCCAAGCAGAATCTATGACTCCAGGAGAACTCTCAGATTGTGCCTCAAGGGATAGTTCATGAAAGGGATAGTTCAGTCCTTTCCATAATTAAAGATGGAAAATCTCCAAAATCCAATGACTCCCAAATGTATAGTCACTTGTTTTTGCTAGGGTTGAGACTGAGTCTCTTCCCCATCCAAATTTAAAATTGCCACTTTTATTGCCCCATTGTAGATCTTAATATAGGCTATGTCTGAATGAACTTGATCACAGTCTTCCTCCATTGGTGCTCCAGATCTATTTTGCCATTTCATTTCCCTGATGTCTTCTGAGAATCAGAGGAGTCCATGGATCCATGAGCAGGGGAAAGACTCACTAACCCAATACAATCTAAGGCTGATGTCATTTTTTCATTTTAAGGCAACTCAGCTGAATTGTGTATTAGATTCTGATGGATTTCTCTAATTCTCTTTGAAACTGAATAGCTTCCATTAATTCAGCCCAGCCTTCTTATAGTAGGGAGTAGCAGAAAATATCTCCAGGGCAATCAGGTTATAACAAAAACAAAGGCAGATGTTAATATCCTCCCAAACCAGATCATGTCATCACTGCTCTGAGATAAAAGCAAGATCTAATACAGTTGTGATTCTGATGTGTGTCAGGGCCTCAATGATCTGGTCATGGTTCTATGGCTATAAACTCTTGAGATGCTACAGACTTCATCCCTAAGGAAGGTAGATTAAGTTCCTCAATTCTGTAAGTCTGGGAGTCTATGGAGATTCTCAGTCATCCAGATCATGGCTGCCCAAAGGTGCTTTTTCAAAAGGCAACTGGACTTTCTTGTTTTTGTTTGAAAAGAAAAACAAGAAAGTCCAGTTGCCTCTTGAAAAAGCACCTTTGCGATGTAAGTTTGGGAAACTCCACTGCCAATCCTGATACATATCAAGCAGCTCTGAGAAAGAAACCAAGATGTAAACCTACAATTCTCTTCCCATGGCTAAGTTTCTTTTAACTGGATGGTAAGAGCTGTCAATCAATGGAACAGATTATCACATGGAATGGTTTCTTCTCCTTTACTGGAAAGTTTCAAAAACTGCCTGGATAATCATGTATTAGAGATAGCAAATCTAGTAATGTGCAGGGAGCTGGACCTGATGACTTTGTAGAACTCTTCCAATTCTAAAATTCTATGACTTTAAGGGACTAATCACAATTTATTTTATTTTATTTGTTTGTCAATTTGACATTCTCCTTAAAGCTGAATTGGCTATTTCAAACATGATCAGAATAGATGGCCAGGTCAATACAATTTCTGTTTCATATCATAGCTAAATCAGACAGTATCAAAGTGAGAGTAGGTTAAAAGCCCATTTATATATCAAACATGTCAGTTACTGGATTTATCTTAATATAAAGCAAAGTGCAGCACTTGCTTCAGGCAACAGAGAATGTTCTAACTCGTAACTTTCAACCTTCTGCCAGGTTTCATTAAAAATCACTTGGGGATGTCCTCTCAAAGGTTTGCTTCAAATAGAAATACTTGGAATAATATAAAAGATTAACTAGAAACCTATCAGATGCTGTTGCCTGACCATGATGCTAGCATAAATGTGCTGTTGGCATGCATTTCTGGCCTTTATCTTCCTTTCTCCCCACCTGGGAAACATTTCTCGCTGCCCAGTCCACTGTCTGTCTCTGTCCTGCATTCCTTTTGTCCCAAAGACACTGAATACAGGTATGTCCTTTCTTCAATATCGTGGTTCTCCGCTCAACCCCAACTATTCTGAAGGATTCTATTTGTTATATGATAATTACATGAAAATTAGCCTTCACTGATCATTGTATATACATTTTCCTACCAAATGTATTAATTATGTAAAAAGGCAGGATAATGTATTGAAATAATACAATGAAATCAATTACCCAGAAATCCTGCTTTATTCACAGTATGAATAAAGCTATTAGGTTTTGTTTATAATGCCAGTATTGCGCCTTTTGGACCCCTTTAGAGTTCTACTAAAATAAACCTAAATATATTAACAGCATTTTAATACAGTATGAATTTTAAGGTTTTTTTAACACGGGGGGGGGGGTTGTTTTTCAGGACTCTTGACATCTTTAAGCCCCTAAGATTTGAGGCACGCATTTTTCTAGATATGGCTCCAACTGGGTGCAATAACACTCTAGTCACATTTACTGCACATGCATGTCATTGAAGGTAGAGCTGAAGTCACTTAACCTGAGAAATCTTAATTTCTAACCCTTTCAACAGATTTCTTAGGAAAAAGTCGTATCTTCTTAGTTGAAAGGAAGGTTTTTGTATTGCTAGGCTTTTTTTTTCCAGGTTGTAACAGAGGGTATGCAAGGAAGCACATCCGAATCCAAGTTGCCACTTGCTTTTTCGCTCTGAGCAAAGATTTACCATTGAAACATTTTCATATTCAAATTGATAATGCTGCTTATTTGGATCAATCGATCTCCACTGGCTTTTAAGTCCTGTAGCTGACTTATGGTATTCTGGGAATGTTTGTGCATAAGTGGGTCAGTCATAAATGTAGCCCCAAACTTAGATTTGCATTCACTTTCTCAGCTTCTTTGTAAGGTTGTGCCAAAAGAACACCAACAACAAAAAGTTCTGAGCTCAGGACAAAACTTTCATACCCAGAAAATGGTTTTGAAGTTACAAAGCTCAGAATGTTCTCAGTATTTCACCATAGGGAACAACAGGAACTTATAATATTCAGACTGCCTGGTTTTTGTGTCTTAGGGTCACAAAAGTAAGTGGGAACGATAGTCATTCTGCTGCTACCCATTGCCTAACTTGCAGAATATTCCTATAACAAGCAATATAATTGAAGACCAAGCACACTTTCTACATCCTCCACCTGAACAAACCACCATAAGACCGAGCCCAATAAAGAATCAACAACAACAATGGATTCATTTCGCTACTGACCAGAAACAACATAGTAATAACAAAAATAAGTTATGTATCTCAATAACAATTGCCACAAACCACAACAAATGCGACGCTTGGGTACTTTGAATCTGACATTTGGCATCACCGCACATCTTATAACTTGCCCCCTTGCAGATCCTCACAGAGATTGGCTTGAGGCTTCTTTGCTCTGCACACATAAAGTGTACACTTGGCACTCTGTCAACAACCCCGGCCTTTCTGTCAAATCTCCTTCTGTTGAATGTGGGTTCCAGGTAGTGCTTTAGAACGGGGTCCCCAACCCCCATCCGTGGACCGGTATCGGGCTACCAGCAACCAGTCCACACATACAAGCAAAGCCCCATCCACGGGATGCAGGCAGCATACAAAACCAAGCACCCTCCAGTCTGTGGAAAAACCTTTCTCCACAGAACTGGTCCCTGGTGCCCAAAAGGTTGAGGACCTCTGCTCTAGAACTACTCGCTGGTGTGGAAAGCATGTGCTTCTGGCTAAGCATGTGTTTCTCATCTTCATGGACACTTCTTTCCTTAGAGTCTTTCATGGAGAGAAGGATGAATAGAAAAATGAGTCCAGTTGGTTCTTCACCCTCATGACTTTAATTGCCTGTCCTTCATGCCAGTTGCCCTATTTTGAATAGAAGAATTCAGGTAATAAAACTCCTCACCCAAAGGTAAGAGTGGTGCAATGAGCTGCTTCACAGCATACCAGACTACATCCTCTACTTTGTGTTTGAACCAGTAAACCTTTTTCTCTTCTTCAAGGCTTCCCTGGCTGATTTGAAAGCTGCTCCCAGGGGTCTTCACAGGTACATTCCTCTGGAGAAAGAGGCAGCTGCTTTAATGTTTTGAAGAGAGGTGGTTCATATATGCTTGTACAGTCCTGGTAAAGGATTTCTAGATTGCTCATTTAACATCCTATTCTATTTTGAAAGAGGCATCAACATTCCAGATACCTCATGGCATTTGTTCCCATGAATTGTTTGCTAACGTTGTTCCCAATTGTTCAGAGCGAATGTATTGTTTCTTAAAAGTGAGATGCTGGATCATCATCAGCAGCACCATCATTGTCATCATCATCCCAATACCTGATAAATGTTCTTCGTTTGTTCGTGTGTTTTTAAAATGAAAGTGACTCCTGCTAAAGCCTATAATTTCTTCTGCAGAAAGCATACTGTGTTTCTCAGTTAGAACTGTCTGACTTATCTCATTCTTGGCATTATCCCATTTTCAACTAAGACGTGGCAGTAAAGTATTCTGTGGCTTTTCCAAAGAGAGATTTTTGTAGGAAAACATGTTTCTTGCATGTTAAGTTAAACGCTTTGAGTTGCTAGTGAATTCAACTATATTTGTGTAAAACGTTTGTGAGAAAGTGGTCAAATGAACATTTCTTTGATAGGATTGAGTTATCTGCGAACTTTAAATGTCAATTATTAGAGAAAAGCAATGCTGGTCTGTAAATTTACAGTTACTTCTTAAATTTTAAAATTATAATTTTCAGCTAAACTCGGGGATACGTACATTTAGCCTTAAGGGTAAAAGCATTATAAGATTGTTATTCTTAGACAAGTGACTAGAGCATAAATAGATAGAATTTTGAATCATCTGATAATCATTCTCATGGAATTAGTCTATCTTGAAATTCTCAAGAAATTAGTACTCTTAGTATTTGCAATAAAAATGAAAGTACTATTCATTGCAGTTATAACCTCCCTTCTCTCTGGGACTTGAAGGTGGCTTGCAAATGGTGATTTCACCTCCTTTTATTCTCACAACAGCACTCTGAATGAGGTTAGACCAAGAAGATCTTATCCAAAATCACCTTGTGAGTTGTATTGTTCAGTGAATAGAAGCTGATTCTTCACAATTTTAGCTGAGCATTTAACCACTAAAATGTATTTAGCAAATAAATGCTAACTTTATTAAGTATTTAAAAATTATATATAATTGATATTAGGTAACATTTCTATTCATTGAACTGCTTTCAACTGAAGGTCAAAAAACAACTTTAATGGCTTGACAGACTAATCAATAACTTTTTAAAATTATCAATGTTTTTATAGTCATTAGGTTTTTCTCTTATTTCTCAACTATGTAACTACATTATCTTGTTTTTATTATCATCTTTCACTGGTTTTGCTTGCTAAATGATGGAATCATTAACACTAAGCTTACTGTGTTTATGAAATAAGAATTGAAAGAGTAGGATGGGTTATAGGAAATTGGGGCGGCAGAAAAAAATTCAGAGAAATTGGAAAATAAACACATATTTTAAGTCAAGCATATGTTTTTGCTCATAAGCAGGCATTTTGTAGAGCTGATTCACACATTGTCAAATGGGAAAGGATTAAAAGCAGATCTCTGTTGCCTGCTTGGACTTCGTAAAAAGTGGGAGAAGGTTCAAACTAAATGAGACATGATAGACTCTAGTTCAATCTCTTTAAATATTTGCAGCTGTTGGGGCAAGGATTCTGGACTGGTAACCTGAATCAGTCTCCTTCAGCAGGATTTATCTTTTTTTTTTTTTAAAAAAAAAATGAGTTGTCATATTCCATCTGAAATTGTAAAAAATATGGTTGCTTGTGTACATGTAATTTTTTTCAAATTAGCCAGACCAAAAGTGGCACTAAAGAAAGGATTAAGGTCTCAGTGTCATGGCATTGATTTGAGAATTGAAAGCTGAGCTCTGAAGAACAAATAAACACATTTCTTTCATATTCTAGAGCTGCTATTATGGGATGCCAGATCCGGGGGAGTCCATAGGGTGGGGAAACAAAAATGTCAGGATGCTAGCTAGATCATTTTTTTTAAAATGTTGCTTAGTTCTAACATTCTCTTTGTACAGATATATTGGGATCAAAGACTATAATAATCCTCATTGCTTTTCTGCCTTTATGTGTTTGTGTTTGAGGGAGAGAACAAGAACAGTTATAGGTGAATTTATATTGTTCTTATACTGTATATGTGAATTTCTTCATGCATTCCTTGATTAACGGCTTTAAAGTTTGTACATATTCCTCTTCCATTTAGCGGATGTTTTTCAGCAATTTAAGAGTTTTAAACAACCTTAATTAAGATCAAGTTTTAAAAAATGCAAAAAGGCTCCAATCTTGCTAGTCAGCCAATTCCTAGGTTTTTTGTTTTTTGTTTTATTCTGAGGTCCTTGCAAAGAAAAATAGCATTTCAACAATTCCCATCTCTCATGAGGTCTTGTAGAAGATTGTCTCTTGCAAGATATCACAAGACTTGGGAACGTTTTCATTCCAGTTTCATTAGAGTTAGTGAACTTGTGGATTCCCTGTATTTTTGGACGAATGGAAAAGTTGCGCTGTTGTATGAGTTTACACAGTGGTATCCAGGACTGAAAAGATTGCCCAGAGTTCTTTAAACACTGTTTTTTAAAATAGTCTGTAATTGTCGTTTTTACAGCTAACAGACTTAGGTAGCATTTCAAATGGCAAAAAAAGTATAGCTGCAAAACAGAAACAAGGAGAGGTCTTTGAAATAGCTTATACTTGACTCGGGCAGATAGCAAGAAACCCATTCCATCTCCTCCAGGGCGAGAGATGGGAGGGGACTTTATACAAACAATCCACTGCTTGGAGGGCCAGAAGTGAGCTTCCCAATGAAAAGGACTCAGATGGGGGAAAGAAGAGAAGAGTTCAAAGTGCTATAGTATTTCCAAACATGTGGATTTTGTTAGATACATACAATCCAACAACCATGTGGAAAATAGGGAAGGGCAGAAAGCACGTGGAAGGCAAAGCAGAGGAGAAAATTGGCCTTGAGTTATCAGTCACTGCATTTGTGGCTGGAATTTTTTTTCTTCCTTTTGAAAGGAGCTTATCAGAGAAGTATTCCTAAGTAGTGTTTTCCCATCATATTCTTAAATAAATGCTGAGTTTGGGATGGTCTCTTATGTTGATCTCTGTGGGAGAAAATGACCATCCTCCATCTCGGTATGCAGGACCCAGAGCTAATGACATATACAGAATGTGGGATTTGGGTTTATTTAATTACTAAGTTTTGCAACACATTTGTGAACCATGAACTTCAACTTCTTGATAACAAAGATTTTTTTTTTAAAGCACCAGCAATAACTTTTCAGGCAGGCAAGCAGCTGTGAGCAGTCTTCTAGCTGGCCACACACTTCAGTGCTGTTGTTTCTCATTACATCATTCCTTCATCCCTTCAGCCAGTCTAAACCAGTAGCAGCAGAGATGTGACTGATCCATGTTGCTCTGCTAGATAGGCTGGAAGTAGGTTTTTTTGGGTGGAAGGGAGGAGGAAACTTAACTCACTCATAACTACAAAATGAAAGACCTTCATAGTATTGAAACAACTGAAATATTCATAAGAAACCCACTGGAAGTGGCCATGAATCTGTTATTTAAAGCAAGTTCAGAATACTTGAAACAAGACAGTTTGACCATGAAATATTGCAAGGTTTCACATCCTCATGCTTTCTAATGAAGAGTTCCCAATATCGTGCCCTTTGGGTGCATTGGGATTACAGTTCCTATATTTCCTAATAGAAGAATTGCAATAATTGCCAAGAGTACTATTCAGCTATCTATATGCTGTTGTTGGTACCAAATAAACTGAATGATTGGATGGGGTGTAATTATTAGGAATTACTAGCATACCAATAGAAATGTTATTGTTGTTCAGTTGCTAAGGCATGTCCGACTCTTTGTGGTCCCATGGACCATAGCATGCCAGGCCCCCCCTGTATGCCACTCTATCCCAGAGATTGCCCAAATTTATATGTATTACATTGATAATTAGATAACCTTTATTGTCATTTTTTCCTGTGGCACAACGGCACACATTAAAACTGAAATTTAGTTGCTTGCTCTCAAAGTGTACACATACACATTTAAAACATACTATATACAACATATGCATAGACCTACACCCTTGCATATACTGTAAGTAACATATAAATATTAATCACAGTCCATCTTGAATACACAATGGAAGGAGGAAGCTTTAGAGTTCACAAGGTTAATACTGTATGGAACAAAACTGTGATTGAGTCTGGATGTTCTGCTTCGGATACCACGGAGCCTCCTCCCAGAAGGTAACAAGGAAAACAGGTTGTGAAGAGGATGTGAGTTTACCAGACAATCTTACGGACTCTGCTCAAGCAATACTTCTGTGCTATGTCCTGGATGGGAGGGAGGGAATTGCCAATGATCTTTTCAGCCATCCTCACCATTCTCTGCACTGCCTTCCTGTCTGAAGCAGTGATGCTTCTAAACCAGACTGTGATGCAGTATGACAGGATGCTCTCAATCATCCCTCTATAGAAAGTGGTCAGGACAGGGGAAGGAAGATGTGCTTTGCTCATGTGATGCAGAAAATACAGGCGCTGCTGTGCCCACTTCACTAGTGTTTCACTGTTGAGCGACCAAGCCAGCCTACTTGTTAACTGCACACACAGGAATTTGATGCTGGTAACTATAATACTATTGGAAGTGCTATTGGGCCCATTATATTGAACTGAGAACATTTTAATGTTTATTATTTATTGCGAACATTTCACTTTGATAAAACTAAATGAAATATTTTATATTTACTGTAGATGTTTTATATTGTTGCATTGATGATGCACATTTTATTTTTTATAAGCTACCAAGAGTCAAGTTAAATTGGTAGCATATAGAGATGATAAATGAATGAATGTTTGTTTGTTTGTTTGTTTAGGTGTATCCTGTTAAGATGAACACACATTCTAGAAAGTTTCTCTAGCAGTTTTTAAGCTCAGAAAAATACAAGATTTAGAACATTTTCCATTATAAACTGTTAATGTCAAACGGGGCTCTTAACTTCATTTAGGCAGATGTGTCTTGAGATAAGTAACTTTATCCATTTAGCTATTACAGAAAATTAATTTAAATTTACTTAAAGAATAACCTTCAGGAAGGCATCCAGTGTTGATTAAACTTTGGATGATGGAAAATCCATGGCCTGTGCCAATGCTCAATCATTGCCCCATTAACAAAATAATCACTCCTGTTTCTCATTTACATTTCTCCACCCTATCTTTAAGCCAACATTTTTTCTATATTCACTGTGGAACTTGGACTTAAATAGAACCCAGTACTTTAATACTATAAATATACGTATGCCGTATCATTTTCCTTCTCTGAACTCAGTTTAGTCAAAGGCTGAGTTAATTAATACCTTTTTCCTCTCCAACAGTGGTGTCCCAAATTCCAGGGGTTTTGCATAAAGTAGTGATGAGAGAACTTGCCCAGGCACTGTTTGAAAGAAGGCAAACAGGGAATGGTTAAAAACATAGTTTCTCTACCAAGAATTCTGAATTCTATTATAATAGCTGCTGCATATGAGCCTTTAAATTCCCCCTTCTTGAACCAAAGCCTCTGATCATCTGGCATCTGTTACTGAAATTACTGCCACAAATACTTGTATTTGACTGATGTGGTTGGACACCTCTTCCTGCATCCTTCCCTTGCAGAGGTTATTTCCTTTTCTCCTTCCCCTTTCCCATTCTCATCATATTCTGTGTTTTCCTCTCTTGATGCTTGAAGTGTTTAAAGAAATGTCTCAGGTTCTGCATACTGTAATATACAAACACACACACACACACACACACACACACACACACACACAAACTGGCTCCTGGAACCTAGAATACTACTATAAAGGGAACTTCCATAACGCCACTGTTTTCATTCCCCAAACAGGAATATTTTGAAGCTAACCTGCATTTGTTTTTCAAACCCTTCAGCACTCCCTCCATAGGCCCAAGTGTTTTTCTTCGGTGGGTAGTTTGTTTGTTTTAAAAAATACCACGATTGTTGTGATGACCATTCCTTTCTCTATTCATTGCAAATTATTTTCAAAAACTCTGTAAGTGCTCACCAAGAGTGGCAGAAAGTGCCTCCTGAAGGGAAAATGTCCTATCCCTAAGCTGGGTGGACTTGTAGTTGTGAATGCTACAACTGAGCTGGAAACAAAGTGTCACAGTGGTAAGGATTAGAGCTGTACAGTGCTGACTTGGGAGCAGTGCCAAAAGCTTGCTGGAAGCTTGGCTTTGGATGAGGAATAAGCAAGATCAGAGGAGAAAGAGAAGAGGTACACCTTGTGCCTCTCAGCTCTACTGTAGTAGTAGCAAGTTGGGATGGGGGTGGGAGCAGGAAGAGAAGAAGAGAGGACTTATTTTCAGGCTCTTATTAAAACTGGAGCTTGCAATTTATTTGAAAGAACCAGTTTGGTATAACGCACCGTGTAGTAACTGGGAGACTTTGAGTTTTAGTCCACCTTAGGCACAAAGCCAGCTGTTACTGTCTCTCAACCCTAAGAAGCAGGCAAGGGTAAACTATTTTCAAAATCTTGCGATGAAAAACGCACTGACTTGAAAGAGTGATGACTGACTTCAAGGGACAGAAAAAATTGTCTCTCTCCCTCCCTCTCCCCTCTCTCCTTCTCTCTTCCCTCTCTCTTCTATCTCTCATATCCATCCATCCATCCATCCATCCATCCATCCATCCATCCATCCATCCATCCATCCATCCACAGATTACTTGATTTATTACAGTCCCAAAAGCAAAAATTTAAAACATATAACGAATCCTTGATTTAGTGAATTTTAGCAGACTAGGTGCAACAGAATAAATTCTGTTTGACAGTCTTCTCAAACAATGGACATGTTCACTGGATCTTAAGTACTTGGAGTGAGACCGTTAAATTTACCTCAGTGTACCATAATTGTATGCAGTAATATCATTATGCAGAAAATGCAAATGGTATTATTTGTGCAACGACACCTTTACACAAATGACCTAATATGCTGCAATGATGTGCTTTTGAGTGAACAGTTATTAGGGACTAACAGATACCAGATTTGTCTCAAAGAATTGTTAAAATTACTTTACTTGATATTACTAATAGAAACAATTCAAAGGAGAGCAACAATAGTTCTCCTTGGTCTTGCATCTCTTCTCAGCTGCCCTTTTTCATTTATTCACTATCACTCAAATCATGGTGGGAATGTGAAGTAGTTTTATTAGACAATTTTTAAATTTACACCTTAAATTTGAGCATTACAACAGTCTGCATAATTCCCAGATGCCTGTATAGAAGAGTTGGTTGGCAAAAATAACATGCATTTCATAGAGCATGCAGGGAGAATGAAAAACAAACAGTGAAGCATCCATTCTGAATAAAGAATTACCCTTGCAAATCCCGTCTTCTTTGTATACCAGTTGTGTGCAGCTGATCGAAGTGGACCAGTTTTCTTTCACTGATCAAAGTCTCCTGTCTTTGGTTCTTACTGGCTTACTGAGGTCCAGGGGGATCTCAATATGTGTTCACAGTTATACTTGATGTGTCTGGCCATTGGGATGGCTTGATAGAGATTCCTGGAGCTTACTCAGCTAGTAAAAAATAGAAGTGTGTGGATAATAATGAGCTTAACTGCCAATGTAAGCTTTATCTATTGCTACACAGGATTTTACTAACCAAAAAGCTAAGAAAACCAATCCAATTTTTCAGAAGCAAACATTTAAAAACAGACTAACCTTTACAAAGCCACTCACAAAACTGTGATAATACATCCCCAAACATGTAGATGTCCAAGTCCATCAATATTTCCTGTACTCTATAAGGCTACAGTGCCAATATTTTATGGGTCTCTGCATCATAATGGTGCTGATCTGGGCTACAAAAATCTGGATCACCACAAGATTTCCTCTATCACTTTGTTCGCACTGAGCCATCTTACAGCCTAATCTCAGAGCAGTAGGGGAAAGTAGTTGGTTGATTGGACAGTAACCCATCCTAAAGCTTCTTGGATTAGAAGCGGAACGTCTTCAAAGAAAAACAAGAAAGTCCAGTTGCCTCCTGAAAAAGCACCTTTGGAAAACCATGACCTGGATGACTGAGAATCTCCATAGACATTTAGCTATGCATTTTGGGATGAACACCCTTTGAATGATGCGGGAGTAGGAATGGATTTCCAGAAAACATTGCAAACTACAGAAACAGGGCAGAAAACATCCTGCAGCCAGAAGGCTCCGCACACATTTGCACTGCTCAGATGATCCTGAGAATACAGATAACTTCCAAATCGCCCCAACAACCTTTAAAAGTATGCAAATAACCAGCTGTCTACAAGGAATATGAATCCTTCCATTCCCCACCATCTAGTCAGAGCTGAAGAAGCTTCTTGAATGAGAAGTGAAATGTCTTCAAAGAAAAACAATAAAGTCCAGTTACTTCCTGACAAAGCACTTTTGAGACAACCATGACTTGGATGACTGAGAATCTCCATAGACAACCCATCCTAAATGCTCTCACTGAGTAATATACCATATTTTCTGATCTTTCTATGTCAACATTAGCACCTTATTAAAACATGGCTAGCCTTCCTGCAGTTATTTAGGATAAACATCCTAGAATATCTAATTGCATTCTCTTTCTCTACAATAATAATCTGTTCTCCTCCCCCCAAAATTGCTGTGTGTGTCACTGGAATATCAGGGAAGAACCACAATCAAGCTTATGTTGCGAGTGACTTGCAAAGCTGATGTGGGTTGTACTGAGAAGATATCTTTAGCTGAAGGAAGAGCATTTGTATATCGTATTTCTTTTTTATATGATATTCTAGCAATTTGTCACATAAAGCCAAATAACAATATGCAGATTACTCTTAGTTGGAAATACAAACACGTAAATATTAGCTATGTTGCATCAAAATGTCAGTTCTGATATTAAAAGAAATATCACACAAAGGTTTTTTTAGGTGTTTAATTTGGTGGAGGAGAAAGGAAGGATGGGTCCTTAATTAGCTACTTGTAATCCTTATGACTCTCTCAATGGGAACTAATCTTCTTAACAAGTGATTTGTAGTAGTGTTGCTGGGTGGCAACAGGTGATAAAATACAGTAAAAGGGCTAATAATGTCATCTGCTCACTATCAGATTCCCAGTTGCTAATTCTTATTTGGAGTAATATTTGGTGAACCCTCCTACCTCAGGAATGTCTTCCAACAGCGTTACAAGGTGGCAATGGTTTGAGAGAGGAGTAAAGAGATCCATTTATCCAAAGTGGAAAATCCTTCCCACAATAGAGTTGGAGGCCTCAAACACAACCTGTCTCCCATTTTTTATGCTGTTCCAGGGAAGATCAAGAGCAGTTCAAAGGTTCACCCCACATAGACAAAAGGATTTAGCAGCAACCACACTTAAACACTCTTTGCCTACTCACCTAAGGAACCTATCCAGATTAGGGGAGAAATGAAACCACCCTCAAGGACATATATATATAGGGTCCCCCCCAGTGGTGGGATTCAAATATGTGAACAACCGGTTCTCTGTGTGGATGCTGCTTCCGGAAGTCCATTCTGGGCCTGGGCAACAAAAAACTAGCTACCGGTCCTGCCGAAGTGTTGCAAATTGGCTGAATCCCACCACTGGGTCCCCCTAACCAACATACTGAGACTGAAGAAGCTACTTGGATAAGCAATAAAATATTTCAAACCAAAAAGAAGAGAAGCCCAGTTGTCATGACTCAACTTGCAGACATACAACTTATGATTATTCCAAACTTGCAACTTGGCAAATAAAGACAGTCCTATTTTTCTCAGTTCTGAAATTCTGATTCATTGTTTTAACCTTCCTTGCTATGAAACAATGGTATTGCTCACTTACTCATGTTTGATGTGGTATTGGCCACAACTAAATTTCATGTGTTGAATGCAGAACTAACTGAAAATACACCCTGCTCTTTTATTTCTATTTTTTTTAGTTGAAATTTTTATAAACATTTTACAATAAAATCCCTCCCCACCTCTCTCCCTTCCCCTCCCACTAACCCTCCCCCCTTCCCAGAGCTGAATACAGAGCTAAAAACAAAAAAAACATAAAAAATTAAATAAACATCAAACAATTATACATAAATCCTAAAAAAATGTTAAACCCCTTTAACTCCATTACAATAAAATCAACAAATCTAAACATAACAACTTTATACAATAAGTTATTCAAAAGCTAAATAATACTTTCTAATCCCATATTTGTTCTGAACAAAATTTACCCATCTTTTCCATACAGAGTTGTATCTCTCTTGTGAGTGGTCTTTCAGATAAGCCAATATTTTTGCCATTTCTGATAAATAAGAAACTTTAAGAAACCATTCCTCTAAGGTAGGCAAAGAGTCTTTTCTCCAATATTGCCCAATCAATAACCTTGCTGCCATAATAAAATTCAACATTAAAATAATCTCTTTACCATCACAATCTTCAATAATACTTAACAAAAATAATTGTGGTGCAAATTTTATCTTTCTATTAAAATTTTTTTGTATATTCCACCAATTTTGATCCAAAAAGCCTTTATATTTCTACAAGACCACCAAATATGATAATAAGTTGCATCCATACAACCACATCTCCAACATTTGGGCTGTAATTTAGAATACATACGAGACATCTTTTGTGGATCAAGGTGCCATCTATAAAACATTTTATAAAAATTTTCTCGTAAATTTTGAGCTTGGGTAAACTTAACATTCCTAACCCAAATTATCTCCCATGTATCTAATAGAATCGGCTCTTCAAAATTTTGAGCCCACTTAACCATACAATCCTTAACTAATTCTGTTTCTGAATCCAATTCCACCAAAGCATTATAAACTCTTTTTATATGGGCTCGATTTTGATCTCTGATTTGTTTCACCAAATTGGCGTCTTCCACAATAAAACCCGTTTTTTGATCTATACTCCATCTTTCTAATAACTGCCTATACTGAAACCAAGAATAAATAATGTTTTCTTGCAATAAATCCTCCAGCGATTTTAATTGCCACTTATTCCCTTCCCACTTAATCAATTGCTTATAAGAAATCCTATCCATTTTCATGCCTTTCCTTATCCCTTCTATAGCGTGTCCAGGAATTCCCCACAATGGTATTCTAGAATTTACCCTATAATATTTCTTCCAGACACGCAATAGAGCAATTCTTAAAACATGGGACTTAAAGGCCCTATCCATCTTTTTATTATAAATTAAATACGCATGCCATCCAAATAATAAATCCCATCCTTCCAATTAGAGTCTATCTAAATTTGTTAAGTTAACCCAATCACTAATCAAAGTCAAAACCACCGCATTATAATACAATTTTAAATTCGGCACCTTGAGTCCACCTCTCTCTCGAACATCTTGAATAATTTTGAGTTTGACTCTTGGTTTTTTCCCAGCCCAAATGAATCTATTAATCCCCCTCTGCCACTCTTCTAAATTTACCTCTTTCTTTAAAATAGGTATCATTTGAAACAAAAAAAGAAATTTAGGCAGAAGATTCATTTTCACTGCAGCAATTCTCCCTAATAAAGATAATTGCAATTTCTTCCAATCATTCAAATCCTTCTGCATTTTAAGCCATAATACTTCATAATTATTTTTATAAAGTTTTGCATTAGAAGCAGTTATATAAACCCCCAAGTATTTTACCTTTTTTACAATTTCAAAACCTGTCAAATTAACCAACATTTCCTTATCCAAATCAGATATATTTTTTGTTAAAATTTTAGTCTTATTGTTATTAACTTTAAAACCAGAAACTCGCCCATACTGGTTTATAATCTGCAACAATTCTACTACTGAGTCAACTGGTTGAGACAAAGTTACAACCAGATCATCTGCAAAAGCTTTTAATTTGTATTCTCCCTTATTAATCGTTATTCCCTTTATTTTAGATGATTCACGAATTTTAATCAGCAAAATCTCTAATGTTAGAACAAACAACAATGGAGACGGAGGACACCCCTGTCTTGTGCCCTTCTCAATTTGAAAAACCTCAGATAAGCCTCCATTAATTATAAGTTGCGCTGATTGTTTTTGATAAATACTTCTAAAGGCTTGCAAATTTTTTCCCCCAAAATTCATTTCTTCAACCAATCTCAACATAAATTGCCAATTCAACTGATCAAAAGCTTTTTCCGCATCTAAAAAGATCAAACCCGCAGGGATCTGGTTGTTTTTATCCAAATATTCAATTAAGTTAATAATTTGTCTAACATTATTCTTCATGTACCTCCCAGTTATAAAACCAGTCTGGTCTGTGAACACACCCTGCTCTTTAATTCCTTTTTTTTTTTTTTTTTGCTTACATGGTACGGATCAGTAATCATTTTATGCAAACAAAAACATGATCAAAAGTTTTGTTGTCCCAAGGAATTAATACACCCTGCTCTTTAATTCCTTGGGACAACAAAACTTTTGATCATGTTTTTGTTTGCATAAAATGATTACTGATCCGTACCATGTAAGCAAAAAAAAAAAAAAGTAAAAATTTGATGCAAAAAATAATGAACGTGGAAAGTCTGCCTCCTACAGATCTTAGACCTTTTTCTCTTGTGGCCTTTTAAAAATATTTTTGCTTCTTGTGCCAAAAGATTAATTTAGGCATTTCTTTATTTGTTTTATACATGTACTTCAACAAAATCCAAAAATAACTGTCAAAAGTAAAATAACACGAACATAAATTACAGCAAGTCTAAAAAAAAAAATCACAGCATATAAAATAAAAACAGTTAATTAAAGTAAATAAACCCTAGGCTACATTAAAGGAAGGAGATTAAAATGTATAGAAGATTAAATAACTAAGAACATTAGGTTTTTGTCCATTGATATCAAAGGGATTATCATCTTCCCCCATTTAGGAATGTGTATCATATCTCTGATCTTAATTATCATTTACTCTTATACTTCTAGGAATGTTTAAGATATGCTTTGCTCCACATTTGGAAGTGAATCAAAATGAATTGTATCACCTGAAGGACAGGGAAGATTAGAACACAGTTAGCTTTTTGATGTCACACTTCTCTGAAACGGGATAAAGTATTTGTTAAATAAAATGTATCTAAAATTGTTCATTCCATGGGGATCAATGTGGCAATAAAATGAACAAGACTGAGGAACAAATAATGTACAAAATGGAACCTGGCCAATGTTAAAGTGATTTATATGTCCTTAAGTATCTACATCAATAATCAGTATAATTTAATTAGTCCTAAATTTGTAGTCTTTTTTGCACAGAAATTAAGACCCTGGGATTTTTGCACATATTCCTCTGTAGGTTTCAAGTAGTATATGCACATATGGATTAAGAAAGTACATTTCTCAATGGGAAAGTGAAATACAATACTGATATTTTTAAAAAGATGTATTCATTTTATAATGTCCCAGAGAGTATTAGAGATTTTATATTTAGAAAACTAATTTTAACCAATGTATTTTTGCTAACTTAATGCAAGTTTAAGAAAATCTATTTCTTTTAAGATCTATTTTTCTTCTGGGTTATTAACTTATACCTTAACAATGATTGAATCATTTCCATTAATGATTCCCATGAGACTTTCATTCTCAGTTTCAGGCAGACTTTTTTTCAGGTGTGGCTGATCAGAACAATTGTCTGGGGTTATCCAGAATGTTGAATGCTTTCCTTTTGTTGAGAAAAAAACAAAACAGTTTAAGAGGATCCATTCTTAGCAATTTGATTGCTAAGGACTCACAGGATCCAGCCTTCAACAGTTTCAACAACTTTTATTAGAAACAACAGTGTCAGATTGCTTTTCCTGTTTAACTCAGTGGTAGGATTCAGCCAGTTCGCACCACTTCGGCAGAACTGGTAGCTATTTTTTTAATAATATTTTATTAATTTTCCAATTTTACATTTAAGTATTTAAAAAGCAACATGGTGGCTGGGTTAATCAATAGTTCGATAACAAAATCTTTAGTACAAATCTCAAGTTACAACATCAAATATTTCCTCTCTTTTTCCCTTAACATTTACTGTCTCTTATTTAAGCTAATACAGTTCTTATTATATCCACTCAGTAAAAAGATCATTATTACATTTATCAATAAATTTTTAGCTTATACATATCTTAATTAATTTTTACATTCAATCTTCATAAATAATCTATATCCTGTTATTATTTTTTCCCAATTTTTAGTTTCCCATCAATATTCCAATTTAATCTTTGACATTTATAATTTTCAGGGTTTAGATAACCAAGATTTCTCTTATCTCAATTTATAACAGAATCTAATATCCAAAATACACATTTTATCTATTTGAATATAATTTTGTTCTATTTCCTAAAAGTTATCTATTTCCTACCATATTAAATCATCTACTTAATAATACAATATTCCCTTTAATAAATCAAAACTATTGTATATATTACCTGGTTAATCAATAAATCAAACATATTCATAATAATTTTTTTTCTTTTAAAACTAATGTTTAAATATTAAACAGATAAAATCCTTATTTTCAACTAATTTCCAAATATTTTAAATCTAATGACCAGAATTCCCCTTATCTCAACTTCTCCCTTTAACCCTCTAATTAATAATATAAAATCCCCTCTAATAAATCAAAACCCCAATTTTCTTCAGCCTTATTCTGGCTTTCTTCCTTTGCCAACTAGGCTTCCATATCAATGCTTTTAGATCGTCAAATAGATCTCCCTCTATTATTATATATGTTATTTGAAATAAAGGAGACCATTTAATTGCTATTTTTTGGGAAGGACTAGCCATTTGTATTCATAAAGTTGCCTCCCTATTATTCCAATTCCCCATAATTGCCCTGATATGTTTATCTTCCATTCAATCTGTTCTTCTTCTTTCTCAAATTTTTTTTCTTCTAGAAAGTCTTTTCCATTTTCAATGTTGTCACTCCCTTTTCTGGATTTTCCATTAACTTTATTTCTTGGTCAATTGAATCCTTTGTCTTAATATTTGATTGTTCCATTTCTTCTGTTATCTTCTGCATTGTTAGTTCTTTGGTTGTAGTCAAAGTTTGGGTTTGTGTATCTAAGCTGGTATCTTGATCTTTTATGTTAGGTCTTATTTTATCACAAGCTGAAAGAATAGTTTCATGTATTGCTTTCAACATGGAAAGGATCTTTTCCTGGTCTTCATCCATCTCTTTCACGTGTTTATAAATAGTCTTTATAGTAGAAGTCATTTGTCAAGCAAGATTTTATAATCCAAGGTATTTCATCATCTCATATAGTAACCAATATTCCTCAAATGAAGAGATAGGAAGGCAATTCCCCACATATAACTCTGAAAGTCAGTAAGGGTTTACATTCACAGTTCAAGTGAATGCTTAGCTGGTAGCTAATTTTTTGTTACCCAGGCCCAGAATGGACTTCCGGAAGCAGCATCCACACAGAGAACTGGTTGTTCACATATTTGAATCACACCATTGGTTTAACTATATTATTTTTCTTTTCATGTTTATAGACTGCTTTGTCCTGTGAAATTCAGGGTTGGCCATTCCATTTTATAAAGGCTGACAGATAGGGATGGGGAGGGGAGGAGGGATGAAGTGTTAGAAGCCAGTTATTTATTTCTCACACCCTAATCCTCAACTCAGCAAGTTAGCCTGATACTTCAAATGTCTCAGAGACAAATCCAGTGTTTATATAGCCAAGTCACAATTATCATTGCTTACCTTCATCATTATTTAAGTTAATACCACTTTGTAATGCCTTGATAAGACCACACATGGAATACTGCATCCAGT
This sequence comes from Crotalus tigris, assembly GCF_016545835.1. Taxonomy (NCBI): domain Eukaryota; kingdom Metazoa; phylum Chordata; class Lepidosauria; order Squamata; family Viperidae; genus Crotalus; species Crotalus tigris. The sequence continues at coordinate 326,625 of NW_024096616.1, read as the reverse complement.
TTTGCCCACCATGATGTAAAAAAGTTGTTGAGACTCTAGAAAGAATGCAGAGAAGACTTCCTAATTTCCTAACTCTTATCAGTAAACTTATTGAATTAGCTGCTTAGTTATAGCCAGTTTATATAGAGCAACCCTAGTTGTTCCTTATTTAAATTTGCCTGATACTTTGATGCCTAAACTTCTGAATTCTATCTGCCTTCAAATGTTTTTATTTCAATAGCTAGACCCTTTCATACTGTTAACAGAGTAACAGAATTGGAAGGGACCTTGGAGGTCTTCTAGTCCAACCTCTTGCTCAAGCAGGAAACCCAAAACCATTTCAGACAAATTGTTGTCCAATCTCTTCCTAAAAACCTCCAAGTAAAGTAGCAGTGATGATCCTTTGGATTTTTGGGAAAAATCACAAAACAGAACCACTGTTTTGGCTCAGCGAAACAGTACTTAGTACCAAAAACTTTCTTGTTCTGAGAGCTCAGTGTAACCAGTGAACATTGCCACAACTGACTGTGAATAGAGTTTGGGTTGTCAATAGGCATGGCTATGCTTGGCACCTTGCCATCTCTATCATCATACAATAAGTACTTCTTCTACCCATTTCTATAATTCATATCTATTTATCTCTCATATGTTGATGATACATTTTCCCTACTTCTTCTCTTTAACATATACATCCCCTCTAAATCTTGGGCAAATGAGGATGAAATGAGCATAAGAGATTTAGGAAATGCATTAGAAATAAATGCACACTTGGAAAAGTTTATTAAGAATATGCAGATTTCAATTGAAATTAAAACAGCAAAACACAAAGAACAGGAAATAATGATTGCTTGCTAGTGCCCTTTCAGGCCAATTTATATATTTCTTAATTAGGATTTTGCCTCTTGGGTTACAGAATAATTGGGTAATTTAAATAAAGAAACAAGGGAAACACGATAAAATATTTTTAAAAGTGTATTTTTCATTATCAGATACTATGAAAAATAACCAAAAATCTGTACTTTCCTGGTATAAGCTTCAGTAAAGCAGTGATTTGCTTTCAGGCTGAATGACCATGGCTTAGTTTTATATTGTCCTGACATATCTCCAACAGATGTGGCTAGCATCTTCAGAAGTAGAGTGAGCTACTTTGTGACATACCCCTCACAAGTAACTGAACAGAGACTGACTAAATTCTTGCATTTAAACCTGATAAGCTGATCTGCGCCTTGTCTAAGTAGATACATAATTGGTCTATTTTGAAATAATTCTGAAAGAACTGGTTCCTTATTGACCTGTCCTTGAGCCAAGCTGCTGATTGATTCTTTTTATAGGTGGATTTCTAATTGATCTATTTTGGAGACTTTTTTCCTCCTTCCTATGGAAGTTGTTGGAATGTTTATAGATCTTAATAATCTCTCTATCTAGTTACACATGGTAATTTGATGTTGTTGCTAGTACATGTGTGTCTTTGAACTGAAGAACTTCATAGGAAGGAGGAGAGTTTGAAAAATCAACAAAACATGGATCCCAGCTGTATGCCAAGTTTAAACAGCCCTTAATTAATCAAAGAGAATCTGCAGTAGCCCTATCAGAAAGAAGACCTAGCGGTATCATGACTGAAAGACACACCAATCAAGATTCAGCTCTCTTCAAATTGTAAGAAAACTAGATCATGACCATTCAACCGGAAAGATCCTCACTGCTCAACACAGTTTCCTGTATTCATATACAATGGAAATTACTTCTCAGATAATTGGCTTTTTTTCTCCCTATCATACCATCTTCATTATTCTTTGGCGATAGTGAAGATTTTTTGCTTTTGGTGATCATGCTGAAGACTTGGTATTCTAATTAAAAAGTTTAAGCATATGATTATTTTTAAGACACAAACATTGGATAAATAAACAATGCCTGGGAAATTGAAATGTGTCCAGATCCAAAATATTGAATTTCATTTTTTTTCATAGCCATGAGCACTCATTTTGGTCTAGTTTTGATTTAGGAAGGTATCTATTTGTGATTAGCATGCTGAAACTTGGAGTGCTTCCATGCAGAGGGGCATCTCTTATGACCAGTGAAAAGCCATTGCACATTTATTCTGTTTTCTTCCTTTCAATATTCATTGTGGTGGAAAAACTTGAGTAATTCCAAATTAAAGTTTTAATCCTCTGGGCTCCTATGACTGGGGAGGGATAATTGAACAATATAATTCTATTCATACCTTGGTGTTTTTCGTGATTGGTTCTCTCTTGGATGATTTTTAGTTCTTTGTTTTTTTTATTGTGTTTTTCACTGTGTTTTATTGGTTTAGGTTTCTACTGGATTTTTATCAGGAGTATGCACTGCATTCAGTCAAATCCAGAGTTAAATCAGAGCACCTCAGATTGATTCTGTGGCTTTACAAAGGTGGAGCTAGAATGGCATCAAATGATTGAATCTGTATTATTACTGATACATGTAGTTCAATGCTTCTGTATGCTGCAAAAAGGCAGATGTGAAACTGAAATGTATACACATACATACGTGTGTGTGTGTGACTAATAAAGTTAACTTTCAGTAAGACCTGCGGTGATCAAGGAAGAAGAGACTGGACAGCCATTTGTCCGAAATGGTGTAGGGTTTCCTGCCTGAGCAGGGGGTTGGACTAGATGACCTCCAAGGTCCCTTCCAACTTTACTACTACTATTATTATTCTTTTCCTATAGTTAAAATAATATAATTTTACTAAACATACCCAAGTTCTAACCCCCTCTCTGTAGGTTTTTAAACACCAAATTTTAAAGAAGCTTACCTCCAACTACCCTTCTCCTGTCTTTTCTTAATTTGAGAGACATGCTTACCAAGGGGGACCTTTACATGTCTTTAGTTTCACAGACATTTCCTGCAAAACAATTCTAAGAATTCATATAGGTTGGGAATAGTTTTACTACTGCAACTTTTAAAAAGTGTTTTGAAGTAGATAGGCTTTCATTATTTCTAGCAGCATCTCCTCTCCATGTGCAAATTTCATCATAAACTATTAGGCCCAATTGTGTTTTTCTATTCTGGGCACAAATTTCACTTTGGTTTCAGCTCCAAGTCAAATGGGGTAATAGTCTTTGGTTTGTCTGAGGTCAAACTAAGGTATTTTCTCAAGTACTCTTATGTGTATGAAGAGTTCTTCCTTCGATTAAAAAGTGATGGGGAGACTTTTTCTAGTTGTCTGTTTCAGACTAGACAATTCTCTAGAGCTGAATTTGGGAAAAACATCTTAATAATATGGAAGTGCTAAAAAGCCTTCACCAGTCATGCACACTGTAGCTGTGAGATGGATGTGTCACTAAGTCTCCTTGTGTTTAGTTCGCACTTTACCTGAGAATTGGTTGGAGCTGTCAAATACTTTCTCCAGTCTTGGTTCCTTTGAGACCAGGCCTATCTTAGGCTAGGTAAATTACTTTCATGGTTGTTCAGACTGTTTTGATTCAGACCAGCAAATCTTGACCTAGGATATTGATTCTTCCCAGGTTTTCATCTTTCCTGAACTTAAATATTCATTCTGTTTCATTCAGTTTGTGAATTTTCAAAAGACGTCAGAGGGGGATGTATTTTATGCAAACTATTTGCTCTGCACCCTGCACTTCTGTGTGCTTCTGTGTGACATTTTCCTTAATAGATGAGCTTTGCAAGTGATTTTACCAAATATAATAATTTCTGTGCTCAATCTATCATGTATCTGCGCTTACTTGCGCAGAAGTAAGGATTTTGGCATGTAGCAATTTTCCAGCATTTGAACATTTGAACATTCTATACTTAATGAGTTTTCACCTCCATCTATTTGTCTACACACACACACACAGAGAGAGAGAGAGATATTTATATACACACACAGAAAATGCTATAAGCTGTGCTATATATAAAAGAACCCTCATAATCTTTTGTATTAAATACGAACTCTAATAAATTCATGCTTTAGATATGTTTACATTGCTCGAGATGGGTTCAAGTACATAATTATGCATAAAAGGGGGATCTGCCATAAAATGTTGCAGTAGAACCATCCATTTCAAAGTTTCAGTCAATCACCTGTTTTCTACAATATCCCATTTCTTTCTCCTTCTTGATTTTCAGTTCCTTTCTCAACATCCATGCTCGGTCATCATGTTGAGTCACTGCCATGAGCAAGGTGACCATAGAGATGTTATATATGTATAATAGATATAAATAAAAAAATAAATATAAAATATATAAATAGGCTTTTTACAGGGATGTCCTATTATTGTTTTAGGAATTTTCACTTTAGTTCAGCTGATTTTCCTCAGGATAGTTTTTGTGTGAAATTATTGCTTCCAGATTTGCTAAAAAAATCAAGAAACAACCTCCCACTCTCTTTAGAAGAAAAATAAATTAAGGACAAGGAGCTGTATGGTTGTTTTTTTAAAATAGTAGTTAAGAAACAAAGACAGCCTTATAATGAAAAAAGAAAACTGAGAAGCACATGCCGATCAATGCTTTTCTGATTGCTGTGTGCTGTTTTCATTACTGAATCAAATGGAAGCATTATTAAAGTAAGTTATGAAAGCAAAGAGCTGTATAAAGAAGCAAATCCCCAGATGGAAAAAGAGATTGTTAGGAAGTCCTTATATTCAGAGAGCTCACTCGAGGCATCAAGAGTATTCCCACGATTTGCTTTCTCGTTCAGAAGATATAATCCATTCAGGAGACATAATTTGTTCAGAAGACATAATTTGAATAGCATGGGAATGTCCTGGAATTCTACCTGGTACCAATGGCACCAAACAATAGAGATACTTCTTTTCGTTCAGGGGTATGCAGTTAGTAGTTATCCAGATCTTGCTGAAGTAAATGTGCAGACTACCTCCCCATTGGCTGTACATGCAGTCCTCGACTTACAACCACAGATGAGTCCAAAATTTCTGTTGCTAAGCAAGACATTTGCTAAGTGAGGTTTGCCCCATTTTATGACTTCTTTGGCCACAGTTGTTAAGTGAATCACTGCATTTCTTAACTTAGTAACATGGTTGTTAAATGAATTCCTGCTTGTCAGAAGGTCACAAAAATTGACCCAGGGACATTGCAACCTTCATAAATATGAGTCAGTTGAAAAGTGTCTGAATTTCGATCACATGTCCATGAGGATGCTGAAATGGTCGTTAAGTGTGAAAAACAGTCTCAAGTCACTTTTTTCAGTGCCATTGTAACTTGAACAGTCACTAAATGAACTGCTGCAAGTCGAGGACTACCTGTATAGTAAGATCAAGGAGGCTACAGAAACCCTGTTTAGTTAGTTACAGATGCTGTATAATTCTAACCTGGTATCCTCAGGTTTGTTTGGACTGTTTACCTCTGGAAGTTGCAGCCATCTAGGACATAAACTTGGAATGGAGAAATAGCCAAGAGGGAAGAAGTGAATTCTTCCTACTCATTACCCCTTTTGTGAGGCTTTTCAGTTGAAACATGATCAAGCCAACCTGTAACTTTTTCCTTAGTTCTCCGAATTCATTGTCTCTGAGAGGCATTATCCCATGAGAAATCCATTTACCAGCACCTCTGGACATGAAGAGACTGGACAGTCATTTGTCCGAAATGGTGTAGGGTTTCCTGCCCGAGCAGGGGATTGGACTAGATGACCTCCAAGGTCCCTTCCAACTTTACTATTATTATTATTATTATTATTATGATGATGATGATGATGATGATGATGATGATGATGACATGACATGGCCACCACCTAGAGCAGTGGTTCTCAACCTGTGGGTCGGGACCCCATTTGGGGTCAAACGACCATTTCACGGGGGTCGCCAAACAACACAGTCCGCCATTTTTTCCCCTTTTCCTTAGCGGTGCTACTCCCTTTTATTCTATTGGCTTTTGAAAGCCAATAGAATAGATTCTCTTGAATAGAGTCTAATTCTATTGGCTTTCAAAAGCCAATAGGAATTGTCCAGGCTGTCTCTTCCCTGCTGAGCTCGCCAAAAGTCCCATTCTGCAAACGGTGCTGCACCAGTTGAGTAGTCCTCGACTTACGACTGGTTGAGTAGTCCTTGACTTACGACCGGTTGGGTGTCGCGGCATTAAAAAGGTTGAGAACCACTGACCTGGAGGATTGTGTAACAGAGTGCATTGCTTCTGCATCTGGAGATCCTTCAGCCATCTCATCTGGTGGATTCAGAGAGACCCATCTGTGCCTTTTGCCTCCTCCACATTTAAAAACACTCCACTTGTAGCCTTTGTTGCTTTTGGGAACATGGAGAACGCAGCATTTTTTTTTTTTTTTTTACAATTAAGCAAACTCAATGCCGAAGGTGCCATTTGGTGCATTTATACAGAGAACTGCCATAGAGGACACTGCCAGTCTTATTTAACAGATTTTTTTTTTTTTTTTGCTGAACCTTAGCTAGCTAAGTAGAGTCAGATATTTAAATTGGGAAAAGGAGAGCAATAATCTCCAAAATGATTTTTCAAAATTGAGGCAATAGGCCTATAGATGGCAAGCAAAGTTCAGTGTAACTAATGGAGTGTGCCTGCCTGTCTCCCTGTCTGTTTTCAGATCAGTTTTTGACTCCCCTAACCACCTGGCCCAGTCCCTGCAAGGTTTTTTGGGAGCTAGTTTGCTATTGGCCACTTCCTAGGGCCAAGGAGGAATGACTGGCCCAAGGTCACCCAGCTGGCTGTATAATTAAGGTGGGACTAGAACTCATAATTTACCATTTTCTAGCCTGGTGCCTTAATAATAACAGCAAACTGAATTTGGAGTACACCATCAAAAAAGCAAAATCCATTTTAGGATCATTAAGAAATGAATTATGTCAATGTCATAGGGACTTTGGAAATCAATAGTGTTTAGAATACTATTACAGTTCTGATCATCATTTCTCAGAAAGAATATTGTAGAGAAGGAAGTTTCAGAGAAGGGAATTGCTCTATGTCCTATGAAATCAAAATGGGACGTGGATTGGCATTCTTTTTCATACTTTTTCTTTTGAAAGATGTTGGGATTTTTAGCATAGAGGGAAGGAAAAGGAAGATAAGAAACAGAAAATAATTGGGAAGGGTTCTTCCACTTCTCTTGTATAATACTAGAATTGAGGATCATGAATGAAAGTGGGTGATAACGGCATTTGTGACAAATGCATGGGAGTACTTCTTCACGTAGTTCATACTTACAGTTTACTACAGTTTACTTCTTCACGTAGTTCATACTTACAGTTTACTACTAGATAATCTCTTCCAAGATAAAATTATCAACTGATGTTCATATAGGTTCACCAGCCTTATAAGCATCTAAGTATCAGTTTGTTTGGGAATATGAATGATAAAGTTCTGTTATGTTCACTCCTTGCTTACTGGAAACAATGTGCTGAACAAAATGGGTCTTAAATCCACTCCAGCATGTTCTTGTTATAGACTTAGAACTCCCTGGGCATGCTAACAAAGTTTTTATTATTATTATTGGGTGTAATACAGTGGGATCTTGATTCTAATGTACCTAATAATTGAACAGTGGATTCTAGAAATGAATTGTTAGGTAAAGGAATGAAAAAATCCCACTATGAAGACAGAGTGTGAAATTAGTCCTAAATATTTTGGGTACCTTTTGGGGGGTGGGGGGAAGGTTTACATCTAATGCTATAAGATTCTGGCTCATTAGCTCAATAATTCAAGTCATACCATTATGTCTGCAGTTTGAAAAGTTGAGTGCTGTAACCAGTGATATGACTTGAATTATTGAGTTCCTGCTTTCATGAAGGAAAAGCTGGTTATATTTATAAAACACTAATGATGCATCTTCATAATTGGCTGTGAACCTTCATTGTTACTTATCCCTAGAGAAGATACTTGATCTGGCAAGAATTATACTTTAAATGATTATTATACCTAGTGGCTTCAAATTAACAGGCTTTTTCAGATTCTTGATTTATTTATAAACATCTTATCATTAAGTAGAAAAAAATATTGCAGGTATAATTTATTAAATTTCCATCTTTTTTCTTATTTATCTTAATACTATGAGGTTTATATTACATTCATTCATTTTGTATTTATTGATATAAAAAGCAGGGTATTAGAGCAATAGTCTTCCCTATAGTGATGTATGGGTGTGAGAACTGGACATCAAGAATGGCTGATCGAAGAAGAATTGACGCCTTTGAACTGTAGTGCTGGCATAAATTATTGTGTATACCATGGAAACCAGAACAACCAACAGGCACGTGCTGAATCATATAAACCAGAAACATCACTAGGAACTAAAATCACAAGACTATATCTGATTTACGTTGACCCTGTCAATTGTGCAAATTCATTGGATAAGTCAATAATGCTAGGAATGGCTAGTGGAAGAGGAAGAGGTGGCAAGCAAAGAACTCGCTGGCTTGATATGTTCAAAGCTGATACATCTAAGAAAATGAAAGAAGTGGTGCATGACAGGGTACAATGGAGAGCACTTGCCTATAGCGTCACTAATCATGTTTATGTAGTGTACATTGAAGGTAGTTACCCTTTGAGAGCTGAATGCAATGACATTTCATTTTAATGTTGGCTGATTAGTGTACATTTAAAGTGACAATAAAGTTATTCTATTCTATTCTGTTCTGTTCTGTTCTGTTCTGTTCTATTCTATTCTATTCTATTCTATTCTATTCTATTCTATTCTAAATTGTGTAGGCCTACATCTGTAATATGATGTGAAACCTTGGGTTTAGCAGCCTAAAGAATTATCTTCAAAATACATAATGTATGTATTTTGGTGTGTAGCTGATTTTGTGTTTTTTTTTTTTTTTAGTTTTGAGGAGCTACAGAATGTAATACAATGAGTCTGAGGAAATACAAACCAGTTTGCATTGGTACTATCATTTAGGCTTGTTATATGAAATCTCTCCTTTTTACGCATAGGTTGATGCTTATTAATACAACTTTAGATTTGCTCTATGTCTTCACTTATTCACCACTAGTTATCATCACATCTGCAAACAACTGTGTAATAATTGCTAATGGGAAAAAGTTGAAACATTAAAATAGTTTGTACAGGTCATAGAAAGGTTATAGAAAGCCCCGGGAGAGAAACAGATTATGAAAAGTATGGGTTATAAAAGTAGATTGTGCAATCACACTTCTGAAATTTTAAAACCTGAAAGAAGTAAAACAGAGTCTTCAAGCAAGGAAATAATATTTTGGATGGTGTCTAAAACTGGAAGCATTGTTTTAATGATTGTTCTAATATGTTGAGGATGCAATAGAATGCCTAAATAATTTTGCTGTTTGTCTAGAAAACATTAAAGTCATAGGAAGCAGCAGATGTTGAAATAAGTTGGAAATCGTGTTGAATAGAGATAATTAAACAAATTATCTGTGACCTAATCTATAAAGAAGATCAATAGATAGAAGGAAAACACTTTTTATAAAGAACGAAAAGTCTTTTTATGTAAATAAAATTTCTATACTGTGAAACTGAAGGTGATACTTAGAATATTCATTTTTTATCAAAAGAAATCCTAATATATTATAAAATGTAAGGGCCCACTTCAAAACCTCATCCCAAGAAAGTAGGACTCTTGGAACAGTTTCTTTCCAAAAGGAACTTTTATTAGGAGAAGCTGATAGCAGGCATGATAGGCAGGATCTGAGGGTTTCCTGCTCAGATCAATAGGCTAAAAGAGTCCCAAGCAAAACCCTACCCCAATAGTTCATCCGGTCAGTTTGAATGGGCCAATCCCCAGGTGTTAGGTTTGATGTGGGGAAGGAGCTGATAACTGAGTCCTTTCCCATGCTTGTGAAGATGTTGTTGGATCTTCGCAGCTTCCCTTCTGCAGCGAGTGATAAGCCAGATGGCCGGAGGCACATTCCTTTCTCACCCCAAGATAACATCAAGAGAGAGACAGTTCAAAGAATCAGCATGCAGGAACAGCGGAAAGGATAAATTGTAGCAAAGCAGAATAACATGCCGTGGAGCCTTCCCCCTCCCCCTCGGGGAAATGGCAGAACCCGCAGAAAGTAAGAAATAAGAAAGAGACAAGATGGATCCTCCCAGGGGAAAATGGGTTCTGACAATAAACTATAGAGTACTGATTCACACACACATTCATACAGTATATACACACCTATGTTGGTGCTATATTTTATGCAAAAGTTGTTAAGCCCTTATCACAATTGAGATTTATTTCAGCTGGGAGTTACTTTGTAGCTATTTTATGAAGTTCAGAAAGAATTTTGGAAAATCCTGTTTTGCTTATAGTTAAGCAAAAGTGTTTGTTAGCCTGTAAGATCATGAACAGACATGGGAAGGATCAATACATGGTTGCAAGGAAAGAGGATTGTTTATGCAAACTTTTGTTTGACTTACGTTTGAAATGCTGATCATGTAGAGCAGGCATGTCAAATTCGTGATGTCATGTGACGTCGCGTGACATATCGGAGCTTTTTCGCCATTGCCGGCAATGGGCTGGGCGTGGCTTCGGTATGATGAAACCGGCCCGTGGGCTGGCAGTTTGACATCCCTGATGTAGAGAAAGGAGATTTTGGGACAGGAGTTACAGATGCATGTAATAATAATAATAATAATAATAATAATAATAATAATAATAATAATAATACAGTAGGAAGGGACCTTGGAGGTCATCTAGTCCAACCCTCTCCTCAGGCAGGAAACCCTATACCATTTCAGACAAATGGCTGTCCAATCTCTTCTTAAAAACTTCCAGTGTTGGAGCATTCACAGCTTCTGGAGGCAGGTTGTTCCACTGGTTAATTGTTCTAACTGTCAGGAAGTTTCTCCTTAGTTCTAGGTTGCTTCTCTCTTTAGTTAGTTTCCATCCGTTGCTTCTTGTCTTACCTTCAGGTGCTTTGGAGAATAGCTTGACTCCCTCTTCTTTGTGGCAGCCCCTGAGATATTCTAACACTGCTATCATGTCACCCCTTGTTCTTCTCTTCATTAAACTAGACATACCCAATTCCAGCAACCATTCCTTATATGTTTTAGCCTCCAGTCCCCTAATCATCTTTGTGGCACTTCTCTGTACTCTTTCTAGAGTCTCAACATCTTTTTTACATTGTGTTGACCAAAACTGGATACAGTATTCCAAGTGTGGCCTTACCAAGGCATTGTAAAGTGGTATTAACATTTAACGTGATCTTGATTCTGTCCCTCTGTTAATGCAGCTTAGCACTGTGTTGGCTTTTTTGGCAGCTGCAGCACACACTGCTGGCTCATATTTAAGTGATTGTCCACTAGAACTCTGAGATCCTTCTCACAGTTACTACTATTGAGCAAAGTACCACCTATTCTGTACCTGTGCATTTGGTTTTTCTTCCCTAAATGTAGAACCATACTTTTTTCACCATTGAATTTCATTTTGTTAGATAGTGCCCAGTGTTCAAGTCTGTCCAGATCCTCCTGTATCTTAAGCCTATCTTCTGGAGTGTTGTCTATTCCTGCCAGCTTGATGTTGTCTGCAAATTTGATGAGTTCCCCATCTATCCCTTCATCCAAATCATTGATGAAGAGCACTGGGTCCAGAACAAAGCCCTGTGATCTGCAGATAGGTGGTATTGAAAGCTTTGGGATTTAATGAGATCATTTAGGATCAGAAGTAATTCCTGTAGATCCAATAGAAAACATGCAGATGAAGGAAGCACTCTGGAATCCATTCTGAGAACTCCAAGGATTTACTAATTTATATTGACTTTCAAATGGCAGTAATTACTTTGCCTGTATCTGGAACGTCATTTGGAAACAGTATAGTATTGCAAATCTCCTGCACCAGTTTATTGTCAAACCACTGCAGGTGGAGCATGCTAAAAGGGGGCTTCATATGCATGGAGAAGAAGGGAGGAAGGTTGCTACTGTGAGGAGTGGGAATTGCCCTTGCCTTCTGTTTATAACAATGAACCCTTTGCTTACATAAATGTGAAGTCTGCACACTTAAGTAACTATGCTTTTGAATGTGATTGCGATGCTATCATTAGAGGAGGATTCCTCTAAAGAATGCAACATCTTGTTCCAGCATCAGAGCTGTTTTGCAGCTTTTGAATCGTTGTATATGTTTATTTATTAAGGAAGAAAACAGATATTTTTTCTTAAAGTAAAGGCTGCCAAACAACTGTGTTCCTTTGTCAAGGCAACTTATTATTGTACAGCTACATTAAAGCTGCCAACATGTTTCCTAGTGTAAAGAAAGAGGAACAAATCTTGCCTATACAACTGTATGAATTTTAACTGCTAACTTTAAAGAACTCATTTTTCAGTATTCATTCCTGAGAATATTAAGTGAGATTTGACTGCACTTCTTCCAGGAACTTCAATTCTCAGATTTACAGAGAAACTATCAAAAGGATATATTCTGTCAATTTTGGGAAGTAACCACAAACAGCTCCAATCTCCAGTGGCTCTGTTTTGTGCCAGGGACATGTTTGCAATTTCAGACTATCATGATGCCATCCCTGAATGGCTGCGAAGGAGACCTGGCTCATCTCTAAGGAAACAACTTCTCCATTAAGCGTATCTCATTTATTTGTTTATCATATTTATGGGGCGGCTCGTCTTGCCATATGTTTTGATCCCACAAAACATAACAGAATGTCTGGTTTTAATGCACAGTTGCCAATACGCTGCATTGCACAACCACATTTTCAATGATGAGAAGCAAAAGCCAACGAATGTTCCCCAGATTATGTCTAAATGGTTGTGTTCTGCAGTTGCAATTGATCTAGAAATATATGTGTGTGTGTGTGTGTGTGTGTGTGTGTGTACAATTTGCCAAATGTCAAATTCTTGCAGAATAAAATCATTATGTGCCCCCTCCTCTTCTTTTGACTTTCATTTACTGATCAATTTAAAAACTAATTAAGAGTACCATCTTTATTACAACAGCATCAACTCTTAAGGTAATTTAGCCTTACTACAGCAGTAATTCATGATGAAATGGATTTTTGGATTAGGTATAACATGATATTTTTAATATTACTCGCTTATCTTTTTCAAGATACTCTACAATACATGGAGCAAATTATCCATGTTGATTCTCAATTCCACTGTCAAAGAGATTATGAGTAAATGTGAATGGTCTCCCAAAATCTGAAAGATGATATGCTGAAGAAAGAAAGGTTTATAAATAAGTGAAATAAATATTGACATACATGTTTTAGTTACAGTAGACCATACCTACAGAGAATAGAATAAATAGAAAAATAGAGTCTGTCTAGAGCATAAAGGTTTAATTTAAGAACGGATTAGTTTGCAGTGCCTTCAGGTAACTTCCTGTTTTTTCCAGGAGAATGAATATATATATATATATATAATTAGTTTTTAAATTGATCAGTAAATGAAAGTCAAAAGAAGAGGAGGGGGCACATAATGATTTTATTCTACAAGAATTTGACATTTGGCAATATTCTTTTTCCCCTTCTTTGAATAGAAAGTTGAAATGTCAAAATATTTCATAAAAGAGTGCTTTGCAAATGTCTTCATTTGGAAGTAACACCATGGGAAATGTCAGGAATTTCAGTCATTATTCACACTGTGTGTGTATGTGTGTGTGTGTGTATGTGTTTTGTAAAAATTTCAGGGTGACTTTTTTGCTTTTAGAATTATCACTAACAAATGCATGCATCTCTTTAAAATTTACCCTTTCTAGATGATAAATGTGGTTTCAGTGAAACTACATTTTAAATACAACATCTGCTTAATTCAAGTTCAATTTCTCGGTATTGAAATTAGATCATTTAAACTGTTGCGCGTCTGCATTAAATTAAGTTTTAAAACTAGAGGCTTTCTTTTACCAGAAGCCAATACATTAGTCAGATGGGGGTAAAAGACAAATAGCATAGAGATGAACAACTGATACCACCTGCCATCACCCAATTTCATCCAGTGACCAAGCGCATTGCAGAATCACCGGAACCTATACTGGATTTTATGAGATCTGGCATGAGAAATCATAAAATTTTGTCTTTTTATTACCATTTTGTATGTCTTCAGTTTTCAAAATGGCCCTACGTGGCTTGATAACACACACTGATAAACTTGCAGATAAAAATCACATAACAAACAATAACAATACAATAAAAGAAAGCTCCAATCTCTTAGAAAAAACTCCATTTGTGTCCTATGGAACACATCCCAAAGACTCTGAAAAATAAGAAGGGGTGGGGTGGGGTATTCCTGCTTTTGAAAAAGACAAGAAAGTGTCTATATTGTGGCCTTTGGAAGGAGCTATTCCGTAGAACAGGGCTGCTATCAAGGACGACTGCCTCCATGCTTCTCTTCCACCAGCTTCTTTGAAGCATCTTCCATCTCTATTTGGTTTTCAGAAATAGGCTACTGATGCTATTATCACTGATCTCTGTATCTATTACAGCTTCATACTTTTTCTCCTCTATTCAAATGCATGCAGGGAAATAAAATCAACAAAGCATGCAGTTTCCATATAGGAATGGAATTATGTCATCAGTCTATCTATACAATGAATTCATTAAAACACCATTGTACGTTCTTGTCACTTTAGAAAACACAATGAATTAAAAAAAAGGCTTTACCTTGTTAATATACCTCAGCCCATTTTATCTGCATAGAAAACATCTGGTGTAGTACATTCTTTTATCTTCTTGTTTATTGGTGATTCTTAGATAATACCATAGCATTTTACGGAATAGTCCAGCCAAAACTAATGAATAAATCATCATCATCATCATCACCACCACCACCACCAGCATCATCATTATTTTAGCATTGTCTATTGCAGCGGTTCTCAACCTATGGGTCGCGACCCCATTTGGGGTCGATCGACCATTTTGCGGGGGTCGCGAAACAACGCGATCCGCCATTCCCCCCCCAGGGGGCGCCGCCGCGCATGCACGCCGCTCATGGGGCCGGCGCCGTGCATGCACGCCGCGCATGGGGCCGGCGCCCACATGCACGTTGCGCATGGGGCCGGCGCCGCACATGCGTGCCGCACATGGGGCGGTGCCACGCATGCGCACCGCGCCACGCATGTGTGCCGCGTCCGTGTGGCGGGGTCGCTGTCACACGAAGATTGAGAATCGCTGGTCTATTGGATCCACTGCAGGATGAAGGCCTCTTTTGCATGTTTCCAACCTATACAGTCCTGAGTTTTCTTTTACCAATTGGGCCCATGGGCCCAATGAATAAATATATAGATAAAATGCAGGCTGCCTGCCTCAAGGAAATTACAGTGACTACATTTAATTTCATTTCTATTAGAAGATCCATGGAGAAAGATAATAGCATTAAGACTGTGCGGTGCTTTGGATATAATTGGTAAGAGATGTTTGGCATACATAGGAGTGCAGATCTAGCACTTGATGAGATTTCCTAAATAAGCTTTGTTTGCAACTGTATAATCTTAGAAGGTGATGGCTTTCTTTAAAGTTTGCAGACCTCTGCAACCTTTGAGCTCCCATTGAATTTGGAAGCATCTTTTCTCAACTGAATCCAAAATTTTGCACGATTGTAAGTTTGATTCCAGATATGCACATAATGCTAAAAATCAGAAACAAACTGGTGTACAGGTAATCCTCAACCTACGATCACAGTTGAGCCCAAAATTTCTGTGGCTAAGCAAGACAGTTGTTAGATGAATTTTGCCCAATTTTACGACTTTTCTTACCATAGTTGTTAAGTGAATCACTGCAATTGGGAAGTTAATAACGTGGTTAGTAAGTGAATCTGGCTTCCCCATTGACTTGGCTGGTCAGAAGGTTGCAAAAGGTGATCACATGATCTCAGCACACTGCAACTGTCATAAATATGAACCAGTTGCCGAGCATCTGAATTTTGATCATGTGACCATGGGGATGCTGCAGTGGTTGTCAGTGTGAAAAACGGTCATAAGTCCTTTTTTTCAGTGCTGTTGTAGCAATAGCAATAGCACTTAGACTTATATACCACTTCACAGTGCTTTACAGCCCTCTCTAAGTGTGGTTTACAGAACCAGCATATTGCCCCCAACAATCTGGGTCCTCATTTTACTGACCTCGGAACTATAGAAGGTCACCTTGAGTTGGTGAGCCTTGGCAGTTGGCAGTAGCAGAAGCAGCCTGCACTACTGCATTCTAACCACTGTGCCACCATGGCTCACTGAACTGTCACTAAATGAATGGTTGTAAGTCGAGGACTACCATATTGAGCAGAATGTAAAAAAGTAAAAACTTGTTCACCTTTTAAAAAAGTGTATGTGTAGGAAATAGGAAATCTAATGCACTATATATACAGGCTAGTTGTATTTGTTGTGCCCTGAAGCTTCCATCTGAATCATTTCTTAGAAAGCAGAAAAACAAATCTTAACATCTGCTATATAATGAATGAGCATGCATTTACTTGGATGACTCTTTTCTTATCTATGGAAAATTTCTAAGGATCACTGGAAGACAAATGTTTTAAACAGTCAAATGTGTTCAATAAACCTTTTAAAGCTATAGTGTGAAAACTGATACCAAGGAACAGGCTTTTTGAAACATATTTTTGTTAATTCCTTGTTTTCCATTAACATATCTTCCTCAAAGACAGTAAATTATTCTTGATTTATCTGGTCAAATTCATACTGTAATATTTACTCTTTCTTTGCCAAAGCTAGATAGATTTAGTTCATATTTAGCAGTGCTTGTTCATTAACGCTATCACATTTTTTTTAACTTGTAGACATGCTATCTCATTGAAGAAAGGTATAACTTTACTTAAACTATTTAAAATATGTATCCTGAAGATTAGACTCAATGAAACAAATGTACTTAAGCAGTAATCCTTTTGTAACAACATGTCACTGCTCTGGGTTATTTTATTCTTGCTGTGTGTTTTGCAGAATACTGTCTCTTCATATTACTCATAAAGTTGTTCTGATGTTTTACAGCAACTATACTGGGAAGGGAGTAGAACAGAGTTCCCCAACCTTTCTGGCTTGGTGACCCGGAAGGAAAGGAAGCAGCAAGGAAATGTTTGCATGTGCCGCCCGCGCATGCATGCGAAAATGGGCCCATGCACGACGATAGTGCTAGCGTCTGTGTGCATGTGCAAGTGGGCTGCACACACCAATGGTGCATGCACTGGCACCTGTGCACATGCACAAACAGACTGTGGGTGCCCCTGTGATACTGGCGGCAGTGCTAGTGTCCCCACACAGGTGTAAATAGGGCTGCTAGTGCCCACACGGTGGTGCTACCATGAGTGGGCAGGGTTCGCCAGCTATTCCGGGGCCTGGTGGCCAAGAGGCCACAGCCCAGAACCAGGCCACGGACCATAGGTTGGGGATCCCTGGAGAGAAAGCTAGGGCAGAGGTACAAACCATGTTAAGAAAAGGAGGGGGTGCTAAAAGACTCAATTTCCCTAGGATTGCATGGAAGCTACAGCTTTTCAGATTTGTCCATCTCTCATAATGGTTGGGGCCGGGGGGGGGGATGAGTTGTAGTTCTGAAATGTAAGGAAGAGTTGCAGATTCCACACAAGCATTGGGCAAGAGAGAGTTATAAAATGTTTTCACACACAGGCAAATGGGGCATAGTGAAAGAACACAAAGCACTCTGATGGCAGACAGCACAGTGTCAGGATTTCAGAGTCTTCCTATTTCAAACTCTCAGCACTATATCTAAGTTTTTGCTTAATTCAGTGTTAGATTCCCACAGTCTCTTACTTCTGTGTCTGAATTAATAGACGAAACTAGCTCCCCATTTGTTTTGGCCTCCTTCATTAATGGGAGGCTTCATTCTCCCAAGCAGATAGCTATTATATATCTGTAGATAAAGATTCTCAGCTAATAGGAATTAAACAGCTTTTATACCACTGGCCAATCTTTATACTGTAAGTTAGTCCAGTATTGTGCTTTTTCACAAACAGGTAAGATTAAAAATGATGATGGTTCTTCTGATTCTATTGCATCTATAGTTTTTCTAGCTGCTTTCCCAATCTCTAGATACAATAAATAGGAAGCTGGATCTTGGGGTGAGCATTATATGAATAGAATTGCACAATGGCATTTGATGTTGTTTACATTATAGTTTCAAGCACTGTAAAACTTTTATCAGCCTAATAAGCAAGTCATAATTTATACTGCTTTCCGTGCCATAGGAATATTGCTGCACATGTGGTTTTCTTATGGTTTTCCTCCATGAGATGTCTGGATTGCTTTGGACCCAGAGCTGAGTTCTTCATGATAGAAGATACGTAATTGGGTGGCCTAATATTTCCAGCTTGAAATTTGTAATGCTGTATCCACTTTGTGTATTTGCCATGGATTTGTACATGGTTGATGGAACAAACTCATTAATGCATTCAAAGTACTTTAGGGCTATCTTTATGGCAAGGATAATTTATGCAGGAAGGAGTGATTCTATATCTACCACTGGTGATACACTGGGTATTGAGCCTGAAAGAGGTTAAGGGACACATAAATAGTCTGGCATTGTGGTCTGGACTAATCACTTTGCATCATTGGGAACATTTTAAGATGCATTCTTTGCATGCAAGCTTTGGAACGTTCTGTTTCCCCAAGTGTTTTAGGATGATCCACAAATAATTATAAAAATATTTTGGCAGTCCAGTAAATTCTCTCAAGACTGCATTGGGCACATCTTTAAAGTAGATCTCATCTTTTGAAGCTCTTCAATATTCTTATGAAGTTGAGCCTGTAGGAAAATGGGAATAATACAATTAAGAAATAGCTTAATTCAGAAGTGCTTCCAATGGTGTAAAGAAGAATTGAAAAGAAATTAAATTCTGTGTCAATACTTGATTGAATTAAAGATTGTTAGAAGTAAAAGGAAGGAATATAAAGTTGATTTCCTGGATAAGGTTAAAATAAAGTCTTTTTTTTTTTGCAAATTTCTGGCAACTCTTTATGGATTTCTTTGCTGACCCCAGGGTTGAAAAGTTGATATTTTATGGATTTGCTTATAGTTAAGGGTGGAATATGAGATGAAGAGATGTCTGTTTAATTTTATAGAGGGTGAAGAGTTGTTAAATTTCTTTACACATCTTGTGATGAATGTGGAAAATCATTTCTTTATATATTTCTTTTATTTGTATGATATATTTCTATTTTTGTTCCTGTACTTTTTTGTTTTTCCTTTCCATTTTTCCCTTTGTCTAAATTTAGTTTGCATTAGTTTTTAACATTGTAATTAAATTTTTATTAAAAAATTACACACACACACACACACACACACACACACACATGTCATTCCACAACAAAATGTTGTTGGTTAGAAAATGGAAAGCCAAAACTCCAAGAAATATGTAGGACAAATCAAATAAGTATGGATGAGATGGAGGCACTGGAAGTGTTCTGGATTTATTAGACATTGGGGACATTTAGATACAAATAAGCCTCATGTAAAAAAATAAAAATTCCATTTGAACTGGCATGAAACCAGAATGTGCTGAGTAATATTACAAGAGTCCAATTTAATTGATCACAGGGATAAAGTTATTGAATATTTAGACTCTTGGGGATAAATGTAAAATATTTCTGTGCAATTTTTATTTTGACTGCAACAGTTACAGGTTATTTATTTTCTGGCTTTCTTCACTTTCATGCCTCATTTTCTTACTTTTATATCATGATATCTCCCATCAAAAGTGTGGCTTTCAGCTACAAAAAAGTTATTTAATCCCACTATGCAAGCTCCCTGTGTTATTAAAAAGGGAATTCTAATCAATAAAAATTTAATTTTGCATTTGTGTTACTCAGAAAATAATTCTGTAATCTGAGTGTATTCATTTAGAAAATGAATCTTAGATCACATCTGAAATTAAGGCATGTTATATCATTCCTTACTAAAAAAAACCCAGTCTGCTTAAACATTTTCCTGAGAACGCAACATTTTGCAGAGGTACTTATGAAAAATGATCATCTCTACTTTAGGTCATGTAGATTGTAAATAGAATTTGAATATTTTTGTGTTTATCTGGAAAAGATCAGAAATACTTCCTGAGGGAAATGTGGGAAAAGCACAAGACGATAAAGAAAAATAATGTGTTAGTTAACATTAAGTAATATTATTACTGAAATATAAAAAGCAATGTGTAGAAATTGATGATACCATCTCGATTTCTTTCCGTGCCTTTACTCAGGTTATCATTTATTTGGAAATGGCAACCTACAACTTGAAACTGGAAAGAAAGAGAGTTGGCTAGGTATGTAATGACTTAGAAAAGAGACTTAGGTTTAGCACACAACTGATTATTTGATAAGCCAGACTAATTCTTGCTCAAAACAAAGTTCTGGAAGGTTTTTTCTTTTTTTTACTCTGCAGGCAAAGCTTAAATCTCTTTGTGCTCAAGGAAAAGAAAGAGAGAAAGAAGGTTCTCAAGATAAATCATAATTTGGTTTAATCGTAATTCATTGAACAAATAACAAGCAGCAGGGCGAGGTTCAGAAGAAGCAAAATGGCAGGTGTGGCAATGGAATCAAAGTTTCCCCTCTTTTGTATGACTATCAAAAGTGGTGCCTTGATTGTGACACTATGACTCCCAGGTTGCCTGTTTTCATCCCCCTATGGATACTGTTGGCTCATCTATATTTTGGAGCAAGCCAGAATCCAACAGACTACACTATGATATAGCATATGAACCCACTGTATCTATGACTTGTCAGTTCTTTACAGATGTTATATACATAGATGGAATGGAAGAAGAAAAGCAGGTTATGTCTTGAGATTGGGATTTGCAGGATTCATAACCATTGCTAATAAATATCTTGAACAATAGTTTCTGAATAGTTTTTAAATTCAGCCTCATGTAGAATGTGCTACTGTAGTTTAATCAGTTGGCAGAAAGGACGTAAGTTACTATAGCTAGGTAAGGTCAGGTCAGTTTCTAGCTAGGAACCACATGTCAGTGTTAATGAATGGGACAATAATTTTATCCTGCCCAAGTGTGTCTATGGCAGATTTGAGTCAGTGAAGACATAAATTTAATTTATAATTCAACATATAATAGTTGAATTACTCAGTTATGTGTAAATCTATAGGAAGTGTAATTAATTAGAGAAAAAGTCTATTAGATTGTTCTGTTTTTTAATTGTCAGGGATATAATCAAGATCATGTGCAGTGTTAATACCATTTTATAATGCATTGGTAAGACCACACCTGGAATATTGAATCCAGTTTTGATCACTACCATATAAAAAAGATGTTGAGACTCTAGAAAGAGTGCAGAGAAGAGCAACAAAGGTGATTAGGAGACTGGAGACTAAAACATATAAAGAATGGTTGCAGGAATTGGGTATGTCTAATTTAATGAAAAGAAGGGCTAGGAGTTATATGATAACAACGTTCCAATATTCAAGGGGCTGCCACAAAAAAGAGAGGGTCAGTGTATTCTCCAAAGCACCTGAAGATGGGACAAGAAGCAATGGATGGAAACTAATCAAAGAGAGAAGCAACCTAGAACTAAGGAGAAATTTCCTGACAGTTAGAACAATTAATCAATGGAATGACTTGCCTCCAGAAGTTGTGGATGCTCCAACACTGGAGGTTTTTAAGAAGAGATTGGGCAACATTTGTCTAAAATGGTATAGAGTTTCCTGTTTGAGCAAGTGGTTGGACTAGAAGACCTCCAAGGTATCTTCCAACTTTGAAATTCTATTATTCAGTTTCCTGAAGATTTCTAGTTACACAACATGCAATTATCCTTATATTTTAAAAAAATTCACATTTCACTGCTGCACAAGAGTTTTTAACTCCAACGCATAATGTGATTCTGGTTTTTCTAGTGGCTAATAAATCTGTTAAAAGCAAAGGTATTGCATGAGCCTGAATTGGGCTGCAGACATCTGGTTTAAACAGCTGCCAGAGCTCTGGGTTCTGGAAGCATGCCTATGTGCCTCCTTCAAATGCTGCTGCTATGGTTTAACAAGGTAAAGTTGCTGACAAATTGAGTCTGACTCCTGGTGATTATATTGATTTATGAATCTATATAGTTTTCTTGGCAGCAATACAGAAGAAGCTTGTCACTGTGTTCTCTCTTCATACTTTAGCTCAGTTTATCTCAACCTTGGCAACTTTATGATGTGTGGACTTCAATTCCCAGAGTTTCTCAGCCAGCATGCTGGCTGGGGGATTCTGGGAATTGAAGTCCACACATCATAACATTGCCAAGATTGAGAAACACTCATTTAGCCTATAGCCCAAGAATTTCTTAGATAACTTCCATCCAAGTACTTACTAGATTCAGTCATACATAGTTTCAAAGCCCAGACAAAGTTGGCTCTGTACCAAGTGTCTGCTGAACTCAGCTCCATGGCAACTTGTGCTATCTGTGCTGCTATGTTGCCTATTTCCTTTTCCACGAAAGAGACAAATAACTTTCCTCCTGTCCCAAGAAGACAACAGAAATGGTTGCACAAATCATAGCGAGACCATACCAATCAAGAGAGGCCTGGAAGTCGTAGCCAATCCTGGTAGTATTTTCTTCACCAGGAATGTTGGGAGTTGTGGTCCTAGCTTTATCACTAATAGAAATCTACACTGGTACAGTCTGATCTCGCTGTTGTCTTTCTTATCAGGTGAATTGTTAATAGGTGATTTGCTGGGGAAAGAGGTAGCAAAGGCTATAGGAGGCGCCAAAGTAGTCATTTTTCAGGTATTTGCAATCTTTTGTGATTATTTGAATCATGCCCTTGGCAAAAAAAACCCTCATATTTTTGTATTATCTGCAATAGCATTATTATTTCCAGGAAATATTAACTCTGCCAGATTCTGAGTTTTAGGAAGACTGCTGGCAGACTTCTTTTATACTTACTTTTTAAATGTGTTTTTTTGCCCTTGTATTTCATAATTGGTTTTCAACAATTTGTTATCAATGGTTGTCTTCATGTTTTTATGACACAGGAATTGGTTTCCTGTTTCTGAATCAACCTCCATCAATTTTCGGAATGATACTACAACCTTTCTCCTAATAAATAAATAACTATGTAGACACAGCTATTAGTGTTGACCTTCAATCATAAGAATTTGTTTCATTTTATTTCCCTATTCCACTAGGAATAGAAAGATGGCAACTGCAAACAAAACAAAAAAGGTTGAGATGAATTAAGATCTTATAAAAAGATTGTACATAACCTGAGGAAGAAAAAAAATAGTAGAGATTGTTAATTTGAATTAATCCCAATTTATATATATTGTTGCCATTTTAAAAACTGCATAAATGTGTATGCAGGTAATCCTCGGCTTACAACAATTCATTTAGTGACTGTTTGATGTTACAACTGCACTGAAAAAAAATGACTTTTTCACACCTACAATCATTGCAGCATCCCCATGGTCATGTGATCAACATTCAGATGCTTGGCAACTGACTCATATTTATGACGGTTGCGGTGTCCCAGAGTCATGTGATCCCCTTTTGCAAGCAAAGTCAATGGGGAAGCCAGATTCACTTAACACGTTGTTACCAACTTAACAACTATAGTGCCAAGAAATATCATAAAATGGGCCAAAACTCACTTAACAAATGTCTCACTTAGCAACAGAAATTTTGGGTTCAATTGTGGTTGTAAGTCAAGGACTCCCTACACACACTTATGAATCTTACATATTTATTTATTTATTTATTTATGAGACTTATATACCGCTTTAAGTGCAAGCACTCTCTTAGCGGTGTACACCAGTAAGCAATGTATATATATATTTACATTGCCCCCAACAATCTGGGTCCTCATTTTACCTACCCCGGAAGGATGGAAGGCTGAGTCAACCTTGAGCCGGTGAGATTTGAACCTCTGACCTGCTGAACACAGTCAGCTAAAGTGGCCTGCAGTACTGCACTCTAACTGCTATGCCCTGCTGGATGGGGTTTGTTTTTTTTTGCTTCAGTGTATATATGTATATACTTCTGTAATCTTAATATGCTACTTGATATATATGAAGCAACCTGTTTCCCTTCTTTTTTTAATGAGATTTTTATTCTCTTTTCTGGGCTAGTGGTTTAGGTTTGGCTCTTTTATTATTTGGGGTCATTCCAGGACTAAGACTGTATTCAGTTGTATGTGGTATGGTGACAACAGCACACAAAAAATTGGGTCACTAAGAAAAAGTAGATTGAACCAAAAGGAAAACTAGACAAATGATTTAAATAACTGAATTAGTCAAATAAATATTCTGGCCTTATTCTAGGTAATCAGTGTTACAGAGATACAGACAAAAATTACAAAGACAGAAAAGCGTCTTTTCATTGTACTTTGCTTGAAATGGAAGAGAAATAGTTTCAAACCATGTGTTTAAACACACACACACACACACACACACACACACACACACACACAAAATAGTCACCACTTCTCCAAAAAGTGAATCTGGTTGCATTGTCACAGCATGCTTGGCCTACTTACTGAGTTAATCTATTTGCTGGGGTTGCAAAATATGTAGAAAAACAAACTCACCCAAGATAATAATAATAAACTCACTAAGTCATGGAAGGACTGACCAAGGTTAAAATGAACCAAGATTAGCATGATATTTTAGGGCAACCTCTCAGCTTTAAACTGAATTGCTAAAGTGAATTTCATGAACATGTATGTATCTTGGATTCCCGTACATGTGTGCCAAAAAGTAAACTCTGTGAGCACAATGTGATTTATACATAGATTGGTAAAAAAAAAAAGTGCAAATGAGGTTTGCTTTCCATTGCCTTTAATTTTTTTCCTTTCACACTCCTATGTTCTTTCCTGCTTCTGATACCCAAACTCTGCTGGGGTTTGTCTCTGTGTTTTGTTTCTTCTTCTTGAAGGGTCAAAAACTTCTCATTACGGTTGCCATAGCAGAGATGGTATGCAGAAAGACTAATCTAACAATGTAAATCCCTTCATTAAAAAATTAAATTAAAAATGAAAATGAAAACCTTGTCCTAAGCTGCAGTATTAGGACTGTAATTAGCAGAAGAACTACGACTTTGGAAGAAACCAGGCAATGAAGAACATAAAAAAAATGGAGCCTGCAGTGAAGAACTCAAATAAAGAATAATCTTGTTTTTATTTACCTCCT
The DNA here is from genome assembly GCF_016545835.1 of Crotalus tigris. NCBI lineage: Eukaryota > Metazoa > Chordata > Lepidosauria > Squamata > Viperidae > Crotalus > Crotalus tigris. The sequence continues at coordinate 301,661 of NW_024096616.1, read as the reverse complement.
TATTCTTCCACCCTTTATTTTTTTGTTTCCCACTCTATTGTGCTTACTGGGCATGTTCAGTCATGAATTTACCTGGCTGGGGCTGATTAAAGCTACATTCTGAGAATTGAAGGGATACAGGTTGCTGTCTCTTGGTTTAGTCCAGGGGTAGGCAACTTGGCTCTTTTATGACTCGTGGACTTCAACTCCCAGAATTCCTGAGCCAGCATAGCTGGAAGTCCACGAGTCATAAAAGAGCCAAGGTTGCCTACCCCTGGTTTAGTTCAAGGGCATACTCAACCTGCAAAGATGAAGGGACATATCATAGAGGAGTGGCATCCTTAGAGGAGGAAAATGCACACACTCATTCTTCGTTGGTTCTGCAAGCATTTTCTGGCTGCTGAATTGAGATTATGGATATTGTAGTCCTCATATTTGAAACTCAAGTACTTTGGCCACCTAATGAGAAGGAAGGTCTCACTGGAGAAGAGCCTAATGCTGGTAAAGATTGAGGGCAATAGAAGAAGGGGATGACAGAGAATGAGGTGGCTGGATGGAGTCACTGAAGCAGTAGGCGTGAGCTTAAATGGACTCCAGAAGATGGTAGAGGACAGGAAGGCCTGGAGGAATGATGTCACGATGGGGTCACAATGGGTCGGACACGACTTCGCAACTAACAACAAGAAGTCCTCATATATCTTGTTAGGGGGGGTTGTCTTATAATCTTGCTGACTCCAGTAAATAGTTGAGCAGACTCATGTCAAATATGCATATTTGATAACACAAGTTATCTTCCAATCCTGTAATCCACATGATTTTAATCTTCTATGGATCATGAAGAGGGGAAGGTTTCACTGCTTATGTTTATATATTTATTTCTTTGTTAGTCATGTTAAATCCCCTCTGGGTTGAAAGGCAGGAGATAAATCAAATGTGTAGTAAGAAATCAGTTCTTGAGGCCTAGACATACTGATTAACTTTTCATCATATTTAGATTATATGAGGCAACACGCCACCCCTGTCCTATATGTTTATGTGTATGCATTTGGAAGGAAAGAAGATATATCAAACTCTAAACTCAACCTATAACCCAATAGAATCAAAAGTAATCAAACTTTACAGACTTCCATAGTTCTTTGAACTGAAAAATGAAACATAATCTTTCCCATTTCTCATATTTATACTCACATCCCTAATAGGGGCAATTTCTCAGCCTATGTTCTGAACTGTTTTTGGAGGGTACTTATAATCAGAATAGAGCTGGAAGGAATCTTGGAGGTCTTCTACTAGTCCAGCCCTCTGTTCAAGCAGGAAACCCTATATCGTTTCAGACAAGTAGCTGTCCAGTCTCTTCTTAAAAACCTTGAATGATGAAGCACCTACAATGTCTGAAGGCCAGCTGTTCTACTGGTTAATTGTCCTCACTGTTACAAAGTTTCTCCTTAATTTCAGGTTGCTTCTCTCCTTGATTAATTTCCATCCATTGTTTCTTATCTTGCCTTCTGGTGATTTGGAAAATAAGTTACCCCCTCTTCTTTGTGGTGGCCACTCTAATGCTGGATTCCTACTATCATGTTGCTCCTAGTCCTTCTTTTCTCTAGACTGGCCATTCCCAAATCCTGCAACTGTTCTTCATATGTTTTAGGCTCCAGGCCTTTAATCATCTTAGTTGCTCTTCTTTGCACTTTTTCCAAAGTCTCAACATCTTTTTTTTTAATGTGCGGACCAAAACTGGATGAAGTATTCCAGTTGTAGTTTTACTAGGGTTTTATAAAACGGTACGAATACTTTGTGTGATCTTGATTCTATGCCTCTGTTTATACAATCCAGGATTGTATTAGCTTTTTTGCCTGCTGCCGCACATTGCTGACTCATGTTTAAGTGATTGTCCACTAGGACTCCAAGGTCCTCTTACAGTTACTGTTTTCGAGCCAGGCTTCACCTAATATGTACTTGTACCTTTGGTTTTCCTGCCCAGGTGTAAAACCTTGCTTTTCTCCACATTAAATATTATTTTATTGGATAGGGCCCATTGTTCAAGTCTGTCAATTATTTATGGGTAATGTTTCTCAACTTTAGCAAAGATGTATGAACTTCAATACCCAGATTTCCCCTACATCTTAAAGTTGCTAAGTCTGAGAAATACTGTTTGTAAGCTATAACAGTGAAGAAGGCAGAGCAGTAGATGATGAAGCTGATTAAAAAGAATTTAGTTGCAGAACTAAGGACAGCTCCTAGTAATGTTTAAGCCTCTACAGGTAGTCCTCGATTTAGGGACACAATTGAGCCCAAAATTTCTGTTGCTAAGCAAGACAGTTGTTAAGTGAGTTTTGCTATATTCTGGAGATGGAAGAGCACAAGTTTGTGAGCACAAGCTCACAAATATATGTGTGTTATATGTGTGTTTTTCTTCCTGAATGAGTTCTGAATATATTGAGCTATCAGTATTGATATATTTCTGTGGTGACCCATTGGGACTTCCCATGTTCGAGATGCTTAAAGACGTCACTGAAATCCATACCCTATCCCCCCCCCTTTTCTTGAAAGATTTTTTTCAGTCCCCAAATGGAGGGACTGAATGTTTGGGATTGCATTGGAACACATTTGGAAAAAAATTGGGTGGTTTTACTAATAATCAGGTATTGATACAGAATAGCTTTTTAAATTCCTTTCATTGGCCTTGTCAATTTGTAGTCCACACACAATTAATCCAAGCTGTAAATTTTCAGTGCATCTCAAACATTTATAAAATAACTGTGCATGTAAACTGGGGATAATCCATTGTATATTGCACCTGTAAAGGCATCATGTAGAAGACACACTCTTCTTCCCCTTCTCTTAGGATATTTCCAGCTGATTGTCAGCATGCATCCATAACAACCACACATTTATCTCATAGAATTTCTAATTATTGTAGCAGGGGGCAGCCTACAAGTCAAGACCCTTTTGGGGAAGAATTGTTGTATAATTATACAAATTACATGTCTAGATCTCTCTGAAATTAATCCCTCTGATTTATGAGTGTGTGATCTGGTGTCAATGAAGATTTAGCCTTTGGTGCATTTGCATATATCTGGATATTATCCTGGATTTCTGTAGTTTATTATGACTGCAAGATTTAGATTTCCACAATGCAAAGTTTGGAGTGTCTTTCAGTGTAGGATAAACAGATTCCAAGCTGAGTGCCAAAAGGTTTTGAGATCTACCTTCATTGGAAAGCCTAGTTCCCTTGTCACTTTAAATGTGAATTATTACTGACTGATTCAAGAGGCTTGTGCTGGCAGAGAATACTATGGTTTGGATTACAAGTTACTGGACTATCCTGTCAAACCTCTGTGGCTAAGAGTAAATTTTCCTTAAAAAAATCCAAAGACATAGCCCAGCTTTAGTCATTTTACTTAATTTGCTCAGGGTTGTTCCCTACTTTCTGTAGAAATCAAAACAAAACAAGAGATAATGCAAGGATACTTTGGGAGATATATTAATAATATGCAATGTTTTATTTTTCAGTCTTAAGGGCATTCTGCAAATGTAAACATTGGCTTTAAAAGCCTGAGTTTACAGAACTTTAAATGAAATAAAGAAAGCACCTTTCTTAAATTTAAACCTTCCTGACTGGACCCTTCCAGCCGAAAGCTGCATAAATGATTATAGTTCTAGGGCAGGGGTGTCAAACTTGCCACGTGTTGTGACGTGGCATGTTGCGATATATTGCGACTTTTTCCTCCTTGCCAGAGCTGGGGTGGGCACAGCTTCCACATCACGCATCCGGCCCATGGGCCGGTAGTTTGACACCCCCCTACTCTAGGGTAATAGTTAACTTATGATCAGAATGCAGCAGATAGTTGCAAGGTTTTATGCTTATTTTTCAGTGTTTCTTTTACACAAAAAGAACACAAAGTTGACTATTATCCAGTTTATTCCAATTTTTTGTTCTTTTGGGTAGGGCAGGAGTTTGAGAAAAATAAATAATGTGCAGTACTTTCAAACTATGTTTAGAAGTGTATGAAAGTGCATTTTGTAAAAATAAGACTGTTAATTTCATGCTTACTTCATTTAAGCAATATGCATGATTTGGTTATATTGCTATGTATTAAAGTGTTAGAGCCCTGCACACTAATCCTGCTACCAGCATTCCCCACTACCCCCTACTGAATGTGACTAGAAACCTCTATTCCAGAGTTCCCCAAGGTGGTCGACCCTCAAGGGACTATGCAAAAGATCAGTGTTGCTGTTGCTATAATTATGATTATCCATAGCATTTATTCAATTATTTTCATGTAGCAGAATTCAATCTGAGTCAGTCACTGACTATATGTTTATTCTGTCTAAAATCTGCAGTGGGTAGTTCCAGGCATAGTATTTATATGGTGTCTGGCTGTATATAGTTTTTAGTTGTTAATTAGAGTGTTAATGGTTGGCTATTAAATCACTGATTGTTGTTTCCTTGTGCTCTAAGTACCTGATAGGTTGGTGCCTATAAATCAGCACTCCTGTTGACTGACAATAAAGTGAATTTTCACATGGTAAATGTTTGGCTGTCAGTGAGCAATCTGAAACTTCACAAAGGGGCTGATGAACTGAAGTGCTTGGGGATCCCTAATCTACATGGCAACATTTTTCAAGATTCTCACTCATGCAGGAGGAGGTTCAACTTGTGTTCAAGCCATTACGAGAAGCTCTTTTACAGTCCATGTTGCTCAAGACATGGGTGGTGAGGAAAATGAAGATGCTGCTACCAAGGGCATGACAGAGACACTGCAAGCAGCTTTATGCCTCTTAGTTATTCCAGAGCACAAAGATGTAATGAAACGCCCTGGGTGGGATGTAAGCTTACCAGTTATTAAGTTGCTATAATCTAAACCAGTTTTCCAAAGAGCATGTCCTTAAGAATTCAATGGAACATTTTTCTGAGTGGTCATTTAGAAGATTGTGTCCGAAGTGAATTCAAAACCCAACAATATACAATGCAGATATAATTAAATCCAATTCCATGGGAAGAGGGGTTGCATTATTCTTGATTGAAGGTTTACTGTTAATGTGATTGTTTAAAGCATACTGATAATACTTTAATCACTATTTCCTGCAATCCTAATTTTTGATAGTTTCTTTTATAAGTATGGATTATCGAGAAACATTGTTATTCTCAGAAATGCTTGTTATCTAGCATCTGAGCCAAGAAAGGTTGTATAAAACATTGCCCTTACATCTTATTTATTACTCAAAGTGCATATATAAGACCTATAACTGGCGGTGGTGCCATTTTTATGGATAGTGACAGGAACTGTGAGACATCGGAACAAGAAGCTTGAATCTGAGGCATAGCAGGCAGTAAGTCCTGTCCAAGGTAAAAGCAGACAGCAAGGCCAAGTTTACATTTATTTCTAAATTTATTAGAAATTTATTTGAAAGGACTCATGGCACTTTGCCACATTAAAGTGAGAATATTTCATTCAATTTACTTAAATGATTAATATGGCTACCTGTCTCACAATGGTGACTCTGGGAAGTGTTCACATGTTTGAAATGCAAGAAACATGGCACACAATCTCCAGCACCCAAGGATAAAACAACCCATTCATCAAGAAACTCATCAATAGCAGCAGACCTCACTTAGGTTCCTGTCATAGATTCAGTCCCTTGAGGAAGGCTAAGAGGGTTGGGATCATCTGGATCTACAGGGAGATGCTGTTCCCTAAGGCAGCCACTACCACTCAGAAAGCATGACTCTGGATTCAAAAAGATGATTATTTGATAGAAGGGACCCAGAAGATTGCTAGATCTAGTTATGTGAAGACTCAGCTCTACGGAAAAGACTCTTAATGCTGGGGAAAGTAGGAGGAAGAAGAGAAGAAGATGACTAACAGCAAAGTAGATGGACTTACAGTGGTAATAAGTTCACTGTTGGAAAACCTGAATGTCCAGATTAGGAACAGATCTTCATGGCAGAAATCTATGTGGTCACTAGGAGTCAAGAATGATTTGATGGCACTAATGAATCAAGCAAAAACTTTTTCATTTTTTAAATGAAAGATGGCAATCTCTTTATAAATAGGGCATCTTTTGGGGCCAAACTACAAATGCCACAATTCATATTTAATTGATTTCCTTGAACTTTCATTTGCAATTTAATATTTGCAATTTATGCTGCCTGCCATCCTTCTTTTGTGCTAAAACTTGCTTACAGACGTTTGTAGCAAATTTATCTCTAACGGGCCTTATAACGCTGCATGTGTGCTGATTTCCCTTTTCAAGAAAGCTGCCATTTTCAGGTTTCACAGTGGCTCAAGGCAAGGCTCAATTAGATGTAGTGGGAAATCAAACAGTATCTCTCTTAGACCCAGCACTAAATATTAGAATGGAAATCCAGAACGAATATCTATCATAATTTTAACTAGGATGCTATGGTGCTATAAGCAGTGACAGAATCATATATCTTGGACCTAAACATAGTGACTCTCAGTTTCCATCTTTTGACCATGAAGATTTCTGTTTATACTGAATTTATAATCTGGTGTTGAACCTGGGAATTTGCTATTCAATATATATTTTGTTGAATTCAGTTCCTTACAGAAAATTCACTGTAAAACTTCAAAGGAGCTTTTTTGTTGTTGTTTATTTACAATTGAATCTCCACTCTTCTCTAGTCAACAAATCATGGCCACCTTACTGATTAAATGGTATCATGACCACTTAGTCAGTAGGCATATTACTGTGTTGGTTAATAATAATAATAATAATAATAATAATAATAATAATAATAATATCATTTGCCTGTAAGCAAAAACTGGTGGGATCATAAAATAGAGAAAGTCATAGAAAATGATAAAATTAAACTGCTCTGGGACTTCAGAATTCAAACAGACAAACACCTGCAACATAACACCCCAGACTTAACAATTGTCGATAAGAAAGACAAAAAAGTCTGGATAGTGGACATGGCAGTGCCTGGAGACAGCAGAATAGATGAGAAAGAACTGAGAAGATAACAGAATACAAAGACCTACAAATAGAAATAGAAAGACTATGGCAAAAGCAAGCAAGGGTAGTACCAATAGTAATAGGCTCCTTGGGTACAATCCCAAAACAACTGGAGCACCACTTGAACACCACTGGCATTGACAAATTCGCTATTAGTTAATTGCAAAAGGCGGCCTTACTAGGAACTGCTTCCATCCTGCGACGATACCTGTAATACCATCAAACATCCACATCTGCCTATCCCAGGTTCTGGCTAAGGACTCGATAGGTAGACAAAATGCCAAATCCAGTCTGAACATCTGGCTGACTGTGCGATGATCCATAATAATAATAATAATAATAATAATAATAATAATAATAATAATAATAATAGCCCCAATAGCAGAGGAACAAAAGATCAACTCCTAATAGACAAAATGATCTTGGAAAACTGCAAGAGAAGGAAGACCAACCTGAATGTGGCATGGATTGACTACAAAAAGGCATTTGACTCTCTGCCACATGATTGGATAATAAAGTGCCTAGAAATAACAGGAGTCAGTAGAAACATCAGAAAATTTGTGCAAAGATCGATGGCACAATGGAAGACACAGTTGCAGATCAATGGTGAGAGGCTGGGAGAGGTTAATATCAAGAGAGGAATATTTCAAGGAGATTCATTATCACCATTACTATTTGTTATTGCACTGTTTCCTCTGTCAACAATACTGAATAACTCAGGACATGGCTATCAAACATCAAAAACATCTGCCAGACTATCCTACCTGCTTTATATGGATGATCTGAAGCTGTATAGAAAACCATCATCTGAAATAGAATCGCTGCTCAACACTGTCCGTATATATAGCCAAGATATTGTAATGGAGTTTGGCTTGGACAAATGTGCCACACTTACTATCAAACAAGGAAAAATAGTGAAAACTGAAGGAATCAAGATGCCCCACGAAAATAACATTAAGAGTCTGGATGAGGAAGAGTACTACAAATACTTGGGTATCCTTCAAGCTGACAACATCAAGCACACTGAAGTCAAGAAAAAGATTAGAGGTGAATACATCAAGAGAGTGAAGAAGATCTTAAAATCCAAACTCAATGGAGGAAATACCATAAAGGCAATCAATACCTGGGCAATCCCAGTCATTAGGTACACAGCTGGAATAGTGGACTGGACTCAAGCAGAACTAAAAGCAATGGATAGGCAGACCAGAAAAATAATGACAATGAATCACGCCCTTCATCCACGCAGTGACATTGATAGACTTTATCTACCAAGGCAAATAGGTGGGCGTGGAATGCTACAAGTACATCAGATGGTTGAAGAAGAAAAAATGGCTTTGGAAGAATATCTGAAGAACAATGATGAAGATGCACTGAAATTAGTATATCAGGAAGGCTTACTGACTACTGGAGAGACCAAACTGGCCTACAAGAAAGACCAAATGAAGAACAGAATAGAGGCATGGGAAGACAAAGCACTACATGGCCAATACATTAAAAAAATAGCTGGGAAAGCAAATAATAATAAGACCTGGCAATGGCTAAGAGCAGGAAAATTGAAGAAAGAGACCGAGGGACTAATTCTGGCTGCACAAGACCAAGCCTTAAGGACAAATGCATATAAAGTCAAAATTGAGAAGACAGCAACAGACAGTAAGTGCCGCCTATGCAAAGAAGCTGTAGAAACAGTGGACCACCTGGTAAGCTGTTGCAAGAAGATTGCACAGACTGACTACAAGCAGCGGCATGACAAAGTAGCAACAATGGCGCATTGGAAGATCTGCAAAAAATATCATTTGCCTGTAAGCAAAAACTGGTGGGATCATAAAATAGAGAAAGTCATAGAAAATGATAAAATTAAACTGCTCTGGGACGTCAGAATTCAAACAGACAAGCACCTGCAACATAACACCCCAGACTTAACAATTGTCGATAATAAAGACAAAAAAGTCTGGATAGTGGACGTGGCAGTGCCTGGAGACAGCAGAATAGACGAGAAAGAACTGGAGAAGATAACAAAATACAAAGACCTACAAATAGAAATAGAAAGACTGTGGCAAAAGCAAGCAAGGTAGTACCAATAGTCATAGGCTCCTTGGGTGCAATCCCCAAACAACTGGAGCACCACTTGAACACCATTGGCATCGACAAATTCGCTATTAGTCAATTGCAAAAGGCAGCCTTATTAGGAACTGCTTCCATCCTGCGACGATATCTGTAATACCATCAAACATCCACATCTGCCTATCCCAGGTCCTGGGTAAGGACTCGATAGGTAAACAAAATGCCAAATCCAGTCTGAACATCTGGCTGACTGTGCGATGATCCATAATAATAATAATAAAGTTGGAAGGGACCTTGGAGGTCATCTAGTCCAACCCCCTGCTCAGGCAGGAAACCCTATACCATTTCAGACAAATGGCTGTCCTGTCTCTTCTTAAAAACTTCCAGTGTTGGAGCATTCACCGCTTCTGGAGGCAGGTTGTTCCACTGGTTAATTGTTCTAACTGTCAGGAAGTTTCTCCTTAGTTCTAGGTTGCTTCTCTCCTTGATTGAGTTTCCATCCATTGCTTCTTGTCCTGCCTTCAGGTGCTTTGGAGAATAGTTTGACTCCCTCTTCTTTGTGGCAGCCCCTGAGAGATTGGAACACTGCTATCATGTCCCCCCTCGTCCTTCTCTTCGTTAAACTAGACATATCCAATTCCAGCAACCGTTCCTTATATGTTTTAGCCTCCAGTCCCCTAATCATCTTTGTTGCTCTTCTCTGTACTCTTTCTAGAGTCTCAACATCTTTTTTACATCGTGGTGACCAAAACTGGATGCAGTATTCCAAGTGTGGCCTTACCAAGGCATTGTAAAGTGGTATTAATACTTCATGTGATCTTTATTCTATCCCTCTGTTAATGCAGCCTAGCACTGTGTTGGCCTTTTTGGCAGCTGCAGCACACTTGCTGGCTCATATTTAGGTGATTGTCCACTAGGACTCCGAGGTCCCTCTCATAGTTACTACAGTTAATGTTTGAAGAAGTTTTCAAAATAGTATAGTTCTATACTATAAATTACTTTATTACTTACCTATAGTTAGTAATATTGGGATCAATCCTTCAGGCTAAATCTGGGGACAATCATGGTTGGAACTTTCCAGTTTGTTGTTTGATTTCTCCGCTAACCTTCATCCAAAGTCATATGCAAAACAATCCATTCTCCAGATCATCTTCATAAGAGACAACCTGTGAGGCAGGTTGGGCCTGGAGAATGAGGGGACAAAAATCTATATGTTAAGCATAAATTTGTGAAAACAAATAAATCCATTAAAATGGGATTTAAAAATGAAAGACCCAAAAAGGACAAGTCCAAAACATTAAGTAACATTTATGAACAAAGTTACATGTTCTGTTGGAAAGGATGCACCACACGCTTCTATCTTCATGGTGGAAATTTTTTTTCCTGTGTGAGATGGGTTGAAGTGAAGAGCCTAATCACCAGTCTTCCAATCTGGGGACAGCAGCAAAATGATAAAGGGAAGACCAATTGTCTTCTAGTAGTCAGAATGATAAAATGTCCAAATATTCAATGCTTCTGGAGTTGCATCATGAACAACTCCTCCAAAATACAGGTTTTTCCTTCCAATTACACTCTCCAAAATAGTTTTTTCCTCCTCATTTTAAAATTAGTCTGAAATTACTTATATTTCCTTGCTGTGCTGCTAGTTGTAAAAAAGCAATGATAAAACTCTGAAAAGTGAAAAACAGTTATATTCACTTGTACTAATGAGGAGAAAGTGAACGTCAATTAAAGCTGAAGCTATAGCTTTAAGAAGCAGCTGTAGAAGCTAAGCAAGCTGACTTTATTATGGGTCTAGAACATGAAGCTGTGATATGAATGTTAATAAGGAGACAATTAAAGCACTTGCTGAGTGTTCAGCTAGAGGAGACACTTAATTAGTGATAGGACCTCAAGCTGTAAAACCCGGAGATGCCTGTCAATTCCAAATATGCTGGCAAATTAAAACTTTTAAGAAAAGTCACTGAAGACATTCAAAATGACCAGGTTGAGGGGGGAATATCAGTTGTGTCCTCCTCTTTAATGCAATGAGTTGCAGCCCTGATTCTGTTTTAGGAGAAATTGGTGGTGGAAAGATGTTAGTCAAGTGAGGGAATTTCTCTGGACCGAAAAATGAGAAGATGTGCACCCTTGAGCTAACATCAACAGATCTGTTTCTTTTAAGGGAATATATTTATAGATTTGACTATTGGAACTTTAAAACTTTTAGATGGCTTTGAAACTTAAAATAGAAGAGGTGTCAACAATCAGTCCTACCACCCAACACCAAAAAGAATTGTCAGAGGTGAACAGGGAGAGTTGTTAATATTCAGGAGCCTTTACTAAACCTGGTGCCCTTGTGTTTTGGCATTGCAGCTCCCAGCATGGCGGAACATTTTAAGAGTTGTACCCCTAACATACTTTGAGCGCATAAAGTTGAGTTAATCCAATGTATTATCCCAAAGGTGCTTTTTCAAAAGGCAGCTGGGCTTCCTTTATTTTTGCTTGAAGATGTTTTGCTTCTCATCCAAGAAGCTTCTTCAATTCTGGCTGAATGAATTTATATTCATTGCAGTCATCTGGTTGTTATCACTCTTTCTGAGAGTCATAGAGGCCACTTGGCAGTTTATCTGTGTCCTCAGGATCACCTGAATAGTGCAAATGGGTGTGGAACCTTCTTGCAACTCTGAAAGGACTATGTTGTAAACAGGAGATAGGTGGTGTCCTATCGCTTCCTTTCTGTTGAGAGAGGGCTGTTCAATCTTAATATCAATGGCCTCTTTGACCCGTGTTTCAAACCAGCAGTCCTCTCTGTCCAGAATGTGGACTTTGCTCTCTTCAGAAGAGTAGCCTTTGTATTTCAAATGCAGATGGGCTGCTGAATCATGTCCAGATGAGTTTGTTCTTCTATGTTATGCCGTGCGTTTGTGAAGTGTTATTTTGTTTCTCCAATGTACAGATATGTACATGTCTCATTGCATTGTACTGGTTCCATACTCATTTGCTGAAGTTCTTGGATGAGAAGCAAAAATGTCTTCAAGGAAAAACAAAGTCCAGTTGCCTTTTGAAAAAGCACTTTTGGCACAACCATGATCTGGATGACTGAGAATCTCCATTGATAATATCCAACTAATTTCCCTAGAAATATTAAAGTACTTGTTCCATTCTTTTCCCTTCAATCATCATTTCAAAAAGATGAACTTCTAAACAATATGACATGAAATCATTCACACCCATAGTTAACTCAAAAAGACCAGCAGAGATTACTGAGGTAAATGGGCATATATACTTGAAGATGTCTTGTGGTTTTACTGTCTATACAATCCCTTCATTAAGTGTCTGCTTGGTGAGCGATTAGGGTGTTGGTCCAGCACTTGGGAGACTCTCAGCCATGGCAACTCACAAGCTGAGCCAGCTAGTCACAGCCTCAATTCAAAATTCCTCACTGGGTTGTTTTCATGGAGGAAAATTGGAAGAGACAATGCTATGTCTGCTGCCTTGAGCGCATGAAGGAAAGAATGGACATCAATCAGTCAATCTTACAAACAGACAAACAACATGAATATTCAGGACAATAAAGATGGAATAACTTAATAGAGTTGAAAAATGTGCTGATTGTCAGTAAGAATTTACTAATGCCAGGGCTTTTTTTCTCGTAGAACTCCCAGAACAGAGTTTCAGCACCTGTTTTGAATGGAACCTTGTAGAGTAGGCAAGGCGGGTTGTATGACGTGTGTGAGTTCCGGCACCTTTTTTTTTTTTTTTGAAAAAAAGCACTGACTAATGCTAAATATTTCTTTAAAAAATACTTGGATAATCCTAGCTTTCTCATTCAGTATTTTTTTTACCCTGCAAAAAGTTGATTCTTTTCTACATTTTTTTTTCCCAATGAATAAAATACTTGCTGTAAAAATTCATAGCTAAGCAGGGAGATCACCATACTATGCAAGAGATGGCTTCTGAGTTTCATTTTAAAAGTCCATGGACTATATTTTTCCTCATTTTTCTCCTGAGGAATGATCACCCAATAATACAAATTGAAAGGTTATATAACTATTTCTTAGAAAAACATAAACTATAGCAAGTCCTTGATTCACTGGGCACATGAATGTGTGAATATGCAAATATTGTTTAAAGTGAAAAGAAACAGAGACATTGCCTTTGGCTTTCTCCAAGCTAAGTAGCCTTCACTTCCCTTGTTTCTGTATATTTTCTTTAAATTTGCTTCTTGTTATGTTGCAGGTGCTTGTTTGTTTGAATTCTGAAGTCCCAGAGCAGTTTAACTTTATCATTTTCTACGACTTTCTCTATTTTATGATCCCACCCGTTCTTGCTTACAGGCAAATTATATTTCTAGCAGATCTTTCAATGCACCATTGTTGCTACTTTGTCATGCTGCTGCTTATAGTGAGTCTGTGCGATCTTCTTGCAGCTTACCAGGTGGTCCACTGTTTCTCCAGCGTGTTTGCATAGGCGGCACTTACTGTCTGTTGCTGTCTTCTTAATTTTGACTTTATATGCATTTGTTCTTAAGGCTTGGTCTTGTGCAGCCAGAATTAGTTCCTCGGTCTCTTTCTTCAATTTTCCTGCTCTTAGCCATTGCCAGGTTATTATCTGCTTTCCCAGCTATTTTTCTTTAATGTATTGGCCGTGTAGTGCTTTGTCTTCCCATGCCTCTATTCTGTTCTTCATTTGGTCTTTCTTGTAGGCCAGTTTGGTCTCTCTAGTAGTCAGTAAGCCTTCCTGATATACTAATTTCAGTGCATCTTCATCACTGTCCTTCAGATATTCTTCCAAAGCCATTTTTTCTTCTTCAACCATCTGATGTACTTGCAACATTCCATGCCCACCTATTTGCCTTGGTAGATAAAGTCTGTCAATGTCACTGCGTGGATGAAGGGCATGATTCATTGTCATTATTTTTCTGGTCTTCCTATCCATTGCTTTTAGTTCTGCTTGAGTCCAGTCCACTATTCCAGCTGTGTATCTAATGACTGGAATTGCCCAGGTGTTGATTGCGTTTATGGTATTTCCTCCACTGAGTTTGGACTTTAAGATCTTCTTCACTCTCTTGATGTATTCACCTCTAATCTTTTTCTTGACTTCAGTGTGCTTGATGTTGTCAGCTTGAAGGATACCCAAGTATTTGTAGTACTCTTCCTCATCCAGACTCTTAATGTTATTTTCGTGGGGCATCTTGATTCCTTCAGTTTTCACTATTTTTCCTTGTTTGATAGTAAGTGTGGCACATTTGTCCAAGCCAAACTCCATTACAATATCTTGGCTATATATACGGACAGTGTTGAGCAGCGATTCTATTTCAGATGATGTTTTTCCATACAGCTTCAGATCATCCATATAAAGGAGGTGGGATAGTCTGGCAGATGTTTTTGATGTTTGATAGCCATGTCCTGAGTTATTCAGTATTGTTGACAGAGGAAACAGTGCAATAACAAATAGTAATGGTGATAATGAATCTCCTTGAAATATTCCTCTCTTGATGTTAACCTCTCCCAGTCTCTCACCATTGATCTGTAATTGTGTCTTCCATTGTGCCATCGATCTTTGCACAAATTTTCTGATGTTTCTACTGACTCCTGCTATTTCTAGGCACTTGATTATACAGTCATGTGGCAGAGAGTCAAATTCCTTTTTGTAGTCAATCCATGCCACATTCAGGTTGGTCTTCCTTTTCTTGCAGTTTTCCAAGATCATTTTGTCTATTAGGAATTGATCTTTTGTTCCTCTGCTATTGGGGTGGTTTCCTTTCTGCTCCAGTGGAAAGAGATTGTTTTCAACTAGATGCTGTTGTACTGCATCAGCTACCACACCAGTTAGCAATTTGAAAGTTGTTGGTAAGCAGGTAATTGGCTGTAGTTGCCTGGTGTTGCCCCTTTTGGTGGATTTTTCATTATTAGGTAGGTTTCCCCAGTTGTTAGCCACTTTTCAATTTCTCCTCCTTGTAGTATATTGTTGAACTGCTTGGCAGTGAGTGGGTATAGAACAGTTAGATGTTTCAACCAAAATCCATGCAGTTCATCTTCACCTGGTGCTGATCAATTTTTGATCTTCCTTGCTCTTTTTTCTACCATTTTTGTTGTTGTTACTAGTTCTTTCATTTCAACTTCTGTTTTATTTGCATCCACCTCTTTTAACCAAGCCGCATCCTTGTTGTATTTCTTTGGGTTATCCCATATCTGCTTCCAGAACTGCACTGTTTCTTCCTTGTCAGGTATTGACTGATTCATTGCAGTTTCTCCATTGATGGATTGGTAGAAACATTATTATTATTATTATTATTATTAATAATAATAATAATAATAATAATAATAATAATAATAATAATAGATGCTGTGTTATAGTGCAATTGTAGATAATTTGTTTTTGTGAGTTGTTGGCAAAACACCTACCAGGAAAGTCCTCTTTGATATTTGTAGATTTTCTAGCTCTAATCCTGTCTGAAATTTTAATAATCAAAGTTTCACTGGTCATTGTAGTTTCATTGAGTTATTCCAGAAGTGTTCATTCCTTTACTAAGTTTGACTTTTTTAGATCTAAAAGCAGAATGAACATTATTCAGTTTTATTCATCTAGAAATCACCACTGCTATAATGTTATAAGGGACAGGAGTAATATTTAATCTATGCATTTAGTAAGGATATTATGTCTTGTACTAACAACACTGTGATAAATATGGAAGAACAAAGGAAGACATTCCATAATTCATCCATTTTGTCATTCTCCGATTGCTCTACAAGGTGCATATTTCTGCATCAAAAATATTTCTGTGCAACAGGACTGAAAACATGGTACTGCCTACCGTTTGCTGCACATTTGCCCAATGTATTTCAAAATTGCATGTACAGCATATCATCTTTAAAAAGAGCCTACTTTTTGTTTGCAGTAGTCATTAAATAAATGGGGAAATAAATCAATGCAATTTTCTGGTACTATGTAAACAATGCCCAGATCACAACTTTGTTCTGACATTAAACCAGTAGAAAATCTCAACTATGTAGGAGCTAAGAACTGTGCTTGTTGGCTCTACCCATTACAGCCCTCTCATTCCAAACATTTCTGTCTATTCTGCTCTTGGCCTCCCTATGCTGAGATTATCCTACTTAATCCATCTAACCCAGTGGTTCTCAACCTTTCTAATGCCGCGACCCCATAATACAGTTCCCCATGTTGTGGTGATCCCCAACCACTTATACATCAGCGGGTGCCAGGGGCATGGCCAAAGAAAAGGGGGAAAAAATGGCGGACAGCCTTGTTTGGCGACCCCCGTGAAATGGTCGTTCGACCCCAAATAGGGTCCCGACCCACAGGTTGAGAACCACTGATCTAGCCCATCAGTCAAGGTTTTGAATTGCTTAGCCTGTTAACTATCTTCCTATTTTGCTTCTGTTCTTTTTCTTTAGAAGAAGCTCATGTGATCTCCCATAAATTCCTACAAATAAACATAACATAACATAAGTGTGATATAAAAGGGTATGACTATGAATGATTCACGATCTCCTTTGTATTAGCTGCCTTTTTATATATGGGAAAACATCATAAAGTGCCCCCCCAAAAATACTTAGGAGAATGAGGAACCATTTGAGGAACGAGGAACGATATGTTCTGAATTATCTCCTGGCTGGGATTTAAAGGAAGAGATTTGCTTGCTGTCATGTGAAGATTGAAATTATTCTTAGACTGTGTTTGAACTTTATGCACAGATTTGCATATTTGTTTCCCCTCCTGGTATGGAAATATGAAGCCAAATTAGTTCCAAATTGATATTACCTTTCCTAAGTTTTGGGAGGGGAGGCGAAAGCTAATCTCCTTTTTCAGTTTACCACTTGTAAATAATTCTGATTGGTTTTGTTCGGTTTTCTGTTTTTCTGTGTTTAATGTGAAATCTACCTAAATTAGAGTAAGAAGTTACATGACAGAGTTTTAAAGTGCAGTTACCTTTATGTCACTCAGTACCATAATGAAAGTAAAGTAGCAGTGCTAGCTTGATATCAACTTTTTTTTGTAGCCAAAAAAGAAACATTTACCGCAGACAATCAAAGAAAATAGAATTGTTGTGTCCTGAGCCTGCAAAGGCAGGCTTGGTCCGTTGCTATGGTCCTGGGCTGTTGCAAGCTGCCCGGGACCAGACTAAGTAGCGCCAGCCTGCGCGCATGCGCAAGGCACGAAAGCGTGCCATTTTCTCATTGTAACCTTTTTTGCCCGGGAATCCTTATATTAGAGAGAGGCCTGCGAGCCTCTGTGTTGTTGTTGGAGTGAGCAGAAGAAGAATAAAGAACTGTTGGCTACAGAATGCGTGCTCTTCTTTCGCCATTAACTCGAGGACTTAACACTGGCGACAAAGGTGGGATTGCTTGCAAACTTAAAGAAGAAAAGCTGTAAGACTTATCCAAGGAGTCCTTGAGGAAGGGAAGACGGTGTTAAATTCAGCGTCTGGCCTGCCAGTACAGCGTCGCTGGAGGTAAGCTCGGCTGATAGATTCCTTCCCAGACATAGAAGCAAGGATGGCGAAGATAGGGCGTTTGTCCGAATTCGATGTTGCTCACCCAGAGAGATGGGAGTCCTATGTTGCTAGAGTAGAAAATTACTTTAGGGTGAACCAAGTCAGAGAAGATGGCTTGAAGGCTGCAACCCTGTTGTGTGTCGGTGGTCAGGATGCATTTGAAATTGCGGAAAATTTGGCGGCCCCTGCTCCTCTAGAATCTGCAATGTATACAGACTTAAAGAAGCTATTAAAAGAACATTTCCAGCCCAAGATGTCTGTCATTGCATGGAGACATACGTTTGAACAAAGGGAACAGAGGGCAGGTAAATCAGCGAATTTAAAGATTTGGAAGAGAGGCTGAGAGACCGTTTTGTATGTGGTTTAAGGAACAGAGCTTACAACAGAGGCTCTTTGCAAAAGAAGATATTTCATTCCAAGATGCTTTGAGAGAGGTGACGGCTGAGGAGGCAGCAGGTGGGGAGGTCAAGAACATGCGGCCCATCAGGAACAACCCAGAAGCAGTCTCCATGCACCATGAGAGAGTCCAAGGAGGTTCGGATGAAGATCCTGAAGAAGAGGTGGATCGTCTTTACCAGTCCATGGAAAGAAAACAGAAGGAAAGCAAAGAAAAAGCTCCAGCTGCATCCAAATGCTTCTGGTGTGGAGGTCGCCATAAGAGAGCCGACTGCAGGTTCCGTTCCATCATCTGCAGAGTGTGTGGCAGGCAAGGCCACATAGCATTCCTCTGTCTGGGCCTCCAGAAGGTACAACCTCAAGAAGAATTGCATCTGAAAGGTACTAGGGTCCCCAGCCAAAACAGGGTGGGTTTCTGCACGTCGCGCAGAAGTATTTGCAGAACAGACACACACAAACCACTTAAAAAGAAGCTGTCACTTAAGATGAGGTTGCAAGGAGTCCCTTTGGTCATAGAGCTGGACACTGGGTCCGCTCTTTCAATCATTTCCATTCATATATTTAGGAAGATTTGTGGCAGCAGTGGGTTCCAGGCCAAACTTAGGCCATCCAACATAATCTTAACAGATTTTCAAAATTCCAAGGTGTGTGTAAAGGGGGAGGCCATCCTTACAGTGCAGCACAAGGATTTTGAAGGTCCATTGGATGTGTTGGTTGTTGGGGGTCATTGTAACCTTTTTTGCCCAGGAATCCTTATATTAGAGAGAGGCCTGCGAGCCTCTGTGTTGTTGTTGGAGTGAGCAGAAGAAGAATAAAGAACTGTTGGCTACAGAATGCGTGCTCTTCTTTCGCCATTAACTCGAGGATTTAACAAGAATAGCCATATGATTAGAGGTATCTAGGGACAGAATGCAAATTCTCTTTTTTTGTACCCAAAATGACTTGTAAAATAGAAATTATACACTGAGTGAAATGGACAAATAGCCCTAATGTCTCTGGAATTCTGGCACTCTAGCATTATTTCTCTGTACCAGTGCAATTAAGGTGTCTCTTAATTTCCAACATCCATTTCAATGGCACATTCTGGGTCCTTTCAATTAAACAGTGTCATCTTCAGCAGGACTGAAGAGGTGTGCCTCCTCTGTCATGGTGTCTACCCTCTGGAATGAGGTCCCACCCGATATCCAAGTGGTTTCCACCCTAATGGCATTCCAGAAAACCCTAAAGCCCTAGGCTGTTTTCCCAGGCTGAGATAGGGTGTTGGGCCCTCTGTCAGACTGTTTGATGGTGAAGGTGTGGTTAGCTGTATTTGCTACCCATGCTTGCTTTTTCCTTTCTTCTTGCTCCTTTTATAATAATTATATCACTTAATTTTACTAATTTACTTACTAATGTATATTGCCCAGTGTGGGTTCAGAGTCAGGCAATGTCTAATTCGAATCAATTGAATAAAATTAATTAAATTTCCATGTATGAAATCTCGGGGGACTAGATCGAGTTAGTGATGTTGAATTGCAACCCTTCTGTTTTTACCAGTACTCGTAAGTTCATGCTCAGCTTGGTATGGTTTCTAATACCAGAGCTGAACTAAAGTCCTTTCTCATAAACCTAGTGATAGAACTTAGTCCGTGACCCAATAGTAATTTTCAATCTAATTAAAGTTTCTTTCTGTATTTAGAATGCTGTTGACTCTTTGATTTTCTTTCATTATTAAGGCGAAAGGTCCAAACTGGGAGTAGGACCACAGTGTGCAGGTTGGAAGAAGTTAAATCTTCCTGCCACATCTGCTTCATTTCAGAAACCATTTACCCCTTCTGTGCACACTAATTGAAAAGAAAAAGAAAAGAAATTTAGTTGCTGACCTTTCTTCCTTGCCTCATGTCTAGTTGCCCACATGGGAAGCAGAGGCTCTGAAAGGTGGCAAAGTTATCATGGAAAGTTTAAGTGTCTTGAATGCAGACATGCTGGTTCCAATATGGTTCAGAAGTGCCTGCCTTTATATTATTATATTTAAAAATCATCAGTCCAACATCTCAAACAAGTGAAATGCCTTGCATTTGTACTCATTAAAATTCTTACGGAGCATATAAGTAGATTTTTTTCCCTCAATGATCTATCACCAATCTGGCCCTGGACTGTATTACTGTTATCCTTCTCATCTTTCCTATTACCTACTCTTATTGGTATCTTATGACTATTACTTTGATGGTTGTATCTTATGATTTATGATTGTATCTTATCATTTATGATTTATCACTTTGTTGTTTGTATGTATACTGAGAACTGATGCACTGGAGACAAATTCCTTGTGTGTCCAATCAGACTTGGGTAATAAAGAATACTCTGCTCTACTCTACTCTACTCTACTCTACTCTACTCTACTCTACTCTACTCTACTCTACTCTACTCTACTCTACTCTAGCCACTATAATTTTGACACATAAGTGAGCACTAGAGCAAGATTACAAAAACATGACTTCTCTAAGTACTCTCTCTGTGTTGTTCTGTTTTCACTCCTGTGGGCAAACAGACAAATAAAATGGTGCAGAAAATGGAAGTTAAAATTTCATCCATCCCATCTGTAACTGCTGTCAGCCCAATCCTCTTCTTCCTCTTTCTCTTTCTTCTTCTTGGATTGCAGCCAAGATGTCTCCACCCAATGTAATTGGGCTGGTTTTGCTATTTACTGGTAAAGTCAGTCTGAAGGCAACCAGTGCAGAAATTGTCTCAGAGTTTTCCCTTTCAAAGCCTGTGTGCCATATTGGTGCCCAGATGCCATTTTAATGCACTTTACTGCTATAACTTCATGCAAATGACTATTATACATTCTTCGACTGTAGTGGTGTTCTGATCATGACTCCCTCTCCTCCTATACCATAATCCCAGCTCTTGTTAATTAGTTTCCAAAAGAAATCCCTTTAGTCTAATGCTTTACTGTTGCCCTTCCTTGTCAAGCACAGACACTGATGTTGCTCTAATCAGGAATTCATCTTGCTTACTCTCTGCATCCTAACTGCTCCCCGGAGAAGGCTAAAGTGTGCTTACGCATATTGTAAAGATTTATTCAAAATGTCTGCAGCATGGGCAGTAATTTGAAATGTTCAATCTTTGCCCTGTCACTTCAGGCTGGCATGATTCGCACAGACAAGGACGAGTATTTCATTGAACCTCTGCAGAAGGGGAAGCAGGAGGAGGAAGAAGGAAGGACCCATGTGGTATATCGCAGGACAGCTGTCAAGGAAACATTTCACAGAGAACATCCAGACACCCAGCCTAGAGGTAAGGTTACAATGATCCTGAAAAGTGATGGCCGAACACTTTCAGCTAAAAGCATGTGTTCAATAGCACCATAGGTAGAATTGTTCATTCATACCATTGGCTTTACATCCTTGAGGAACAAGATTCCTTCTTTCTGGTTGTTGTGCTTCAACATTTGTTGCTTAAATGAAATAGAAGACCTGAAAGAAATGGGTTTAGGTTAATTAAGCATCCCAGCATTAATTATTGTCCTAAACACTTTTTGGGATTGTTCAGGCAATAAAACAGGCAGCATAGGCCAATTGTGGCAAGTCTGAACCATGGAAAGGAGATCTTTAAAACTGGGGAAGATGCAGATCAATTTATATAAATTAACAAAGAATGCTGGATGAGAATCAATCAGGAACCTCTGTGTGAATAATATAGATATGCATTTATTATGTTAGCACTACTCAGGCATTTAGCTGATCTTGGAAAATTGCAAAAAGTGTATGGAAAGGCCTATGTATGGGCTTCTTGTGTTCCCAGTGGCCCCCTGTGCATCGCCCATTCCCTCCATTTTTGATATGGAAGTCAGAAAGGAAGACACTGTTTATGCATCTAAGTGCAGCAAAAAAATGCAAGTGGCATTTGCTTTCAAACCTGCACACTGAATTTGTCAGGATCAAGAGTTGACCTAAACCAGCATAGGCATCTCCAGATCCTTCTGAATCCCTTGAAGGGTTCCATGTTTAGATTTAATATTTGAACAGAATTGTTGCAAAAGTTTGTGTGGCTGAAACAATCAGCCTAGCTTGAGCACTCCAGATTGATGTGGTCAGACACATTATTCAGTAAATGCTGTTCACACCTTTAGATATTGATTCTGAACTGTTGCATAATCAAGTGCTGATAAATCAAGACTCACATAATATGCTTGAATTGGCCCTTAGGGCTTTGTCCAATTTCAGTATTGATGAATTGTTTCCAGAGCCTTGTAATTATTTAGGACTATAAGTATATGTTTGCTTTCTTCATAATATTACCTTTATTCCTGAATGTGCAAAAGTGTGTGTGTTGGAAAAGCCTTTTATCTGTTCTGTCTTTCCTTGGATTTGAACATTCTAGCATCCTATCTTGCTGTTAAGAGTTGATCAGAGTTAGACTTGCAAAAGTTGTATAATAATAGTTGATTTATTCTCTGTTGTACTTTTTATAGTGCTCTGAGATTTTGAATAAAATAAGCATTGTCATACATGGGAAGGGACAATAGCACAATAGTCATGTTCATGGCATGGCATATTGAAAATACCACTCCCAAATTTGGAACTCCCAATGAATCATTTCAAATGATACATAATGGGAAAGATTGTTTTGGGCTTGATGGATGAAAATATGATAACAAACAGTTTCCTATATTTCCATATTCTAGTAGTAAATTCACAAGAACTGTTACAAAGCAAACGAGTGAGAATCCATTACGCTTTTCCTCCACTGTACAATACAGGCTCACAGGATGTTGGAGGCACTTGGGTTTGCTGAGAAAGTGTCAAAGCACAAGTTACAAAGGGTCAAGCTTGGCTTTATATCAGAGAGAAAATACTGAGGAGGCCAGGGCATTTCCACACCATTTAGCTTGATCTTCCCATCTTCCCGTTCATTTTGGCTGAAAATGAGATGGATGAAGCGGATTATCTAGACCCTTTTCAATCTGGCTTCAGGCCCGGCTTCAGCACAGAAACCGCTTTGGTCGCGCTGATGGATGATCTCTGGCAGGCCCGAGACAGGGGTTATTCCTCTGTCTTGGTGCTACCTGACCTCTCAGCGGCTTTTGATAGCATCGATCATGGTATCCTTTTGCGACGACTTGAACGGGTGGGAGTGGGAGGCACCGTTTTACGGTGGTTCTCCTCCTACCTCTCTGGCCGGTCGCAATCGGTATTGGTGGGAGGGCAGAGGTCAACCCTGAGGCCCCTTGAATGCGGTGTGCCACAGGGGCCGGTCCTCTCCCCCCTCCTATTTAACATTTATATGAAGCCGCTGGGTGAGATCATCAGACAGCACGGGGTGAGGCTTCATCAGTATGCTGATGATACCCAGTTATATATCTCCTCCCCGAGCTCTCTCAGTGAAGCGGCTGATGTGATGGGCCGTTGCCTCGAAGCCGTGAGGGTCTGGATGGGGGTTAACAGACTCAGGCTCAATCCTGACAAGACCGAGTGGCTTTGGATGTTGCCTCCCAAGGATCATGTCGACTGTCCAGTGTTGACTCTTGCGGGGGAAAATATATCCCCTTCGGAGCGGGTTCGCAACTTGGGTGTCCTCCTTGATCCACAGCTGAATTTGGAACATCATTTGATGGCTGTGGCTGGGAGGACCTTTGCACAAGTTCGCTTGTTGCACCAATTGCGACCCTACCTGGACCGGGAAGCTCTCCTTACAGTCACTCATGCCCTTGTCACCTCACGTCTGGACTACTGCAACGCGCTCTACATGGGGCTACCCTTGAAAAGTATTCAGAGACTGCAGTTGGTCCAGAATGCAGCCGTGTGAGTGATAGTGGGTGTTCCTCGATACACCCACGTTACACCTATCCTCCGTGAGCTGCACTGGTTGACTATTGGTCTCCAATTCAAGGTGCTGGTCATTACCTTTAAAGCCCTATATGGCTCAGGGCCAGGCTATTTGCGAGACCGCCTACTACCTCATAGTTCCCTACGTCTGGTTAGATCCCACAGGCTGGGCCTCCTTCAGGTCCCGTCGGCCAAGTAGTGCCATTTGGCTGGGCTGCAGAGGAGGGCTTTCTCTGTGATGGCGCCCACATTTTGGAACCAGCTCCCCCCGGAGATTAGGACCGCTCCCACCCTGTTGGTTTTCCGTAAACTGCTTAAGACCTGGCTTTTCCGGCAGGCCTGGGGTTTATAAAATCTGACCCCTGGATGACTGTTCTTGTACTATTTGTTTTGTTTGTTTTATGTGTTTTTTATTGTTAGCCACTCAGAGTCCTCCAGGAGTGGGGCGGCTTATAAATTTTAAAAATAAAAATAAAATAAAAAATAAAAATAAAGACAGAACAATTTGTGTCTCATGGACTGTCCTGCACACCTGGAACTAGAACCTCACTTATAGTGAAGGGCTTTGTCCCATAAAATAAGATTTGACTACCAGTTTTGTTTTCTTCTAAATGGGGGTAGATGGAGGTAATGTCATCTCATCCTTTACCTAAAGCAACTAAACAAGCTAGATAAACATTGAACAATAAAGGTAGCCTATAGCCCTAGAGCCAATCCTGTCTAGTGTTTTGTTTTCATGAATCAATCAATCAGCTAAGTCAGGGGTTTTCAAACTTGGCCCTTTTATGACTGAGGAATTCTGGGAATTGAAGTCCACGTCCTAAAAGGGCCAAGACCCCTGAGCTAAGTGCTACTATCTGCTGAGGGCAGACTAGGATTGCACATGATAAATAACTGTTCCTGATCTCAATAACTTAACTGTACTTAATTTACAATGTGAGAGGGTGAATTGAAGAATCAAAGCTTTGAGTAAGTGTTGCTGTACAGGGTGATTAGTCCTTTGGTATGTTTTTTTAAATATGTGCTTGCTTTCTAAAGAATTTTTTGGGTGTGACTATCTGATTTAGCTGCTTTGTTATTTATTTATGAAATGTATATAGCTGCCCATCTCATTTGTGTGTACTAGTGTACGAAAATGACTTTGGGAGACAGACAGAAGACTAAACAATGGTCTAATGAATGAAATCTGAGTCTAAAGGAGAGTTGGGGGTAGAGAAAGCATCTCAGAAGGGATCTTTCTTAGTTTTGGGGAGAATAAAAGTAAGGAAGGGGAGAGGTGCTTTCAGACTTGCAAAATTATATTCCTGTAACTTTGTTTGTTCATTTGTTTGTTTGATTGATTTGACTTGATTTGAACTCATAGACTTCTGTTTTCCAGCCTGGTGCTTTAACTACTAGACCAAACTGGCTCTATCTTACAATTAAGGTGGTATTAGTACTCTTCTTGTCTGGACTACCTTGAAGGGTTGACAGAATGTGACTTGGGCAGTGCACACAACTAAAACAAAACCATTCAAAATACAAACAAAAATACAGGAGAGTGCATTCAAAATTGCAAGGATTTCCTTAAATTCAGTAGGTTTGGGGCAATCTCACCTTGAGGGGGGATGATGTTCCACAGGACAGGTTTATGTCAACCATGAGTTTTGCAAAGTTTGTCTCTCTTGGAAAAGTAGTAGGGAGAAGAGAGACATAGCATTAATTGGGGGTCCTATTTATCTATTGCTTTCTAGCTCATCCCTGCAGCCCTAATGAATGCATATGAATCCACATTGCTGCTGATGAAAAGATACTTATCCTTGAATGCAGTAGGATTTGAAAGTGAGCAGAGGTTGGGCATGCATGCTGGCACTGCATTCAGTTAAGTCTAACTATGTTTTTAGATGAGAGATCTAAAGCATAATAAATTATATGATAACACACTTCTTTGGATGTTACAAAGGCCCTGCTTTTACAGGATTCTAGATTTCATGGGTTGCGAGCGTAGATTATTTAGACTTTCTGCTTAATTCTTGGAGATCAGAGAACAAAAGAGGTGAAGTTGCATGGGCAGCTCTCATACCTACCTAGTTTTAGACTGTTACACATTCAAGCAAGCTTCTGAAGAAGGTTTCTAATCCTTTAAATTTATGCTGAAGCCAAATGATCATGTAGCACATTTTTGTTATTCTTCTATTGCAGATTGTTGGGTTAATAATGTGTTGATGCAAATAATTTCAATGTTGGAAAAATATTTAACTGCCACATATTTTTCTCTGAAACAAAAGAGCTTGAACATAATTCATGCCTTATGGCATTACTTTTAAAAATCTTAGTTGTTAAAATAAACAGAAACAGCACACAGAAAACAGAAATTCCACAAAACAGTAAGATTTCCTACTGCAGTTGACTGAGTTGGTCAATATAGTCTTTGGCACAAATGTCTCAGAAACAGTGGCTGAAAACCAGGGTATGGAATGTAAATTATTCTCAGAGTAATTTGGACTGCTCCCTCATTTATTAATGTCCTGTTGGCCAAATCTTAATCCTGTTTCCTTCAGGCAAAGTAGTCCGAAGCCAACGATGCTACAAATCAAGCTGAATACTTTTCCTGTGTACAGTTGATGAAAAAAAAATAAGAAGACTAGATCAGACCAGAGCTCTCTGATCAACAAATAAACAATTAAAACAAATAAACAAAATGCAGTGAATGCAGTTCCTTCCTGCTTCTGACACTCTTATCTGCAGTTGGTATGCTGTGGGAGTTGTGGTAGTCCTCTAATATCAGGTTTATATGCTCCATTTGTTTTGTTGTTGGTTTCAGTTCTCAGCTGGGCTATTCATTTCGATGTTCTTGTATCAGTTAGCATTGTTGAATGGTAATTGCCATTAGCTAAGACTTGCCTAAGATATCTGGGAACCAGCAATGGATCTGTGTGGAAGAAATCCAAACATCTGTCTAGCTATGTCTTGTGCAGGAGCTTGAAGTTTAGAGTGTCTCCTGAAGTAAGGTTACTCATAGTCAATCTGGAATGCAGATACCTCCTTTTTTGTATCTTTATAATTCTCATAAGAGTTAATTATGACACATTTCAAGAAAAAGTAACACAGTAGTACATTAGACTATTGTTCAAAAAAGGCAATAGTGAAAACTGACTTTTCCACCCAAAAGATCAGGCTAGGCAGCCTTTGTAGGGTGAACATGAGAAGGTTTGAATATTGATTCTAAAAGTAGGGCTAGCTTCTATAATGTAACAGTGGACTGAATTCTTTCATTATGATTTTCTGTCTTTTCTTCAATAAATATTACTTATCATAAATTCTTGGATTCTTGTGTCCTTGTCTAACTGATTCCAGTCTGGGATAATTTTTCTATGAGAAGAAAGGTTAAAAAAAAGGGAACACTGTATTTACAGTATCAGAACAACCTGTTGAAATTGCATTCTTCAGCATAATATAGTAACCAGCGATATAAGATAATTCCTTCTGAGCTCCAATTTTCTATTAATCTTTTCAAATCCAGATAATTAAATAGAAATCTGGTCACCTTTACAATGGAATACTTTTTCAGTTTTGATCTTTCTGGTTCCTTGTTTTTATGGTGCTCCTTATCTATTTAGTTAGGAATGAAGGAATAGCCCGTAGCCACAACCTTAAACTGAGACATTAGATCAGTGGTTCTCAACCTGTGGATCGGGACCCCATTTGGAGTTGAACAACCATTTCATGGGGGTCGCCAAACAACACAGTCCGCCATTTCCCCCCCTTTTCCTTAGCTGTGCTACTCCCTTTTATTCTATTGGCTTTTGAAAGCCAATAGAATAGACTCTCTTGAATAGAGTCTAATTCTATTGGCTTTAAAAAGCCAATAGGAATTGTCCAGGCTGTCTCTGCCCTGCTGAGCCTGCCAAAAGTCCCATTCTGCAAACAGTGCTGCACCAGTTGAGTAGTCCTTGACTTACGACCGGTTGAGTAGTCCTCGACTTACGACCGGTTGGGGGTCGCAGCATTAAAAAGATTGAGAATTACTTCATTAGATATTTTACTTTTTTTAATCCCACCTTTATTATTTTTACAAACATCTCAATGTTTATAATCTCAATGTTTACATCTCAATGTCATCTCAAGGCATTGATTATATCTAATACTCCTTTTTCCTCCTATTTTCCCCACAACAACAATCTTGTGAGGTAAGTTGGGCTGAGAGAGAGAGAGAGAGAGTGATTGGCCCAAAGTCACCCAGCTGTTTTTCATGTTTAAGGCGGGCCAAGAACTCACAGTCTCCTGGTTTCTGGCCTGGTGCCTTAACTACTAGGCCAGTGGTTCTCAACCTTTCTAATGCCGCGACCCCATAATACAGTTCCCCAAGTTGTGGTATACATCACTGGGTGCCAGGGGTGTGGCCAAAGAAAAGGGGGAAAAATGGTGGACAGCCCTGTTTGGCGACCCCCGTGAAATGGTCGTTCGACCCCAAATGGGGTCCCAACCCACAGGTTGAGAAGCATTGTACTAGGCTAAACTGGTTCTCTACTAGGCTAAAACTAATGGGAATGCAGCACTTGCTTGCAAAGATTTATTTATCTGTCCTTCACTATCTTTTATTAGCTTATGCATAAAGCTGAATTCTATCTGTTCCACAGAACTTCAGTGAAAATACAAGCAAATCAACAAAACAATTCTTATTGTTGACTTCCAGACATTTTGTCTTTGAAAGAAATGTGATGTAGTTGAAGAGAACATACACTAATAGAATGGCATGGGATTGTATCAGTCTGGAAATCATTTTAACTTCAATCAAAATGTTTTATGAGATAAAAGAGAAAAGTAATGTACATTGGCAAGGCAGTCTGTTTTTGGTTTAAGGTCAGTAAGAGGCTTAAGATTATAACGTTTCCAGGATATATCATACAATAGTATTTTGTTAGTAGGCTGGGGAATATAAGCATCCCAAACAAGTACCATTATTAATCGTTCAAGTGCAACACTGATATATTTATGCCAAACATAATATTATGTGGAAAAATGAAGTGAAAAATGATCTGAAAGCAATAGTTGCATTAGTACCTAGCTATAGTAGTCAAATGCACTGAACAAAATTATGTTCCTCCTCATAGGTTCTGATATAAGAACCACTCCAAACTTTGAGTCTCTGCTAGGGAAAGGCAGCAGTGAATTAAGAATGGCATTTCTAATTCTTCCTATTTGTTTTTAAAAAAGAAAGAATTATTTCGCACTGCAAGCAATAAGTTTGTGTCGTTTAGTGCATATGTCTTCTAGTTAGTGGGATGCATGTCACACTATTTGGCTAGCATGGTAGTCAATTGCTCAGTGATCTAGCTTGCATAGACTAGCATGATCCTGCACAGAGCAAAACTGCACTTAATTTGTGCTTGTGGCATTCTAGCTAAAATGTGCCAATACTAACCAATTCTGTTATTGTTAGAAGGGTCCACGTGGTATAGGTGTGACTAAGACTGGTAATGGAATCTGCACCTGTATCCTGCTAAAAAATATTATATGAATGGCTTGATTGAGCATTGATTGGATTGAAGAGATCAATACATAATATAACAGAAGCAAAGACAAATATAAGAAAAAATTGTAGAACTTTCTAAGTGACTAAAGAGCAATAGCAATAGCAATAGCACTTAGGCTTACTGGTATATATGACTTCACAGTGCTTTTACAGCCCTCTCTAAATGGTTTACAGAGTCAGCCTATTGCCCCCAACAATCTGGGTCCTCATTTTACTGACCTCAGAAGGATGGAAGGCTGATTCAACATTGAGCCAGTGGGAATCGAACTGCTGGCAGTCAGCAGAATTAGCCTGCAATACTGCATACTAACCACTGCGCTACCAAGGCTCAATAAATCATTTAGGGACCCAAGTGTTAATGAGAATAGTGACTGCTTGATGAATATCTCTGTAAAAAAAAAAGTAATTTTAGATACTTGGTTTAATGATGTCAATTGATATGTACATATAGCATAACAAATGAATGAATACAATAAAAATAAATGATTTATGTTATTTTTTATGATCTATAATTGAGAAAATTTGGGATACATGTGTGACAAAGATTCAGAATGTGAGCTTAATTGTTCAACACTGAACAGGAAATAAAACAAGGATTTGTGATGTCTCCCTAGGTAAATTTTAGTATAAGAAAAGCCTGTCATGGTAGCAGGGATATTTTGATTGGATATATGAATGATATGCAGATGGTGTCATGTTGGCTGAGAAACCAAATTATTTTCAGCAAATTTTATATAGATTGTATAATGCCATAAGGAGAATTGATCTGAAAATTAATGCATTGATTAATTTGCATAGTTGTGATTGATATCGAAAATGGACCGGACAGTTGCAAATTGCACTTGAAAGGCAAAAACTGGAACAAGTAGATGAATTTTGTATACCTTGAGAAAAGTACACAAATTAACAAAGATGAGAAAATGATGGAGAAATTTTTAGAGGAGCAAATGCTGATTGGAAAGGTAACATGTGGTCTCTTGTGAAGAATGAAGGTTTACTGAAAAAAGTAAAAATGGCTTCTGTTCACTTTGTTGAACAGCAAAGAGTTGGGTATGTCAAGCAAAGCTTTTGTGCAGTTTCAGTGCAGTTGGAATGGGATAGTTAAGAATTGTGTGAGATTAAAAAAATTAAACATAGGGTTAAGAATGAATGGGTGCTGAATGAATGTAGATTGAATACAAAAATAAGGGATCAGTGACGAAAGAAGTGTGTTGAGGTAAAATCTCAGCAAAAGAGAATAAATGAGAATCAGATTTCAAAACAACTACATGAAAAAAATATATGTAGATTTACGTTTTCTGGAGGAAAAAAGATTTCAGAGATTTCTAAGAATAATTTGCCTCTTAGACTGTCATCCTGTGTGTTCTTGATTTCTCTGGGGTATTTAAATTACTTTTTTGGAAAACAAATGCATATATTTTTTTCCTTTATTCCTGTGGAATTCCTGAAATGACTCATAAATTGGCTGCTAGCCGTTCTAATTTAAAGAAATTCTGGCAGTTACCTTTAAAAAAGGAATTACTCCATTAGAAAACTGATGTTTCTTCAAATCCAGTCAATATTTCCCTTTCAGTTTATAGTTCCAATGATTAATGAGAGTTCTCTTACTGTGCAGTCAGGAAAGAAACAATGACTTTTTTTTTGTATGGCATGTGCATGATAAATACATCTGTCTTTTCCCTGATGTCCCCTCTCCTTTTTGCACAATCGTATAGATTTTCTAAGATGTGATGGATGTGAATTTTACTGTGAATTAGCTCCCTCATGTAAGAAGCATAGGTGTGCACTTCTGAGGACATGAATCTCATGTGATTGTTAGACTAATCTTAACCACACAGTTGGGTGACAAAGCTTTTTTTCCTAATAAATAAATCAATAAATAAAAATATATCATTAGACATTAGATCTATCACAGGAGCTTTCTTTTCAATTCATACAGTAGGTGAGTTGATTCTTTTTGTCTATTTATTTTCTCCTTCTGAGCAAAAAAACATAAGCAAATAAAAACGTTTGATAGATCTTCCCTGTTATTTTTACTACATTAAGAAGTAAGATCCATAATCAACGCTTATGTCCAGGTTGCACATTATGTTAAACTTAGTAGCTTAGTTCAAAGATACTGCTGAGCAAAAAGATCAACTACAAAAGGACTAGGTTCGCACAAATAGACAAAACCAAACAAAACTTTTAATATGGCAGGTGAACTCAGCCAATGACGTGACTGTCGGGTAATGAAATGGGATCCTGTATGAGCCAATGATAGTCAGGCATTTTAGAGGTTATAGAAACTATTTTATGGGCTGACATGATTGCTTATAAATAAAAGGAAAGAAACAGAAAAGGGGTTTCATTTTCTCTGTACCATAAGAAAACATAAGAAAAAAACATATAAGCTACTCGTTGCAATTTATTTTTTAAAACTCATCTTTGGTTTTTTTTTGGTCAGTTTGTAAAGTTTATTAGAATTAGATTGACATCTAAGATCAATTTAATTTATATCTTAAGGATCTATAATTATAATTTCCAGGAAACAAAACTTTCTCAGGTAAAACTGTAAGACCCATGCTCTTAATGGCTAAATTTATTTTGGAAGATTACTGCATCCCATGATAGATTCAGCCACTCTCTCCCATCAGTATGAAAGAGATGGGATGCAGCGGTGGCATCCATCCAGGTATCTGCCCTTGAGCATTTAGCTGCTGGACTTCCTGTAGGAGCCCTCATGAAACGTTGTGCTCCATATAATGAAGACTGGATGATCTTTCATAATGGCTTGTGTGACTGAATAAATTTTACTTAACAGATGTGTAATCAAGATGGAGGGCAAGAAAAAAGGGATTGTGTAGCTCATCTGTAATTATATGCTGGCACTGAAAGATCTAGCTTTGAATTCTACAACTGAATATTTATTTATTTACATTTATATGGCCACCCTGCTTGCCAAAGTGATCTGGGCAGCAAATAGAGTATAAGAATTATAAATCACCATAACCCCCCTACCCCTACAACACATAATCTATACAAAAATGAAGAAATTGCAGCCAAGAATAAAACCTCAGAGTAATAACTAATTACCCAGGCTTTACTAATTTCCCAACCCCCATGCCTGTATAAACAGGTTTTTGGTGCTTTCCTGAAGGCCAGCAGGTTGAGGCCAATTTGATATGGTAAAATGGCCATACTGTGGTATTTCATACTGTGGGGCCTACCAAGGAGCTTTTGCGATGTGTCTGAAGGGGTTCTAGCCATAACACTATGGAGCTCTTCTGGTTCTCAGTGCCTGGAGGAAAATTTGTTCTTTGTTGAGCTGATAAATAGATTGTTAGCTCACCTCATCATTCTGGGGGACCTAGGCTATCTAGGACTCCCTAGCCTTGTGCTCATGTTGCACAGCTTATTATTTGCTACCACAGCCAAACCCACTTGGTGATGAAACCTGAATATATATATATGAGAATGAATTTTGAGAATACAATACAACAGCAGAGACTGGCTCCTGGAAGGCACAGATCTTTGTTCCCAAAAATCCGCTTGCTAACATGGCTAATCTCTGAGAAGGGGCTGCCATCTACGCTTGTCTGCAGAGTTGATTTGGGAATTCTGTTTGCATGCCTGGCATGGATGATAGGGGAGGATCTGATCTGGTCAATCAGTATTATTTGATAGGTCATGCTGGTCCTGATTGTGGGATGTGGATGACAGAGATATGTCCTGAATTGCTTGCCAGCATTATGGACCCTTTTCCTAGACTTATTTTTATTATTTTATTTTATTATTTTATTTTATTATTTTATTATTTTATTTTATTATTTTATTATTATTTATTTTATTTTTTTACTGTTGGGATAGGAGTGAGTTGGAAATAGTTTTCATTTTCTGTCCCTTTGCACCTTCTTTAAAGGCTTCACTTTCTTTGCAAGTGAGTGGACTTTTTCTGTGAACTGTTTTGGTATCTAGGCAGGGATCAGAGTCACAAAGAATGTGGAGCCAGTGGCTGCTTCAATGGGCACCATCCACTGGATGGGAAGTTGCTGCTATGGGAGGTGAGATGTGACTTTTAGTGGGTTTTTATTATGCGGTGGATTTTTAAAATTTTTATAAGTTGCCTGGAATCATCAGTATGTGAGTTGGGCAGCTATATAAACTAGAGATGGATAGATAGATAGATAGATAGATAGATAGATAGATAGATAGATAGATAGATAGATAGAAGAGAGGGGAGGGAGGGAGGGAGGGAGGGAGAGAGAGAGACAGAGGAGAGGAGAGGAGAGGAGAAAAGAGAAGAGAAGAGAAGAGAAGAGAAGAGAAGAGAAGAGAAGAGAAAATGCACTGAAAGCCTGAATGGGATCAGTACTTGGAGTTCTGCAGCCTTTGAGAAATTTTTTTTTCTTAGCATAAAATCTTTCCAGTATTCTTCTGGTCCAAAGCAGTGTTACCATGCATGGCTGCAAAAATCCATACAAGATGGCATAAGAATTAGACTTTTCCTTACTCTTTATTGCTATGTGGTTATTTCTAGATATTTTTTTTTTAAGCTCAGAGATATATTTGCCTTTTTGCACGGAATAGCATCTCTTGCTTCTGGTACTCCTCCTCTTCCTCCTCCTCCTCTGGGCTTGCTTCTGCAATTCTCTACATTATGGGGAGATGATTCTTCTGTCAGTTTGTTGCCGTGCTTTTTTTTTTAAAATTCAGTAAAGCTTCATCCTTGCCCATCAGCTGAAGTGAGGCCACCTGCTTCTCCAAATCTTTGACTTTTTCTTGAACGCCTGCACAGTTTCTCCTTCCTGCCAGACTCTTCTCAAGCAGAATCACAAATAAGTCATTAGCATTACAGGTCACAACTGCAGGCTTCTGTCCTTCTTTACTTTTGTTTCATAAAGATCCACAGCAAAAGGCTTTTTTCCCCTTCTTTTTATACTTTTTATACAGTTATTAGGAACATTCTCTTTCAATTCCCCCATCCAAAAACAAAAACAAAAGAACCCAGAAACATTCTTAAGCCTCTGCTTGCTCACTTTAATTTTTTGTCCAGATTGTAGTTGCAATTATTTTATATGAGGGTGATGCTGATAAAAAAGATGATAACCATAAATAGGTGTTGGTGGTCCTGATGAAAATTGCACACCATGTGTCTATTTTTAATCTCAGTTTCTGTTGGTGCCAATGGAGCTTTCTTCATAGGTTTAATGGTATGTAGGTCAGGAATGCACTTTCATTATTATTATATACACAAAATAAAAGAACACAGCTGCCAGTTCATCACAGTTGGTGTTGGTCTTCGTATGCATCAAGTGCTTTCCAAGAACATAGGGTGTTATATAATGTATTCGGCATAATATATGTGCTGATCCAAGCAATATGGCCTTTTGTAATTGACAGATGGAAATTTGTATTATTATGGTTCTTCACATTGTCAGCCAGATGTTTAGACTGGATTAGGAACTTTTATCCACCTAACAAGTCCTTCCTAAGGATCTGGAGCAGGCAGATGCTGTTTGATATTGTTAAAGGCGTCATTGCAAAATATAAGCTATTCCAAGTAAAGTTGTTTTTTGTAATTGACTGATGTGATTTGCCAGTGCCAATAGTGTTCAAGTGATGCTCCAAATGTTCTGGGATTGCACCCAAGGTGCCTATCACTATTGGTATTATCTTTGCTTTTTTGCCTCAGCCTTTTTACTTCTATTTGCAGGTCTTTGTATTTTATTATTTTCTCCAGTTCTTTCTCTTCTATTCTGCTGATTCCAAGTACCACCTCATACTCTATCCAGACTTAAGACAGTTGGGTGACTTTGGGCCAGTCATGTTCGCCACCTTGAATTACTTATAAAGTAATGAGGGCAGGATAAAAATCTAATAAAATAATGAAAATAAATAAGTAGTTAAATCTAGAGAGTTAAGTGGCAGGGTTTTTTTTGCAGAGCAACAAAGAGAACAAAGCTGAGATAAATGGTTGCAGGAACTGGGTACATCTAGTCTAACAAAGAGAAGGACTAGGGGTAATGTGATAGCAGTATTCCAATATCTGAGAGGCTCCTACAATGCTTTATATTGCATTACTAAGGCCACATTTGGAATACTGCATACAGTTCTGGTCAGCACAATACAAAAAATGATGCTGAGACATTAAAATGTCCAAAGAAGAGGAACAACATGATAAAGGATATGGAGGTGAAATTGTATGATGAACAGTTGAGGAAGCTTAGATATGTCTAACCTATTGAAGAGAAGGATTGGGGAGGAATGATAATTGTTTTCCAGTACTTATGGGGCTGTTACAGAGAACAGGGGTCAACCTATTCTCCAAAGCACCAAAGAAGTAAAGGATGGAAGTTTGTTAAAGGACAAATTTTCTGACAATGATAACAATTAATAGTTTTCTTTCTGGAGTTTTGGATGCTCCATCCTTTGAGGTTTTCAAAACTAGACTGGGCAACCATTTTGGGGGAAATGGTATAAGGCAGGGGTAGGCAACCTTGGCTCTTTTATGACTCGTGGACTTCAACTCCCAGAATTCCTGACCCACCATGGATGGCTCAGAAATTCTGGGAGTTGAAGTCCACGAGTCATAAAAGAGCCAAGGTTGCCTACTCCTGGTATAAGGTCCCATGCAGAGGTTGGATTAGGAGATTTCTGAGGCTCCTTCCAGCCCTATGATTCTTTGTTCTATGCTGCATAGACCCATAGATCCATTGTGATCAGTATAGACATTTTGGCTTTAATGCCAAGTGAGCTTCCTCTTCCCAGCTATGCTTATTATAATTATGCTTAATATTAGAAACTCAGAATTACACTCAGAACATAAGCCCAAATGCAGTAAATTACAGCAAGGTAGGAAACAGTAAGAAGGAAGGAATGCTCAGGAATATGCAGCAAGATGCAAAAGATAAACTTAAGAAGGACAATGCTAGAGAGCTATAATGCTAAGGAGAGAACCTGAAATCCTAGAACAGTAAGGGCAGGGGTTATATTACATTGTTGGTATTACATGGTGAAAGTGGAAATACTATGTCCAATACTGATTACCACAATACAAGAAAGATTTTGAGGGCTAGATAGAATACAGAGAACAACAAAGATGACAAGGGGCCTGGGGATCAAATCCTATGCATAGTTAAAGGAACTGAATATCCAATTGTAGTGAATATATCAACTCTACAACAAACCTGGCTGCAGTCATCTTGCTCGTTCTAGGTTACCACATGAAAGGGAGGGGGAACAGAGTATCTCTCTTAATCTAAAAAATATTGTGTCCTGTGGGAACCAAGGTCATTCTGTCCCTGGGGAGAAGGGAGTTAGGTGTTTTGTTAGAAAGCCTGCCAAATTATTCTATTGGGTAGTGTAGTTATTGCATAGCCCTAAGGTGGGAACATTTGCTTTGTAATAGTGTAACTCTTTGGATGGAATTTCAGACTTGGTTTCACTTTTGACCATGCCGATATTTTGTATCCAATAAACATGTTCTTTGAGGAAGATTCAAGCCTCGGATTTATTCGGTTCTATTTATCGGAACCATAACAGAACATATGTAGCTCAGGTTCTTGCTGTTCTCTGCAGATTTTCATTACAGTACCAGGATAGTTATTGGTGAACCTCATCAGTGCATCATCATATACTGATGATGTTATCTAATCTGGCAACAAAATGTCCACAGGAAAACAACTAAGCTCAGAGAATACCAAGCCCCTAATTGAATTTGGTATTCTTGACTCTAAGAAGAGAAAGCAAAAGGGAGACATAATGGAAGTGTTACAATACTTGGGGTGCTGTCATAGAAAAGAGAATGTCTGTTATTCTCCATGAGTTGCTTTTCAGAGTGAGCTGGGTGGCATATTAAAAAATGAAAGAAGGAAGGAAGGAAGGAAGGAAGGAAGGAAGGAAGGAAGGAAGGAAGGAAGGGCAAGAACTACTGGGTAAAAGCTTTACAGAGAAAGATCCAAACTCAAAGTGAGAATAGCTCCCGACCACAGGAACTATTAAGCAGTGGACCAACCTACCTCTTGGAGTTATCACTGAAGGTTTCAAGCAAAACTTGAACAATCATTTCTCTGGAATGATCTGAGGATTCCAATTCTGGGAGAGCATTTGAACTAGAAGGTCTCTTCTTACCCTTAATTCTTTGATATATTCTTATCGGCAGAAATTT
Source organism: Crotalus tigris (assembly GCF_016545835.1). Lineage (NCBI taxonomy): Eukaryota > Metazoa > Chordata > Lepidosauria > Squamata > Viperidae > Crotalus > Crotalus tigris. The sequence goes on along the minus strand of NW_024096616.1, from coordinate 264,270 downwards.
TGAGAAAGATTTGTGCTGATTTGATTGGTTCTAATGTGTACAATTCTGATTTCAAGTCAAAGAAAATACTTCAGTGCATAATTAATTGGTCGAATTTAATTTCACAAGACATGTTGATGACCATTAGCTGAAGTGGCAATCTGACAGAAGCCCCCAATTGTACATTGATTTGATGGTTATGAAATGGATCTACTGTTTAAAACCTGTATGATTCAACACAAGTATCAGTTCTTATGAGGTAACAGTAGAGAAGGCCTCTTGAGTGTATGACTTGCCTGTGGCTAGTCACTGATAAGTGGGTCATTTGTATAGTTAAATTGAACTTGTGTTATATTCTCTTTATTATCCTGTCTTGCATTGCTTCATTCTCCTCTGTATCCATTTGCTGTAGATTTCTTTTCTAGCTATAAATGTGGCAACATTTTACTGTTTTTTAAGAACTTTGCAGGAACTACTTGCTGACTTTGAATGTCATGAAATGCCAAGAGATGGTTTATGCCTGGAGCAGCTACATCCTAATAACTCTGTTCAAAATTCATCCTCTCTGCCGAACCATTCAGGAAGAAAAAGAAGCTAGATCCTAGCTTCTGTCTATCCTGCCAGCCCTCATCTTTTTTTTAGTGAGAGCTCTGGTTTTTAAAGCAGTAACATTGTTTTTTTTTTTTCCTTTGCCAGATTACTTATTGCTTTAAGCATTCAGAGCAGTAGAAGGGCATGACTGCGTTTCAGACTTTTAAGGAAAAAAAGCCCCCCCCCCACCCTTCTTAAGCCCTAAAGCAATGAGATCTCTTTTACCTGCCTTTTAAAAATGAAACAAAATAGCACACTAGACATGCTGGCAATGGTACATTGTATGCAGGCATGGATCTAAATAATCTCTAGTATTTATGAACTGAAGCCATTACCTTCAATTATTTTTTATTTGTAGTCTTCAGGTGTTTTTTCCCCTCCTTTGACAAGTAAGATTTCCGATGTTCAGAGAGCCAGATTGCATTGATATTTCCATGGCAACTCTGTATGACATTTCAGAGGCTGACATGGAGTCCTTAATATAATTTAAATATCAAGTCAATATTATATAAAAAAACACCTCTTGGTTCTCATGAAAAGTTTTTGAAAAGCAGTAAAAATGCTCTTAAAGTGTAATTGAAAAAGGTTAGCAGTGTAAATATTGCCACTTAAAATTAAAAGCTGTTTAATAAAACAGTAATAAATGCTGTTGGATAAAACTGAGTTTTGATTATGCTTTCTTTGATTTTTATATCATCTGAAATTTGATTATCCAGTTCAATTACTGGAAGTGTCTTGTGCATCTCCCCAAAATGCTAAGGTCAATATAGGTCTATAAAAGCAAGTGACAAATGTCTGGCTATATGAATTTTTAAAAGCCTTCTCTTGTTTGTGAATAAGTTAAAGTTTATTTAAATCAACTTTTCCTAATATAGTCTCCTCCAGATGTGTTGGAACTGCAAATCTCAACATTCCACATGGATTCTGGCTCAGAATTCCAGGAAATAGATACACAACTCAGGTTAGGGAAGATGTCGGTAGAAATTCTAGTCTGCAGTAGCAGGAAGATAGTGGGTTTTTCCCCTCTTCTTTTTTCCTAGAAAAAGGAGTAGCAATGTGAATCTTTCTGTGTGATAATGATTGGTGGGTGGGTGGGATAAAAAGAATGGCTTGCACGTGTAGATAGAGATCAATTAATTTTGTAAATGAGATAACAAATTTATTTTTCTTTGCCTTGCTCTTTTTTGGAATGTACACAAGCATCCATACACATACCACACAAGTGACTTAAATGCATACATCCTGCATATTGAGTGAAGGGAGAGCCCTATGACTACTTTTGGTTGAAGCATTTGTGTGTGTGTGTGTTGTGTGTGTGTGTGTGTGTCTGTGTGTATGCACGCAGATTAGCATTCTTCTGGATTAATATGGGCCTGCTGGACACACCAGGTCTTTGTGACCTTCTGAAAGACAGCTGGGTGGGACTATGTGGACCTCAGGGAAGGACTGGCAACAAAGAAATCTAGTTTCTGGAGTACTTATGACATTTTGGGTGGGAATTATGTTAAATTGAAGACTGTTTCCTTTAGGTAACAAGAGCAGATTGGAAATATAAGATGGGAAGAAGAGTGAAGCCAATGTTGTCTTCTTTTGTCATGCATTACTTTATTATAAGACAGATTCCTTGTGTGTCCAATCACAGTTGGCCAATAAAGAATTCTATTCTAATTTTATTCTATTCTAGAGATACATTAATGCTCTCTGAAACACTCTACAACAGATTTGAACAATAAGAAATCAAATAGGATGCTTAGGGTTAAAAACTGTCTTACATGAGTGTGACAAATTTTCAAACCCTGCAAGGCATTTTCACAACTTGTTTCAAGGCAGCTTTGTATCCTCCACCCAACTGTACCTAATCTTAGTTCTCAAAAGGCAAGAGGATAGTTGAGAAAATGTAATCAGACTTGGGGCATTAACAAAATGCAGTAAACTACAGGTATTCCTCAGCATACGACCACAAAGGAATCCAAAAGTTCTGCTGCTAAGTGAATAAATTTTGTCCTATATTATGATATTTCTTGCCACAGTTGTTAACCGAATCACTACAATAACCCAACTGTAAAATTAATCTGGCTCCCCTATTGACTTTGCTTGTCAGAAGGCATCATAAATATGAGCCAGTTGCCAAGCATCTGAATTTTGATCACATGACCAGGGGATGCTGCAGTGGTCACAAGTGTGAAAAATGGTCACAAGTCACTTTTTTCAATGCCGTTGTAACTTTGAATGATCACTAAATGAATTGTTGAAAGTTGAGGACTACCTGTAGTAGGGTTAGAAAAGATACAGTGAAAATCCATATTAGAGGGATTTTCTACTCTCTTGTGAAAATTTCCTCTTTTTTTACCTGTGACACTGATTTTTTTGTTCCTTTTGTTTTATCTGATGTACCCTTATTTTGATATTTTAAAATGTAAAATGTAATTTAATATTTTAAATTGTTGACAAATTGTTATTATATCCTTCAAAAAAACATGTGCCATCATGTAGTTTTCAATTCCTAGCGATCACATCAATAGATTTTCTCCCTGGTGATCTATCTAATATGGTCTTTTAAGTCTACCAAAGGTCTTTTAGGTCTTGCAGCTGATCTCCTCTTCTTCTCTTTCCTTTGATCTTTCCCAGAATTAGAGCTTTCTCCAGAGAGCTAGGTCTTTGCATAATGTGTTGATATTTTGCATAAACAGGATAGTTTGAACCCGCTTAATACTCAGTGAACATTATAATTGAATAATTTTGTATGGATATCATTTCAGAAATGAATACCATAAAACTGCAATCTGAACATTTTTCTGTATTTACTGTAACGCTGGTATGGGTCCTTTGCATAGCTTAAGTCAGAGTCACCATATTGCATATAATCCAATATTTGTAGGTCCTTATCCCACATTTTTCTTATTATGACAACTCTAGTTTATCCAGATAAATTTGACATATTACTATTACATTCCTGACATATTTCTTCTCTTTTGCGTGAATTTTTTTGCATATTTTCTCACCATATGTTTACTCATCAGGTTTGTCTACACTCCTGCAATTTCATTTTCCTCCTGTGTAGATGCTTTCAGGGGTATTTTTGGCCACAGACTTTTGGTTCAGAATGCTATATGTACCAAGAGGTTTCTTGGAGGATCTAGGAAATGGTAGATCTGCTTGAAATCATTGGCCAGTGTGTGCCCCCTTGCAGCCTGTGGGAATCAGGTTCATTTTGTTAACTTTGGACAGCATTTTTTAAAACATGTATGGCTGGACACTATCTATTGGGCATGGCTCTGTAGAGGAGACCAGGAGTTCTGTTTATAGTCCTGTTTTGTCAAAATCAATTTGGGTATTACAAGCTGACAAAATCATTGTGGAAAATATATGTATTGCATTACAACTAACTCTGTCTAAGCCTGGTTGATTCAGCTACCAACACATAAATTCATAACCATCTTTAGAGAAAGCATATTAAACTGCTGACTGTTTTCTGTCAGTGTGAAGATGCAATTCTTTCCTACATCCACATCAATTTAAATCTGTTGATCTTCTTTTCACCTCTCTTACGTTTCAATAGATGCTTTCATTTTTTGCTTCACAGCCTTGAAGATAAGTGGTTGTTGGTTGTTATCAACTGACATCTGCTTTGAAAACAGCTGATCCCAAGCTTAATTTTCACACATGGGAATAGATGAAACTGATTTCATCTGCAATGATTAAAATTTGTGGATCTCTTATCCTCTGGGCAAGGGTCATGCTTGAATTCACCTTTATGAAAGAAATGTATTGACAGCGTGGATGAAAAGTTGGCATAGAGACTGATTTTCAACAGGAAAAACTAGAGTGCCATGTATGCTATATAAAATAAAATCTAGGAGGATGACCTTATCCAGAATAAGAAGCCCAGTACCACCTGTTTTCTGAGAAAGGTGGTGGGTGACGTTATTCATACAGACTAGAAGTTGTCAACCTTTTCCACGAGTCATTCTAAGAAATAACACTGCCATAAAAACAGATGCTGACATGACCTGTTATATCATGTTCAATGCTTGAAAAATGCTTTATGCTTAATAATTCAAGTCAGAAATAGTGTCTGGATTTTCAGCTCAGAGGTTTGGCTTTTGTAATATCTCAGGGTTCATTATCATAAAACCCTTTGTTGTTGATGATGAAGAAAAATGTGAAAGAAATGATGAAAGCTTTCCAAGTAGATACTTGGCCTTCATCATAAACTTCAAACTCTACATCTGCCTTTCTCAGACAAGCTCATAAATCTATCCTTTTTGTCCACTTTCTGGAAGATTATAGACTGATGGGGCTTATTCCCAGTGAATAAATAGCCATAGTATCGAATCCCAAATGATATAAATTTAGATTATGTGTTTCACTGTCAAGTAGTATTCCAATTTTGATGGCCATGAAATTGCTTTCTCTGTGAATATGCAGAATATATATACTCTATGTCATGGGCCCCCAACCCCCGGTCTGTGGACCAGTACCGGGCCACAGAATACCAACAATTGGTTTGCACAAACAAGGAAAGCACCTCCACAGGATGCAGGCAGCACACAAAACCACACACCCTCCAGTCTGTGGAAAAACCTCTCTCCCTGTAACCAGTCACTGGTGTCCAAAAAGTTGGGGACCTCTGATCTATATGTGTGTGTGTATGTGTGTGTGTGTGTGTGTGTGTGTGTGTGTGTGAGAGAGAGAAAGAGAGAGAGAGAGAGAGACCTAATACTATTTGAATCCAGTAGTTTCTGATGGCTTTACCTTTTTTATAATTTATCTTTTGTATAACATCTGTTCATATGAACATCATATGTGATGAAGCCTTTCCAATGTTCCTGTTAGGTTATGTGTCTTTTAAATTTATTTATAAAGCTTGCTTTTTGCTCTGGAATAGAGGTCCTTTCAACTTTCTTTCATTTATAAGGATACAAATATAAATCTGCTTGCTGTGATCTAAAGCTTGCTTCCAAATTGTTGGCATAAGAACTGCATTATATAAAGGCAGATCTATAGTATATATGCCCTGAAGTACTATATATCTTACCAGTGTCAACAAAGCTTATCCATAGGTAATTGGATGACTATCCCACATGAGAAAATTGGATGAAGATGTGATATTGGGAAAGAGCAAAAGTTGATAGAACCCTATCTCTGTTCTGAAAATCACATCCTCAGCAGCTGTCATGGTTCCGACAGACAGAGACAAAGAAAGCAGAACTCCGAGGCTTGCAAATTCCTGAAAGAATATGTTTATTAGTTACAAAGTATCAGCATGTCAAAAGTGAAACCAAGTCTGGAGACACACATAAACAGTTCCCCAATACAAAGTTAAAAATCCCACCCCTAAAACTATGCAAGCAACTACGTTCCTCAATACATCATCTTGGTGGGCTTTTTACACAACACCCAGCCTACAGTCTTGGGAGCAGCTGATGACCTTGGTTCCCATGGGATAAAAGTTTATTTAGATTAGTGAAGCACTTGGCAAAACCCCCTCCCTCCTTTCTATGTGGCAACTGAAAACGAATGGTGAAAATGGCTGCAGCCATGCTCATTTGCAGAATTGACAGTATTAGGAGATATTATTCAGAGTCTGTAATGAGGTGCCATCGGAAACTTCAAGGAACTAATTTATTCCTTTCACCTATGTTTGGTAATGAGCAGAATAAGAATGAATAAATTGCAACTAAATCCAGAAAAACCTAGGTATTGTTGGTCAATAGAAACCTCAATTTCCCACATACTAGCAATATTGGGATTCTAAAAAGTAGTGGCCTGCTGGTTTCAGCCACATACATCCACACAGAGTTTTTTGGGTCATTTCAATTTACTACTACAGTAGGCTGAAGAACTTACAGTGAAACAAGGAATGCAAATGAAGCACAGAATGTAAACAAAGCTGAGGCTTGCCTGCAAGGTTTGCTTTGGGAACAGGAACATGCCAAAGAATCATCCAGAATATGTCCAAGGTTTCAGAGTCAGATCAAAATTGTCCAAGAAACAGAATCCACATATGAAGGTCACACATGAACCAGATGTTAAATGTTGTCTGTAGCAAAGAAAAAAGATGGGCAATGTACAAGCTTAAGTTGCAGGAGGTGGTGTCAAGGAAGAACTTCTTCCAAAGGTGCTTTTTCACGAGGCAACTGACTTCCTTGTTTTTCTTTGAAGATGTTTCACTTTTCATCCAAGAAGCTTCTTCAGCTCTGACTGGATGGTGAGGAATGGAAGGATTTAGCTATGTACTTTGGGAAGAACTTCTTGTTTCATGCCTTGCCTTGGTGGCCAAGCGCAAGTGGTGTGTGGCTTAGAGGTAAAGATACTCGCCTCCCACTTAGAAGGTTGAGAGTTCGATCCTAGGTACCAGATAGTGCAAAAAAAAAAAAAAAATCTACTGTAAACTCCGCCTGGCATCATGAAGGGCATCCAACCCGTAAATGCTCAGCTTCATCCAGTTGTCTTGACTTTATGCTGAATTAAGGGATTACAGGTTGTAAAAGGGAGGTTTTTTATTTTTTTAAAAAAGATATTTTATTGTTTTTTTTAATTTTAACAAGAAGTACTTACGACACACCGTGGTGTTTAGGTAAACAAACATTCCAAAGTAAAAAACATAGATAAACCGCTCAACTTAATACATTCACTGTCATCTCTCTATTTCCCACAGATAACATATTAAATTTGATATATTCCATTTCTAGCTTAGATTTCTACTACTACTCAACCTGTTTTGAAAACTTTATCAATTTACAATTACCATAATCAAATATTGTTTTACATCAACAAATTATTACTTCGAATATCTCTACCAGATATATTAAAATTCTTAATCTCTCTCATCCCTCTTTATATCACCAATCTCATTCATTTCTTCTTCCAATAATAACTAACTAAATTAAGAAAAAAATGTTAAACCTTAATTCCTTTCAATTTATTACACAAACTTTAAATTCCATCCAATTAATTATCATACCTTATCAGATTATATTGTTATACACAAAAATCACCTAATCAATTTAAGCACTTCAAAATTCCATTCTCATAACTGAACGTTTTTTCAATTCCAGAACATATATATATATATATATATATATATATATATATATATATATATATATATATATATATATATTTCTAAAATTTGGATTGCTAGCAAAGAATTAAGGGAGAACTGGAATAGCTATTTCGAACTCTTTAGCTTTTTTCAACCAAGATTTCTCTCTCCCATATTTGGGCAACAAGGTGTAACATACAGCATTCTATATATATATGATTATATATTTTTTATCTTTAATACAATCCATAAAGCCAAAGTTCTTTTTTGTTTTTGTTTTTTCCACTCTAATTTTAACTTTCATATTTCTGTACCAAGCAAATTTCCATAAAGCAAAACAATCATCTAACTAATTTAAACACACATGTATATAATTGAATTTTTCTTACTTCTACCACTAAATCAGTGGTTCTCAACCTGTGGGTCGGGACCCCATTTGGGGTCGAATGACCATTTCACGGGGGTCGCCAAACAAAGCTGTCCGCCATTTTTCCCTCTTTTCTTTGGCCATGCCCCTGGCACCCGGTGATGTATAAGTGGTTGGGAGTCACCACAACATGGGGAACTGTATTATGGGGTCACGGCATTAGAAAGGTTGAGAACCACTGCTCTAAATCATTATCCTTAAAACAATCCATAAAACCAGCATTGCCTTTTAATCCATTAAACAGTTTTAGATTTCTTTTTCAGTCTAATTCTACGTTTTTTTCTATGCCACACAGGCATCCATAAAAGCGCATCCCTTTCAACCAATAAATCTATTCTTGTATCTTGTATTAATCTTTGAGAAAGTATAAATCCCTTCCTCTGCAGTAAACATCTTTTTTTCCCTTTCAACCAATAAATCCATCCATAAAAGGGGGTTTTTATTGTGGAGAATTGGGAGAGTAACAGAAATGCATCCTCAGTTGCTGATTAAAGGGCTTTAATACATGCATGCTGTTAGAGAAGCACTAGCATGAAAGACGATGATTGTAGATACCAGAAGGGGGTCAGAGGTGCTGTAGAATAGGGCTTTTCAATCAGTGGTACGGGTACCACCTGTGGTACATTGGCACCTGGCAGGTGGTACGTGACCATCCTAGAAAAGTGGTAGCGGGGGAGGGGAATGAGCTGAACAGTGGCAGCACCGCACAAGCCTGAGTGAGAGATGGCTGGAGGTGCAGGGCTGTCAGGGCTCAGTGGAAGCACCAGGATCAGCGCCAGGCTCCATCTGGAGCTTGGTGCTGATCCTAGCACTTCTGCTGAGCCCAGAAGAAGCACCGATCAGCTGGAATGTTGCAGCATCTCCAGGGTCTTGTGATTTACATTCAGATGCTTGGCAACTGATTCATATTTATGATGATCACAGTGTCCCAGGGTCATATGAAGTGACTAAAACCTGCTGCAACCACCCAGCAGACAGTGGGAATAAAAACTAACCCCCTCACCCCACCCCTATGGCCAATCCTCAACAGAAATGCTCACCACAATGAAAACCTCAGACAGGAGGAAGAGCGCGGCAGGGGGGGGCAGGCAGGTGTCTTGCTCGGCTGTGGCTTGGGGAGCACTTTTTTCAGTGCCATTGCAACTTTGAACAGTCACTAAGCGAACTGTTGTAAGTCAAGGACTACCTGTACTTCATCACTTTTTTCCTTTTTGGAAGGGTCATCAAGTTTTTGACACCTTGCTAGGCGACTGGTGATACTTGGATATTGCCATATCCTAAAAGTGATACAATGAGTGAAAAGGTTGAAAAGCCCTGCTGTAGAAGGTGTTGTAGAATGGCAGGCAGTGATGTTGATAAATTACAGCTCAGCTTGGATTGCTCTGGATCCTAATTATTCTGTCCTGACATTCATCAGTGACTGCATAGTCCAGTTGGACCAGGTAGTTCTTCTCCATTCCTGAAACTTAATCAGAGCAGAGATTATTTACAGGCTGACATTCCTTTTAATCCATTAGTTTCATACAGCATCAAACCACATTTTAAAACTACTGCCAGAATAAAGTGAAAGGGATATTCAACGGATTCTAACATCACTCGCAAGTGCTTGTTTAACCAAAATTCCTCCAGTGGTCCTTTTAGCATTCCAATTAATTTTCCATTTTCCGTCTTTCATGCATGTTGGATTCCAAACTAAAGTCTTCAGAGCTTCAAAATTTACAGTTGGACTGAAAAAGTAAAGGCTTAGTTCCAGTTTTCTCTCACTCTTGTATTTTCCTAAGTTTCATACGTGATGCAATAATAAACACGAATAATGAATTTAAAAACACACTTGATTTAAGTGATTAGGAAGAAGAGGAAAGCTTCTCTCTGTATTCTAGCCCATAATTTGTAACTCTTATTCTTCACTGAAATGTGGTTGTTTTTTTTTAAGTTCAGTAATGGGTTCACTTTTCTTTCTCTTTTTAGTTTCTTGTGGGGCTGAAGCTGTATAATTGATCCATGTGTTGATAAAATGAAACAAAGTTACTTTCCTTATAATTTTAGTTGTCTTCCATGCTTTCCTTATTAAGTCCTCCTCAGATTAAAGCATAAATGTTTGCTGCTGTAATTTGTTTTTAAATAAGCCAGGATCTCTGTGTCTCATAATATTATTACAGTTTCTGTTGTTTAGTAGCTACAGCTTTTTGAGTGAAATAAGCAGACATTACCCATTGATGAGTTTTTGATGTTTTAAAAATACAGCATGTGTTGCTAATTTTTTAATGATAGCAATTATAATTTGGGTTATGTATCATTGAATAATAACAATGGTAATAATTTGAAGATGTTAAAAATAGTGTCTCCTTTATGCATTTTGTAATTATTTTCACATATGTGGCCTCATCTACTAGACAAAATATACATAAACATATGTATACAATAAATATACATAAATAAGTGTATATAGATATACAATAGATTGTGGTGGACTGATGTTTTAATCATGTTCTTTCCCCGCTAAAAATTTAAGAGGATGATAATGATAGTAATAATTTATTAAATGAATAATACAATAACACTTAAACTTATATACCACTTCATAGTGCTTTTCAATACTCTCTAAGTGGTTTACAATGTCAGCATATTGCTCCCAACAATCTGGGTCCTCATTTTACCATCTTCAGAAGGATGAAGGCTGAGTCAACCTTGAACTGGTCAGGACTGAACTCCTGGCTGTGGGCAGAGCCAGCCTGCAATACTGCATTCTAACCACTGCACAACCATGGCTTCTGCTATCCAACTTTCATTGATGTATTCTAATTTATTGTAAATATGGAAATTATGAAGAAAAATGTATACATCGTACTAGAGTGTATTAGTTTTATCTATTGACAACTTGAAAGTGCAGTAAAGCTATCTAATATAAATGAATGATATTATTTGTGGGAAAGACTGGATGCATAAATCTTTCTCTGTCTGCCTTTTGTTTTCACTGAAGGAAAAAAAAAGAGAAAGAAAATGTTCTCCTTGTAATAAGCCAAATATAAATCATTGTGTTATGGTGTATGCTAACTACAACATAGTAAATGATGCCAGTCACATATATCCAGTTTATTGCTTTAAATGGATGGTTCAGCAAATCCCAGCCAGTTAAATCATGTCAACAAGAGCTGGCGAGAAGATAAATTAACAGAAGAAAAGTCAAATATGTTGCATAATGAAAAAAAAATAAGAGTGAATGGCACTTACTAATATTCATATGCATTTTTCTTCTCTTTTAGCATACAGTTGGAATAATATAATAGTAAGGTAGGGTAAGGAAAGGCAAGGGAACCTTCCAAAATAGTCCTTGCATTTACCTGTTTTCCTTGAAGAGAGAATACCTTTCTTGGAAATCCATAAGTCTTTTGTCCTCAAAGACCCAAGATGTTAGCATACCAATTAATGATTCAGTCTAGTATTAGGTATAGTAGAAAGCCTAACCCACTTCTTATTATATATGCTATAGGAACTGGAGGCAGAAAAAGTAATTTCCTCCTTTCAAGAGAACAGCCTTTTCAGAAAATTAGCTATCTTTTGTGTCCAACAACATCTTGATTTCTTTTTTTTTTATCGAAAAAGTTTTATTAACAATTAACCAAAAAATTTTCTAACCCACAAACCCACCCACCCCCACCCCCCTACCCCACCACTTCCCAGAGCTGAGTACAGGGTTATTACAAACATATTAAACAAAATCTAATTAAATTTAACAAATTATACAATAACTAAATTCATACTTAACCCTTAACTCCCTTTAAACCTTAATATCATAATATTATAAACAAATCCATTTTAAAACAATTATTACAAAGAACCATGATAACAGTAAATAAACTAAATAATTTCCATTATAAAATGCTAGTAATAATAATTATTATTTAAAATTTAATCATAAAATAAATGGAACTTTTTAGTTCCATATTTAATCTGAATATAATCTATCCATATTCTCCATACCATAATATATCTTTCTTGTGTATGATCCTTTAAATAAGCAGAAATTTTAGCCATTTCTGCTAAATTAGAAACCTTAAGTGTCCATTCTTCTATAATAGGCAACGAATCTTTCTTCCAATATTGACCTACCAATAGCCTTGCTGCTGTTACTAGATTCAACATTAAAATAGTTTCTTTAACATCAAAATCCTCAAAAATCCCTAGTAAAAATAGTTGAGGAGTAAATTTTATCTTCCTTTAAAAATCTTTTGAATGTTCCACCAAATCATAATCCAAAAAGCCTTAATATTTTTACAAGTCCACCAAACATGAAAATAAGTTGTGTCAGAACTACCGCATCTCCAACATTTAGGCTGTAAATTAGGATACATACAAGACAACTTTTTAGGATCCAAATGCCACCTATAAAACATTTTGTAAAAATTTTCCCTTAAATTTTGAGCCTGTGTAAATTTAACATTTCTAATTCAAATTATCTCCCATAAATCCAATTGGATCGGTTCCTAGATATTCTGAGCCCATTTAACCATACAATCTTTAACCAAATCCGTTTTTGAGTCCAATTCTATTAACACATTATAAATTATTTTCTGTGGTGAGTTCAGGCCATTAACATTCCATGTCAGAAACTTTGCCATCTCTAGCAGCTTGAAGCCTCTGAAGCATAACTTGAAGATCAGCTGTTGATGATCTTTTTGGTCTTGCTCCTCCCACAGACTCTATAGCAATGGTTCCTTCTATTATTTCACTGGTCTTCTGCTTCTGATCTTTCTCTCTACGTTTATGCGCAGCACAAGTCATCCTTTGTTCTTTTATTTCCAGACTCTGTACAGCAGGTTCCACTTGTTATTCTCTAGCAATCAATGAAGTCGCACCTCCAGTTGTTTGCTCTTCTTCAGTTTTACTAGCTTGTGGAGATAAGGGTGAACCTGCTTCAGAACGGAGGAATGAAAATCTTTTGCCTTTAAAACTGTATTTAATCTATAACGCGTTCCTGCATGATTCACCACTATCCCAGCTGGAATCTCCCATCTGAACTGAATTTGATGATGTTTAAGCTCCTAAGATAAAAAAGCAAACTCTTTCCTTTTTCTTAAAATTTTTGGAGGTATTTCTTTTAAAATTATAACATCTTGAGCTGCAATTTGAAACCTCTGTTTGTAAAAAGCTTGTACAATTTCATTACGAATTGATCTTCTGGAAAAATAAATGACCACATCTCTAGGTAGATTTCTTTATCTGGCAATCCATGAGTTAACCCTAAAAAAATTTTCAATCTCATTCAGGATTTCCTCTGGTCTCCATCCCAAATTAAAAGCAATATCTTTAACCACTAACTCTTTTAGGTCTTCTTGCAGGTTTTCTTTCAAACCTCTAATACGCAGTGCAAATTCCATGTCCCTATACCATGAGATAATTAATTCATCCTGTGTCGCATCTATCTTATTCTTAACCTCATCAACTCTGCTTTCCAATTTCGCTGCATTTTCCGTCACCTCATCCAATCTATCATCAAGTCTCTCAATATGCATCCCAAGTCCTTGAAATGCAAACACTATGTCCTCTCTCATTTCTCTATCTTTTTCTTCCAATAATTCTGCCATTACAGCCCTCTCCGAAGTCATTTATTATCCAAAAGATCAGCTACCTCCTCTTTAATATCTAAAGCAGTTTTTTTAAAGCTTCTTGTAGATCTTTAAGTGAAAATGCAGGTGGAGGAAGAGAAGGAGGGGGTGTCTTTGGCTTAGGCTGAGAGACAGTCTGTGTTATCGGAGAGGAAATAGAAGCTTTAGGGACTGAGGAAACAAAACGTTTTGAAGCCATTTTTATAAATTCACAGTCTTATATTATAAAATCAAAAAAGGAAAAAATGAATTCCTAAAGACAAAAAAGAAAGTTCTTGCCTTGTATGTAGAACAGTCTATTAACTTTGTTGCGAAACCTTCAAACAAGAAAGTTGAGTGCTATCTTTAACTTCTATCACTTTCCCTTTCTTCAAAAAAAAAAGAAAAAAAAAAGAAAAAAATTGGAGAAGATACTTTTCAGGAGTTAAAGTCCCAGATAATCACAAATCTTATTTCTCCTGGTCAGCTCCGTCTGCTTTTAAATACTCATAAGCTTACTTTAAGAAGCAGATGTGGAAGTGGCGTCTAGCTTTGTCCCTAAATTTTGGAACAAAGATGACCTGGAATGTGGAGTTAAACTCGGGCTCCGAGGGAGCTCTTACCCTCTGACCTGCCTGAAGTTATGGGGGTCCAGGGGAGCTCTACCTTTACCCAAAAGCTGTCCTCTTCCTCTTCTCCCAAGGAAAGAGGTTTTAAGCCACGGAACAGCTGATTATCACTGTCTCCGCAGACTTTTACGCGATCCCAGGGTGGACAGCTAGAAGAAAGCTTCCATTGGTGCGGCAAACTCCACCGGAAGTCCAACATCTTGATTTCTTGATATTTTCTTTATTTGTCTCTGCAATCTTTACTTAGCCCTGATTTAGAACACGTATCCCTCTGACAGATGATTTTTCAAAGTTGTCTTGAGTTTCCAGAAACATCACATTCATGACACCAGAAAAAATAAGAATGTATCATGGAGTAAGTTTCCTTAAACTGTGGTTCTAGTCATCATCCAATAAAGTACATCCGTCCAGAGACATACCATTTGAGTTGAGTGACCTTATGCATCTTCTTAATCATACACAAATAGATGATCACATTTAATTACAAGTACTTTTAATGGTTTGAAGTTATGACCATGTGAAAAAGTGACTTATGATCAGTCCTCACACGTCTCTGGGGTCATGTGATAACATTTGGGCATTTGGCAACCAGCAACTGTTGCAGCATCCCAGGACCACTTGATCTCCATTTATAATCTTCCCAGGGGACTTCTGATAAGCAAAGCCAATGGAGGAAGCCAGATTCATTTAACATTCTCTTAATGATTCATTTAATGGCTGTGGCAAAAGGCATCATAATATCGGGCAAAACTCACTTAACAATCACATCTCTTAGTGGTTGAAATTCCAGTCTCAATGGTAGTAAATCAAAGACTGCCTGTATACAGTATGTCGCCACTTTAAGTTCATCTTGGAAAATGTGGTATCCTTGGTGCTCTCATCTTGGAAAGCTACATTGTTCTGGCCATCTTTAAAAACATGTTGCTATTTTATAACTATTTTTTTGATGTTTATGTGAAGTCCTCCAGGCAGCCTTCTGTGATCTCACACCTCCAAATGTTTGGGGCTATCACACATTACTGGCAAAAGAATAGTATATATATTTAATTGCAAGATAAGCTAGTAGGTGACATTGTGAGGTCATATCATAGTATTGTCAGAGTAAATAAGGGGTCAGATTCAAGAGCATTTCCATTTCCCAGGGCAGATGCTAATCTTGAATGAAGATGTGTCATAAAGGTTGCAACATGAAACAATTGGATTACAGTTTCTTAGGAAGTTGTTTAGATGATGCATTCCTTATATAATTCAATATGCAAGTGGAAGTGTATATTATCATCTCTCCTTTCTAAGGTTATCCTGGGGCATAACTGAAGAGCTGTTCTCTATAAGTAAAGCACGATTACTTGCAGAATTCACAAACATTCAAAGACTTTCACATTTGTTGGAACCCTGATAATTCAACACATGTAGAAACCTTCACATAAATACACAGATTCCCCAGAGCAGGCAGTCAGAGGGTACCCATAGAAACCAGATCTTGAGTGATGTATCCAAGATGCTCACTGCTCCTCACACATTGAACATTATATGAGAAAATATAAACTAAACAGGTTTCTTTCTTCTGTGACGATAGGCTTATTCTTTTTTAAAATCACACTATTGTGTAAATGTTAATCAGAATGTTTTCTTCCAACAACAGTTTTGCAAATGGCTACATTTAATGAAGTATTGTGAGTTTCCCTCTAGAAATTCAAATATGCTGTATTTCCAAATATGGATTATGATATTCCATTTGACTAAATGTTATCTGTTTCTAGGTATTATTGATGTTGTTAATTACAATGTGTTTTGTTTATTAACACTTAGATAATGTTATACACACATATACAATCTGACAACCACCAGGATCTACTCTTTTTCTATTTCATCGCATGTGAGGTATGGTACAGAATTGGTTCAATATCCCTTAAAGTTTTACAGATACTGTGAATTAAATTTTAATATCAGCTCCTAGTCCTAATCAGAGATTCTAACCACCAGCCTTAAGGCATGTTCTGGTCCCACTTTTTGTTAAGTGATGATCTTTAAGTGTGTTGCTCAATTCTTCACCTGCTATTCCTTGTCATGATCACAATGCTTCAGAGATGGTAGATGCTGTAATTAACATTTATCTTCTTTGCAGATCTTAAATGTATGTTAATCCTATCCAGCTCTGGACTCTTGGTAACTTGTAACTTTGGCTTCCTCACTCACAATCTCTGAATTTTCCTTGTTTGCTTACTTACAATGGTACACAATATCCTTTGTAGGATTTTGAAGCAAATGGTTTTCTCTCTCCTAGTGAAAATAAACACACACAAACACAAATACATCCAAGTTGTTCTAATGCCTTACACCTATAAACACCTTCTAATCTTTGCTATTTTTCCATAGTGCCTAAAAATAATCTCCTTATTCTGCCAAATGGTAGGGCAGAGCAAGCAGTTTTTAGCTAAAACTGAATCTGAGCTCTAATGAGAACAGTTTATTTTTTAGTTGAACCTCTGGAGTGACAGAGGTTTAGGAGAAGACAATCAAAAGCTATAGAAGTTGCTCATCCTACCTTATGGTGACACAAGGAGCAGGGCTGAAGCCATTGGTTAGAAATTTTGTCAGGATTAACTCTGCCTTGTTATTAATATTATTCTTGAATAGTTTCTCTGTTTCATGTCAAACAGCTGCATATTGAGTTAATTGAAACCACCAAATTGTCTCTATTATGCATAAAATTCAGATTCAAATAATGTCAACAATCTTCTCCCAGCAATGGTGAAATGGAAAACAAAGCAAAAAAAAAGTTTTATTTATTACCCATTTATATGTAATTATAATAAATCATGATACTGCATAAGAGTAGCTCAGGAGGGAGTTAGATTAATCCTTTTTTTAAAAAAAGAGTTAATAAAATTCCTGTGGTCTTAAATCAGACTTTGCTAAGCCTATTGTTATTCACAAGTATTCCATTAGTTGGCTGTTGTTTGTTTTGGAAACCATTTGATCAGAGGAGAAACTTTGAATTGTCTAATGTGATTTGTGACTTATTCAAGGGAGGAGAGTAAAAATGTAATCTTGGCTCTTTTGATCACTGAAAATGGCACTTTAAATTGGTGACAAAACATTAAAGTTTGGCACTTTCAGGAGCATTTAAATGAATGAATATTTCAACATTTTGACTGTGATTTATTGAACTTGGTCCCCAATTCTAGCAAAAGCTTTATTCCAGAAAAGGACAGTTTTGACCTGAGGGCTAAATTCAGCCATCACAACAGTCATCCTTCCTTCTCCCTTCTCCAAGATGCCTCTTCATGCCTAGGGAATATAGCCATGCCATCTGTTTAGGAAGATAAATTGGGAATAGATTGAGTCAATTCAGATTAATTGCTAGGGCAGGTCTAGGTGACCAGTGTTTCTAAGGTTTGTGATCTGAGGATAATGTGCAACCCAAATTGATCCAGACAGTTTGGATTGCTTGAAGCTCAGCTTTTCATTTGTTTTAAATAAAAATATATTATTAAAAAAAAGTGCTTAAAAAGTGAAAAAAATACAATAGATTTTTTTTAAAAAAAAACAATGTAATGCATTTTTGTGTTTTGGTCCATTTTTGTATTATTATTTTAAAAGCAATAAAACTATTTTTAAAAGCTGAAATTGATCATCATTAATTAGCAAAGGCTTGTTGCTTGCTTGGAGAAAACAACTACCATTAAATAGGGAGTTACACTATTCTCCAAAGCACCTGAGGGCAGAACAAGAAGCAATGGATGGAAGCTAATCAAGGAGAGAAGCAACCTAAAACTAAGGAGAACTTTCCTGACAGACCAGTTAATCAGTGGAATGACTTGCCTTCAGAAGTTGTGAATGCTCCATCACTGGAGGTTTTTAAGAAGAGATTGGACAACCATTTGTCTGAAAAGGGATAGGATTTCCTACATGAACAGGGGTTGGATTAGAAGGTCCCTTCCAACTCTGTTATTCTATTAAAAGAAACAATGGACATTTATCAAGATTTTATGCAACTGCAAACCCCTGATTGCAGTACTATTTAATCACTAAGGTCTCCCAAACAAGATTATGTCTTAGTCCAATAACCTGTTTATGTTTTAAAAATTGAGACATACAGATTTGATTATTGAGCATGCTGTGGAATATAACTGAGTTTATATTCCACAAATGCCTCTGTGAATTAAATCAATTTATTCACTAAACTGCTAATGGATTATTTCTGGATATTTTAATAACCTACAAAGCAAATTATTTCTAATGTTAATGTGATGCTGAATGAATGTTTTGTGATAATGTGTTTTATCCTGAGTAAATCTTGCAACTGTATAGATAAGCCTATTAGAGCTAACGTTACTAAATTTAACAGCTTACTGTTAGTGAGAATAGGACTGTAGCTTTAACTATATACATTTCAATTGAGATTAGTAAAAAAATAGGAATATATCACCGTTAATTTCTCAGGAAAATTGTGAATTTAAATAATTGCCACATGATAAGACACTGTCTAGAGAAAGCAGATAAACATTGGTTAGAAAGTGTTTGTAAGTATTTCCTTCAGCCTTTTCACATCTCTCTCCCTCTCCTTCTCTCTGTCTTTCTTGCAATAAATCAATTGGAAATTTCTCAAAAAAGAGGGTGGTGCCCATGGAAATATTACTTTTGGAAATGTTAATGTATGATTTTTTCCCCACATGGATGCATTTTTATAATTTGCTCTATTTACTGATTCCTGTGTTATCTCAAGCCCATTTCCCTCACATAACTAAGACTTTATACAATCATGCATTTTATTTAAATGTATACATAAAATAGCAGGAAAACAATAAGATCAAGTGACAAAGGAAATTTCTTATTGTATTATGCTTTTTTGATTAAAGATATAATTGGCTGCTTATAGAAGGCAAATTTTTGTTCTTTCCACATTGTCCCCGTTTACCCAGTTTACCAGATGTGGACTATCCCCTCTTTTGCTTATCTTCATTAGAGATACTAGGAACTGAAGTTGAATTGTATCTGATTTTCTGCATACAAACCCATTATGTCACCTATACATTTTAAGAAAATAAACTATAGCAGTAGGAAGAAAAGTAAGTGTCTAATTTATTAATTCTCTTTTTCTGTATTTATATGCCAAAATGGCACTTGAAAAAATTGCCGATCCAAATGCCTATCCAGTCACCTCTAATCCATACCCAATAATTGGTAAATATCAAATTCTTTAAAAAGACTAAACCTTGGTTGATTTGGATGGCTCTCTTCACATCCCTCTAAAGCTGGTGTGTGTGTGTGTGTGTGTGTGTGTGTGTGTGTGTGTGTAAAACAATGTCCAAATTTTGAAAATTACATGAAATTGAAAGAATAATATTTTCATTAATCAGCTGGCCTTTCTGGGTTGGTGAATGGAAACTTTAATCAAAGAAACTGTTTTATCTGTCAGAGTGTAATTGTCTCGGATGATTTCTTCATCTCATGTACAGCTTCTTTGAAATTGTATTGGTTATGCTCCCTATCAAAACCTAATAAATCTTGGCTCAATATGCCCAGGGAAACATTCATCTTGACATTAAGCACAAAGGACATCATGTAATAATTTCTACTTATTTTATGAGATAAATATTATTTTGTTTGCTGTCACGTGTGATGAGAGATCTCACACATAACTTCTTCCAACAGGAGATATCTATAAAGCATTATTAAAGAACAAAATCTTTTTTACCCTTGTTTAGCTTTTGCTAAAATAACTGAGGCTACGTGAGGACATATAGGGTCCTTAAAATGAGTTTCTGTTCTGATGAAGTAAGTAAAAAAAAAAAAAAAAGAATTCCAGCATTGTGTTAGCGTGTGGCTGAAGCAACTATGGGAAGGTAGAGTGTATATACACTTTTTTAATGAGATAAAGATATATGGCGAGACATTTCAGGCTGCTCCCTCATATCCTGAAAATTCTCTTCGGTGTCCTTCATTTTCAAAAAATGAATAGGTCTTTCATTTTCATGACTAGATAGAGTATTTTTAATATCAATTAACAGACAAGAAGTAATTTGTGGTTTGCTTAATAAACAGCAACTAATGCAGTCAACACAATATACCAGTTATTATTTCTGTGTTCCCTTCAACAATGGGAGAATTAGGGATATCATAGTCAGCACCCCTTGATCCAAAAGGTTTGAAGAGGACAAATCAGTAGCAGATGATCAAAATCACACCTGACCACAACTTTCATCTGCTGGTCTAGCAGAAGACTGAGCTAGATTTTTTTTTTTGTAGACACTAAAATATCAACAATGATTAATAGATCATTCATAAACTTACTCTGTTATTCTAAAGGCATGCTCAAATTAATAAGTATTGATTAGCTGACTGTGACTCATAGTGGAAAAAAAGCATTTGATCTAGAGGACATGCTGCTTTTTTATTAGTTTTCTGACAGGATTTGTGCTCTCTGTCTCTCTCCCTCACACACACATATGTTGTATCTCACCATCCACAGTTATTTATGAAAATCAAAGCAATTAGATTCTCTAAACTTAGTTTTATGAACAGTTATCAAGAGATGACCAATCAGTAGCTTAACTTAGCAATTGAATTCTAAAGTAATTTATTCTGACTAGTACATAATCTCATTTATGAGAGTTATTATGGAAAAAGGAAAGTTATTTTTGTTTTCTGAATAGTGCAAATTACTTAATCAGTATTTTTATACATATTTTTATTACTTAATAGTATTTTAAATGATAAAATGTTATTTTTAAAAAGCATGTACAAAGAGCTGTGCATCAGTTTCATTATAATTTCTCTATAAAACTCAGTAATTTTCAGCAGAAGATTAACTAAGGGCCAAACATCAGAAGAAGAACTAAAACATTTAGATAGGGGAAGGAAGTGAAATATCCATGGTTAGATCAGCCAAAATAATATGGAATGAGCTTAATGATATGTTGGAAGTGTATTTAAAACACAGGCCAAATTTGTGGATTTTGCCCAGCTTGAAAATAAGCTGTAAATACATTTTTAAATTTGGATGTTATGAAGTAGATGCAGGTGCATTCATGAAGCTAAAAAAAATGCACATTCAGATGTTGAAAAAAAGGCCAGAGAATATGATTTTTATATCTTAGTGCTCTGCAGGTTCCTAGACAGATGGAGCCACATTGAGGATCACCTCTCCATCTGTCTTTGATTATTTGTAGTTTCTCGTTTGGTTTTTCTACAGGTTTCTAAAATTGTTTTTCTGCCTACGCAATGTCCATTCTGCAGTTCATAATGAATACATATTCTAGCACTGCTGTTCTCCAAGAAGCATTCTTGGGACACATCAAGAAGCTTTTAGCATCTCTTTTTTGCCATAATTAATTAAGAGCTTCCAGCTCTTTTTCAGAAAAGGTAATGTTCCTGGGCTGTGCAGTTCTGTCATGATGAAAGCTAGAGACAGAGGCAGAAGGGATGAGAGATGTCACATTATAGATAACTCTTTTCAGTCTCCAAGGAAAGAAAGAAGAGGGAGAACCAAAAGCAAAATCAGAGTATGCCTAATGAAGCCTCACTGGCTTTGAAAGACTCCTGATACCATGAACTTCACAGTCTTTGCACACTGTATAGTTCCAAATTCAGTACAAGAGTCAGTCCCATGTTCTTCTTTCTTGACGTCAGAAGCAAATCACATCTTGCTAGTCTGCTTTTCTAATTAGCTAGGTTTTTTTTTCAACCTGTATATAAGTATTTATGCATGTATATCGTGGTCTTTTCTTATTTGTAGCCTGTCCACAGTGTCAAGGAGTCAGGCAGCCTCTAAATTTTGAAATAAATAAGTAAGCCAGTACATCAACACTTGCACAATATTTGCAAATTCGTATCCTTCTTGGAGGCGGGTCTTTTCTTGTCTTTTTTTTTTTTTTGGTCAAGGCCTAAAGAACAATTTTAGATAATGCATCCTCTTTGTTACTCTTCAGGTTCAGACTTAGGCTTAAATCTTTCCTCTAGAAAATGGTTCGAAGCAAGGTCATAATCTGCCTGTCTCAAAAGTGCCCTGATGCTCACTATTTAAAAAATAAAGAGAGAGGTTTCATTATTATGCTGAATTGTTTTTTTAGAAATATTTGGGGCTAAGGCTTTTAAGGCTATCTAATGCCATGTCTCTCCCCCTCCCCAGTGTACTATATTCTAACTGAACTGAAGAGCTGTATTTCTTTCCCCACAAATATTGTGCTCCCTTATTCATTGCCAATAGAAATGTTTTAAACAGGTTTCTACCTACTAGTACAAACCTACTAGTCCCTTTTTTTTACTCTCCAGGACATTACTTCAGGCTTTTCCAGATGGTGCCTATAAACACTAAGACTCCCCTTGTGATGCTCATGTAGTATTCCAGGTTGACTAAGTCGTTGAAAAAATAATCACCCAGAAAAAGGAAACATTTTTCCAAACCTTACTATAAGTACAGTGGGAGGTTGTAATGTTGGAATAGGAAAAGAGGTAACTATGAGTGCAAAGAAGGAAAATGGGTCTGCATGAGAGGATGTAAGGCCAAAAGAGCTGAACCTAAGGACTGTTTGTGTGTATGTATATGGGATAGATGGATGAGGTTCCTGTTTGAATTGATGTGCATACAATGTGTATATATAAAGATGTATAAGATTTGTATCAGAAATAGCAAGATAAAGAATGTGTAGTGTATGACCTTGACAGAAAGGGATGCTTATTTTGGGGGTGATTTGTAGGGGAAAAGGTGTATTCCTTGGTTGATTGGTTGTTGATTATCTGGGGAAGAGAGAAAGGGGGAGATTCAAAGTAGGTTCTTCTGATTCTACTTATATATGTTAAATCTGCAATATATAATAATATTTCTTATTTGTTGTTTCCCATTTAGAAGATGTGCATTTTGTCATGCAGAGTCAAATATATGGTCTGGTTGTTGGGTTCAGAAAGTTTAGGAGTCTCCTCTAAACAGATAGCGAGCAATTAAGAATCTATGGATTTTGCAACCTATCATTGATCTTACCGGTTGGTTTCCAAAGCAGTTACTATAGCAACATCAAGTTTGCACAGTACAGTTTGACTTCCAAAGAAATGGCTCTTAACCATTGCTTTCCAGAACACTTTGTAAATTGAGTTTTTCCTCTTTTTTTCTGCCTGTGGCTCTAGATTCACCAATTCAGCAATCCCCTGGGGTAAACTAGTTGCAGTTCAGTAGTTAGAAAAATCAGCCTACTGCAGTGTTTCCCAAACTTGACAATTTTAAGGCATGAGGACTTCAACTCCCAGAATTCCACAGCCAGCAACGCTGGCTGTGGAATTCTGGGAGTTGAAGTCCACATGCCTTAAAATTGTCAAGTTTGGGAAACACTGGGCTACTGGATCTGGAAATTTGCCACCCTTAAGACTGTTTCATGGGACATTTCCCCAATCAGAGTTAGTATGCAGCTTGGGGGTTTTCCTGTATTTGAAGAGCAGGTGGCAGCCATCTTTGTGAGGATCTTTACATAGATTCTTCTTCACACCTGTTCCTAGAAATGGAAATCCTGCTCATGGTAATTCATACCTTGGATAGCTCCTATTTGGATTATTGTAATGTGCTCTACATGGGGCTGCCCTTGAAGAACCTGCTGCTAATTGTCATCTGTAAAGGCTTACAAGGCACAGGTGTAAATTATATGTGGAACTGTCTTATTTCCCATCATCTCTGCTTGCTCTACCAAATCTAGTAGAGAAGGTATGATTTGAATTCCTTCCATGAAAAACATTATTTTCTTGGATCCTGGAGTCTTCTTTATGGCAGTACACACTCTGGGAAAGCATATCTCTCTGGAGATATGCCATCCAGAATCACTTTAGGAAGATGGCTGGGCTTACAGACCATTTAAACAAACAAGCAAGCAAACAAATCTGCAATATTCCATGCTAGAGCCCCCGTGCTAATACCCGGAGGAGAAATGGGGGTGGAAGAGGAGAATCACCATCTCAGCCTGATTGTGAGTTTCTCGTTGTTAATTGTATGGCATAGAATGCTACTGTCATGGTTCCGACTAATGAAACACTTCAAAGAACTTCCAGGCATGTTTATCCTAAAGTCTTTATTAACAGTGTTACAAATTGACGGCACATCATGGAGGTTTATGCCAGAATCTGAATTCCTCTTGCTGGCATCTAACTTTTCTTGCTAAACCCCTTATCTTGCAGTCACAGGTCACATCTTCCAATTAGCCCAGAGGGCAGAGATTCACTTCCGTTCCTTTTCCCGGGCTTTTGTTATTTCCCCTCCCTTTTCTCTGTCATCTGAATTAACTCTAAAAATACCAGACAGTTCTGCATATTTTGTCAAAGCAAGAATATTCAATATTAACAGCGTTGACAGCTACCCTAGGTGGACTCTTGGGCTGATCCAGAATGGCTCTTCTGATGTGGCAGAAAATATTATTTCTGTTGAAAATAAATCTATATTCAATTTTCTTCATTGTCCTGAGTAGATCTCTTTATATTCATTTGAATTATGAGAACCTTTAAAAAAATGTTCCCTTCCTAAACTTTGCTCTATTGTTGATCCGCCTAATATGAACAAGAAGGGTGAAGAAATGAACATTTGTAATGAAAATATTTAACATCACCACAGAGAAGGTTTCAAGAAAAATAATTATGGGGAAATTAGGAAAAGTCCATAAAATATATTCTGCTTTTGAGATCTGTAACAGGGAATGCAACTGTTGCTTAACTTAAATTTAACAAATGTTTAACCTAGAAATGAAATAACAAATTTCATCTTTTATATTTTCAGAACACACCCTTTAGTTGTAATAATATGAATAATATGCTCTGTTGACAAGAATCTTCTTGAATTGTTTCCACACTCAATGTGGAATTGCTTACTTTCTTTCCAGTTACTTGAATTGTCAGAGAGTTTAGCTCTTCTTATCATCCAAATCAAAATGATGGTGGGTCATAGCAATTCTTGTCCTCTTAATGCATTGAATAACTGTTGACACTTTCTGTTCCTCAGGTGCAGAAATGAAGGTTGACTAATTACTGATTCTCCTCCCTCTCCCTCTCTCTCTCCCTCTCCCTCTATTTATTTATTTATTGATTGATTGATTGTATTTCTTAGTTACCCATCTCCCCACCTTCCCTCCTCTTCCTTGTATTAAAATAATTACTGAATAGGACAGTGATGGCGAACCTTTTAGAGACCGAGTGCCAAAAACTGGCCCCACCCCTGCTCCACCCCCTGCCCTGCTCCCGCTCCACCCTACCCCGTCTCCCACCCTGCCTGCCCACAGGGCCACTCACTGCTCCAGGGCCCACCACAGATCGCCCAGCAGTGACATGGCAGCCACGGCCTCTGCCCACACCCCGCAGCATCAACTGTGTGTGATGGGGCGTGAGGGCAGAGTCTTGTCCATGCTGCTTGGCTGCCATGTTCTTGGCTGCACTGCTCCGCATGGGCCACGCTCAGGGGTGACTCTCCTCCAGAGAGGCTGCTGGTGAGGGGGTCATGGGGGGAGGCGAGGCTGGGGCGACAGCACGTGTGCCCACAGAGAGGGCTCCGAGTGCCGCCTCTGGCACATGTGCCATAGGTTCGCCACCACTGGAATAGGACTTACTTAGGAACTATTTATTTCTTTATTTAAATGTATTGATCATCCAAGTCCAGTTGGATGAGAAACTGGAGGCCTCTGCTACAATAAAAGATGAAGCAGCCCTTTTCAGACAGTTGGCACCATTGTTCAGTTTTATGTAACTTCATGAACTCTAAAATGCATCTCTAAGTTGAATAAATATTAAATATATTAAATATATTTTATATAAAATATACTAAAATGTAAAATCATTAAGATCTTATATAATAACACCATGTTTTTTTCAAGATTTGACTGGTTCATAAAATTTGGGCAATTTTAGAATTGCCTGAGATAATGTTGTGGTTATAGGTATCATGATGCTCTTGGATTTTGCATTGTTGACTTCTGGAATATTTAATTACTTTGGTTGGAATACAACATTCAAAAATCCAATTGTAGGTATTAAAAACAAAAACCCATGGAGCTGATGGCCCTTGTAGGAGGGAAATAGCTTCTACACTGCCAGCTTTTTTCTTGAGGAAAAAAAAGTTTAGACTTCAGAAGTATTAATACTTATTATCTTTTTATCCAATCTTGAATATTATGACGAAGAAAAGTAAGTACTGAGATAATGCAGTTTCTAGCTCATCTTAACATATTTCACAAGTCTGCTCTGTTTCTTAAGGTTTTTAACATGCCTTTCCTCCCTTTTTCTGTGACTGGAAGAGATTACTGTACTTTGATATGGATTGATTTTGAACATGTGTTTGAAATGGTTCATAAAAATGCAAGACCATTGAAAGAATTACTGTTTGCTGTGAGGTGTGATGCCCAAATGAATTTAATTGGAATCGACTTGTTGCTATAGTTTCAAGTATAGAGTTCATGGTTTCAGAATAATGGAAAGACAGGCTCCACCTAATGATGGTTTAAAAATATGTCATAATGTTTGGCCAACATGAACTCTCAGGTCTTCGAGAAAGGATCACAGGCATTGCTGGCTGCATTCAGGAAGTATCTTCTTCCTTCTGTTTTTCATCCAGGCCACTGCAATAAATTTAGTTAAAGTCTGGCTCTGAACTAAAGGGGGGGGAGATGCAAGCTCTGGGGCATTTTCTTGTGTCCCCAGCCCATTTCAGGGTCCAGGAATACTTTTGCACCAGGATAATTTATTTAAAACAATCAAGTTAAAACTACATGTGGACTAGGATGATTTCAAAGCACTCACTCAAGGGAATGATTCTATAAAATGATTCCAAGGAAATGATCATCAAGTAAGATTTAAAGATGTGATCTAATTTCTTAATAAGAAAAAAACTTATCCCATCTGGGGACTGGGAAGGGAATTCTCTAGCTGGGAATTAAATAAACCAAACACAACTTTGGATTCAGTATTCAAAGCTGCCTTGTATTATATCATTCTATAGATGTGTTTGATACCCAGTATTCTCTACTGTGATTGGCAACGGTGGGTATCGGGCACAAGATATTTCAAATTTTGACACTTGAGATGCTGAAAATGTTGAACGTAAAACCTTCTGTATGCATTAATTCTAGTCAACATATTGAAAACATTAAGGTAGTTTACGCAACTAATAAAAATACACAATATACACAATATAAATGTAGTGTATGTAGATAATGGATTTATACAATAACAGTATTATCTAGCTATGGGTGAATCAGATTACATTCCAATATACTTTGGCAAATGCTTATAAAAGATATATAATCAGATTAAAATGTGATTGTTTAATACCGTATATTCCGGCGTATAGGGCAACCCGGCATATAAGACGACCCCCGAGTTCGACACCAGGTTGCAAGACAATCGACGCCGAGTGGCAAGACGATCAACGCCAAGTCGCATGCTTAGAAAGTCATCTTATACGCCGGAAACTACCGGTATTTCCAGCGTATAAGACGATCGACGCTGAGTCACATGCCTAGAAAGTCGTCTTATACGCCGGAAACTATGTTATTTCCAGCATATAAGATGATCGATGCCGAATTGCATGCCTAGAAAGTCATCTTATACGCCAGAAACTACCTTATTTCCTGCGTATAAGACGACTCGGCGTATAACACGACCCCCGAGTTCGGAGGCTGTTTCAACGCTCTCAAAAGTCATCTTATATGCCGGAATATACAGTAATCATAAAGTTTTGATGTAATTTTTTTTATAGGGATTTCAAAGCATCTAGCAATTTAAAACAGCAGTTTAAAATAAAATCCATTTAGATTCGATCCAATTAGATATTACAGAACATTATAACAATGGTAAATGTTAAAATAATTTAGAACACTCATGCAAATAATAAAATAAAAAATAATATTTCAAAAAGCTTGAGCAAATATATTAATTTTCAGCAAGTGGAAATGGTGAAAAAAGAATGCCAAGCAATAATTTTAGCAAAAGCGATTCTGAAGGGTAAATGGGCAAATATTTTCCATGCTTAATTTCTTGGTTATACACTTTATTATTTATAGTCTGTGACATTATTCGTCCCCATTATTCTGCCCTGGATTTGCCAGTTGCCTTTAGGAATAGTTAATGCTTGGATATGTTCTATATTGGAGTTAATTGTTTTGTAGAATATCTCGTCAATGTGTATTGTACTACTGCACTATAATGTGCTATAGATATAATTGGATACAATATACTATATACTACTGTACATTGGGTTTATAACCTGATTGGTTTCAAAATTGTGTTAGTTCATCTGTATCAGTCTAAGTTGGGTTGCATGACTTTTCAGCAGGCAACTCTATTTCCTTAATGAGGATAAGAAAATGAACTTTTCCACTTCAGCCTGTAGTTTGTCAAACCGTTATAAATGGTAGCTTGTATCCTTTACCAGTTACTGGAGAGCACTTTCTTAATTCATCTCTCTTAGGCACTGCCTCACAGTTTTGTCCCAATTAAAACACCCACCCACAATGCACATACAGAAATGCATAAAAAATTGATAAAGACACCCTTAAACTGAGTTCAGTTCTTTGTCAGTGCATCCTTGTTTTGTTCATGACGAAATGAGAGAGGGTTACCCTTGACTTTTACGGGATTTTTAAAAAATTGCTTCTCATTTTAGCCAGCAGCACATTAGTTTTATCTTTAAATTTGCTTTAGAATTTTGAGGCCAACTTTTCTTTGATATTCTAGAATCAGCATAATCTTTGATAGCCTAGAATCACTTTCATTATCTTAAAGAATCACTTTCTCAGACTTAAAGAATTACGTTAAAGAATCACTTTCTCAGACTTAAACATTCATGTATCTCAAGATATTGATAAGTAAGAAATGTAGTAACTATATTTATGTATTAATGTATTCAAACATTCAGATGACAACAAAGCAGAAGGTATTATACTGAAATAATTTATGCTAAAATATCTAAGTGATTTGAGTTTTTTTTCTTTGAAAATGACTTTATAAAGTTTTGTTTCTAATTCTGTTCCAAAGTTAATCTTAGCACTGTTTCAGTATGATTGACAAGGTATTCACAACTCACAGGTCTTAGTTGGATTAATTTTTTATAATGGTTTCTGTAGCAAGTAGAATTCCCAAGAACTTTGAAAGGGGGGAAGTGATAGCTAGAACAATAATGACAGGACACCTGTGCTTCTTGCATATATTATTTGAAAACATAATTTTTCACAGTATATTAAAATTGCCCTGTGACAGTTTTCAGAGTTCTGTAATGTATTAGTGAAAATAGTTAGTAAATATCCTTGGAAATGCAGATAATATGAAGTAGACAAAGTATTGTGGGAAAATATGCATCATGCTTCCTTTCATGCTCATAATATTGGAATAACTTATTCCTAAAGAGTAGAGAAGAGAATCTATTACTAGTAGATTCCAGATGTTTGCTTTAGGTGCCATACGTCTGCAAGGCCAATTATCTGGAAGTTGAATCAAAACATCTGGAGATGATCATGTTGTCTATCCCTGGGTTAATTCATGCAACATTGTCAAATATTTTATGCAATTAAAAATAAATATTATTGTTCACATATATTGCTATGATTTATGATGCAGTCGGAAGCCAAGAAACACTTAGCAAACCACAAAGTGAGATTTATTGGGCATTATTGAGTTGTTCAGAATACTAGAGCTCTATTAGTAAGATAGCCGTATTAATTATCATCAAAACTAGGATACTTTTAAGAGTGAAACTAGTACTAAAAATAATTAAAATTTCACATATTTTGGAATACTTATTGATAGACAAGTGGTTTTATATTGATGAACCTATAAAATAGTTCTGTTCAAAAACTTGGGAAAATTTGAATAGTTTTCTTTCTTCTTAAAAAAATAAAAAGTAAAATTTCAATTATATGAAACCATCTTTATATTGATTAAATAAACATTAAAAAATAGCATTTGCAGAATAATTATAATTGGTATATATCCACATACTTTAAGCAGTTTCTTAGCATATCTGTCTCTAATGCTACGCCACTGATATTTTTCTGAAAAATGTTTCGTTTTACAGTATTTTGTTCATTACTGCAATCTTCTTCAATATTGAAACTTATGGGTAATAAATTCAAAATTATTGATGCTTTCAACTAATTTTTTCTATAGACTATACTATTTTTTATTTGTAATAATATCTTTGCTAAAGATGCTGAATTACCTGCTAAGCTCAAAGCAAATTCTGCTAAATGTCGGGTAGTCTTAATTTTTTTTATTGCAGACCTTCTCACTTCCATTCCATTACAGTACACATTATATATTTATCCATCAAAATATTCTTCCAATTTATAGAATTTCAACATTAAATCTTATATACCAGTGATGGCAAAACTTTTAGAGACTGAGTGCCCAAACTGCAACCCAAAACCCACTTATGCATCATCGAGTGCTGGGTGGGTGTGGCCCATTGGGTGAGCATGGCTGTGGTGGTAACGGCAGCCTGGTGGGACTAAAAAGTTCAATCAATCAATTCCAATTTTGCAAGATCTTTTTTTTCCCCGTGAGAAGTTGAAATTAACTGATTGAACCTTTTTTTTTTTTTGCACACGACGGCGGAGGACTAAAGTGAAAAGGTTTTATAAAACCCAGCTGAAGGCCTAGGACTGGGGCGACGGCGCACGTGCCCACAGAGAGGGCTCTGAGTGCCACTTCTGGCACCCGTGCCATAGGTTCGCTACCACTGTTATATACCATTTGACTCTTGTTCTTTATTTCTTTTTTATTCCTCTCTTGATTTGTAAGGATGACTTCCTGTTTGAAGTTTTGTTTCCAATAACTGCAATTCACTGAAAGCTTCAAAATAGGAAGTGTTTTGACATGAATTTACAAAACAAATTCAGTACTACCACAGGATGTTAATAACATAGCTCCTTCAGCCCATTCCAAACATTTCTAAAATCTGACTGATGATGGGCAGTAAAGACAAAAAGCATGCAGTGCAATGCTGAAGTATTTTTTTTATTCAAAATCAGTTTTTTTACAAAAAGTTTAGTTACTCTACGGCTTCTGTTTTGATAGGTAGAATATCAAAGCCTATCTGTACATTATTATACATTAGGTGTTCATTTCAATCAGTTCTAAGTATATTTCTGTTCTATAGCTTCTGCTCTATGTAGTAAGAACATTGTTTTTACTATGATATTTGGGCTCCACCCAAATTATATGTATTCATATAATCACCATAAAAATATTTTTATCTTCAATCTTAACTTACAATAGCATTTGCAATAATGTCAGCTGTTTTAACTTCGACAGAATGAACTTCTGAAAGTCTTACTTTGAGTTCATAAATTAGATGCAAAAATTGAACTATTATTAGAATTAATTTTTTTTCTATTTGAAGCATATGATGCCCTTAATTTACAAGTGGTATCTTTGAACTATTTACGAAATTATTTTTCTGCAGTGGGGCTATACATTAATAACTGCAATTTCACTTTTCATATATCCACAAGAAAACTTTAGCAAAATTAGCAAAATTAATCTAGTAGAACAATTTTTGATCTAAATGAAAAGTCATGCTTCTCTGAGGGATATAGAAATGTACCTTATTCAGCTGCTTTATCTTCAGGCCCAATTATCTTAACAACTAACTTTTGAAGTTCTTCAGGAAGCTTGTGTTTGCTGATTTTCATGTGGTCAGTGATATTGCAATAGTCCCTGTGGTCGATTGTAAATATTGACAAACATTTTATGCAAATTACATATTCATCATTGATTTTCTTAGAAATGGAAAAATGTGGTTTAATTTTTAATTTTTCATTAAACATGACTTTCATTTTTTGAGCTTATTGCTGCCAAAAATATTACTACAAAATTAAAAAGTGCTGCCAACAATTAAGTAAATAATTTTGGAAGCACAACATATCTGACATTAAATACATCATAATTGACAAAGGCACATTAGTAAAAGTGTTCAACTTGCTTTCTCTATATGACAGGACTCTTTAGCCTGTATTTGATTTCCTAATTATATTTTTTCCATCTTTCCCATTTACCTCACTTTTTGTTTCAGAAGCACTTTTTGCAATTCTGGCTTTAATTCTTTGGTGAATATATAAACTAGCTGGGATTGATGGCTCAGAGGAAGCAGGAGTTCAACACGCTTTTCTCCAGATATTATTCCTTGACTACCAACTCCTTCCTTTTGCTTCTAGCATTCTAAACATTATTTGTAGAGATGTACACATAGGACTGCACCCAATGATGACTTCTATGGAAAACTGTTCCATCAATACAAATCAGGCATCAGTTTTTTATTTGCCAGTTATTCTCCTCTGTGACACAAGAGCAGTGCACTTCACAGAGTCCTTACTTAGATTTCAGGACACTTTTCTTTTAAAATTACTCCTTGGCAGTAATTTTCTCAGGTTTTCTAGAACTATGGAGATTGGTATTAATTTGCTCTAGGGCCTAGGCATTTCTGAAAGCTTATGAACATTTGCCTTCAGAAATTGTGGGTGCTCCATGGCTGAAGGTTTTTAAGAAAAGATGGAGAGC
Organism: Crotalus tigris; assembly: GCF_016545835.1. Taxonomy (NCBI): domain Eukaryota; kingdom Metazoa; phylum Chordata; class Lepidosauria; order Squamata; family Viperidae; genus Crotalus; species Crotalus tigris. Next base: position 231,495 of record NW_024096616.1, on the reverse strand, counting down.
CATTTGTCCAGTATGGTATACGGCAGAGGTCCCCACCTTTCTGGCTTCGCAGACCGGCAGTGGTGGCAGCAGGGGAGGAGACAGCATGCACCTGCCACTTGTGCAAATGGAGCTTTGTGCACTTGCATGCTCAGCCACCGCTTGCACAGTTTGATTCCCATGGGACGTGCACCAGTACCAGGCCACGGACTGGGGTTGGGGACCATGATATAGGATACCTTGCTTGAGAAGGGGATTGGACCAGGAGTCCTTTCCAACTCTGTTATTCTGTTAATCTAAAAGACTAACTTTATCCTGCCTACAATGCATAAGAGAGCTCAGTGGTAGAAATACATCATCACTTGGTGATTTTCAGGTATCTTATAATAGTAAGTTTATAGTTTTTCACTATAATTGAAATATATCATTTGGAGCAATTTGATTACTGATTCTTTTGCCTTCAGGCAAAGTATGTCTCTGAAGGATGAATGATCACTGTGAAATGTATTCCTGTTTGATATGTGTGGGCTTTTTAAAAAGAAATACTTAAGAAATTTCCAATAAATAGCTTAAGTGCAAGTAATTACAATGGTTCAGTATTCTGTACAGGAAGAAATTAATGTATGAGGTGAAAATGTCAAAATAAAAGGTCAGAGAAATGAATTGAGAAAGAAAATTGAAGTTAGTTAAATGAACTTGTTTGCTGCTAGAAGCTCCCAGCAGTATTAAAAAAAAGGTTAGGAGGGAATATAAAAATGGCTGAGTATTTCATACTTCATTAAAATTTTACATAAGATAGCCAAAGTGTCCTGTTTTATGTTAAAATGGGACAATTAATATAATAAAATACTCATTGCCATAGGATTTTTCATGGAATAATTCATATGGCAAGAATTTTTCAGCAAAGATAATTGCAGGAGACAGTTGTGAAATAGATTCTTACAGAAAATCTATTTAAATATATATAAAGTATGGCACAAAATATAAGGAATCTTTGTAAAATACTGCTGAGGCATAGTATTAACCATTGTGCAGATATGGGAAGGAAAAGGATGATTAATACATATACCATTCTCAATAATTTGTAAATGAAAATGAATATTCAGAATATGAATGTGTCTGAAGAAATAAGAGCAATTATGGGCTGTATCACACAAGAGGAGAAACTTTGACAATCTTGGCCACAAATCAAGCAATGATACATCCTGGATCCTGACCTTCTCAACAATCTGTTTCTCTTTTTTCCCCTGACAATCTCTTAAGCTTTATTTTCTGATTGGAAGAATAGCTGCTCAGCAGATTTCTCTTCACCCTTACAGCCCTGATGGGCAAGGGCAAGATCCTTTCAAGGGATCTGCAAAATTGAATTAATAAATATTGACATTTCTCAGTTTTTTTATTTTTAATATAGTACATAATTTTTCAGAATGATTGAGGACCCCAAAGAGTTTTGATTTCTGCAGATTATGTCCTACAGAAATCAAAACTCTTTGGGGTCCTCAATCATTTTGAAGAATAGCTTTAGCATTAGCTGTAGCATTTAGACTTACAGTATATACCACTCCATAGTGCTTAATAGGACTCTCTGGGCTGTTTACAATGTCAGCATGTTGCCCCCAACAATCTGAGTTCTCATTTCACTGACTTTGGAAGGAGGGAAGACTGAGTCAACCTTGAGCTCATCAGGATCAAACTCCAGACTGTGGGTAGAGTTAGCCTGCAATACTGTATTAAGAAGGTAAAGGAATCCTGAGACTAGATGTTTGAGAACTATGGGAAAGTGGGCTAGAGCAGCTTACAACAGCTTGCTGATTATAAGAGCAGATAATGTGATAGATTCAATAGTCTGGTTTTTTTTGACAGATTATTAATAGTGTTACTGTCAGATTGTATAATATATGAATTTGGAACTGGCAGACTGGTGCAACCTAGGGGTTCTTCCTTGGCTGATAGTTTCTTCTTAATGAGCAGTTGTAAGGTGTGGCCAGGAAAGCCTTTGCACAGCTTCATCTTGTATGCCAGTTGTGCCCTTTCCCCGATCAGTTAGCATTTCAGACAGTCACTCCTGCTCTAGCCACCTCACAGTTTGACTGCTACACTTCACTCTACATGGGGTTGTCTTTAAAGACCATCTGGAATCTTCAAATGGTCCAGAATGCAGTGACACAGTCAGCCTGCATATGGAATGGGAATTCTGAGACTTGAAATCCGACATATCTGCAAAGCACCAATCTGGGGAAAGCTGACCTATATAAAAAAGACAAGCAACAATCCAGTTTCAGGCCTTGTAAGCTGAATAGAGATCCGTGCTTGGTTATAATGCTGTTATTATAAAATAAATGCTACTAGTATAAAATTAATGCAAAACTTTCAATGAAGTGCCAGATTGGAAAGATTTATCATAAATTTCAATAACTGAAAAAGCAGATATAGGATAGAATCAAGATCACGCAAAGTATTAATACCACTCTACAATGCCTTGGTAAGGCCACACTTGGAATACTGCATCCAGTTTTGGTCACCACGATGTAAAAAAGATGTTGAGACTCTAGAAAGAGTACAGAGAAGAGCAACAAAGATCATTAGGGGACTGGAGGCTAAAGCATATAAGCAATGGTTGTTGGAATTGGGTATGTCTAGTTTAATGAAGAGAAGGACGAGGGGGGACATGACAGCAGTGTTCCAATATCTCAGGGGCTGCCACAGAGAAGAGGGAGTCAAGCTATTTTCCAAAGCGTCTGAAGGCAGGACAAGAAGCAACAGATGGAAACTAATCAAGGAGAGAAGCAACCTAGAACAAAGGAGAAACTTCTAATTGTTAATTAGAACAATTAACCAGTGGAACAACCTGCCTCCTGAAGCGGTGAATGCTCCAACACTGGAGTTTTAAGAAGAGACAGGACAGCCATTTGTCAGAAATGGTATAGGGTTTCCTGCCTGAGCAGGGGGTTGGACTTGATGACCTCCAAGGTCCCTTACAACTTTATTATTATTATTATTGATCATCGCACAGTCAGCCAGATGTTCAGACTGGATTTGGCATTTTGTCTACCTATCGAGTCCTTACCCAGGATCTGGGATAGGCAGATGTGGATGTTTGATGGTATTACAATATCGTCGCAGGATGGAAGCAGTTGCTAGTAAGGCTGCCTTTTGCAATAGCGAATTTGTCAAAGCCAATGGTGTTCAAGTGGTGCTCCAGTTGTTTTGGGATTGCACCCAAGGCGCCTATGACTATTGGTACTACCTTAGCTTGCATTTGGCACAGTCTTTCTATTTCTATTTGTAGGTCTTTGTATTTTGTTATCTTCTCCAGTTCTTTCTCGTCTATTCTGCTGTCTCCAGGCACTGCCACGTCCACTATCCAGACTTTTTTGTCTTTCTTATCGACAATTATTATTATTATTATGGATCATCGCACAGTTAGCCAGATGTTCAGACTGGATTTGGCATTTTGTCTACCTATCGAGTCCTTACCCAGGACCTGGGATAGGCAGATGTGGATGTTTGATGGTATTACAGGTATCGTCGCAGGATGGAAGCAGTTCCTAGCAAGGCCGCCTTTTGCAATTGACTAATAGCGAATTTGTCAATGCCAATGGTGTTCAAGTGGTGCTCCAGTTGTTTTGGGATTGCACCCAAGGAGCCTATTACTATTGGTACTACCCTTGCTTGCTTTTGCCACAGTCTTTCTATTTCTATTTGTAGGTCTTTGTATTTTGTTATCTTCTCCAGTTCTTTCTCGTCTATTCTGCTGTCTCCAGGCACTGCCACGTCCACTATCCAGACTTTTTTGTCTTTCTTATCGACAATTGTTAAGTCTGGGGTGTTATGTTGCAGGTGCTTTTTTATTATTATTATTATTATTATTATTATTATTATTATTATTATTATTATTATTATTATTATTATTATTATTATCCTTCAAGTATAGAACTTAATTAGAAGTTTTGCATCTCAGTTTTTTGGGGAATAACTATAGGACTGATCTGTCCATTCCTTTTAGCAAAGCTAAAACATTTTCCTTCTTCTTCTTTTTAAATAAATAGGTTTTGCTATAGAACTGGAAGTTTCAATGAGTAGGTGTATTTAGGAATTCTTTCCCCTGCTTGCAAGGCCTCATAAGGTCTGGCTCTGCCATATTAAAAATACATTGTAACTTCCTGAATGGAGAATCTAACAAAAACCCGACAAGATTATTGGTTTCTCTGACAGGCTCCAGATTTCTGGCTTTTTATGTTTGGCAAAGCCAAGCAGGACTCTCCTGTTTTATGATGGTTTGGAATTACAAAGCAAACTGCAGACCAGTGTGTTCTCTGCTGCTGGGGCAGTTTCAAAGTCATATTTTTTTTCCTTCTTCCAAATTTCAGTGACCCAGTTCCAACTGTTTTCTCATTCCTGCTCATTTTCAAATGGTTGACAAGATTCTCAGCTTGTTATCTTTCTGATTCAGTATCTGGCACCAAGCCATGGACCTTAACTAGATTAAGATTTTAAATTCAAGTCTTAGCAGGGTTTTTTTTTCTGTCCATCAATTAATTTCCACTAATTCATAAAAACTACATTGTTATAGATAGAAAGGCTTAATCTGGAAGGAGCCAATATAGAACTTGATTTAGGATATATGAATAAGCAGAGGGAGAATGCATTTGAAATGAAAACGTCTTATTGAAAGCCAGATCCTCTTTGTGAAGTTTTGCTCTCTTGCTCTTTAAATCATTTATTTCATAATACCTTAAAGATGACTTACTAATAAAGAGCTTGAAAAATTAAATCACTCATGCTAAGGCAGATGAATTCTGACATCTTGTGAGATGTATGTATGTATGTATGTATGTATGTATGTATGTATGTATGTATGTATGTATTTTTCCAGTTGAAATCACTGGCCTATTCTCCGTGATGTAGAAGAAAGCAGTTTGACAAGTTGAGCATAGCACCAACATTAGGTTCATGTATTCTGTTAAATGTTGAGTCAGGCATGGAGGCTTCAATAAAGGATTAATGGAAATATACTGAAATTTTAATTAGTTATACCATGGTTGTCCAACTTCACTGGTCTGCACTGAGTGAAGAGGAATTGTCCTGGGCCACATATAACATATATAATACAGTTAATGTATATAAATAACAAACTTTATTTTTTAAAACATTTTTTTATTATCTAGCTGGCAATATTACTAGCTGTCCAGGACCACATGTGGCCCCCAGGCTTCAGATTGGACCTATCTGAGTTATACCCAACTCTTCCATACATTTGTCAAAATTCTACAGGGAAAATTATGCCTTGTTCAGATATAATTAAAATCGAGGTACCCATATGCCTCTCCCTTTCTTTCTTGTACATTAAGAGCAATTTTAAAGAAGACCTGGGAATTTCATATTGTGGTTAATTTGGCACATTTATTTCATTCTTAGCAAGTTAAGATATTGTTTTCTTAGCAACAAAATTGACTGTGACGATAGACATAAGACACATCTGAGTGAAATGTTCAACAAGATTGTGGAAGATCTTCGCTTGGGAAGAAATAATTGTGGGCTTGTTCATGCAGTTGACTTGTGCCTGTTTGGTTCCTCCACTATAATCATCTGTTTGTGTACCCAACCCATTACCCTATTCCCTTTTGCAGTAAACAATATTGTGCAGAATGCAGAAAAGGAGTGGGGAATCATAAGCTAAGGAAATTGAAAGCATACTATAAGAAAAGGAAAATATCTAGTGATGATTTATACCAGCACCAATTATTATAATTATGTTACTTCATAGATTGTCTTTATTCTTTAAATTTCATGATTTCATCAGTCTCATCCTAGGAATTTTTCAGTCTTTCCTTTCCTCTTAATGCACTCAAGTCTCTCTTTATGCATTTGTTCTGTAATTCATTCAAATGAACCCTCATTCATTTTTATTGATATGACCAAACAGTTTAAACTTTCTTTTTTCATGCTGTTTATTAATTTTGATGCTGAATTAACCATTCTTGAGTCCATATGTTCTTGTTTTTTTTAAAAAAAGTTTTTATTAGGGTTTTTCCCATACATTCAGTAATAGTTTTTCAACAAACGTACTATCTGAGTTCACATTCGCTAATACATATTTAATTCCTAATCCTTTATTCTTTCCTCTAGCCGTCGATAAAATAAGTCCCAAGTTTGGTAATATTCCATTTCTTCTTTTTCTTTCAGTCTCATAGTCAGTCTATCCATCTCTGCGCATTCTAGTATTTTTTTAATTATTTCTTCATCTGATGGTATTCCTTCATTTTTCCAATATTTTGCAAATATAATTCTTGCCGCTGTTGTAACATGCAAAATCAAATATATGCTTTGTTTATCAGTCTTTTCTGGCATTATACCTAATAAAAAAAGTTCAGTTTTAAAATCTACATGTTCTCCCAACATCTTTTCTAGCCAAGCATGTATCTTTTTCCAATAACTCTTTACTTTGTCACATGTCCACCAAACATGATAATAAGTGCCTGACTTATGTTTACATTTCCAACATCTATCTGACATGTTTTTAAACATTTTTGCTAGTCTTGCTGGTGGCAAGTGCCATCTATGAAACATTTTATATAAATTTTCTTTGTAGGAAGTTGACATTGTCAGTTTGTAATTTCTTTCCCATAAATTTTGCCATTTTTCTAGTTCTATATTGTATCCAAAAATTTTCACCCATCTTATCACTGTTTCTTTAACTTGTTCGCTTTCCATTTTCAATGTTAATAGAAAATTATACATTTTCTTAATCAGTTTCTCATCAGAAATTAACAATGTCTTTTCAAACACAGTTTGTTCCTTATAAAATCCATACTGTTTAACATCTTTACCATATCTAGCTTGCATTTGTAACTGTGCCCACCATGATAAATTGATACCCCGATTTTCCATTTCTTGTTTAGATTTTAAATTCCCTTCAGAGTTTAGAACAGGGGTGTCAAACTCAATTTCATTGAGGGCTGCATCAGCATTGCGGTTGCCCTTAGGGGGGCGGGTGGGGTGTGGATGCAGTGGGTGTGGCCTACTGGGTGGGCGTGGCCAGCTCTACATCATTCGCGTTAAGGGTGCCTGTGGGGGCCTGGGTAGGAGTGGGACAGATCTGAGGGTCTCTGGCAGAAAGGGGTGGGACCAGGGCAGAGCCCATCAAGCCGGATATGTAAAGTAGGCGAGGGCCATTTGCTGGCCACTTCCAAGCGATGGTGCATTTCTTCATTCCTCACAAAGGGTGACACCTCCCAGCATGCACCTGGAGGATGGGGCCGATGCGGCAGGAGCTGGTTCCTCGCTGTTTCCAGATGGCCTTGTGGAGCTAAAACTGAATGCATTTCAACATAGATGGCCACCACAAAATTGTACATTGGCTCCCAGCCGGCCTGGGCCAGGGCAGCAGGGGCCGTTCCCTCACTGTTTCCAGGATGGCTTCGCGGGCCATATGAAACCATTTTGCGGGCCACATCCGGCCCCCGGGCCTTGTGTTTGACATGTCTGGTTTAGAATATCTCTATATGTCCATTCTTAAGTTCCCCCTTGTAACCCCATGCGGCCTTTCCTTCCTTCTTTCTCAGTACTGAACCACTCACTAAACATTTCATTATTCTTACATATCTTTTACTTTCATCATACATATGATCTTTATTGCATTCAATGACCAACCTTCAACTCCATATTTATGCAGAACATTGCATTCTTCAAGCCTCCTTATTGTGTCCTGGGCCTGATGAGGGAACTCAGCAGCCCCAGAAATGTTGCAAATGGTCCCGGGCAACCTAAAAGCTGCCCGGGACCAGACTGGCTGATGCCGGACTACTGCGCATGCACAAGGCACGAAGAAAGAGGGATTCCTATTGGCAGGACTGCCTAGGGGTTGGAAATCTATAAAAGGCCTGCGTGCCTGTTTTGCAGTTGCTTGGAGTGGAGTTAAGGAGAAATAAAGAAGTTTGCTGTATGATGTGTCGTGTTTCAATGCCTCGAATCCCGAAACACAAAACTCCTCACTTTATCATATTTTTTAAAAAATTAATAAAGTACAATACTTTCATCTTCACTTTCCTACATTTCTCAGAGATATGATAGGGAGCAAAACTATGATCCTGATACAAAACTGCTTAATCCTTGTCATTTCTCACACTCTTTTGATCAGGATTTGGTCAACACCTTTCAAAGTATATTTAACAAATTAATCCTCATGTATCAAAATAATTGTGGGTACATTGTAGTGTAAGTTTGCTTTTAGTTGTTGCCTGATTTGTGTTATACATACATACATGAATGCTGCATTATGAAAAATCTCTGAATGCTGTTTACATCAATATCAATCAAAAATCATACTGCAATTACATTTTCTCCCTTAACAAATTATTAGTTTAAGAAGGTGATTTTCACCTCCTCCAAATTTTTTTAAAATTAAAAAATAAAGGCGATTGAAGAACAAGTCATTTCCCTGGGAAATTCCCCAAACTCCATAGTTTAGTGAGGCTTATTTATGCTTAAAATCTTGCAAAATTTTAGAATTTCTATAAAAGTGCAATTGGTTATTTTCCATATGCTGTTTTTGTTACTAAATTGTTTACAAGGACTTGTATTACTTGCATGCCAATTTTACAATAGTGAAATATAATTTTGTTTTTCAGGGAAAGAGATGGTTTACCTATAAATAAGATGATCACATATCGTACTTTTCTGTTGTCATTGAAATCTTATACTGAGCCTTGGCATTTTATTCTTCTCAAATTGAAAATGAGATTGTTAGCGATGTCACTCACAATGCCAAAAGGTTGCCTTTCATTGTCATTAAATGGGTTAATTTTCTGTAATTTAGTAATAGTAGTAAAGTTGGAAGGGACCTTGGAGGTCATCTAGTCCAACCCCCTGCTCGGGCAGGAAACCCTACACCATTTCGGACAAATGGCTGTCCAGTCTCTTCTTAAAAACTTCCAGTGTTGGAGCATTTACTGCTTCTGGAGGCAGCTGTTCCACTGATTAATTGTTCTCACTGTCAGGAAGTTTCTCCTTAGTTCTAGGTTGCTTCTCTCCTTGATGAGTTTCCACCCGTTGCTTCTTGTCCTGCCTTCAGGTGCTTTGGAAAATAGCTTAATTCCCTCTTCTTTATGGCAGCCCCTGAGATATTGGAATACTGCTATCATGTCCCCCCTTGTCCTTCTCTTCGTTAAACTAGACATACCCAATTCTAGCAACCGTTCCTTATATGTTTTAGCCTCCAGTCCCCTAATCATCTTTGTTGCTCTTCTCTGTACTCTTTCTAGAGTCTCAACATCTTTTTTACATCGTGGTGACCAAAACTGGATGCAGTATTCCAAGTGTGGCCTTACCAAGGCATTGAAGAGTGGTATTAATACTTCACGTGATCTTGATTCTATCCCTCTGTTAATGCAGCCTAGCACTGTGTTGGCCTTTTTGGCAGCTGCAGCACACTGCTGGCTCATATTTAGGTGATTGTCTACTAGGACTCCGAGGTCCCTCTCACAGTTACTACTATTGAGCATGGTGCCACCTATGCTGTACTTGTGCATTTGGTTTTTCTTGCCTAAATGTAGAACCTTGCTTTTTTCACCATTGAATTTCATTTTGTTAGTTAGTGCCCAGTGTTCAAGTCTGTCCAGATCCTTCTGTATCTTAAGCCTGTCTTCTGGAGTGTTGGCTATTCCTGCCAGCTTGGTGTCGTCTGCAAATTTGATGAGTTCCCCATCTATCCCTTCATCCAAATCGTTGATGAAGATGTTGAAGAGTACTGGGCCCAGAACAGAGCCCTGGGGCACCCCACTACACACTTCCCTCCATATAGATGCAGTTCCATTGAGGACCACTCGCTGAGTACGGCCGGTCAGCCAGCTACGGATCCATCTGGTGGTGGTTCTGTCTACCCCACATTTTTCTATCTTGTCAAGTAGTAGGTTGTGATCTACTTTATCAAATGCCTTACTGAAGTCCAAGTAAATTATGTCCACAGCATTCCTCTGATCCACTAATTTTGTCACTTGGTCAAAGAATGCAATAAGATTTGTCTGGCATGATCTATTTTTGACAAACCCATGTTGGCTTTTAGTAATGACTTTGTTTGCCTCTAGGTGTTCGTTGATTCGTTGTTTGATTATCTTTTCCAGGATCTTCCCAGGTATTGAGGTCAGGCTGATAGGTCTGTAATTTCCTGGATCCATTTTTTTTCCTTTTTTGAGGATGGGAACTACATCAGCTCTTTTCCAGTCCTCTGGTAGTTCCCCTGTGTTCCAGGATCTTTGAAAAATATAGTTCAGTGGCTCCGATATCACATCTGCCAGTTCCTTGAGAACTCTGGGGTGTAATCCGTCTGGTCCTGGCGATTTGAACTCATCTAGGCTGGACAGGTGCTCACTAACGATTTTCTTGCCTATCTTAACTTGTGTTTCTGTTTTGTTTTTTGTGGCACTATTTTTGATAGGTTGGTCTGTTTTTTCCCTTTGTGTAAAGACAGATGCAAAAAATGAGTTAAATAGTTCTGCTTTCTCCCTGTTGCTTGTCACCTTCTTGCCACTTCCACCCACTAATGGACCAATCATTTCCTTCACTTTTTTCTTGTTTTTTACATGTTGAAAGAAGCTTTTTTTGTTATTTTTGACTTTGGTCGCAAGCCTCAGTTCATTTTGAGCCTTGGCTTTCTTCACTTCATCTTTGCAGGCTCGGGCTATTTGCTGATATTCTGACTTAGTTATGTTCCCCTCTTTCCACTTTCTATACTTGTCCTTTTTATCTTTCAATTTGTCAGAGAGTTCTTTATGCAGCCATGCTGGTTTCTTTTGAGAGCTGTTATTTTTCCTCTTTGTTGGTATTGTGCTAGACTGTGCTTTTATTATCTCATTTTTCAAAATTTCCCAAGCTTCTTGAGTTGTTTTCCCCTTGAGGATTCTCATCCATGGAATCCTTCCCAAGCCCTCTCTAGTTTATTGAAATTAGCTCTCTTGAAGTCCAAGACTCTAGTTTGACTGTGTTCTATTGGTTGTGCTTCTATAATGTTGAATTCTAATATTGCATGATCACTTCCTCCCAGGGTTCCTATGGCTCCAACACCGTCTATCATTTCATCTCTGTTAGTGAGAATTAGATCCAAAATGGCTAATCCCCTAGTTCCATTCTCTACTTTTTGGGAGACAAAGTTGTCTGCTAGGTTTGCCAGGAACCTGTTTGATCTTCCACTTGGTGCGGAGTTTGTCTCCCAGTTGATGTCAGGGTAGTTAAAGTCCCCCATTACTATTGTGATGTGCTTCCTACATACCTTAGTTAGCTGACTAGCAAAAAGTTCATCTATTTCCTCTGTTTGGTTGGGTGGTCTGTAGTATACACCTATGGCAATGTCATTCCCCCCCCTTTTATATTGACCCAAATGCATTCAAGACAGTTTTTATCATTGTTGTACTCTATTTCTGTGAAGATGTAGTTATTTCTTATATAGAGAGCAACTCCACCTCCTCTTTTATTTGGTCTGTTTCTTTTAAATAATTTAAATCCCTCTAGCTGTGTGTTCCATGTGTGAGTTTCATCCCACCATGTTTCCGTAATGGCAACAATATCGTATCTGCCCTCATTAACCTGAATTTCTAGTTCACCCTGTTTGCTGTTCATACTTTGTGCATTGGTGTATAAACATTTGAGTCCTTTGTGGGTGGCCCTGTGTTTCCTTTCTACATAACCTGTGTGGTGCCTGAGTTCCCCTATTGTCTTACCACCTATTTGGTTAGTGCACTTTATATGGCACTCGCTATTAGAGGCTTCATTTTGATTGGTAGCAAGGTTGGTATTCTTGTCCACACACACATCTATGTATTCTTGTCCACACACACATCTGTGCTACATGGACTGATAGCCCTATAGTTTTTAAATTGCCGGGGACAGGGTTGTTCCGTATCAATTAACTCCCTGTCCCCGCTGTTTAGTTTAAATTTCCCTCCAGAAAATCTGTGAATTTATAGCCGAGTAACTCAGTCCCTTTTTTTGATGGATGCAAACCATCTCTTTTGTACATCTTTTGATTGGACCAGCTACTGACATCGTGACTAATATATCCAAAGCCTTCCCCTTTACACCATTCCTTTAGCCACATATTGAATTGTGCTATGCGCTGGCCTTTTCCGTTTTGCTCCTTATACACTGGTAAAACCTCTGAGAAAGTAAGCCTACAGCCTATTCTGCTAAGTTCCTTCCCCAAGCTCTGGAAATCATTCTGCACAGAGAGTACATCTTTTTGGGACAGATCATTAGTGCCAAGGTGTACAATAGCCTCCACATCACAGTCCTTGCTGCCATTCTTGATTATTTTAGAAATACGCTTCTTGTCCCTACTGGCAGTAGCACCTGGAAGACACCTGACCTCTTTCAAAGCCTCTGTGTCCTTTCCTAAATTTACATCCCTTATAATTGAATCACCTACCAGAAGGTAGCTTCTCTTTTTGGGAGCCTTTCTATTCTTGCATGACTGATGTGCAATACCTGATTCACACTTCTCCCTATCAAAATCTAGTTCTTCATCTCGGACCACAATCCCCTGCTTATTTGAGTTATCTTCACAAATACCTTTACCAGTCTCCTTAATGTCCCTATTAAGGTCAGCAAGAGCACTGTAGCTGTTGTGCAGGGACACAGCGAAAGCTTTGTGTTTATGGTTCACAGCTCTCACCCTGCCAGATCCCACGGTTGTCCACACTGCCCTTTTCCTGCAGGATCTTTGTGGTAAAGGGGGCTGATAGCAGGGAGGCTTACTAGAGTAGAGGGGCTGAACTGGACACCTAATTTCTGCCCGAAGAGCACGGATTACAGACCCTAGGTAAATGATCTGTCCTTGTAGGCTAGTGATTTGTTTACAGATAGGACAGTTTCCAAGTTTGAAAAGGGTACTGCGAAGGACGGCTGCAAAGCAGGTGTTGCACTGAACTAAGCCGGACATCTTAGATACAGGGGATGTCAGACATCTTTGTCATGTCATCTTTGATTGGTGAATAGATGCAGCATTGGCAGAGGTTAATGAAAATAGCCCTGAACATATTCACCTTACGAAGCTGGCATAAGAAAGTGCCTTTCCCCAAATCCTAGTCAGGTAATAAGGTAAGGCATTCATTGTAAAATCGACAGGGAGAGACAATAGCTTTCCATTTTTAAGCAGCTTTCCCTCTCTTCTGCCTGCCTGGTGCCTGCTAGCATGACTTCCACTTTTCCTAATCAGTTAACCAGAAGCTACCTAGGAATTCTGGGAGTTGTAGTCCCAACTTATCTGGACAACATCATATTTGAAAAACTGTTTTGATTATTCATTGTCTATTGATTTCACTGAGCAAGTAGTTCAGTCAGATAGAGAAATAAATAACAAATAGACAACTTATTAAAAGCTGACACAAAAACAAAAGAACATACTACTGATTGTTATCTACAGGTGTGGACCCCAACCTTTTGGGCACCATGGATCAGTTCCATGGAGAGAGGTTTTTCTGCACACTGGAGGGGGCGTGGTTTCACGTGCTGCCTGCATCCCATGGATGGGCCTTTGCTTGTTTGGGCGGCCCCGTGCTGGTCCATGGATCAGGGCTTGGGGACTCAATCTGCAGCTCATAGCTAAAATCACTGAAACACATTATCAGTATGCTACGACCCATACTAGGTAACAATATTGCACTTTCCTGGGTGTCAGTCCCACACTTGCATACAAACTAACAATAGAACAATGGTGTTAACCTAGAAATGAAAATTGGAACAAACTCAAATGTCTTTACTTTACATATACATCAATAGGCTCAGCAGAGGCCCCAAAATCTTCACACACAAGATTAACATGACATATTATCATCTGCTACCAATGCAGATTCTGTATCAAACAAACAAGCCAGACTTTGCACTCAAGAATTAATATATAAGTTTGGCATCAGGACCAAAACAAAAACAAAGTAATATTGAAGCATTGTAACTTCCTAGGATTGTCCACTACAGCTATCAGCACAATTGGGCCACAGATTGCTGAACTCACATGTGACAAAAGTTTTGGGGCGAACACAGAAGGTCTCAAAAAAACAATGGGGTTTTAAATACATTGCAATTGTTAATTGATAACGTTCTTGCAGTTGTCTCACATGTAGCCAACATTTGCATAACCCTCCTGACTTGCCCTTCCCTTTTTTTTAGCTCCACACCTCGTTTAAATCCTATATCAGTTTAGCCAATCCATGCATCTGAGGAGCTGTAGTAAAATTTGTTAGCCTGAAAACATGATATTAATTTTTAGCTAGCATAGACGAACATGGTTCTCTTTCTAAACTAGAAAGTAGGAGAAATAGAATAAGTTAGGGTGGTAAATCCTAATGTACTGCCTTCTCATAATTTGAAAACTTTTGAACTCAAGACTATCTGAACTCATGGGGGGGATTACTCTTGTGTAATTATGAAAGTTGCAGAGAATATTTGAAAAAGGTTACAATTTGATTCATTCTAAACTTTCAAGGGTTATAATAATATACAGGAATCACATAAAAAGATGCACTTCAATCTCTTTGTTTTGCAGAGATGAAATGGTATTTTGGTGCTATAGAACATATAGAACTTATTGCCAGAACAATGGTGGAAAACATGTCATATAATTAGATAATCGAAGTGATGCAAGAGGAAGAAGCAATGTTTTCTGACATCTTTGGTTTTTAAAAAATAATATCTAAGGATTTTCTATGGTCAGTTCTATGTCATAGAACAAGATGATACTGCTGAAATAAACTCTAAACAAGTCAGACATATTAGATTTATAAAGCAGAGATACCATATAGAAGTGGGCATATTTGTGACCTGGGTGCCATCTAAACATGGCCAGCAAATTGTTCCAGGTCTTTTTTGATTTTGGTCATGCAAAATCTCTGTTCACAGGTTAACTTTAGACAAAGTCTGGGATTAATGGCAAAGAATGGTCTAGCAGCTGGAGAATAGATCTGTTCTGAAAATTAGAAATGTAAACAAGCTCAAGAAGTAACATAGCTGAGTGGTTATATATATATATATATATATATATATATATATATTATATATATATATATATATATATATATATATATATATATATAGGACTATATATATATATCTATATTTTCTGAGGTTTTTCGCGGGTATTTGTATGTAGGTCTTTGGTTGTTCGGGTTTTCTCCCGCGTAAAATTGGAAGTGTCTTGGCGACGTTTCGACGAAGTCCCATTCGTCATCTTCAGGCTGGTGTTTTCAGCTTCGTGCTTCGAGCAGCAATGTGTGGTCTTAGCTGTTTCTTCCTTTTAACTGCCAGTGGGGGTATGAACTGATTGGGTGGGAGCTTGGCTGTGTTCTGATTGGGTGGAGGTGTGTTCTGAATGGTTAGGGGCTTGGCTGTGCTCTGATTGGCTGGGGGAGTGTTCTGTTTGGTTGTGCTCAGGTTAGTCTGAGTTGCAGAGGGGTTTAAGATTTTGGGCTGCCTTGCTATTTTTTGGCTTTGCGTTCGTGGTCGTGCCTCCTCTTCATGGAGGGTGTCAGTTTGCTTCATGTATGGATTGGAGGGGTTTAAAGTGGCTAATGATGCAGCTGTGGTCTGGCTTCTGGTTTGTGGTCGTGCCTTGTCATCGGTGTGGCTTTGGGTTTGTTTTTTGCGTGGATGTGTGGTGGTGACATCCTGTGTGGTTTTTGTGAGTGTGGGTCTGGTATCATTTTTTGTGTTAGGGAGTCGTTTGTCAATAAGGGCGGGTTTCCAAATGGCTGGTAGGCGGGAGGTATCATCTCGCTTGTTCATGCTGTGTGGGCGTTTTTCTATCTCGATGGCTTCTCTGATTATTCTGTTATTAAAATGTTCACTTTTGGCAATGGTTCTGGTATTTTTAAAGTCAATTTCATGTCCTGTGGCTTTAAGGTGTTGGACCAGGGAAGATGTTGGTTCCTCTTTTTTGACTGAGTTCTTATGTTCTTCAATGCGTGCACTTATTCTTCTGTTGGTTTGTCCGATGTATGTGGTGGGACAAGTGGTGCATGGGATTTCGTATACTCCTTGATTTTCTAATTCAATTTTATCTTTGGGGTTTCTAAGGATGGTGGATATTTTTCTGTTTGTGCAGAATGCTGTTTTGATGTTGTGTTTATGGAGGATCTTACTGATTCTGTCTGTGGTGCCTTTTATGTATGGGAGGAGGGCTTTGCCGTTTTCTTGTTCTTTGTCTTGGATTTTAGTGGGGGTTTCTTTTTAGATTAGGTTTGTAATCTTATTTCTTTGGAATCCATTGGGTGTTAGTACATTGGTGAGAGTGTGTAGTTCAGGTTTTAGGTGTTGTTCGTCAGCTAAAATATGTTCGTCAGCTAAAAATATGATCCCTGGGTATATCCATATTTAAAACCAAGCAAATAAACGTGAGCACCAGGGAGTTTTTTTAAAAAAATTTAGTAAAATTTAATACAATACCAATAAAATCACCATAAAGATTAATAACTAACTATTAGTTATTAATCTTTATGGTGATTTTATTGGTATTGTATTAAATTTTACTAAATTTTACTAAATTTTTTTTAAAAAAACTCCCTGGTGCTCACGTTTATTTGCTTGGTTATATATATATATATATATATATATATATATATATATATATATATATATATATATATATATATATATAAAATTTGGATTATGATTCTGAAAACACACAACACATAAAGTTTTTTTTCAGGGTTCACATCCAGCCGAAGAAGCTGGAATAATTTACAGATCGTCCTGATTGTTTTATGGTTTAATGGAGTCCATTTTTTTTTTTTAATTTAACATTTTTCACTGCATATTTTGTCTCCAAATTTAGGGTTTGGGAAGCAAAACAGCTAGCTGTAAAAACACATATGTCCCACAGCAGAACATTTGTAGTTTATCAGTGAGAACTTACAGAATAGCTTTATTCACCCCTCCTCACCCTTTCCCTCTCATTTCTACACTCGTGGAATGGCTGCAGAAGGTCTGTATTTTTGCCAAATTGGGCCTCAGAGGAGCCTACTATCTGATTTACATGAAAGGCAGACATGAATATTTAACTGCCTTTGATTCTTGTTATCAGAAGTTTGATTATATTTCAGAAAAGGCAGGCACAGCCTTTTGGACTGGTTAAAGCCCCATTAGACTTCATGTGATTTATAAGTCAGAGTTTCCACAGTTTGGAGATAAATTTTTGACTGTGCACGTCATAGGTCCTTCCAATAAGGGATATTGAGAGAGAGATAACCTTTTTATTGTCATTTTTTTAATGTGAGCACAACGGCACACATCAAAAATGAAACTTAGTTGCCCGCTCTCAAAGTGAAACATATACATGACATACCCTAAAAACATACTATATACAACATATGTATAGACCCACACCCCTACATATACATAACAAATAAATATTAAATACTGTCCATCTTGAATATATAACAGAAGGAGGAAGCTTGAGAGTTCACAAGGTTAATGCTGTATGGAATGAAACTATGGCTGAATCTGGATGTTCTGCTGCGGATACCACGAAGCCTTCTCCCAGAAGGTAACAAGGAAAACAGGTCATGAAGAGGATGTGTAGTGTCCCAGATAATCCTACGGACCCTGTTCAAGCAGCGTTTCTGTGCTATGTCCTGGATGGGAAGGCAGGAACTGCCAATGATCTTTTCGACCATTCTCACCACTTTCTGCACCGCCTTCCTATCTGAAGCAGTAATACTTCCAAACTAGACTGTGATGCTGTATGACAGGATGTTCTCGATTGTCCCCCTGTATAAAGTGGTCAGGACAGGGGAAGAAAGATGTGCTTTTGTCATGCAATGCAGAAAAAGCAGGCGCTGCTATGCCCGCTTTATAAGTTTTTCACTGTTGAACGACCAAGCCAGCCTACTTGTTAGCTGCACACCCAGGAATTTGATGGTGGTAACCATCTCCACTGGTGAATCATTTATGCAGAGAGATGTGTGGCTGTGCCTGCCTTTTCTGAAATCAACAATGATCTCTTTGTTTTTTCCGGTATTTAAAACTAGGCTGTTTTCCTTACACCAGTTCACCAACCCCTCAACCTCCTTGTGGTAAGCTTCCATCTTGTCATCATGAATAAGGCCCACTACTGTTGTATCATCTGAGAATTTCACAATATGGTTGGTGGCAAACCTAGTACAACAGTCATGGGTCAACAGGGTGAACAGCAGCGGACTTAAGACACAGCCCTGAGGAGAACCTGTGCTCAAGGAAATGGTATTAGAAGTATTTGTTCCAACTCGTCATAGGTCCTTCCAATAAGGGATATTGGCAACCGGGCAAGAATTAAGCCCTTGAGTACAAAAAATGGCTTTATTGTGCAGTTAAGTACAACATATACAAGACACTTTATGATTTCTTTTTTGCATCAAATAATTTCAAGTAAAATAGGAAGGAACAAATTCTGAAAAATTAAAAAGGTTATGGTTTACAATGATACTGTTAGATTCTGTTTTAGCTTTTAATCTTTTCCTGTACTTAATCACCTCTTTCTATACCTGAACATCTAATCCTTTATTGTTTCACAGCTTAACTCTGTGGATTTTTTTCTATGATACTATCTCTTCTCTCTCTTCCTGTTTCCTGTTTCCAGAAACATTTGTTATGCTGCCCTCAGCTTCTTCTGAGACCTGGATCAGAGGTTGGTTGCCCTCAATAGGACAAGGATTGCTTGTCTTCTGCTGTTATATAATGTCACTTGTCTCTCTCTGAGCCTTCACCTTTCTCTCAGTGGCCTCTGTGGAAATTATTTTCTGGGTGAATGGCAGAGGAATTTCTTTTGGCAGCTCTCTTCTTGTTCTGGCCTTTGCCGATCCATTCATTTGCTTTCCACCCCTTCTTTAGGACCTAATAAAGTTCGCCCCAGCTGGCCTTCAGTCTTCATTCTGTTCACAAGTGAACAATGGACCTTTATCCATCACCCTGTCCTTATTTAAAATACATCTTGTATATGCATAAACTTCTTTTGACTTCAACAATAGCCAAACACATGTTCAGACATGTTCATATCAATGTGTTTTCTGAATCAGGATGGAATAAAGGAACATTTGTCAGCATGCAATATATAAATATTAAGTTGAAACTTCAGTTTGGCTTCACCTCCCAGAACCTCCTCTGCAGTTGAGCCTACTGGATTTGCCTAATTTTCTGATGCATGATATATAGCCATGTTGCTGTGAAAAGAGAATTTATAAATTATGAAGAGGCTTACTCTCTTAGAAGGAAATGCACTGGGTAAGATAAAAGACAAGTTGATGTGTTTTGGATATAATAAGAAATAAGAAAAGGTACAGATGAACAATGTAGTAAAATTATCATTAACAAGACTGAGAAGGAGATGGAATTAATGACTAGCAGACTTCTATTATTACAATGCTAGCAACAGGTCAAAACAGCTATGCAGTAGGGTTACATGAAAGGGAATCTTCAGACGATGAACTTTGACTATAGATATAACTAACCAATGAGGAAAGAAAGAATAATTGTGGAGTTCTCACAACCATTTCACTGGTTGAGTTCATTTCTGGTCTTGGAGACCATGAGGTGACAGAGGGTTGGTATAGAGGAAGACAAAAACCAATTCAGCATTTCCTTCTTCCTGTGGTGTTTAAGCCAAGGATTATTTTTTAGTTCTCTATTTTATTGCTATTTGATGATGCTTGTCATTCATATTAATCAATTACTAGGACACATATGTCTCATTGTGTAAGCAGCTTCCAATAAATATGGTACAAACAAGACAAATAACAAAACTGGAATGTTAAATCAAACCAATAAATCAGTAACATATCCATAATAACACATAGTTTTAGGATCTTTCTCTTCTTTACCAGGAAAAATATTTCTCTGCTGCCACTCACTGTGGTGCTGGTGTAAATTACTGCACATACCATGGATAGCTAGAGTAACTAATAGAGAGCTTTTAAATTGTATAAAACCAGACACATCACTGGAAGCTAAAATCATAAGACTACGTTTGATTTACTTTGGCTATGTTAGGCGTGCAAATTCATTGGAGAAGGCAGTGATGCTAGGAATGGTTGGTGGACAAAGAAGAAAGGGCAAGGAAGGAATATCCTGTCTTGATAACACAAAATCTGATGCAAAGTTGAATATCCAACAATTGAAAGAAGCTGTGCTTGATAGAGTAGCATGGAGAGCACTTGTCTATAAAGTCGCCAAGAATCAGACAAGAATAAATGGTTAAAAGCTAACAAACAATGCCTGCTCATAGCCCAGCATCTTGAACACTGTAGCATTTGGGTTATCAGAATTTTTTTATTTTAGAAAATCATTTTTCACTACTCTTTCAATTTAAAAGATTTTCCCCTCTCCAACTGTTTGTCTTTCAGATATATTGTATATAAAAACTTATGTATCCAAACAACATGGCCAAAATGTCTGTGAAATCCTGGTTACAATTTCTTATTATACCAAGTCATATTATTTATGCCGCTTTCCTATGTTTTTCATATCTGATTGTAGAGCAAGGCACTAATGTAAAAAGTAAATCAAATTTATTAGCATAGTAGTTGGATTGTTAGACCAATTAGTAATTCTTTCCCATTCTACTTCATAATAGCAGTGTGCACTTCTGACTGCCTGTCAATATGTTCATACATATTAATATAGAATGTGCTTTTTAAAATACACACACACACACACATGCTGCCACTAGTTTATTTGGCAACATTGCTCATAAGGAAATCATGCCAAATTATTCTCCTTTTAGTGGGCAATATAAGAACATTATATACTTGGATTACAATTCACAATCCATATCTACTATCCATAATGTAATATAACATAATATAAAAGCTATAGTTTGACAAGTATAAATTATCCAGTTGTTACAGATATAGCTTAGATATTGAAGAAGATTAATTTAATTTGACCATTTCTGCTGTTTGTTTAATTTTATCTTACAGTAGATGTTTACATCCATGTTTAATGTACTCCTGTTCTGACATTCTATGACTTCCTGTATTATGAAACATGTTGGCTAAAAAAAAATCTTTATTTTATGAAATTCTATGGTTATTTGTGTGCAAACATATAAAACCAAACAAATAATTCCAGAAATCAAAATCACAATCAAATCATATTCACCATTAAAATCTTAAACCCTAAATATTAGTTGAAACAGCAATAAGAGCTATTAAACCACCACTAAAAGCTAATTTGAAAAGATGCAAGTGGATAGTTTTCTGAAAATAGAAAAGAGGGCATTACAACTCCCAAGGGAATCTATACAGAACTTTTGAAATAACTCAAAGAAAACTGATTCATGCATATAATAGGTGGAATTTCAAATGTGAAGGTCTCAGTAGTACATTCCCAACAATTTCCACATTACATGAGGAAAAGGTGCTTTAGATAGCCGTGCTGAAAATTGTTTGGTCTATAAAAGTCAAAGTTTTGAACTGAGAGACCATTAAGGCATTTGATAATATATAGCCTTTACAATATCAGTATCATATGACCTTTAATCTTCTGTATTGGTTGGCAGTCTAGCACTTGGCAATTGTAGCTGTATGCAAAGTATATTACAGCATCTAAATGTTACATAACCAAGACAGGAACAGCAGTTAAATAGTATGTGTGTTTTGAAAAATTAAAAAAAAGAAAAGAAAAATGAGTCAATCTAAGGTTACTAATATGTGCTGGATTCACTGAAGTTAGATATGGTATTTTGTGTAAAAACCTCTTGGGTTTTACTTATTTGATCTTGACAAGCTCTATAGCAGCCTTCTCCAAATGGTCTGTTCCAGATGTGTGGGGGACTGTATCTCTCAGAATTACCAGCTTCTATAATCAATGGATATTACAAGCCAAGCAAACTGGATGTTTCAGTCTCACAACTTCTGGAAAGTGCCACGTTATGAAAGAATAAGAAATGAAATCTAAAATTCCAACACAATTTTTCATTTCAATTTCTTCTAGAGGCTGATTTGAGCAATCTAGACAGCCTGTTGTCTCTATTGAAAGAAGAAATCAGTTCCTCGAGGAAGAGGAGGAGATATCCAAGACATGCAACTGATGATGACTACAACATTGAAGTCCTTCTTGGAGTTGATGACTCAGTTGTACAGTTCCATGGGAAGGAACATGTTCAGAAGTATCTTCTGACTCTGATGAACATTGTGAGTATCTTATCACTTTTTACTCCCAGAGACTTGAGTCCAGTTGGATTACTTAACAGATCTTGCAAATCTCTATTGTATTTATTTATTTTGATATCAAGGCTGTCTGACTCCTTGATTACTCTGGATGACTTAAAAACAAATGTGAAATAATGCATATAAAAAGAGAATACGGTTTGACCAAAAGAACAAGCATCTGTCTTATACCAGACAAAACTAAAAAAGGGACTTCACAACCATCCTATCCCAAGGCCTGAGAGAAGAAAAATCTCAAACATTCAGATCATTATCTCTGGATCAAACTGTGAAGGGTACTTTAGCATTTAAGTAACGCTTACATCATCTGCTTCAAGCACTAGAATATAAACCAGTGGTTCTCAACCTGTGGGTCGGGACCCCATTTGGAGTCAAACAACCATTTCACGGGGGGTGCCAAACAAGGCTGCCCGCCATTTTTCCCCCTTTTCTTTGGCCATGCCCCTCGCACCTGGTGATGTATAAGTGGTTGGGGGTCACCACAACATGGGGAACTGTATTATGGGGTCGCGGCATTAGAAAGGTTGAGAACCACTGATATAAACCAAGTAGACTATAGTTCTATTACATTCAACAACAGAAGTTCTTTACAGTCAAACCTTTTCTACTGCTTCCAGTAGAAAGAGAGGGACCTCGCACAGAATAGAGCACTTTAGTATAGCCAAGACAGAAATAGAAAAACCTGTTCTTGAAATCTTAAAGAGTTCTCACCAGTTAATAACAAAACTAGATGGACCAATGTTCCAGTTCAGTACAGTGCAGCTTTCTATCTCCCCAGGGTTATTCATTTTGGTCAAATAATTGCAACGAAGGTTGCAATCCTGTAAACACATAATAATTAAATTCACTAAATGCATTCAGTTTATTTCTGAAAGTGGTTTTCAGATTGTATTAATAGGAAATGGTTTGGCAATTAGCTCTAAAATGTCTATATAAGAAAACACATATTTTAAACATAGATGCAAAATTCAATGGAAGCCCTTACTGTTGGAGTTCAAATGGAGCTCATTTGCTTCAGTACCACAGCTTTCCATGCGAGTGATTTCAAATAGACTTAGGAAGAATTAGGGAGACTCTTGCACAAATGGGGCAAGGCAAAATAAGTGACCTCTCTTCGTGGTACTGTCATGCTTTTTGTGTTACACAGTCATGCTTTACAGTACCCTCTGCTGACTCCCTTGTTCAAGGCAGAACTATGGATACTTTAAGAGAGATGCAGTCTGGATCAGAAGGGGGTTTAGTAAGAAAGAGTCAATTCAACACAAGACTGAAAAGCCTGTGGTTGACATATTCTAAGTTAGACTGTTAAAAAAGTAAAAAGAAAGGTATGGGTTTTTCCAAGTAAAGAGTCCTGCTAAAGTCCTAATGAGAGCCAGTTTGGTGTAGTGGTTAAGACACCAGGCTGGAAACGGGAGACTGTTTAAGCACAAAGTCAGCTGGACGACCTTGGGTCAGTCACTCTAGCTCACTTAGAAAGAAGAAGGCAAGAGCAAGTCACTTTGGGAATCTTGCCAAGAAAACTGCAAGACCTTGTCCAGGCAGCTGTAAGAAGTCAGCAGTGACTTGGACCCAAAAGTCCTAGCAGAATAACTTCTGGATGGCAATCAGTTCTAATATGTCTACTTCTAAATTTCACAAAAGAAGGATAATAGTGGTCCATTGAGACCAGTTATAAGCAGGAGCATTAATGAAGGGTGACATGACTCCAGCGTAAGCCACATCAGTGATCCATGTGGAACTGCTTTAACTTTTTCCTTCTCCCATTCTTAGATAAGAATGTTACCAGATTCAGACAGGATTCATTAATCAAAAACTTATTTCTGTATCTCTCAGTCAATCCCATGCCTATCTTCCTTAACCACTGTCATCTTATCCAGCAGTGAACTCTGGAAAACCCAGAAGCTTGCAAGTATTTTGAAATGCTCCATTTGATTTAACTTAAATCATTCTGGATTTGGTTTCCTCAAGACCCTTATTTGCAAACTTAACTTGTCAGTCTTGGGATTGATAGGTGTTTATAATACTGAATCCAGTAAGATTGAATATGACCCTGTAGGAACTGATTATTACAGTATACAATATCTTTATATTATACAAGAAAGAGAAAGATTTCAAAAGGAAAATGTTAAGAGAGATGTGAATATTTTTTAGGATCACTTCCCACTCCACTATTGCACTGCATATGTTAAGCATTTTTTGTTTCTTAGTTATTAGAAACAGAACCTTTAATCTGAAATACAGAATTGTTGGTCTCTGGATTCCCCCCTTACCATTAATCTGTCAAAACTTCAAATGCTGAGATTAATTCTCTGTTCTGATTGTAATAAAAGTATTAAGCCAGTTTTCTGGGTTCTTCCCTCATTAACTCAATACATTTTTTTTTTCAATTTACCATGATGATTTTGTGGATGCTTGATTAGCGTATCCACTGTGCTGATGGACAGATCTTGGAGTCAGAATAAATTAGGAAGAGAGATTCTTTGTTAAATAAAATTTTAATATTTTAACATTTGTCTTAGTGTTGCATTTGAAGACTGCACTAATCTTATTAAAGAATTTTACTTGATTGTGGGACTGAATGTATGTTTATGATTGTCTTTACATTTTTCCTTATATTAATTATTCCCTTGAAAAAGAATTAACAAATGACTTCAGATGCAGATAGATTAAACCAAGAAAATCCTTGCAGTTAAATGTGCAGTTGAAACAGATGGGTTTTTTTTACATGTACAGTTTAAAAGAAGCCATATAAATTCCACATAGAAAAACAGGTTTTTGAAAAGAAACATTTTCTTATCATGTCTCTTAAATCTATTTTAAGATGTATAGTTCCTGTAAGGAAGTTATACATTTTCAGTAAACTAACCAATGTTTTCATTAAAGAAACCATAACCTAATTTAAATTTTAAATCAGAGGTTTTGCAGAAATGCAAAATATTACTTTGTCTGCCTCTTTTTCTACCTCAATAAGAATTTCTAGAAGTCCCTACACAATGAACATTCATTCTCTCAAATGATTTGAGGAATTATTCCTAATCTTTGATACCTGAGGGAATCCTTTATCCTAGGTCAGTGGTGGCGAACCTATGGCACACGTGCCAGAGGCAGCACTCAGAGCCCTCTCTGTGGGCACACACACCATACCCCAGAGATGGCAACCACTAACTCGCCGAGGTCCCATGTGGCCAAATGCATCCCAGCACGGCTGGTTTCCCTCTCCCCCTGCCCCATCCCTCCTGGCCTCGCATGCTCTTCTTTTCCCAGGCACGACCCACTGCATCGCCTCCTCAGCTGTCGGCTATCTGTCCAGCTCAGAGGCGGCATCTCTGAACTGCTGGTGGTGGGCTGCAGAGCCCAGAGTGTGCCAGTTGAGCTGGTAGGCTGTGGCTGCTGATGGACACCATCGGCCCCCATGCACTTGCTGGCCTCTGTATGCAGGGGCCGATGGTGTCAGGCCCCTGCCTCACCTTGCCCTGTGACAATGGTACCCCCGCCCTGCCTTGCCTTGCCTCACCTCACCCCACAGGATGAGTCTCCTGCCCACTGCCCCACCTGCCAGACATCCCCTGGATCTCCTCCAACCCTGCCTGGTCCCCACAGGCGTCCCTCCCCACGAGCAAAATAGAGGTGACCATGCCCACCTTGGCCACACCCACCCAGTCTGCCATGACCACCACAGCCACACCCACCCAGTGGGCCATGCCCACCTGGCACCCGGCAATAAATAAGTGGGTTTTGGGTTGCAGTTTGGGCACTCGGTCTCTAAAAGGTTTGCCATCACTGTCCTAGGTATATGTTGAAGACTGGGTCACAGTTTGCCAAGCCTTTAGTCACCATGGGTAACAGATACCCATAGCTCCCTTAGTTCCTGCCTAGGATTCATATTTCATTCATATTTATCATCTATCAGTCTCTCTCTGTGTCTCTGTTTCTCTCTCTCTCTCTCTCTGTCTCTCTCTCTTTCTCCCATCTGCAGTCCTCTAATTTAAAAAAGAATGAAGCAGAAAATAAGATGCTACATAGCCAAGTACCAATCTCTAGTGTAATCTTTACTGCTAAAAATTATTCTGGCTTTGGAGATACTTTAGAAGGTTGTTAGAAAAGTAAAGTAAAGTAAATGACAGGGCAATGTAGAAACTGCTCTATTTAGAAGTGTGTCCATTTACTCAGAAAGAGGTAAGCTGAGCTGGTTGAGAGACTCTGGCAAAGCTAGAAGGCATACTTTCTGTTATGTCCTGAGCCTGTGCAAGCAGGCTCGGGGCATTGCAAACGGTTCCGGGCAGGTGCAAGTTGCCTGGGACCAGACAGGCTGTCGCCAGTACTTGTGCGCATGCGCAAGTGCTGGCGCGCCAAAAGTTGCAGATTGACCCGGGAATGGCCTATATAAGAGGCCAAGAGTTTTGGGCGTTGTCGACGTCTTGTACCTTGTATGCTGAACTGAATAAAGAAGTTTCCTGAGAACTACAACTGCTTCTCGTGTCTTGCCATTTCGCGAAGGACGCAACACTGGCAACGAAGGTGGGATGCCTTACATCGACAGAAGAAAGGTGTAAGCTTACCCGAGTGAGTCCTGAGCGGCAGGAACGGCGTTGACTTGGCAGCTACCCACCAATCCAGCAAGTATCGGGGGTAGGCTGGCTGATAGACCCTTCCTTTCTACAAAATGGCAAAAATTGGAAGGCTTTTGGAATTCGACGTCTCACATCCGGAGAGGTGGGAGTCCTACGCAGCCAGGGTGGAAAACTATCTCAAGGTAAATCAAGTAAGGGAAGATAGTTTAAAGGCTGCTACCCTGCTGTGCGTTTGCGGTCAAGACGCATTCGAAATCGCTGAGAACATTGCAGCACCTGTTCCTCTAGACTCTGTCAGCTACGCAGATCTAAAAAAGCTACTAAAGGAGCAGTTCCAGACCAAGTTGTCCGTCATCGCATGGCGCCACACCTTCGAACAGAGGGATCAACGACCCGGAGAATCGACCAAAGAATACATTGCCGCGCTGAGAAAAGCCGCTAAACACTGCGAGTTCAAGGATCTCGAAGAACGACTGAGAGACAGATTTGTATGCGGACTAAGGCATAGAGAGATACAGCAGAGACTTTTTGCCAAAGAAGACTTATCATTCCAAGATGCCTTGAGAGAGGTCACTGCAGAAGAAGCAGCGGGTGGTGCCATCAAGAACATGCGGCCGATCAGAAGCATTCCAGATGCTGCGTCCGTGCACCAGGAAGGAGTCCAAAGGAACTCTGAGGAGGATCCTGACGATGAAGTGGACCGTCTCTACCCCACGAAGGAAGGGAAACAGAAAGGAAGCTCTTCAGCTCTCCCCAAGTGCCTCGGTTGTGGAGGTCGCCACAAGAGAACAGACTGTAAGTTCCGCTCCGCTATCTGCAGAGCATGCGGAAAACAAGGACACATTGCAGCTATGTGCCTGGGCCGTCAGAAGGTACAACCTCAGGAAGAATTGTGCCTGAAAGGTACCAGGGTTCCCAGCCAAAACAGGGTGGGGTTTTGCGCTTCGCGAAGAAGCATCTATAGGACAGGCACACACAAGCCCATTAAGAAAAAGGCTGTCCTGTTAAGGTTCAGGAAAACGGGCCTCAAGCTTAAGAAGGACAAATGTAAAATTGGGGTGCCTTCTACTGATTTTCTGGGATTCAAAATTGATGCTACTGGGATTCACCCTGCTGAATCCAAACTGAAAGCTATTATGCATGCTCCCAGGCCAAAGTCTAAGGCCGAACTACAGGCTTTCCTGGGCCTTCTGAATTTCTACAATTCCTTTCTTCCACATAAGGCTAGTGTAGCTGAGCCTCTTCACAGGCTATTAGACAAACAGGCAGTGTGGCAGTGGTCACAAAAACATGAGGCAAGTTTCAATGAGGTCAAAACCTTACTCACTTCTAACAGTGTACTCGCACATTTCAATGAATCCCTTCCTGTGTGCATCGCTTGTGATGCTTCTCCTTATGGGGTAGGAGCTGTACTAAGCCACCTCAGGGCAGATGGAACTCAGGTTCCTGTTGCATACTACTTCAGAACCTTGTCTTCTGCTGAGCGTAATTATGCTCAAATAGATAGGGAGGCTTTAGCTGTGGTTGCTGGAATTAAAAAATTCCATGATTTTTTATATGGCAGGCATTTCACGGTCTTCACTGACCATAAGCCTTTGTTGGGGCTGTTTACCACACGTAAGCAAACTCCCCAAATCATCTCCCCCAGAATGCTAAGATGGTCTATCTTTCTTTCTGCCTATGATTTCTCCCTATTTCATAAAGCTAATGGGCCATGCTGATGGCCTCAGTAGGTTACCCCTGCCGGTAATAGAAGCTGACCCTGCACCAGCTATCAATCTTCTCTCCATTCAGGCCTTGCCCGAGTCTCCTTTGAATGCCAGAGATGTAGCCGCTGAATCAGGCACAGATCACACACTTTCACGTGTCCTTTTCTTGGGTTTTATCTGGATGGCTAGAGAGCTGTCTGGGCACTGAGTTTCAGAGTTTCTGGTCTAAAAGGAACGAGTTGTCCACTTTCCAGAGTTGTCTGCTTTGGGGAAGCAGAGTTGTCATTCCTACCTCAATGAGGACTAGGGTCTTAGGTTCCCTCCACGAGGGTCATCCTGGCATTGTACGCATGAAGGCGCTCGCGCGCAGCCATTTGTGGTGGCCTGGGTTAGATAGTGACATTGAAGCTAAGGTGCACGCATGCCACCTTTGCCAACGCTCGCGCCCCGAAATGCCCCAAGCTCCTGTACATAGATGGGAGGAAACACAGTCTCCATGGTCTAGGGTGCACATTGACTACGCTGGGCCCTTTCAGGGTCAATTCTTCTTGGTCCTAGTTGACAGCCATTCAAAATGGCTTGAGGTTGTACCTGTACCACCACCGCTGCAAAGACTATTCAAGTACTGAGGGGGATTTTTGCTGCACACGGGCTTCCAGATGTCCTCGTGTCTGACAACGGCCCTCAATTCACTTCTTCCGAATTCCAAGCTTTCTTACAGGCTAACATGATTCATCATGCCACCTCTGCACCGTTCCACCCGTCCACCAACGGTATGGCTGAACGCATGGTTCGCATCACCAAGGACGCCTTGAAGAAAATTACCTACGGAGACTGGCATCACAGGTTGGCTGACTTACTCCTTTCTTATCGCACTACACCGTCCACTTCTACGGGGAGGAGCCCAACTGAACTTCATTGGGGGCGCAAACTGACTACCAAGCTTGACCAGTTGCATCCGGATAGACTGCCTTCTTCTTACACACACCCCAGGGCACCTAGACAACTCCTTGTGGGTGCCCCGGTTTGGACTCGTAATTACGGGCCTGGTCATTCATGGGTCCCTGCTTCTATATCCAGGGTCACAGGTCCTCTGTCTTACGAGGTGTCCCTGGACAACGGTCGTGTCCTGCGTCGACACATCGATCAACTTTGCCCTAGACGGGACCTTCCCGCTGAGACTCCTGGGTCTTTTCTGGGGGGGAGGGGGACCCCTTTGGGCAAGGGGAAGGGCATGGGCTGCTGCCCATTATCAATGAGGAAGCCACAACGGCTCATCTCAAGATTCCGCGAGTGCTCCAAACAGGAATTCAAGTAGCCCAACTAGATACCAGGCATCAACGCCTACTCCAGCCAGGGAGTCACCCCGGGGGCATAATCACTACTCACCTGCATCACACAGTACTCCAGTCAGGAAGGATACCCGGGAGCATCCCAATAAACCATTCTCCGCAAGAGAGCTGGCACACACTCCTTCTAGTCGGCCCGACACTACCCCTGTTCCTAGAAGGGGGCAAACACACAGGGAGATGGTTGTGGAACCAAATCCCGACTACAACACCTCTGACTCCACTCAGGGGACAACTGAGTTTTGGGACAGTACTGAAAACCCCACAAGCCTGGGGACAGACCGGGAACCAGGGGACAGACAACCTCCTGACAGGTCTTGGACGGACCTTGGAGGTTCTACAGAATCGCCCAACAGTGACAGTCACTTAGAGGGGCCAGAGAGCCTGCAGCAAGGCAGGACAACCAGGTCAAACAAAGAAAGAAGCCCTGGCCTGATGAGCCCGGTGGGCAAGCAAGCAGGCCAGGCATTGGAGCACAGTCCTTGGGAACCTCCAGGGTGTAATAGGGGGGACAGATACCCATCACCCCTCAATCAAGGGGTACTTGGCTGGTACCCAGAAGTTAGGAGGTCACAGAGAGCCAGGAAATCTCCTAAGTATTTAGAAGATTTTTTAACTCTATTGGCAAAACAGAGTTAACAGAGGGAACAGAACACTTAGACTAATGGAAGCAAAAGTAATACCTGGCATTGGGTAGTATGGCACTACACTCGTAATGGGTTATGTGTTACTATGGCATGGTTAATAGTTTTAACCCGGGGGGAAGGGGTGTTATGTCCTAAGCCTGTGCAAGCAGGCTCGGGGCATTGCAAACGGTTCCGGGCAGGTACAAGTTGCCCGGGACCAGACAGGCTGTTGCCAGTACTTGTGCGCATGCGCAAGTGCTGGCGCACCAAAAGTTGCAGATTGACCTGGGAATGGCCTATATAAGAGGCCAAGAGTTTTGGGTGTTGTCGGCGTCTTGTACCTTGTATGCTGAACTGAATAAAGAAGTTTCCTGAGAACTACAACTGCTTCTCGTGTCTTGCCATTTCGCGAAGGACGCAACACTTTCTGTCTATGACATCCTGTGGCATCCAATCTGAGAGACTGCATTCCTCTCTAAAATCTATCAAATATCCAGATGTGTTTAGCAGCCCCAGGAGGTTGGGGAAAACTAAATTAAGGTATAATGAGGATTGCTATTTGTGGATTTGTACAATTTGTAAACTCTCATTTTATTAATCGAATCCCTCAGTATTTATTGAGATCATTGTTAAAATTGGTCTTGACCAAGACCTTTTTGGTGAATTCATTCCTTGGTTTTCCAATGATTGATCTAGTGTGAGAAGGATTAGCCGGCAAACAAAGTTGCTGTTGCCCAGGAGATGCCCAAGTGTGGTTTGAAATATTGATCCATAATATTTCCCTGAATAGGTTGAGGGTTGGAGCGCCTAAGTGTAAAGCCAATATGCTCAAGTGAAGGTTCTTAGCAGATAACAGCATGCTATGTGAATATGGAGAGACGCAAAGCCTGGTCCATCTGCTGGCATGTCGGCTACTACCAGAAACATGTATCAATAATAACTTATTTTTGGCCAACGACAAAGCCAAGAAGGTGGTTTCATCCTGGCATTTTAAAGTTTGATCTATACATGGAAGAAGAACAAGAATATTAACCAAATCATGGCTAATCATTTTCTGTAACACCCCCCCCCCAGGGCAAGTAGAGATGTCTCCACATGCCTCTTATATTAGTGAACCCAATTATCATTGACATTAATAATACAATATTTCACAATACTTAATAAGAGTGTATTATATATTTCTAAAAAGAGACTATAGCAGAGTACAGTTATATAAATATAAAAGGATAGTTACAGTGGAAAAGTACATAGTACAATTTAAAAAAAAAGCTTTGAAAAGGTTGCTTGGCAAATTATATTAATATCTAGGGGAGCCTGTCTTCAAAAGCAATAGAAATCACAGTCAGATCATTCTAAATGTATTTCCAGCCAAATAACCTTCTCTTTATTTTTTTCAACAAAGGGATGAAGTTTGGAAAAAAAAAAAAGTTGAGAAACTGAGGGTTTACATAGCATCAACTATTTCTCAGAACAAGTTAGTTTTTTTCCTTGACTTTATTTAGGATTCCAAAGGACTTTTCCCTGACTGGTCTCATTCTCTTCCTTGGAATCATTCCAAATATTGTGAACTAAAGTTCATCATCATCTCCAAATCAATGCATCTCGAGAAGGTCTGGGTTTTGACTTTCAGGTGGATATCTCTTGCCTATCAATCCATTCTTCAACTAGTTAATCCAGACCATTGCCTGTCAATAGTATCCAGATCTATTTAACAGTTCGTTCATTCTTTGACTAAGGATGCAAAGAAAATTATTTCCTGGGTTTCAAAGAGTCATCCTGGAATGAAGAAATGAAACCCAGCTTTATAATTTTTAAGTGGCATTTATGCAAACTGCATCCATCAATCCATTAAAATAAAATCTGAAGCCATCTGTGTAGTCTGTTTTTTATTTAATGCATGTGTTTTATATCGCGTGACCAGAATCTATCGTAAAAACGTGTATGTCCAGGCATGCATGGGCAAGACAGAAAGCAAGCTTGATTTATGGTTGAAGCCTATCTTTTAATTTTGAAATGAAGTCACCCTCTCAGAGAGAGTAGTGACCCCAAAAGATACAAGCAAGTTCCAGAAGTTTTTCAAGAAAGAAAAGCAAACGCACTGTGGTTTTAGCTTCTGTTTTGAACCATTTCTTCCAAGGCCAGATTTCATACTTCCGTTCCTTTTAAAATGACTGTATTGAAAAAAAGGTGCCTACTATTTAGGTTTTTCAGTTTTCTTAGCTGAGGAAGTGCATTTTGGGTCCAAATGATTGTGTTATTCAGGACACACAGATTTGTTTTGCTGTAATATTGTCTCCAAGGAGATTGTTTTACTGACTCCCATGGTAATGAAAGTGATCCTTATTGAATGTCCTCACTTAGCGACCACAATTGGGAGCAGCAACTCAGTAATTAAGTGAATTCAGTTGCTTAGTGGTTGCTAAGTGAAACTATAGTAAGTGAATCAACTCTCCTAGGATCTTACTTCAGCTTTCCTTTGCAGACCTGCAAGATTTGGTCATAAAGTTACTTTGTCATCCGTCTTGTAATTGTGAATGGTTGTTAAATGAGGCAATTGCTAAATGAGGACTACCAGTACATACTACATGCCCTCAAACAGAACATAGTTCATGGTTCTTTCATCCATGACTTGGCAATATCATGGAAGTGATTTGGGCCTAAAAATTGGCTTCTGCTGCTTTCCATGGCATGTCTCTTTCCCCAAATGGACAAGTTCAAAATGTTTCTCTTTTGAACTAAAGCTGGGAATATAAGTAGTAGAAGTGTTCCAGACTCTGCAAAGCCTGTTAGAGCTGCTCTCTATCATATCATAGACAAGTCCCAGTTCCTCTCACATCTTCCTGCTGTCAGAGTCATGCTCTCATAGATGTTTGCTACTTGTGGTCCCTCAGATCAAGATAGGGGTGGAATAAACTAATAAATCTCTTGCAGAATCAAGTTACTTGGAAGCAATTTTCTTAGTTCATCTTTTCCCCCCACCTTTGATATATCAGTTCAAGGCACAATATGTGAGAATGTTTCTTTCTCTGGATGCTTTAATACAGCAGGTTTTCCGAAAGAGAGGAAGGAAGGAACAGCAGATGTTATCAACATCTTTTGTTGATAACAAAAGACAGGAATGCTGGCTTTTTCTGACAGTTTCTACAAAATTCATAAAATAAATTCTAAGCTGCTTTGAGGAAAAGAAGATTATGAATGATACATATTTTTCTTTTACTTTTTTGGCAGAGTCACAGTTGAAAACTATGCCCTGAATTCTGAAGCCATAGAAATAGTATCAATAAAATTTAAAAGAAGAGATTATCTCCGCTCCTTTAAAATGTTAAGGCAACTTGCTGATTAAGGGGAGCCAATTGGTGCATTCAGCTATTAGTAGCAGTGCAGGAAGATGGGAGAAGTGCACAAATCTCTCATTGGCTGCCCAGTTTGTCCCCAGAATGAACGGTGGGCTTCTTGCAGAGCTGTATGATTATACTGAGTCAGCCTCTCTCTCTCTCTCTCTCTCTCTCTCTCTCTCTCTCTCTCTCTCTCTCTCTCTCTCTCTCTCTCTCTCCCCCCCCTCCCTCCCTCTCTCTCTCTCTCTCTCTCTCTCTCTCTCCTAGAGAAATACAGTGAATACAGTGAACCACGTTCCTGCATACAAAGTGCATAATTCAGATTTTAAAGCAGCTTATTTGCATCACATTAGGATAGGCAGTTATTTGAGATGACTCCTATCACAGTGAATGAGGAAGACTCATTCAGGAAACCTTTCTTAAGTTGGACAAAAATTGGTCTGAAATGGTATTGGGTCTCCTGCTTGAACTAGGAGAACTCCAAAACTCCCTTCCATTATTCTCTGTGGTTTTTTTTTTTATTCTGCTGGTGAAGTGCCTCAAAACTTGCCTTATATTCTTTATAGAGCCCTTATTTAATCCAGTTTGTAAACTCCTCCAATTTACTTTATTACTTTTCCACCCTGTATTTTCCCAGTCAGGCAAGTATTATATGTTTCTCTTTTGAAACAGAGCTGGGAATATACAGTAGGTAGGGAAACCTCACAGATATTGTATAATATGTTGATACTCAAGCCAGCATTCATGGTTTTGCAACCATGACTGGGAATTCAGAGAATTACAGTGTTAAACTGTTGCATTATAGAATAGTAGGTCAGGGCTACATCATACTGGCTTTCCATGTGCTTCCTAATTAGCCCATTTCCATAAACTGTAAATAGTCATTTACTAATCATGATTAGCAGTAGGTGTGAACTTAAATGGACTCCAGAAGATGGTAGAGGACAGGAAGACCTGGAGGAATGTTGTCCATGGGGTCGTGATGGGTCGGACACGACTTCACAATTAACAACAACAACAATCATGATATTCTTCTATCAACAGATTACATTATATGGAGACTGCAGTGGATGCTGATGGAAACAGTGTTTATACATATTTTAGGGATTTTTTTTTTGTGTGTGTGTGTTGTAGCTCATAAGCAAAAGTTGAGAAGGCCAAGTAGCCTGAGGGAGGAATTCAGTAAATTGTAAATTGGTCATGAATCCAGAAGAGAGTCTGTAGCCTCTGACAGCCAATGTTGCTGTCAAAGAGGAGACAAAGAATTCCAAACTAGCTACTTTTGCCAAGGCATCTAGTTTTTTTTTTTTTAAAAAAAAAAGTTTGATTAGCAGCTGATAGGATGATTTGTTAGAATGTTTACAGAACACTCATGAAAGCAAAAGTAATGTAGTCCACTGAGATTTTTGAGACTTACGTATATTGTACAGTGGTTTCTGCTGAGAACTATTATGTCTTTCCATGCCCTTCCTGCAGTCTACCTTCCAACTGAAAACAGAAATGAAATAGATCTGGCCTTCTGTTAGGTCATACTAGCCCAGTTGTCCTTCCAGATTGTTCAGGGCTCTCCAGAGCCTGAAGCCCAACTTTTTCTCATTGCTTTCTTTTACTGGAGATGATGGGGATTGAACCTGCAAAGCCAATGTTCTCCCCCAAGAGAAATGGGGTTCTCAGATATGGATTAGCTCTCCTTTGCTCCCATCACTTACAAATGGATAGCAGAGTGTATGGGGTTGCATGCAGAGGGTTAAAGGTTTGGATGCCAACTTCCCCCCCCCCCAAAGTCTTAAATAGATATTATTAAGAAGAATCTTTCTGAAAGAACTGAGGATCCTGTTGGCAGACAATGCCAGACAAGACGGCAAATACTCTAATAAGATATTCATATGATCCACAGTCAGGATCCAACCTGCTTTAAAGTACTTTTAATTGATTTGCCTCTGTTTTCTGCCTGTATGTTAATGAATTCATTGGTGAATCAGAGATGAAAAGTTGTACTTTATAGCCCACCTTGAGGGGAATGCTGGAACTTGCCCATGGAGCATAGGTTCAGGCATGTTTGAGCAGGTAATGATAATGATAATGCAATCCCATCTCTCCCGTTTTAACTCCAATCATGTTTCTTCTGCAGTATCTGGGGAGTTGTAGATTGCTAAACCTATTGAGGATTATCTGTCTAAAAATCCACAGTCATCCTCAAAGAATTTCAGCTTTCTTAATTCCCAGGAGAGATTGAATAAGTATTAAAGGTGTTTAAATCAACATGGTAATTATGCTCCCCTTGGAAAAATACACATCATTCTATTTGAATGAACACCATATATTTGCAAAATGATATGTAAATTTACTGATTTGTAGTTTAACACAGCCAGAGGGCATCAGATTCAGGAAGGGGAGATACAAAGGATTATTAGTAAGCATGGTGAATTCTGGACCAAACCTTCAGCTGAAAAATGCAAGCATATACGCATACATACAGACATACACATGTAGAAGCAGGGGAAAAAAGATTTTTTTCAATCATTTCTGTTTATTGTACATGGGTTTGCTTCTGGAATCCCTGTGGAGAAAATGTTCAAAGTTTCTGGACAAAAATTCTTGTTACATAATGTTATTCTCAGTCTAGCAGGGAATGGACTTTTTCTTTTTACCCAGATTAATTTATCTAGTAGCCATATCTCATGTATCTAACGCCAGTATGTTATTCAAGGACAATCTAATGGAAACTCTCCATATTTTTAGGTCAATTCCAAGACTCTTGCATTTACAACCAACCATAAACTATGTTTAATTTGTACTTTGCACTGAGACATGATTTATTTAAACATTGTTATCTATTTTTTCAGTATCCTTGAACTGAGTCTTACCTAAAAGCTTATTACCTGTTATCTGATTTATTCCCTATTCTCTGATGTTGCTTTTGCATTGCATAACTTTGGCCTGCAGAATTGATCTCCCTAACTGTATAATTTGAACCTCCAGCTTGGAGCTGTAACATTGCACACAGTATTCTTCTATTGTCTCACTTCACCTTTAACTCTGTCAACTTGATCATTGCTCCTGCAGTGCGGATAATCAAATTGTTCCCTAAGGACAGCTACATAAACCCACCTTTATTTCTACATATTTAGAACTGATAATCAAATAGGTGGATAGCTTCTGCCTTTTAGAATCGACCATCAACAATAAGGAAGCAAGCAGTCAAGAAATATGCCCCAGGCCATGGCTACCACTTGGTTGAGTAGTCATGAAGTCCTTGGAAAATATATTCATATATCATGATATGTCTGTACCTACAAAGGTCAGAATAGTGCAACCTATGGCATTCCCTGTGACAATCTATGGAAGTGAAAGTTGGACTTTGAAGGATAGGAAAAGTATTTATGCTTTTGAACTTTGATGTTAGAGAAAACATCTGAGAATACTGTATATAGTCAAAATAAATAAATGGATCATCAAACAAATCAACCCAGAGTTCTCACTTGAGGTGAAAATGTGAGTTTTATCTACTTGAATGCATTTTGCAAAGACCTAGGTCTCTAGAGAAGGCAGTAATACTGAGAAAAGGAGGAAAGAAGGAGAAGATGATGATCAGCACAAATTGGATGGACCCAGTTACTGTATTGATTAGTGTACTGTTGGGAGACCTAAAAGACATGTTAGGGATGTCTTAGAAAAAAATCTATTTATGGAGCCAATAAGAGCTTGCCCTGATTTGATGGCACATAATCAAACAATCAATCAATGTATACACTATTTTCCACTATTATACGGAGTCTTGTTTGTGGGGAAGGGATTTGTGAAGACTTGGTAGTTCTCAGAGATACGTAATTCTCCTCTTTAAAAGTAACAAACAAATTCCACAGCCATGCTAACAAAAGCATGAGAGTCACAGAATGGATGGTCTCTTTGTTCACTAAGATAAAGCATACTTCTAGGTTTATTCAAGCATTTTATAGCATTTGATATATATTCATATATCATGATATGTCTGTACCTACAAAGGTCAGAATAGTGCAACCTATGCATGTGAGGCTAAAACTCTGTAGGATGAGAGGCAAAGGCACCTGTTCAACCTGAGTCTTTTAAGGAAGCTGGTACTAGGCAAAAATGGCTGGTTCATGATCCGGCTCTTATACCATTGAAGACAGACACCTCCAAGTATTCAGAAACTTGATAAGGTACAATGTCCTTACAATCCATAACCTTACGAGGCAGGTGAGTCTTACCCACCACCATCACCTTTTTATAGTTTTGTACCACTATTCATCCCAAAAACTAATGGAGTAGGAAAATTTTCTTAACAAATTATAACCTAAGCATATCAAATGTGTTTTTTTTTTTCTGTCTTAGCAATAATCTTTAATGTTCTTCTCTGGTATCGGGGAAATAAAACAATATTTCAAAATGTCACAGCTAGCATTTTATTTCCAGGGTTTTAATTTAATGCAATGTTGCAGCTTGATTGTTAGGTAAATATGCTATTATTAAGTAGATTTTGAATTAAAAGTTTTTATCATGTGGCTTTATCCACACTATTGTCATGTTACATGGATACTTTCACGTTCTGTTGTAGGTTAATGAAATCTATCATGATGAGTCTTTAGGTGCCCATATTAATGTTGTCTTGGTAAGAATCATCCTGCTGAGCTATGCAAAAGTAAGTATAATTTTAGTACCAATTTCAAACATGATTGATACATATTTTTGTCATTTGCATGGTTTTCTTCATATAAGACTATGTCTGATAGTGTAATGAAACAATCTGTGAGTTGACAGTAGTTTGGAAAACGATGCTTTCATGGGCTTCCCAATCCAGAAGGCCAGAGAAGACTTCCCAAAAAACTTCTGGAGTGTCTTCCAGGGGGATGACAAGTTTCCAACAACTTCTGGCCACTATTTGCTTTTTACTTTTCTTCAGCCTCAAGTGACCAAAAGAACCATTGCCAATTGTATCACTTTTCAGGATGATGATGGCAGTGATGCTCATTATTAATTTAAGTAGAATATATCACATATATTGTTCAACACAACCAAGACATTCCATAGTTGCATAGCAACTAGTTTCTCTATGCTTAGGGAATTTGTTAATGCAGTAAATTAGCTTTCAACACAGTAAATAATTGTCAGTTAATTCAAGCTAGGCATTTTATCAAACATCGTTCCTTGAAATGTTTATGACAAAGAAAATGGACAAAGTGCATGTTAATTAAGCCCAATTCCTAGCATTATTAATAATGGCCTTTTGAAAATATTCAGTAAGTTGAAAGTAAACCAAATGTGCTTGCTACTTGTCTTAATGCTTCTAAAAATCAGTTGCATACATCCAGTGTATACTTAATAAGGGTAAGAGGTGAAGCTGACAAGTTAGGAACTTGTGTTATCTAGACTACAAGTTCATTATAAAAATATTAAGCAGATGTATTCCATTCTCAAGGCTTTATAGTTATCTATACTATTGCAAGAAAATGCAAACTTTGTATAGGTTTTCATTGACTATGGAATACTTTGAATTAAGCAGCAAATTAAAATTTAAGACCCTGGAGAATCAAAATGACTTTCTAAGTTTGCAATGGTTCACCAGCTTTTTCTCTCCATTAATCTTTGGGAATAATCTGATCAGCTTTAGTCTTGAATGGTAGCTTCAGTTCACAGAAATCATGGAAAGAGATTCATTTCAATCTCCTAAACCCCTCGCAAAATTTTGTATGTATTCTCGGTGAGCCATGCTTCATAATTCACATTGTATATCTCAGGATATTTTTCCAAAGTAAATTTTGAGATTTCTACAGAGTTCCAAATAAGGGAGCTTTACGTTATGTTATTTTTAACATAATTTTGAAAAGTTTCAAAAACTTTTCCTATCCCTCTTTAACTGAATTGTTTCGAGAACATATATAATATATAATGTGCTATTCTCTTTCGGAGTAAGTGTTTATAGAACACAGAAACTGAGTAAGACAACGAAAAGAATGAGATTAGAAAAAGAAAAGGAAACATAGTTAAAACCATATTGTACATACTCCATTAGCTGTAATTCCCCATAGCATTCTACTCTCTAAACAAATCTTACTTACATCACACCCATATGTTAATTCATACCGTATGGTGAGTTTTTTTCTTTAAACTTTTGTCCCTCTCTAAGGATCTCATCAATTCCAGAATAATAGAGGAACAGACTTGGAAGGGATCTTGGAGGTCTTCTACTCCAACCCCCTGCTTAAGCAGGAAACCCTATAATATTTCAGACAAATGGCTGTCCAATCTCTTCTTAAAACCTCCAGTGATGGAGCAGGCACAACTGTTCCACTGATTGATTGTTCTGTCAGGAAATTTCTTCTTATTTCTAGGTTGCTTCTCTCCTTGATTCGTTTCCACCATTGCCTCTTGTCCTTGTCTTGTTCAGGTGCTTTGGAGAACAGGTTGACTTTCTCTTCTTTGTAGCAGCCCCTCAAATATCAGAAAACTGCTATCATGTCATTGCTAGTCCTTCTTTTATTCCCTCTTTTATTAGACTAGAATTAGCCTTATTAGACTAGACATACAGTACTCCATCTAGCTCAGCGGTTCTCAACCTGTGGGTCAGGACCCCATTTGGGATTGAACAACCATTTCACGGGGGTCATCAAAGAATGCAGTCCGCCATTTTTTCCCCCTTTTCCTTAGCTGTGCTACTCCCTTTTATTCTATTGGCTTTTGAAAGCCAATAGAATAGACTCTCTTGAATAGAGTCTAATTCTATTAGCTTTCAAAAGCCAATAGGAATTGTCCAGGCTGTCTCTGCCCTGCTGAGCCCACCAAAAGCCCCAGTCTGCAAACGGCACTGCAAGTTGTCTGCAGCGAAGGCGAGCTGTCTGGAAGCTTCCATCCCTCCCTGCTGAGCAACTACTAAAAATGTAAGTAAAAGAGGGCCAGGGGTGGGAGGTGGGAGGCTGGTGGGCACAGGGAGGGTTGCTGGCGTGCGTGGGGCCCGGCGGGTGCTTTTCCTCCCTTGGGATGGGCCAGCTGGTGGCTCAGCCGATGGTCGTCCTGCGCCGTCTCTGCCACTTGCCAGCTACGCCTTGGCCAGCGCAGGGGGCGGCACCACGCATGCACGGCGCTCCCAGGCAGGGAAAGTCCTCGACTTACGACCGGTTGGGTAGTCCTCGACTTACGACCAGTTGGGTAGTCCTCAACTT
Organism: Crotalus tigris; assembly: GCF_016545835.1. Lineage (NCBI taxonomy): Eukaryota > Metazoa > Chordata > Lepidosauria > Squamata > Viperidae > Crotalus > Crotalus tigris. Next base: position 190,564 of record NW_024096616.1, on the reverse strand, counting down.
ATGACTAGTTGGGGGTCGCAGCATTAAAAAGGTTGAGAACCACTGATCTAGCTAATTCTTTTCCTGTCATTTCCTTCAGTCCACATATGTTCAGCATCTATTCACACTTGTTGCCATTTTTTGTTTGTTTTACACCACATGCATCTTACGTAACCCATTCCCACTTTGTTCAGCCTATTTCTCATGCATGTTCAACTCTCACTTCCATACAATGGAATGGACAGAAACATTCTTAAATACAGTCATTTTCTTTTCACAAGTATTAATTCTTTATCCAAATATTATCTACTGTCATTCTACCTGTATTAACGTATCTTAAAATCCAGCCACTTTCTGATGTTCAGTAAAGATTCTAGCAAGGTGAACCCATTTATTTACTTGAATTATTTTTATCATGTATGTATAAGTATGAATGTTGTGAATATTGGATTGACTGCAAATTTGATGAGTTCCCCTTCAATTCCCTCATCTAAATCATTTATGAAGATATTGAAGAATATTGGCCCTAATACGGATCCTTGTGATACCCCACTGGTTACTTCTCTCCATATGGATGTAGTGCCACATGTAGTGCTATTGAGGACTACTCATTGAGTATGGTTTGTCAGCCAGTTACAGATCCATCTGGTGGTGATGTTGTCTATTCCACCTTTTTCTAGCTTATCGAGGAGTAGGTTGTGATTTATTTTGTCAAATGCCTTACTGAAATCTAGGTAGATTATGTCCACTGTGTTTCGTTGGTCTACTAGTTTAGTAACTTTATTGAAGAATGAGATCAGATTGGTTTGGCATGATCTATTTTTAACAAACCCATGCTGGCTGCTAATTATGACTTGGTTTGCTTCTAGTTGTTCGCAGATCTGTTTTTTTATTATCTTTTCTAGGATCTTCCCAGGTATTGATATTAAACTGATTGGTCTGTAGTTTCCTGGGTCCTTTTTTCCCCTTTCTTGAAGATGGGGACCACATCAGCCCTTTTCCATTCCTCGGGTACTTCCCCGGTGCGCCAGGATTTGTGAAAGATGTGGGTGTAATGATTCTGAGATAACATCTACCAGCTCTTTCAGAACTCTAGGATGTAATCTGTCAGGTCCTGGTGATTTGTATTCGTCAAGATTGGATAGGTGTTCTCTTACCATTTTCTTGCTTATTTTGATTTTTGTTTCTAGTATGTCTTTTGCAGTGGGTTTGGGGGTGTGTTGGGCTATGGTTTCTTTTTGTGTGAAGACTGATGCAAAGTATGAGTTAAGCAGCTCTGCTTTCTCCCTGTTGTCTGTAATTTCCTTACCATCTTCTCTCTTTAGTGGGCCTACAGTTTCCTTGACTTTTTCTTGTTGTTAATATGCTGGAAGAAACTTTCTTTATTGTCCTTGATTTCCATTGCGAGTCTTTGTTCGTACTGAGCCTTTGTTTTCCTGACTTCTTCTTTGCATGCTCTGGCTGCATGCTCTGACTGCATACTCTGGCCATGGTTATGCACCCCTCTTTCCATTTTTTGTGTTTGTCCTTTTTCTCTTTTAGTTTGTTAGTGAGATCTTTGGGCAGCCATGCTGGTTTCTTCCTGGATTTCTTGTTTTTTTTTCTCAATGTTATTGAGAAAGAATACTATGTCCACAGCATTTCGCTGGTCTACTAATTTAGTCACTCTGTCAAAGAATGAAATAAGATTGGTTTGGCATAAGGTAGCCATCCTCAGGATTGGAGATAGTTTTTTTTTCAGTTGCCCCCTTTCTTTGGAATAGCATTCCCCAGGAGATTGAGATAGCCCCTACTCTGGATTTAAAAAGTCATTGAAAACTGGCTTTTTCATTAGGCCTTAGAGATGGGAATGTTGTGAGTGGCTGTGAACTCTTAGATCAATCATGCTTTTATGTTTATTACTCTGCATGTAGACATTTTAGTAGACATCTGTTTAAACCATGTATTTAAAGCAGGCAGAGACTCATAGAACAGTTATTCCCATGTATTCTTGAATATCTATCTGATCCAATCACATTTTCTGTAGTGTCCCATCAATCAAAGTTTTTACATCATACTTTTTAGTAAGATAGAGAAGGTATCCACTAGGTGACCAGCGTTAGCTATATCCATATCAAAATAATAGCATTCCTTACTGAGAATAAGAATAGAATTGGCATGTTTGGACAATTTTGATTTGGATATTCCAACTGCAATCAAAACCTACTTTTATATAAAGTGTGGCTCATGGTATTTTATGCAGGCTATGACCTCTAATCTATAAAGGATTCTGGACATAAAGGAATAAATAACTACATTTAATAATTGCATTTAGAATTACAAACATTCAGTGAATATTATTGATGGGAAGTAAAATATTATTCTTATAGTTTTCTCTATTAGTTCTTTTCCCTTCCGTTCTATATAATTACTTTCAGATTTTATGAAACAGGGAACAAGCCATTTTTTAAAAAAACAAAAATCTAAATTACATATTTCTTTTCAGATGTTCCTTTGGCTTATATTTACTCTGGATGTACTATTTCTCCTACGCATATATAATACTGTGTTATTAGAGAGAAAAATCTAATAAAACATTGCCATGAGATATTGCTCACAGTGCTTTGAAAGCAAAATGCCAATTTGCTCATTGAGTTTGTTGATGTTGGTATTGTTGATTCTGTTACCATGGTACCAATAATTGTTTTTCTTTTCTTGTTTTTCTCCCCCTCTCCCCCCTTTAACAATAACTTGCCTAGCTCATATGACAGCGTGAAATAATCTAATCTAAGTAAATAGTTTGAAGGAAAATATTTTGAAATGCATTTTTGGTTGCAGTCACTTTTGACAGCAAATGAACATACAGTACTCAGATTGCCTCATACATGCATGCTGGGTTACTTTTACATTTGTTAACTTTGCAATGTCCATTTATAAATCTAACAAGATAACCATTTCATCCCCAGTAGGTATAGATGTGTAGAACTGTCTGAAGTTATAGCTGGAGCACCATCTAATGGATATCTCTTGAAAATTTCCTTTTTAAAGCTTCAATAAAAATATTGCTTCTTGGCCTTTTGATTAACAAGTGCAGCATCTATCCCATAAAATATTTATTTAATTTACTTTCTGACATTAACCAATACTGAATAATCTGTTTGTACTCTTCTCTATCAGTAAATCTAATCTCTTTATTTAGCCAAGCAGTATCATCAATGGCCCCCACTTTGACACTCTTTCATAAGACCCTGAAGACCTGGTTTTTGCCAACAGACTTGGGGAACCCAGAGTGGGATGGAGCCCATCAAGTGTCTCATCTGATTGCTTCTTGTCACCGGGAGTGGGGTGGGGGTTACTGTTTTTATTATTTTATTCTTTATTCCAATTAATACAGAAAAAGACAATAGTTATGGGAAGGCAGCTGCTTTTAAAGGTGAAAGGGGAGGAACACCTTTACAGGCATTACCTTCTGAATAAACTGACTGGTTAATCAAAATTTTGCTAGCCATAGAGTTGCTGCCATTTAAATCTTATAAACAAACAAACAAGCAAGCAAGCAAACAAATAAATAAATTCAGAAACAGCATCAGTAAACTTAAGCTCAAAAGCATTTCTGCAAATAGATTTAGGGGAAAAAGGGAAGTGACGCAGATCAACTCATTGAGGACTAAATATAGTTTGAACATGAAGCATTGACTATAAAGGAGATGAGAGAGAAAAGGTAGAGGACAGAAATGGAGCCTCCTTCAAAAAGGGCATGATTGCCTGGAATTATGAACAGAAACACTCAGCAAAGTATGAATTCCTAGTTGACCAGCTTTTTAGCCATACTCCCTTAAATGGTTCATGAACAAAATCCATAAAATGATACAATCCAACCACATTAAAAGAACAACCTTAAAAGTACCATTAAACATAATAAATAGAACAGACACTTGAAAGCAATTTTTTTCACCAGTACAAAGATAACTCAACTCAGGAAAGAAGGAGAGCGGGAGAGATGAATTTTTCTAAACAATTTTTCCCCCAAAAATGATAGCAGCGCATTTAACTGAAAGCGATTTCAAAAGATCGTCTCTTGCGAACTTTGCATTATATTTTAGTGGGTTCTATGAATTTTGAAACAGATGTTTCAAGTTAGTGATCATTAAGGTAAGAGAATGTGTTCCTTTAGGCAACCATTTCCGAATGTCCAAAATCTCTGTTACAGATCAATACACTTTCTTAAAGACTGGGATAATATGATCCTTTAGTTATTTTTGTCAACTGTCTGACCACAGCAATCAAGATCTGGTGGAAGTTTTTGCTAGATTTTAAAGGCAGGCCAACCCAAAGTACTGTAATCTAAGCTGGAGGTCACCACAGCATGTTTGGCAGAGTTTTTGTTAACTCAGATGCTGCAGCTGTTTAGCCAAGCAATTTATAAATCAAGTAGCATTGCCAAACCCATGGGCAAATCTTCTCTTAGCAAGGCATAATAGATTGGACAAATCTACTTGTGCCAAATTGATTGGTTCACCATTGCTTCTCCGTTTTTTTCTCCCCCTTTTCTATGATCTCCGGGACATATTAAGCAACAACCAAGCATTCCATTTGAAATATGTTTACTATAGATGGAGACACTCATCTGTATTCTGTCTGTGTCACTTTACCTGTCATTGCTCAAAATCCTACTTTATTTTAGATATTATTTTACTAATTCTGAGACTCTAAGAGTTGGGTGCCAATCAGAGCAGGTGGCACAGCCTAAATAAGCAAATAAATGTTGAAATGTATGCTAGTACATTTTAAAAATGATTAGTATCCATGTTGTTTTGTTTCACTTTCTCATTCCTTTCAGCCTGATCATAATGATTAATTTTGTATCATAATAAACATTTTTATTAATTTTAAGAAACTCTTGGAGTGCAAAGAGGGATGTGATCCTGTTAAAATGTGTGGATCTATACAGATTTGTTTATGTTATAGTTTCTCTAGGTCAGAAATGTCAAACACAAGGCCCGGGGGCTGGATGTGGCCCGCAAAGTGGTTTCATGTGGCCCGCGAAGCCATCCTGGAAACAGTGAGGGAACAGCACCCTTGGCTCTGGCCCAGGCCAGCCGGAAGCCAATGTACAATTTGGTGGTGGCCATCTATGCTGAAACGCATTCAGTCTTAGCTCCACTAGGCCATCTGGAAAAAGCGAGGAACCAGCCCTGCCCCCTGGTGCATGCTAGGGAAGTGTCACCCTTTGTGGGGAATGAAGAAATGGACCATGCCTTGGTGCTTGCCCCGGTCCCACCCCCTTCTGCCACAGACCCTCAGATCTGTCCCACTCCTGCCCAGGCCCCCACAGGCACCCTTGACGCGAATGATATAGAGCTGGCCATGTCCACCCAGTAGGCCACACCCACTCCATCCATGCCCAACCAGGCCGCAACCCCCAGCCCCTCCCCAAGGGCAATCGTAATGCTGATGTGGCCCTCAATGAAATTGAGTTTGACACTTCTGCTCTAGGTATATCAGAAATGTGTTAGTCACTCAGAGGCATGTTTTCATTTTATCTGAAATCCTTCCTCTGCAGTAATTGGTAACAACAGCACAGAGTGCTAACAATTCCATCAATAACTGTTCAGATTTGATGTACTAGGATATAATGTCTATTTCACTCCAAGTTATTTCTCAGGCATGAATTTATTATCACTTTCAAACAGAGCTTGTCTGTCTGGGAGTTCATGTAAGATGGCTAAACCATTTTGTCACAGGATCCTTCCTTTACATTAAATAAGAATAATCTGTTATCAAATTATAATTTCAATATAAAAGGAGGAAAGTGTTACATACATGACTGAAATTTTATTATTTGGTTTGAATGAGCTGTAAATGTAAACTTAATCAAATTTACTTTTCATCCTAGTTTCCCTCTCATTAATTCTGGGGGTGTTGCTCTTGGCAAACTACAACACTAAAAAACAACTATAACTTTTAGCTTTAGAAAAAAATTTTGGAAAAAAAAATATATGCTCCAGCTTTACACTTATAACATCTGAAAGTTATTTGTTATGGAAAACATATAGTTCTAGACCTACCTACTTATTTCTATTGTTACTTGATACAAAGCTATGAATCATAATTGTGTAGTTTACTTTGTGTCATTTACTTTTTCTTTTAAAATCTGTGACATCAAAAGAGACATGATTCTCAATAAGACCATATTTTCAGATCCAGAACATGCATGACAATAGGAAATTCATATTGTAAAGTAGACTAAAATACATTTTACAGTATATTGGTATCCTTCATGTTTCATTGCTAAATCCTTATATTTAAATTATAGGACTGTGTAGGCCAGGGGTAGGCAATCTTGGCTCTTTTATGACTCGTGGACTTCAACTCCCAGAATTCCTGAGCCAGCCATGCTGGGTAGGGCATTGAAGATGCTTCACTTCCAAACCGATTTGGTTGATCTTCTCTTCCCGTTCTGTTTGAAACTTTTGATTTGAAGTGGCCATGCCACATTGATTTAGGCATTAAAATGGGTTTTTCATAAGGTGACCAACTGTCCTCCTTTTGGGAGGACAGTCCTCCTTTTTTGAGTTCTGTCCTCCCTCAAAAAGTGTCCTCCTAAATGTCCTCCTTTTCCATATACCGTGCTCCATTTGGGAGGACAGTCCTCCTTTTGTGAGTTCTGTCCTCCCTCGAAAATGTCCTCCTAAATGTCCTCTTTTTCTATATTTGAAGACTTATCTGCAGGGCTTTTTTTTCCTCATAGAACACCCAGAAGGTGTTCCGGGACCTTTTTTTGATGTTTTTTTTTTCAACTTTTGCCTGAGCTGTGCTACTCCCCCTATTGGCTTTCAAAAGCCAATAGGAATTGCTGCTGAGCGCACCAAAACACCCAGGCGGCAAACTTTGCACGTGCAAGTTGCAGGAACTTTGCACCCCTCACTGCTACCCAACTACACCATCTCTTACTTAGTTTCGCAGATAGCTGGAGGAGACTGGAGCGGTAAGTTTCTCTTGATCTTCCCTGTTCGGTTCTACACGGGGATGCACAGGGTAGGCGGTGGTGCTGGGGGGTGGCTACAGGGTCGGAGCCAGCGCAGCTGGTGCTTTGCGAGCCATGGGGCCGGCTCTACGGGGATGCGCAGGATGGGCAGTGGTGCTGGGGGGCGGCTGGGGGGACAGCTGCAGGGCCGGAGCCGGAGCAGCTGGTGCTTTGCCTTTGCGAGCCGTGGGGCCGGCTCTACGGGGATGCGCAGGGTGGGCGGTGGTGCTGGGGGCAGCTGGGGGGGTGGCTGCAGGGCCGGAGCTGGCGCGGCTGGTGCTTTGCCTTTGCGAGCCGTGGGGCCGGCTCTATAGGGATGCACAGGGTGGCCGGTGGTGCTGGGGGGCGGCTCAGGGCTGGAGCTGGCTCGGCTGGTGCTTTGCGAGCTGCGGGGCCGGCTCTCCATGGCAGGGCAGCGGTGCTGGTGGGACGGCTGTGGGCGGGGGCGCGGCAGGCAGTTGACCTTCCATGGGCTGCGCCAGCTGGTGGTCTACACAGTGCTGATCTGCGCTGCCACCACCTCACCCTGCGCATCTACATGGCCATCCTGGAGCACCTGGCTCACAACACCTGCCTCCCCTGCCCACCCCCGTGCAGTCCAGCCGTGTAGATTTTTGGACAAGTGAGAAATCGAGATTGAATGTTGATACTCTAGCTGCAGCACTTGCCGTAAAATTCAATATGAAGGATATTTCTTGTTCAGATATTTCCAATATATTGTTAGAAGATGATACATTGACAAAAAATATTCATTCAATGGAAAAGTACTCATTTAAATAATTAATAGGCATGTAAGCATAATTACAATATAAAATGTTATTGTTACAAATGTTTTTTATTATGCATTGATCATATTATAGTGTATTCTGTATTATTGTTGCAATAAATACAATGTTTCTTTTATTTACAATATTTTTTTCTTCAATTTATTCGTGTCCTCCTTTTTGTTGTAAAAAAGTTGGTCACCTTAGTTTTCAGCATGTGCCAATGCCAATTTCCCCAATTTGCATTAGGCCCGAATGGCTGATCAGATCCAGTTGACCCATTTCAATGGTTTGATCTGAAATGTTGAAGCAAATCAATGATTTTTTTTACTTTAGTTGTAGAATTACTTTGAAGCAGATGCCATAAAAGGACATAAGTCATATGTACCATAATGGTTGTTTTGAAATCTCTACTTTTGGGAAAAATCAAGTGTAGTATCTGTTCTTATCAGACATATGTCCTAATAATATGGTTTTCATAGGCAGAAGGTTAGCGTTCTCATTTTTAAAAAAAGTTATGGAAGGTAGCAGATGCCACTATTAGGCATTCAGTTATAACATTCCATGTGTAGTAAGTTTTGTAGTAGTAAATATTTGTTCTTCTGGGAATATGGCAAGGTTTTTCAGAAGTGGTTGCTTCCTTCCACGGGCTGACAGAAAGTGACTGGCCCTAATCCAAGGTGGGACTAGAACTCAGTCTTTTAGTTTTCTAGCCTAATGCACTAACAGTTGCTAGAAAAGACAAAATGTAGTATTATAACAACATCTGTAGACACCAAAGACGGAAACAAAAATGGAAAAACAAGAGGAGCCTTCCAAAAGATCTCCAATTTTGAAGATCTCCAACTCAGAAGGAGATTTCAAACTTACTGTATGCTAAAGGATGCCAGTGCATTGATAGTAACTGATTCAAAAGGAGATCAAACAAAGATGGAAAGGATAATCTGGAATTTCATGAAGTAGAAATTCTTAGAAGATATTCCTTACCTAAATAACCTCTAGTACTGAAAATAGATCAGAACTATGGTCATTATCAAATTAAAAGGCTACAGGAGTTAATGCAATGGTGGGATTCAGCCGGTTCGCACCACTTCGGCAGAAGGCCCAGAATGGACTTCCAGAAGCGGCATCTACACAGAGAGCTGGTTGTTCACATATTTGAATCCCATCACTGGGTAAAATTTATACACACAGGAAGCCAGACAGAACTCTGCTCCAATGTAGAAGTTGGTTGCTTAATGCCAAGTTAATTCTATAACATGGAAGTAAAGTACATGTGCGAATAAATGGACAACTGAGTAAACAAATCAGTACTAAGGGGGAAGTGAGATAACAGTACATGATGTCTCCTTATTTGTTGTGTAATGCTTGTATGGGTACATACAAGGAATGCTTTTGATGAATTTAAGAATTTGGATAATGGGGATAATGGATATATGTACAGTTTTGAATACAGATATTACCTTTTTGGTAGCTGAGAACTTAAATGATTTGCAGCAAATGCTAGGTAGATTGCGTGACACCATGAGGAGTATGTACCTGAAAATTAATCAAAGATTGTTGCTCATGCTTATTTCCGGAAGATATCTCAAACAATAAATCTAAGTACATAAGCCTATCTCCTCAGCCTCCCACCCCCAATCTTTGCCTCCAAAATACAGACATTAGTACTATTGTGTCCATTACAGTGAGGGGATGAATGAGATATACAGTACATGCCAGTTAGGATGTCAACTATTTAATTGATTACCTTCTTTTCTGTCATGTTTCCCCACCCCACCCTGCACCTCCATGCAACAGTATGATTTTTGCTAGATATTTCACACAATGTCAAAGGACTGCGAGACCAAGTGAGGAGGGGAAATTAATGGGAGAGAAACTGGATATGCAGCCTGCTGAGAGTGATTTGGCTGAAGCGCAGCTGCAGCAGGACAGCCCTGAGGCTTCAGGTGGGGAAAGCATGCAGCTGCAGCCAGTCACTGATGAGGAAGAACTGCCTTCTGCACCTGATCCAAGAACATATAGGAAAGTTTTTCTTCCACATTCAGACAACTTGGAAATGGAATTGATTATGTTTTGTGACCATAGAAAACAACTCTTTATTGTGTAAGGGTTTTTGTAATCAATTACATAAGGTGCTATGTTTCCAAACCATGTGATAGAGCTTTTGGTATCACAAGAAGTCACAAGTGTTAAATTATTACTGTCTACCAACTTTAGATCAGTTCTCAATTTTTTTTCTCTTCTCTACAGTTAACTACGAAAGTGAAATGTATAGTTTTACTTTAAACAGGTAGATACACAATTGAAAGTGAATAGGTCAGTATGCAACTTATAATGCCATTTTTAAATATATCGAAAATCCAAAATGCAATAACATGATAGACTGCTATAGGAAATCAAAATAGCTTAAAATAATCAGTCAGTCCACATTAAAAAAACAAAAATATCCATTTGACCATAAAATGCATTTAATAAGCAATAAGGAGGTGGTTTGCTTGCTTATTGTTTATTTGGTTTAGTTCTTGTTTATTCATTTATTTTAATTTCTTCCAAGCCAATATGGATATTAAAAATGTAACATTTTTAGAATGCCATAAATAAATCTTTCTTGACAGAGAATTCCATTCTCACACTGCAGAGAAGGCTTTCTATTGCATTTGGGTCAGTTTTGTGTCTGTCACTTCTGAGTCACAGAAAAATTTCTGAAGCTTGAACAAAAACAAAAAAACAAAAAAAGGAAGCTGAACTTGATTACATCAACTAAGCAGTGCATATTCCCTTTAAGCCTTTTGTGACAAATATAAATATTAATTATCTCAATACAAACAGGATGAAATTGACAAATGGAGGTTCAGCGCATGCAATTGGCTTAGGTAAACTTGACTGAGGGAAAAGCAGTAGTCACTAAGCAAAACTGCAGAAGTGCCATAGCCTAATCCAGGGGTCTTCAAACTTTGCCCTTTTTTGACTTGTGGACTTCAACTCCCAGAATTCCTCAGCCAGCATGCCTGGCTGAGGAATTCTGGGAGTTGAAGTCCACAAGTCATAAAAGGGCCATATTTGAAGACCCGTGGCCTAATCTCATCAAGATTCCACTCCTTGGTATGAAGAGCCAGTGGCTATTTCCAGTGCTGTTGCTTCAAAAAAAAATAAAAAATGATTGGCTTACATTGACGAAGAATAATCTGGTTTCCTTCCTATGGTTTCAGCATCTTAACAGCAAATCAAAGACCAGAATTTTCCAGCTTCACAATTCAAAATTCCTAGGAAGAACATATACATCTATTCTGCTCCTCTTTTCTGTAAGATGGAACCCAACAATTATTATTTCAATAAAACATATGATCTTTCTCCTTAGAGTTGTGCTCCAAATTTTCACAATACTTCTTTCACAAACCACAGTAGTATTCTACCAACATTTGAGCATGTAACTTGTCCTCAGTCATAGATTGCAGAAGAACATAGAGCTGTTTCAACTTATTGCAAGAAGTTTTGATCAGTTTGGCTTTTCAGGTTAATAATCTATCCATGCAAATGTCATCTTTCAAATAGGAAATACTGCTTCTTTTGTGAAACTGCCATTACTCCTACTACTATAGTCCTTGTAGCAGTTTCCTCAACTAGTAATATATTAAGGGCAAACTAGGTATTTTATATAATTTTTATTGTGTTCATTTCCATATGACTCCATAGATTAAATTAGGGTAGATAAGAAGGGAGGAAATAATTATAGCACAATTATTCTTCCATTTTGATAGGTGAGCTGGAAAACACAAGTTATGTTCTTTTGCCTAATTGGTTTAGAACAGCTATTCATATACTAATAGACAATTGAGGCCTGCCTGCTACATCAATTGTACTAAAAGTCATGATGCAAGTCTTATTTATAAACTGTTCTTTCAGAAAGATACACCAAAACAGCAGTCCTTCCCCCTCCCAAATTTTAAAGATGTAAAGAATAAAATATGCCTTTAGCAATTGATGTGGTATGTATGCAGCATATTTTTTTGCTGCGCTACGCATGTCAGAACATAAACTCTGACTAAGAAGCTGCTCTTTGTCTCCGACATAATTATTTTTAAAAAAGCAAAATGTACGTGATATGCCCTCATATTTATGTTGTTTCAGAACAGATTTTTTAAAAAATACTGCTAAGTATATATATAAAATTCTGGTGATGCTATAGAACTGAGATTGCTACATCAGTATAGAACTGAGTTGAAAAATAAATTTTCTTTTGTTTAATATCAGCTGTAATTCTATTTCCTGTGGAATTCCTCATTCAGAGAATAACAAATTATTTGTACCCACCAGGTATCTCAGTCTGGATGCAGCATTACCATAACAGGATAGCACCTCTGTATTGGACCAAATTTGAATCATCTGTGCTTTACTGAAGAAGTTAGTTAAAATCAATATAACTGCTCTTCTCTTTTCTTTTCTTTTCTTTTCTTTTTTTTCTTTCTAGTCCATGAGTTTAATTGAGATTGGCAATCCTTCTCAAAGTTTAGAGAATGTGTGTCGTTGGGCTTACCTACAACAAAAACCTGATACTGGACATGCAGAATATCATGACCACGCAATTTTTCTCACAAGGCAGGACTTTGGACCTTCTGGAATGCAAGGTGAGCTCTCTGCTATCAATCACCTCATCTAACTTGTACTGTTAACCAGGCCATTCAGTGAAAAACAAATCTCAATTATTAATACTTTGCTATTGAGCACAGATGGACAATTGACATTCTAAAGAACCTATGCAGGCCTCCATTATTCTCCCACTGAGGCCCTGGAGTTGCTGTGCTAGTCCTCCCCACCGTTTAGCCAAAGAGCCATGCAAGGAGTCTCTGAGACAGATATGGTCTGCCCTTCTCCACACCAGCAGCTAAAACCTTTGAAGGCTAAAATACTATTGGCTGTCACCAACATAATCTTATCTTTTAAATGGCCTCACTTTCCTAGGTTTCGTGTTCAGGGAGAAGATAGTTTAAACAAATAAGGAATAATTTGCCTACATCAGCCATCTTAACATGGGCACCTTCTCAATTTTTTCCAGAGAGCATGCTGAGTGGGGAATTCTTGGAGTTGACTTCTGCATCCAAAAGATGACAAATTGGAGAAGAGTGTCTTATGTGAATACTCTATGAAGGCCCACTAACTAATCTATTAGCTCAGACAGTACTTGAAGGCAGGATAATAAGTGTCCCTCCCACTGGCTTAAAAGGAATATTCAGCCCATATCTGTTTCTCTGTAATTGGCCTCTGTCAAGTTGTTTCAAATTTATTCTTCAATGTTCAGGGATTTCTTAACATTTTTCTTCTTAACAAATCCAAAGTAATCTTGCAAGTTAACAGCCTTGCCAAATGCAGTGCAACTACTTTGGGACACACAGATCTTAAATGTTTTAGTTGGAAAGCATAGTAATGTCTTGAAATATATTTCTGAACGGAATATATTTCATTTACAAGATTTTTTTAGCAGTGCTATGATGCCCACATATTTGTCAAGGAATATAAAAACAAAAAGGAAATAAAGCACCATACAATTCAGTCCTTTATTCTCCAGCTAAATTCATGGTCGGCTCAATTGGTTAAAAGTTAGCAGGGAATTCATTCATAATTAAGTGCTGGGCAACCTGCTGTTTCAATTTCAGTTATCTTTTTTAAATACTTAATTTGTAGGAAGGGTTTTAAGAACAATAATAAGAACAACAACTGCAAAGTAAATTTGAACAGAAAGAATGAAAAAGAAATAATAGGAAAAATTAAAAGTGCAGTAAGACCAAAGGAAAAAAATAGGGGGAAAAGCAAGATATTAAAAAAGATATAAAGGAGTAAAGAAGAGGCCTCTGATTCTTCACAGCAGCTACTGTATAAATACAATTATATTTTAACTTCATTCTCTAAAGTTAAAACTTTCTTATTTATATAATCTATCTAATCACAAGTTCATTTCTTTTCCTTTTTATGCAAAAAAAAAAATCTATAAGGGTTTCCAGTCACCAATAAATGTGGATATTGACTTTTCTTTATTGTTGTTTCAGTTATCTAAGTTGCGTTCAAAATTTTGTGCATTTCCCTGAATGCATGTTGCACTCAGTACTGTAAGGTCTTCAGATTTAATTTCACTCACAAGTTTTTTGTTTTCTTGGGAGTGATTTTGTAACTTAGTTGCATAATGATGATTAGATCAGTCTATTCTCATAAAGGCCTGCAGCATCTACACGTTTTATTTTATTCCTGAGAATAAGGAATTTGGTTCATTTTGCTGATTTACATAACGATGATTGTTTGGACAATGCAAGGTATATAGTTCAGTTGCTGAACAGTGCTGGAATTGGAAGCAAATTAGTCATCGTGATAATAATATTAATAAAGTAACTGCTGAAGAAAAGATTGGGATTATAGTAATGGGTAATTTAGTACAGATGCACATCTTTAGGTGAAGAACTGGATTATTATTCAGCGAATAAGATTTCTTTGGAAGAATGTGGATTAGTTGGAAGGACAACAAATTAGGAAGGTTTTCTAGCCACAGAGATTCCTTCAGTCCATCGATGATCTTCAGTATTATTCCTGTTCAGATAAGCAGAAACTAAAGAGATCAGAGAACAGAATATTCCAAAGCCAAAGAAGTCTTACCTGTAGGTAAAAAATATCAGTCACTAAACTCTGTTTTTGTGCATGTTTTGACATTTTCCATATTAGGATAGTGAAGATTTTTTTTAAAGGTACTTTATATGACATTCTGTATCACTGTTACAACCCTCTATTCTGTTTATTCTGAATAGGGTTGTGATTCCCTTCAGCAGTGAACTTCTCCCAAAGAGTTTTGATTTGGGAATATCTGATGCACATTCCTAATTTCTGATTAGGTTCAGTTTTGTACTCACTCATTTTATAGCCATTGCATTTTATTTCCTTAATTATATTTCAACTGTACACATTTCTTCCTAAAATATTTGTCGCTTTACCATATTCCTGTAAAATAGTTTTATATAAACTCTCTCTAAAACATATCTTTGTTAAAGATTTTTCATAAAAAGCTCATCTGATCTATTCATATTCTAAAAAGTATAGCTTTCTGAGTTTTTTCTCCATTCAGAGCACAGCATCCATTCACTGTAATGAATTTCATTTTCGCTTTTGCTTTTATTTTTATTTAGGTAAGACTTCTGTGGCAAGATCACTGGAGACTAGTGCTCTTCAATAGTTATTTGAGCTTAATTTTCTTTTCTTCATTAGAGTCTTATCTGCTCCTTAATAGGCTATGCTCCAGTTACTGGCATGTGTCATCCAGTTCGAAGCTGTACACTTAATCATGAAGATGGCTTCTCCTCTGCATTTGTTGTAGCCCATGAAACTGGACATGTGTAAGTAGAGCTTCCATATAGTTGTCATGATCCTGCGTGTTATATGATTGGTGGAACATGATTTCAGTCACTTCAGTGGAGAGAGTCAGAACGTACAAGCAAAAGTTGCAGATTAGTTTATTTTATATATACAAGGAGTTGTCTTCAGGAAGAAAAAAATGATTTATAGAATCTTAGAATATATGAACTGGAATGGAATTTAAACATCATCAAGGCAAACCCCTGCTCAGTGCAGAAAATTCACTAAATTATCTATAACAGGTGACCATCTCTCCCTTATTTGAAAACCCCACAGTGCCCTCACTGTGTTATAATTTAGGCATAAAATATAATCTGCTATTTTTCTTCATTTCTTCTTCATTATTTATGTGTTCATTTTAATAACATTACATTTTCACTAAATTGATTTTTAAATAACCTCTAATCAGATTGTGGCCATTATCCGCAGGAGTATAGCCTGTGTTTGGAATAGGGCTTAGAACTCTTATTCCTGTTCTTCTTACTTCTGAGTATATCTGAAGTAGGGAGAGGTCTATACATCAGATTTAATATTCACAGGAATAGATTCTTATCTAGATGCAAATTATTTGCGCTCTGAAGTTCAGTAACTTTGCCCAGCCAAATGGATAAGATAGTGATAGGGTTCCCTTGGTGATGCTATGCATGTGCACTGAAGGTGAAGAAAGGAACTCTTTCTTTCAGTCCTATAAAAATAACTCTCCAGCCTTTGCAGACTATTTCATGTTTTGAATTCTTCTCTAGCCAACAGTGGCATCGTAAAATATTTTATTATTGAGAAAGGAAGAGAGTGGAGATAAACCCTGCATTGTTGGAACAAATGTGTTGTATTTTTTTTTTCTCTTTCTCGGAAAGACACAGAGTCACCAGTGCACAAGGGAGAAAAGACGGGAATGAGTCCGCCCCCTCCATCATATTCCTGACATTTGTTTTCTGTTTGGGAAGATGAAGATTTGCAGCAGGGCATACTCTTTCCCTGTGAAGACTCCCAAGCTGGGATCTAAGTCAGTGTTTTCAAATTTGACAACTTATGACATGTGGACTTCAACTCCCAGAATTCCCCAGCCAACTTTAAGAGTTGTCACATTTGAAAAACATTGATCTAAATAGAGATGGAAGTCTCCACAAACTGACCCTTGTTGCATAAATTCTCTTCTAGTAATGAGGGAAGAAAGGAGAGCCACTGACTCACCTTATTTCCCCCCCCCCTTGTTTAAAGATAATCAGGTGGAGGAAAGTAGACTGCCTGGTAGGATACTAGTAAAGCTGCCAAGCTTCTTCCCCCAAACACTGGTGCCCTCCTCAACTAAAGGGTAGACCAGTGTTTCTCAACCTTGACAATTTTAAGGCATGTGGACTTCAACTCCCAGAATTCCACAGCCAGCAATGCTGGCTGTGGAATTCTGGGAGTTGAAGTCCACATGCCTTAAACTGTCAAGGTTGAGAAACACTGGGGTAGACAGAGATGATCAGAAAGTTGTCTTTAGAACAGGCCTGCATTTGTATTCATAAGATTAACCCCAATTTGTGGTGAAGTGCCAGGTTTTCTTAAACCTTTATGCTCTATGCAAAAAACAAAAGGGGGTATTAAACACTAAGCTGTAAGGAATTGACCCACTCTGGTGGATCATGTATTTTGCAAGATTTTTATTTTTTGTTTGCTTGATATGGAAAGAACTTGTGGTCACAGCTTACCAAACTGCTTAACTTGCTCAACGTTTATCCTCACCATTCTTGAGAATTTGAACCTGAAGTTCTCAGGCAGGATTTTATTGTACTTTAGAATTTGCTTTTTTTGTTTCCTGGATGAAAAACCTTCAAGAGGGTGGAAACTCCCAGAATATATTTCTCTCAACACATTCTAATTAGTGGATAGATGTTGTCTTTTTATATTATGCACTGATTGCTTCCTGTCCTTTTAAAAATCCTGATTTATTAGGATTCTTAAGATTGTATCTGTACATGATTTGTCCTCTTTCTTATCTAGCATTTGTAATTATTTATGTCTGAAAAGTGAAGTAAACAAAACAAGGTCAAAAGGGAGATGTCATTTCCTGTGTTGTCACAGGTGTCAGCAATATTAGAGTGCAAGAATTTATCCTAAGAAGTCACCATTAGAATTCACATTAAAGTCTTAGGGTGTGCTCCTCAACAAGGAATAATATAGGCAATGTTGGCACATTATTAGATAAAGTTCTTGGTCAAATGAGGCAGTGCCCCCTCCACACCATACATGAATGACTATCAGCTGAAGCAATCACACTCTGATTATGGGATGCATAATAAGAGCACTAATGGGCTACCCTTACAGTCTTAATCAGCTGACCAACAGTATTTTTAAAAGCTACCCAACAAGCAAGAGAAGAGACTAACACTGCAATATTTTATAAAGGCAGAACAGTAGTGGAGTAGATTGGGTGATAGTAGTAAGGGTAAGTGGGGCATTAGAAGGCATCTTAATAAGGACATCTTTGATCATCCTTACTGCTTCAGGACATGATAATTCCATTGAAGCTAATATTCAAGATATAGACTTGGATGGCAGACCAGTGGGAACTCCCACCTTTGACCTCAAAGTAAATTAAGCCACTTTTCACCTCATGTACAGACTTCACAGCAGAAGTTATGATGGCTACAGTAGTCAGGGGGTGAGTGGGTTGTTCAAGTTTGGGAAGGTCAGACTAACTATGAATAAATGCATTGCAAGAGGAATAAATAGCTGCTTTTATTCATTGCTTTTAAAGCGCTCCCCTTTGTTCCGTCTCATCTTCTAGATTAGGCATGGAACATGATGGTCAAGGGAACCGATGTGGGGATGAAGTGCGGATGGGAAGTATAATGGCGCCGCTGGTCCAGGCCGCGTTCCATCGCTTCCATTGGTCTCGCTGCAGTCAACAGGAACTGAACCGATACCTGCAGTGAGTACAATGATGGAGAAGGATCACTTCTGTTGCAAACATTTCATAAGCTAGAAAGCCTGATGCTGAATTAGAAAATTCTTCTTCTAGAAAACGGCAAGGGGAGCATTTTAGGGTCAAAAAATTAAGTGAAAACTAATGAAACTTGTTATCCTGAACTCATTTACTTGCTCTGAATGAAGTAAGATTTGGTTCTAAATAAATATTCACTGGATTGCTTTGTAAGGATGTACTAAGGCAGGGGTCCTCAACCCTTGGTCCATGGAGCGGTCCCGATCCATGGCATGCCAGCAACTGGTCCGCACAAACAAGCAAAGCCCATCCATGGGATGCAGGCAGCACACAAAACCACGCACTCTCCGGTCCGTGAAAAACCTTTCTCCACGGAACCTGTCCTTGGTGCCGAAAAGGTTGAGGACCTCTGTACTAAGGCTAGCTTGTAAGCAGTTACGCCTTTTATTTTTTCATAATAAGCTTCTTCTCAGTTCTGGTTTTTTTAAATCAATTTTTTTATCCTATGTGTTTTTTTATTAGTTAAAACACATAGGAAAAAATACACATTTATAAAATCCTTCTAGTCCTTTTTGTTATATTTATTAAATAACAAAACTCTGTTTGGGGGTTTATGTTTTTAAAAGAACATTGGCAAAGAAAAGGGTCATTGATGAATAAAAGTTGCCTCTCTGACAGCATGGTGCCTTCCTTCAAAGATGAAGTAGGGATAAACCCTGGTAATTGGGATTCTTATAATTGCCATCTCTGTTTCTGTGTCTTTAAGGAGTCACTTTTGAACTTACTTCCCCAAGATTCAGGCAATTGATATTGTTAGATAAGTGGATTGGTCCTTGTTACTAAACTCTTGGTTAAATAACACATGTTAGCATAATTTTTGAAGTGAAAATATAATTAGGGCTTTCTGTTGCATCAAATATGCTCCATTTACTAAGCTTTTGTCATTATGTTTATTTTTTTTCACTCTTATATTACCTTTCCGTTAGCAATATGTACAAAAAAATAAGAAGAAATGAGAATCACACCATAAAACTGAAGAAAGGTTACAGACATAATGATATTATTATAGCGATCATTTTTATTTAAATGAAACTGCTCCATTAAATGTCAGTCATTTTTCACTAAACAGATGAATCTAATAACAGCCAATAAATCAGTTATTATGCATATGGAAATATTTTCATCTGTATTTATAGCAGCTTCTTTTTTTAATTATTATTCTCTTTTCCAGATGACTCTCCCAAGGTATTGATTATAGAGAGAGAATTTCCATGCAACTAAGGGTCATAATGGTGAACATAATAGGATCTCTTGTTTCAGAGGCTAATTTAATAGAGTAGATGCTGGGTTTGATATACTTAAGTAGGAAGTGTGCTTTCTGAACACATTTCTTAGAAAGCATGTCCTCAATTATGCTTGGAACAATCGTGGACTGAAACTCACAAAGCTTAAGACCTCCCACATCCATTTTTGTGACAGTGATTTGTGTCCATTGCAGTTCCTACGATTGTTTGCGTGATGATCCCTTTGCCCATGACTGGCCTTCCCTCCCTCAACTGCCGGGACTCCACTACTCCATGAATGAGCAGTGCCGCTTTGATTTTGGTTTGGGCTACATGATGTGCACAGCTGTGAGTATTTGATCGAACTATGGTGGCCCTTATCCAGGGCCTTTGAAAGCATCCCCAAATAACTTTAAAAGGGAGCATCAGAAGATGGACAAAATGGCTGACGGGCACAAAGCAAAGCTTACTGGCAATCTATGAGGTGTCTCAGAAAGTTGTATAAACATCCTGTTTTCAAAAAACTGGAATTCTAACAATTATGATACTATAATTTTATTAGAGCATTTTGGAAATAGAAGGCCTATGGAAAAAAGAGACTTTTATTACAATTAATTCCCAGAGTTCCAAGGATTGGTTGCATAAGGATTTCTCTTCTGTGTTATGAAGGAGGGAATTAGATGCATGTACGATCATGGTTATTTTGTGAGTATGGCTGTTAACTACATCTGTGGTACTTCCGTACATGTACTATCTAGCATTTCCAAAAGCAGAAGACTTGATTTATCTATGCCCAGCCTTCTTTCCCCCAAACCCTAAGAAATTTACAAAATGATAATTGGATAATTGAAGACAATCCTCCCATTTAAAACAATATAGAAGCTGCAATGCAAAAGGTGTCATAAATTTAAAACATTTTTTATTTTAAAACATTTTTATGTTTTAAAACAGTAAACTAAAATTACTACTAAAAAGAAAGGGCCTTCAGAATCTGAAAGCAGCAAAGCAAGAAGGTTTTCCATGGGAAAATTGTCTAAGCCAAAGCTGGCCACCAAAATCTTTTACTAGATATAATATTTTCTTCTGGTTCAGGGTTTTTTTTTTTTTTTTTTTTTTTTTTGAGGCTTTCTGTGGTATGCAAATAATTGAAACAGGGCTTCTTGTCCCCAACCCAATTGTAGCCAATCAGGAAGACAACCTCTCCCAATTCTGGCATGGAATTAATTTGATTTTCAGGGAACGGTAGCATCCAGATGAAGAGCACTCTCTGCAAAACATATGGCGTGTGTGTGTGTGTGTGTGTGTATAATGGCTTCTGTTGAGAGAAAGTGACCATGGATTTTCCATTGTCTGAGCAAAAAATCCTGTTGTGATAAGTAATCTTTGTTCCATTTGATCATCTTCTGTTTTTGGATGCTCTAGATATTTATAATACTAATATAACAGCCATGTCTGGTTTAAGCCTGTAGTAAGCAGTAAAATATTCTGCATCTTCAAAGCCATCAGTGTCTTCCTGTCCCAGATAAGGATGATAAGTAGATAGATATGTAGATAGATAAGAAACATTTTCTAGACTGTTTAGTCCTCTCAAAGTAGATAACGCATTTGCAAAACTCATAAAACAAACTGATAATGGAAACAAACAAAATTCACAGAAAGTCCAACTAAAGAATAGTTAGTTGGGAGGGTCCAACTAAAATAATAGCAAAATGGGAGTTGCTATCAGGATACTTGTAGATCTACATTCCTTCCAGCATCCATCTTTTTATCTGTTCAGTTCTAACTGTCCTATATATTCAAGGGTAGCCTCCAGTAATGTATTCTAATTGCCAACAGAAATTTAATTGCTAGCAAGCTTTGAAGAAGCAATTAGTAATATAAATACATTTTTCTAGTTCCGCACCTTTGATCCTTGCAAACAGCTGTGGTGCAGTCATCCTGATAATCCCTACTTCTGCAAAACAAAGAAAGGACCTCCATTGGATGGAACTATGTGTGCTCCTGGAAAGGTAAGAATCTTTGCTCAGTAGAAAAAGAAGAGAGAAAGAAAGTTTAATATCCTCTTCAGGTTTAATGGGAAGCTATCTCCATCAGAAAGAGTTAAGAGATCAGGGAATAAAAGGACAGAAGAGTTTTAAAATATTTGCTTAATATTTGCTTAATGTAGAGCAATAGCAATAGCACTTAGACTTATATACTGTTTCACAATGCTTTACAGCCCTCTCTAAGCAGTTTACAAAGTCAGTATATTGCCCCAATAATCCGGGTTCTCATTTTACTGACATCAGAAGGATGGAAGGCTGAATCAGCCTTGAGCCAATGAGGATCGAACTGCCAAATTGTTGGCAATCGGCAATCAGCACAATTAGCCTGCAATACTGCATTCTAACCACTGTTCCATGTATATGTGAGTAAATATGACAATAACTAAAAATATGAAGTGCAAGCAATTAGGAGTTTAACTATTTAAAATGAATGTTATGAACTCCCAGAAAAATTGGAAGACCATTTTTTTTTAAGTATTTGACCTTAGTTTACCAACTCTGTATGTAATGGACAAAAATCAAGCCCCATTCACCACTTTACAGATGCACAAAATCCTATTTGCTATGTTTTGCTTATACATAAAATATCGAAAATTCCATTCAGCTTTATCAGCCATTTTGTTTTTATGAATAGCCTTTCCTCATTATTAGTGCATTAAACTCAAGGAATTAAAGGAATGGTACTTGATCATTTCCCCAGTTTGCAACTCAGGTTGTATACTCCAGGTGGCATACAGGATTTGAAGAATCTGTTGCTAGACCTGAAATCACCCTCCTGCTAGCCTTGCCAAGTAGAACAGACAGGAAACGGGACCAGATAAGCTAATTCTGCTTTATTGTAAAGTTACACAGATTTTGCAAGTCTGAAAGTTCAGTTTTCCCGCCGTCTTCTTTACAGCCCAAAAAAACTAGAGTAGGTCCCTTCTGAGTCTCTTGCCTCACCCACTGTCTGGCGGGGGCTATGCTGTCTCTTATTTGACCATTTGCTAGATGGCATCTCTTCAACCCCTTTCCCAGGTTCTTTCTCACAATGCCATTATACTCCTGAGGTTTCCCTTTCAGCAAAGATTGAATGGGTAGATCTTATCTGATTTTGCTTTCATCCAAATTCCTGTCAGTTGAATTGCCTGCAGGTAAAGCAAGGATGAAATCTGGAAATCTGAGGATCTTCATCTCTGAAATAAACTTGGGGTTCTACTGGGGGAAGGAGGAGTCAGCAGAAATGGAAATGAAGGTCCTATTGTGTTGGTTCTAAAATAGCCCTTTTATTAAACAATTTAATAAGAGTATTCTGAATACTTCTGAATTCTTTAGCAAAGCTTTATTTTTATTTTTTTCCACAATATACCCGTTAGAACTCCTGCAGATTAATAAAAGAGTCTCATGGCTTATTAAGATCCTCAAGAAGAAGAAATAAACAGAAGTAATGAGGGTAATAAAAGCAAAAATAGCAATGCAGCATTTCCTTTTGAGGGGAAATGTATTTATTGCTATTGTACAGCACAAAATTGTTATTTCAGATAACAATATTATGTCCTTTTTCAAAAATATGCTGAAGAAGAAACTATGAACATGCTGAAGAGTAAAATATACAGGAACAAATTTAAATTATCAGTATAAGATCACCAAGCTCATCTTGAAGGACTTTTTAACTTTTCACGTATGTGATTTCTTATACGCCTGGATGTATGCATTTTTAATGATGTTATTAGCTGAATAAATGGACAGATGGGAAAGAGAAGAGGGGAAAAGAAGGAAGGAAGGCCTGGTCAAGATGAAAAGATGAGTTCCCCTTGCAAATGTACCTTTCATTTGGTGCAAAGCACCTGTAAGTTGGAAATATGTGTTGATGGATGAGCTTCAGTCATTCCCTAACTCAGTCAGAATAGGCTGAGGGAAAAGATCAGACTACTTTTTAGAAAATAAAAGTTATTTTATTTCAACTTATATTCAAAGTCAACTTTGTTTGTCCTCTAGAGGTAAACCAAGCCCCTATATTCATCCGGCTCCCCACTTAATTCTTCCTACATTTATTTATCATTCTTTTCCTTGCTTTTCTTCTCATTTATTGGACTGACATTTTGGTTCCAAGAATAGCAAGCCACTAAGAGTGGGAGAGTCTGTCCTTTTTCCTATCATAACTGAATTCAGAAGGATCACCCTATCTTTTACATATTTACTTGTTTAATATCTTTTTAACCTTTATTTATATTTAAGACATATGAATAAACTTTATATCTACCCTTAAACTTACATATTAAATCATCAGCCTATTAGTAAACATTTAAACATTTTGTTGCTATTAGTCCTAATGCATGTATTAGGCTTCCTACTATCTCTCAATCACACCAGTCTCCAGGTTAACATTATCCCACATTATCTTTTCTCTTACAAAGAACAGAGTCTTTAGACTCAATTTTCTTCTACTCCATTATTGTGAATACTTTACATTTCCTGGGATTACTTATGGTATTACTAGCCTGTAGCCTCCCAGAGATCTATGCTTCATTATCAACCCAATTCTTCCTGAAAATTTTCTATATAGAAGGAATAAAAAAGATGGTTGCGGTTTAATATAATATGATAAGCTTGTACATGCAGTAAAAGTGTATGTTAATTGTAATGGCTTATTTGATATTTCAGCTACGTATGAAATCATGTAAACTAGTAACAAGCAAGGACTACCTTAGGTTTATAGCAAATGGCAACATGGTTCTTTCTGTTTTTGCTTGCAGATCAGTATCAGTATCTCTTGGCAAAGATCTACTTCTTGCCAAAGTAATATGTAATTTATGTAATGTAGAAAAGTAATTCTTTTCCAAATGATATCATTTCAGTTTGAAGAGTGATGATTTACTTAATTTGAGTGGAATTCCTTACGGAATAGTTCCTTGCATACCAAAAACTTTCATGTCAGGACAAATGGTTAAATTAGATTTGCTTTCTATCTGACCTCTGGTGTCTTTGTGGTAAAACTTAACTTTTATTTGGTATATCATGAATCACCGTGCCGTGGGAATGGCTGGCGAGTTGCACTAGCGGCCCCATTTGTGCATGCGTGGGAGCGCTAGCGCCGCCCCCAGTGTCACGTGGGCCCATTTGCACATGTGTGTGGGTGTTAGTGGACCACATGCACATGCCATAGGTGCCAGCGCCACCATCAGCACCACTGTGGGTGAGTGTGGCCGCTTGTGCATGCATGCGCACGCACGCACGCGCGCGCACACACATTTCCCTGTTCCTCCCTTTCTGTCTGGACTGCCAACCCGGAAAAGTTGGGGAGCTCTGTTCTAGTTCTATATTCCACAGAAATGAGACCCCAGTTATAGAACAATGGGAGCAGATGGAAAATTGCAATGGAAAGAAACACAATTAGATTTGATGTGAAAAAGAAGAAAAGTAATTGATTACTTCTTTAAAAAAACACAATCCTTTAAACTCACTCCCTCACATTTCAAGTGAATTTGCCTATAAACTCTTTTTCCAACCAATGGGAGACAAATATCAAAAGTCAGTACTGTAGTGGCTCTGGACATACGGTTGAGAAATATTCTTCTAAAGGATTTTTCAGACATTTTTTAAATTAACATGATCCCATTCAGTGAATTGAATGACAACATTTTAATGGGAGAGATTGAAAGAGCCCATTTGGCATAGTGGTGTTGGCCTAGAACAGTGTTTCCCAAACTTGACAATTTTAAGGCATGTGGACTTCAACTCCCAGAATTCCACAGCCAGCAATGCTGGCTGTGGAATTCTGGGAGTTGAAGTCCACGTGCCTTAAAATTGTCAAGTTTGGGAAACACTGGCCTAGAAAGCAGGACACAGTGAGTTCTAGTCTCCCTTAGGCATGAAAGCATGAATGACTTCTTAGGATGAATTAGGGCTAATCATTCTCTCTCAACCCAACCTGTCTCAGAGGGTTGCCAACGGAAATAGGAGACAAGTATCGTAGGTATGTTTGCCACCTTGAATGTTATATATACTGTATATAAATGAAGGGGGGGCTGAAAACCTAATAATGCCATTTATTATTAGTCTAATATGTCAACCTCCACTCGAATATCCCCAAAAAGTCCAGGATTACTTTTATTTCTGAAAAACTTACTGTTTTATTGAATAAGCAGAGGTTTCGTTTCTCTAACTAACCCATTTGAAAGCGCCATCTCTCCCTCCCCCCTTATTCTAATGGCAAGATGAAAACAAAGAGGCCCGTAGCTGACAAATTTTCACACTTGACAGCTTTCGTTCCTAGCTCTGTTGGCTGTTGCCAGTACTATTACTTGATATTGCTTTGTATATATGAAATCAAATGAATTTCATTCCTTGGATCACTTTATTCATTAAAAAAAATACACACAGAGGCTGCAATCTTATGTAAACTTTCTATCCCAGACAGTAATCAGAAAACATATTATTGCTTTAAAAAAGTCTGTTGATGAGGAAATTGATAGGGAGACCACTATCTTTCCAAAGCTAAATGAGAACTGTTTTGATATGAACAAGATTCCATAATACAGTAAGTAACAAATATGCTTTAGATACAGTTGCCAGACCCACACATTGTCTCTTTTTACTGTGCATTTCTTATTAATGGTAAGCGTGCCTTCAGCTGTTAACTAAAAAGCAGAGACATCACCCTGCCAACAAAAGTGTGTATAGTCAAGGCTATGGTTTTCCCTGTTGCAATGTATGGCTGTGAAAGTTGGACCATAAGAAAGGCGGAGCACAAAAGAATTGAACCTTTGAACTATGGTACTGGAGAAGACTCCTGCGGGTACCCTGGATGGCAAGGCGATCAAACCGGTCAGTCCTAGAAAAGATCAACCCTGACTGCTCTTTAGAAAGCCAGATCCTGAAGTTGAAACTCAAGTACTTTGGCCCCCTAATGAGAAGGAAGGACTCACTGGAGAAGGGCCTAATGCTGGGAAAGATTGAGGGCAATAGAAGAAAGGGATGACAGAAAATGAGGTGGCTGGATGGAGTCATTGAAATAGTAGGTGTGAGCTTAAATGGACTCTAGAAGATGGTAGAGGACAGGAAGACCTGGAAGAACGTTGTCCATGGGGTCGTGATGGGTCGGACACGACTTTGCAACTAACAACAAAAAATAGTGATCATTTTCAAGTATTCTGAATGTTTATAAAAGCAGATCCTTCCGTTAAGTTCATGAAAGAAACAAATAGCTCTCTGCTTCAATGTTGTCAGATGTTTTGCTTGGAACACTGTTAGTGAAACAGAATAGATGATAATCAATTAAATGTGTGAGTTCAGAAAAACAACCATTCCTCCTCTCTCATCTACAAACATGTAGTTATTGTGATTTCATATCCCTATTCCCAATGCCCTTTGGTAAAACACACGCCAGTCTGAGCATGGTTGACGTGTTAAGAAAATAACTTGGCTTAGCAACAACTGAGGAAATTAAGTGCCAGAAAAGCTTTTTTGTGTCGGTTTTGTTTAGTTTGCTTTAGCTAGCATAAGCCTTCACTGAAACCTTCCCATCCATAAATTCTTGAATGGGGTAACTAAATTCCATATTTATCAGCAGTCAAATTCTGTAAATAATGAAGAGAAGAATTATCGCCTGAAGAATTCCCTAAGATTATGAGACGGGGAGATTTGTTTATCTGCTCTGACTGCTTTTGTCCATCATTATGCTGAAACTGTGGCTATTTCAGCAACAGCTGGATCATATTGATTGACCAGAGGATTCTGTAAGGTAGCTGGATAACATCTGGCCAGAAAATCTTTTGGAGTGTGGATATTTCTGGAGAGGCTGGTTGTAGAGGAATTAATATACTGACTGTATGCTTGAAATATGGGAGAAATTCATTTTTGTCCTGATCTGAGGCCAGCAGTCTATTTCCAAAGGACAAGTTCACATGCTACTACCTGCATCTAAGTTAATAATTCTAATAATTTCCAGAGAACTCTGAGGGGATGGCTTTTTCAGTTGGCATAGTTCTTTCCTTATGATGCATTGAGTTGATCTGGACAGTTGACGCAATCATTCTGAAGACATTTTAGTTTTTGCCAGAGTAAAATTTGTCTTTCGGAATTGAGGGCAACAATGCAAACAGGATGCCAATAGAAATTCAGCTAGTGTTGAATCATGTCAGATGGAAAATAGATTTTATTATTAACACTGTTACCACAGAGAGCTACTGCAGTTGCTGAAGGAGTAAATATATATTGGATTTTGATCCTGAATGGTAATGCGTTATGACTTTGATGGCTTGCTGTTACCAATTTTCAAGACCGTTTGAAAATAAAATTGCTTACATCTATCCATGATGTGTACTGCTTGTGCAGTTACATTAATAGACATATCAAAAGCAGAATTATTGAGGCGAGGTTGCTAAGACCTGAAGATGAAGACAAAGACCTCCAACTGCTTTCATGTTTGATTGTTCTCCATCTTAGCTTGTAACATCTAAGAAGAGCTATTTTCCCGCTAGCTATTTATAGTATGGCACTGTGGACAGTGTCTGAGCCACACTACTACCATTATGGTGATCTAAAGCCCATCTTCATGTCTGATACATTAGCACAGCAATAGCTACTGTAGATGGTGCTGTAAATCACCAGTGAAGAAATGGTCAAGAAGAGATAACCGGTTGAGTCAAGGAGATTATATTTTGCTCCTTGAGAAAGAGATACCAGTCAAGCTCTTACTAGAGAAATTTAATCTTAATCCAGAAGTGCCGGATAATTACTGACTGATTTTTAGCATTTTCTTCATGGGCAAAATGCTTAGCTAAATAATTGCCAACTAACAAGTATGATGAATTTGATTTATGAAATCCATTTCGCTCTGCTAAAGACCTGATTTGAGGAAGATATTTTCTTCACTTCTCAGAACATGAGCTTCTTTGCTTCTTTCTAAAAGTGAGATCTGCCATTAGCGAAAAGGAGAAGAAAACCTTTGATTTTCTAAGACTTTAATTTTCTCAGATAAAGACATTCTTTTAATAGCTTTACTGGATAAAGAACAAGCACTTGGTCTGTGATGGATAGTATTACATGTATTGGTCTCCTTTTACATATTTTTTTCTGTTATTTTTTTTTAATTTGCCAATTATATTTGGCAATTTAATTATATTTGGTGATTGCCAAATATTGAGCATATTAAAAAAATAATGTAACATAAATGGACAAATAGATAAAATGAACGTGGAATATATATAAGAGAAGGATTGGAGGATAAGGGCTCCTATTAGTGTTAATGCATTTCATAAAGTAAAATAAGATGATTAACCATTAAAAAGAAAAAAAACAATTTTGTGCTTTTTATTTTGATTCACAGAATAAATGTTTCCTAAGAATTGTGCATTTCAGAATTGGCCTTTAATCTGTTCCAATACATTTATCCTACTGAGATACTACCACATTCAATTTTCATAAATCTTGTGGCAGTGTGTCTTTAAACAGCAGGACACTATGATGCGTTTTGCATTAAATAACTTTCTGTGCCTTTACACAAACTTCTCTGCAGCCAATGGCTGTTTAAAACCCTAACTGTGCAGTCTTACGTCTCTATTTTTGGGAGCAAGCCAAGTGTTGAATTTAGTTGGACTCTTGACATAAAACTCAGTCTTCATTTTGCCTACTATAGAAGAATGGACGCTTAAAGTGTCAAATTTAGCAGAAATGGCGAAAATTTCTGCTTACTTGAAGGATCATTCACAAGAAAGATACATTTCGGTCTGGAGAAGATGGATAGATTATATTCAGAATAAATATGGGACTAAAAAGTTCCATCTAGTTTATGAGTAAATTTTAGAGTATTATTATTATTATTATTAATAGTTTATTATAGTAGAATTTGTATTAGTTTTATTATTATTTTTAGTATTAGTATTGTTAACAATTTGGATATTGTATTGTTTAATAATATCGATTTGTTTATACTATTATGTTTATTTTTAATTTATTTATACCTATGTTAAAGGGGAGTTAAAGCGCATTATGGACTTGGTTATTTATATAGTTGGTTAATGTTAGTTAGAGTTTGATTATTATATTTGTAACCCTGTACTCAGCTCTGGGAAGTGGGGGAGGGAGGGGGGTTTAGGGTGGGTGGGTTTTGGGGTGTATACTGTAATTTTTATAAAACTTTTCAATAAAAAAACTCAGTCTTCATGAAGTGTTATCTTCATTGGCATGTTTTTTTTTTCAAAAAGAAATGATAACATTTCTTTTGCAGGTAAAGGAACAGTTTGACTGTTGTATCTCTCAGTTACTCTCAGAATAGACAGCTATGTGCCTTAAGCTTTGGACCATTTCACACATTGCAATGAATCACACTTGATCTTACCACAGTCAGTTCATTGACTGTGCCCTTAATAATGTGCCCTTTTTTTGTCACATTCATATGCCATATACAGTTTTTTGTTTATACCACACTGGATTTTAGAAATATGAAGTAAGATTCAGTGAAATACAGTTTGAAACTAAGACTAAGCCAGACAGGTTCTGAAGTTATCGTCTTAAAAATGAGGATCTTCCAAAATGGGTTGAATTAATCTAAATCCTCCTGAAGCATTGCTAGCAATTTGTAAATTCAGAGGATTGTCCTGAGCATTACATATTTCTCATTATTTTCTTCATATAAGTATAAACCACTGGATGTAGTTTTGCAACTGGCAACTGGCATTTCTACTTTTAAACTGCAGAGAATTATTCTACCATCACTGTCAGTGATAATGTTTTAGGGGATGGACTCAGGGACTTCTATATCACTGAATCCCCTCAGTATTGAATTACTCTTTGCTATTCTATAACATGTATGAATTTGCCAAAAGCCATACAGGTTTTGGCTTGTAGGGAACATTTTTTGCTTGTATGCTTTTCTGAAACTTTTCCTTGTGTACCAATCTGTTACCCATTTTTTCCTCCTCCGTTTCTTTTGCTCGAACATATTGCAGTTATCAAGCAGGGGAAAAGATTGGGAAAGAAGAAATAGGGAAAATGTGAATTTCACAACTGAAATCAAGCTCATAATCACCAAATGAGACTCACTTTAAGTTCAGTATCTAAAATTACCTTGCTTTCACCCCTGCAGGAACTATGTTGAGTTGTGTGATTAAGATTAAGGGTGAGCTCAATCCATAATCCATCCAACATCTGATTCAATACAGAAGAAAGGAACTGTGGCCAGAGGCCAGAGGAACACCATAATTCTTTCTCTCTTCTCCACT
Organism: Crotalus tigris; assembly: GCF_016545835.1. Classification (NCBI taxonomy): domain Eukaryota; kingdom Metazoa; phylum Chordata; class Lepidosauria; order Squamata; family Viperidae; genus Crotalus; species Crotalus tigris. The sequence continues at coordinate 159,963 of NW_024096616.1, read as the reverse complement.
GTATTTTTATGTAGATTCCCTTGTATCCCTTTCAGTTTAGTTTCTCCTCACAATACTTACAGAATTAAATATAAGCATTCCATAAAGGAAATTAAACAGGGGATATTTATTTTGCCAAAGACAATTTTCACAGTCCAGATGATTTCCCTCTGAGAAAGCTGACCTCAGCTTCTCCCAGACATGAAACAGATGGATAAATATGTGCTGTGTTAGTCACCACAGAGACAGATCTTGGAATATTAATGAGAAATTGCATGAGTTCCACAGTCTTTTTGACAGGTTTCACATGCAACCATTCTTCGCACATTAGCGCATGCAATGGTATGGACAAATCTAGTCACAGCATAGCTATGTCATGAAGAGACAGAGAAATAATACCTCTTTGCAAACAGGATTTGACCACAAGATCAAACATCTGAAAATGTTAAAATCTGGAATGGAAAAGAACTTCAGATATTTCCTGATAGACTCTAATTACATCAGATAGGCTGGAATTTATTTCAGTAAGATAAATCATTTAAACTCCTGTCCCCATACGTATTTCTAGTGCAATAGCATTCTCAGATCAGCCCATTACATAAATGGAGCTGTTTATGTTAAATAATTTGGGAGAGCCAGCTTATATTAATCATAATGTGATATAATAATAATAATAATAATAATAATAATAATAATAATAATAATAATAATAATAATAATAATAATAATAATAATAAAGTTGGAAGGGACCTTGGAGGTCATCTAGTCCAACCCCCTGCTCGGGCAGGAAACCCTACACCATTTCGGACAAATGGCTGTCCAGTATCTTCTTAAAAACTTCCAGTGTTGGAGCATTTACTGCTTCTGGAGGCAAGCTGTTCCACTAATTAATTGTTCTCACTGTCAGGAAGTTTCTCCTTAGTTCTAGGTTGCTTCTCTCCTTGATTAGTTTCCACACGTTGCTTCTTGTCCTGCCTTCAGGTGCTTTGGAGAATAGCTTGACTCCCTCTTCTTTGGGGCAGCCCCTGAGATACTGGAAGGCTGCTATCATGTCCCCCCTTGTCCTTCTCTTCGTTAAACTAGACATACCCAATTCTAGCAACCGTTCCTTATATGTTTTAGCCTCCAGTCCCCTAATCATCTTTGTTGCTCTTCTCTGTACTCTTTCTAGAGTCTCAACATCTTTTTTACATAGTGGTGACCAAAACTGGATGCAGTATTCCAAGTGTGGCCTTACCAAGGCATTGAAGAGTGGTATTAATACTTCGCGTGATCTTGATTCTATCCCTATGTTAATGCAGCCTAGTACTGTGTTGGCCTTTTTGGCAGCTGCCGCACACTGCTGGCTCATATTTAAGTGATTGTCTACTAGGACTCCGAGGTCCCTCTCACAGTTACTACTATTGAGCATGGTGCCACCTATGCGGTACTTGTGCATTTGGTTTTTCTTGCCTAAATGTAGAACCTTGCTTTTTTCACCATTGAATTTCATTTTGTTAGTTAGTGCCCAGTGTTCAAGTCTGTCCAGATCCTTCTGTACCTGAAGCCTGTCTTCTGGAGTGTTGGCTATTCCTGCCAGCTTGGTGTCATCTGCAAATTTGATGAGTTCCCCATCTATACCTTCATCCAAATCGTTGATGAAGATGTTGAAGAGTACTGGGCCCAGAACAGAGCCCTGGGGCACCCCACTACACACTTCCCTCCATATAGATGCAGTTCCATTGAGGACCACTCGCTGAGTACGCCGGTCAGCCAGCTACGGATCCATCTGGTGGTGGTTCTGTCTACCCCACATTTTTCTATCTTCTCAAGTAGTAGGTTGTGATCTACTTTATCAAATGCCTTACTGAAGTCCAAGTAAATTATGTCCACAGCATTCCTCTGATCCACTAATTTTGTCACTTGGTCAAAGAATGCAATAAGATTTGTCTGGCATGATCTATTTTTGACAAACCCATGTTGGCTCATTTAAGGACTATTCAGCAATCTTGGCTACCTATTACCTGGTGCTGTCAAAGCAACAGAAAGATCTAGAGTACAATTATTAATCAGCCAAAGTCCAATTTATATGATTCTCAGTGATTGCATGATAATTTTAACATACCTGTAGTTGCCATTCATTATATATTACCGATTCTGATGTAAAAAAGAGCAATCATGACAATATATGATTTTACTTTAATTTAATTCAATTCACTTGATAGATTATCTGAACTATGTATTATAAACATGTCTCCCCTGAAAGGTAAATATTGCTTCCAAGTTGCTTTCCTTGTTATATGATAGCTTCAAAAGTCATGACTCTATTGACAATACTTGGTGAAGCAATTCAAATAGGAAACATTTTCACCCAACAACATCATTCTTCCTTTTTTCATTCTAAGACTTGGGAAACTGGACAGATATTTTTGTAAATAGGAAATATGGAAACTTTTTTCTTTTTACTTTGTTGCTATATGAAATCAAGACCCCATGAAGATTTTGTATGGCGCTATCTCCAGTACAAGTCATAGGGCATTGTTTTCTGTTGTCTTATTCTGATGCCGTACTGCAAGTTGAGCTGCGTTTGCATGCCAGCCCGCCACTCACATGGCCCGGTTGCGAATAGACCATGCCCTTGGTAGTGGGCCATCACCCACGGGTTGGGGACCCCTGCATTAGAGCAACAGAGAAAAAGGAAGGTGTAACTCCATAGCATTTTACGATCAGTTCACCTTCAAAAGTATAACACATAACTTTTGTAAGTCCAAAATAAGAATGTTGTTCTGAGATGAAATCCACAGATCCAAGTCACTCTTCTGATTTATTATTTGTGTGTCCCTCTTAGCTATTAAACATCAGCCAGTTTCATTTTTAGGTCCTGTGTATTATCTTTGTCAATATCATTCTTGTAAACTCTCTTTTTAAAATCATATCCAAAAACAGCCTGATTCTCAATTGTATCCTCTTCTATCTACTTTTTTCAATAGTAGCAAACAATCTTAAGAGAAATTTCTGAGTACATTGTTGCCAAATATCCTTGAATTCTTCCAAAGTTAAAATACTTTTTTCCATTCAGTATTTTTGAGTCCTCTCCTTTAATCATAATCTTTAGTTCAATTCTGATTGCGTCTAGCAACCAGCCTTCAAAGTCTCCTCTTATCAAGTTTTTCTCTAATCTATAACATTTTCCTATATAAATATTTTTAAGATTCAAAATCTTCACATATTTTTAATAGGATTTTAAACACATCAGAGGAAGGAGTCTCATTTCTTATTTTCAGTCAGTCTGGTCTAGTCCATTTATAACTTTCCAGAATCAATAGTCTAATATTTTCCTGCTTATTTCTTAATTTTTTTTTTTAAAAAAATAAGTTCTTAAACTTAGATAAAATTACTTTCACTGAGGATTAAAGGAGAATCACCCAGTGTAATAGAACTTGTGCTTCAGAAGATTCATAGTATTCAAAAAATAATTTACAAGCCATTTCCAGATGTGATTAAGAGAGGAAGTGGGCAAACCCAGTGTCCATTTAAAGTCTCCAAATTTCAGCTTGGGCAAAGCTGACCTTCCCAGCTCCCAAAACTCTAAAACCTGCCAGAAAACATTATATTACAGACTCACTGTAGGGAGCATCTGCATGTAGCACTAAAGGCAATCTCAAGTCCTCCCCTGTATATGGAGAAGAATTTTAAGGCGCCAATCCATTTGTCAGCTTCTTGTGCTTCTACAACAGTGGTTCTCAACCTGTGGGTCGGGACCCCATTTGGGGTCGAACGACCATTTCACGGGGGTCACCAAACCACGCTGTCCGCCATTTTTTTCCCTTTTCCCTAGTTGTCCTACTCCCTCTTATTGGTGGCCACACCCATTTGGGGGTCACCACAACATGGGGAACTGTATTATGGGGTCACGGCATTAGAAAGGTTGAGAACCACTGTTCTACAATCATCGGCTCTACTAAAAGCAAAGCCATCTTCAGTCTATTATTGGTTCCTTGTAAGCCAAAGATTGGGAACAAATATTCCAGAAGACTTTTCTTTTCTTTTATTTAAAGTTAATATACATTTTAAAGGGAAAGGATTCAGAAAGATGGGGAGAGGAAGTTTATTTTTACAAGCTAGAACTTTTTTTTTACAAAGCTGTAACTTTGGTATGTATGATGTAACAAATCAGAATGAAATTAGATATATGCAGAAGATAATGAAAGCTTTGAATACAATTGGCTGGGAAAAACTAATTCTAGGGGATGATTTAAATATTGATGCAGGTACACTGGGGGATAAAATAGCTTTTCATAAAAAATAAAACACAACTTTACTCTCTGAGACATTGCAGACATTAATGCAAAGGTATGTGCTCATGTTTTTGATATTTGGAGTATTATAAATCCTTCAAAAAAGGATTTACATATTATTCAGGTAGGCCTCAATCTCATTTAAGGATAAATTATATTGGAGTTTCAAAAACAATTTCAATCGATTGGGCTGAGCAGAAATTGCACCAATCTGAATTCCAGATCATGTCTCAGTTATTATTGGATATAACTTAGAAAGCTCCCATTTGCTCATTTTTGGCATTTGAATTCTATATTGCTTTATAATCTACAAGCGATGCAATATCTGTTCAAGTTTTGATAAGCTTTTAAAATAAAAATTGTGTGGAGCAAAGAACAAGATGGAACGCCATGAAGGCAGTAATAACAGGGAAATGTATAAGCCAAATGAACAGGATCAGAAAGAAAACTACATAAATGATAAACATATTATATTCAGAAGAAGAATGTAGACTATATGAGTAAAGATAATAGAACAAGAGTATGCATTAGAAAGAAAAAAGCTGGATATTTCAGATATCAACACCATTTCAACACAATGTTTTCAAGATAAAATATTAGGAAATCTCATGAGGTAATAAGCAGGGTTGCCCACTATCCCCTTTCTTATTTAATTTTGTAATAGAAACATTAATAGTAGCACTTTGTGGTAACATTAAGGTAATAACGGGAGCTGAAGTTAATGCATTGGCAGGCTGAACTATAGCCACTGTTAACAATGGCACTAAGAGGGTCAGATCAGCAGGAGAGAACAAAGATCTCCAGAGTTATGGCCCTTTGTGTGAGGTTTTATACTTTCTCAGGGATCCCCAGGACTGCAGTTGAAGTAGAATGAAATGCAAGTTTTTTGGGGGCTCAATGAAGAGTGCAGTGGTTGGAGTACAGGAACAACATGAAGTGTTGGATGACATTTTTCTATGAGCCAGGTTAGGAAGAGGGAAGGAGGGAGTGGTGAAGAAAGAAAGGGAAGCAGAACTGATTTGAAGTAGTTTCCTTGAGTACGAGGGGAATAGTCTGAAGATTACCCTATTAATAGAGAAAGGATAAATGGGGGGATGGGGACTTTCAGATTTAGATGTAACAGTGGGAGAATGTATTCTTGCCAATACTCTGTTGGTTTGTGTCAGCTTTTTGAGATTGTCTGTCTGTCTGCTGTCTGTCTGCTGTCTGTCTGTCTGTCTGTCTCTCTGTCTATCTATCTATCTATCTTCTATCTATCTATCATCAACCGAGGTGGCGCAGCAGTTAGAGTGCAGTACTGCAGGCCACTTTAGCTGACTGTGTTCAGCAGGTCAGCGGTTCAAATCTCACCGGCTCAAGGTTGACTCAGCCTTCCATCCTTCCGGAGTAGGTAAAATGAGGACCAGATTGTTGGGGGCAATGTAAATATATATATACATTGCTTACTGGTGTACACCGCTTAGAGAGTGCTTGCACTTAAAGCGGTATATAAGTCTCATAAATAAATAAATCTCTATCTGTCTGTCTATCATATCTATCTATCTCTGTCTACATCATATCTATCTATCTATCTATCTATGTCTGTCTGTTTGTCTATCATCTCTATATCTGTCTGTCTGTCTATCATCTCTATCTATCATCTCTATCTATCTATGTCTGTCTGTCAATCATATCTATCTATCTATCTATCTATCTATCTATCTATCTATCTATCTATCTATCTATCATATTTGTCTGTCTGTCTGTCTGTCTGTCATCTATCATCTATCTCTATTTATAATATATATTGGCTATCCATCTTACCATAGAGTAACTGTGGGAGGTTTGCATTTATATATACAGTTAAAACATAAAGAATTAAAAAGTTAGAGAAGAAGTACATCTCCAATACTAGGTCTATTACAGGTAGTCCTCATGACCATAATTGGGACCAGAATTTCCATTGCTAAACAGGGCAGTGGTTAAGTGAGTTGCACCCAATTTTAAAACTTTTTTTTGTCAAGGTTGTTAAGCAAATCACTGCAGTTATTAAATGAATTGTGTGATCACTAAGCAAATCCAGCTTCTCCCATTGACTTTGTTGGAAGCTGGCTGGGAAAATTGCAAATGGTGATTACGTGATCCTGAGAGGCTGCAAAACCATTGTAGATAGAGACCAGTTGCCAAGCTTCCAAATTTTGATCAAATAACTATGGGCATGCTGAGGTCTTATGTGTGAGGACTGAATTTAAGCCATTGTAACTGCAAACATGTTTGTAAGTTGAGGACTTACCTGTACACTATCAGAACCTTGCAAGTACAACTCTTCCTCCCTAACTTTTACAGTCCAAGAAACTAAGGATGTCTCTTCTGAGACCTTTTCCTTGCCCATATTCACTCTGTGGACTCAGTTCCTGCTTGTCTGACTGTTGTCTAGTGTGCAGCTCTTGCTCCTGTCTCCCAAAGACCCAAGGACCAATCAGTTTAACATCAATACCTGGGAAGATCCTAGAAAAGGTAATCAAAAAACAGTTCTGCAAACAACTAGAAGCAAACAAAGTTATAACTAGCAGCCAGCACGGGTTTGTTAAAACAGAACATGCCAAACCAATCTTATTTCATTTTTGGATAAAGTGACTAAATTAGCAGACCAGCGAAATGCTGTGCACGTAGTATACTTACATTTCAGTAAGGCATTTGATAAAGTAGACCACAACCTGCTCCTTGGTAAGCTAGAAAAAGGTGGATAGACAACATCACCACCAGATGGATCTGTAGCTGGCCGGCAAACCGTACTCAATGAGTAGTCTTCAATGGCACCACATCCACATGGAGAGAAGTAAGCAGTGGAGTACCACAAGGTTCTGTCTTAGGCACAGTACTCTTCAACATCTTCATCAACGACTTAGATGAGGGAACTGAAGGGGAACTCATCAAATTTGCAGATGACACCAAACTGGCAGGAGTAGCCAACACCGCAGAAGACAAACTCAGGATCCAAAAACATCTTGACAGACTTGAACAATGGGCCTTGTCCAACAAAATGAGTTTCAATGTGGAGAAAAGCAAAGTCTTACATTTAGGCAGGAAAAATAAAAGGTACAAGTACAAATTGGATGAGACCTGGCTTAAAAACTGTGAGACGGACCTTGGAGTCCTAATGGATGATCACTCGACTATGAGCCAGCAGTGTGCAGCAGCAGCCAAAAAATACAATCCTGGGTTGTATAAACAGAGGCATAGAATCAAGATCACACAAAGTATTAGTACCGTTTTATAAAACCCTAGTGAGACCACACCTGGAATACTGCAGCCAATTTTGGTCACCATATCACAAAAAAGATGTTGAGAATTTGGAAAAAATTCAGAGAAGAGCAACTAAGATGATCCAAGGCCTGGAAACTAAAACATACGAAGAACGGCTGTAGGACTTAGATTTGGCAAGTCTAAAAAAAAGAAGAAATAGGGGAGACATGATAGCAGTATTCCAGTATTTGATGGGCTGCCACCAAGGAGACAGGTCACGTTATTCACCAAAGCACCAGAGGGAAGGATAAGAAACAATGGTTGGAAACTGAACAAAAAGAGAAGCAACCTGGAATTAAGGAGAAACTTCCTGACAGTGAGGACAATTAACCAGTGGAACAGCTTGCCCCAGAAATCATGGGCGCTTCATCACTGGAGATTTTTAAAAAGAGGCTAGACAGTCACTTGTCTGAGATGGTATAGGTCCTCCTGCTTGAGAAAGGGGCTGGACTAGAAGGCCTCCAAGGTCCCTTCCAGCTCCTATTCTATTCTATTCTATTCTATTCTATTCTATTCTATTCTATTGTCATTCTTGTATACCGTTACAGTTGATAAGGTGGATAATTGTTAGGTGGATAATTGGGAGAATATGGGTAATTTGGTTTTTTAATCCCAGTTGGCATCTTGATTTACTGAGGATCTCAAGGAATCAAAAGAGGTAACAGCTCGAGTGCCAGTGGAGTAAAATGAAAAATATATCTTATGGAGTCTAGCTACATGCGCAAGTGTGAGTTTACCTGGTGGCATTTGGGAGGCAAAGTGTCATTACATCATCTCAATAGTAGTAACTGTGAGAGGGACCTCGGAGGCCTAGTAGACAATCACCTAAATATGAGCCAGCAGTGTGCTGCAGCTGCCAAAAAGGCCAACACAGTGCTAGGCTGCATTAACAGGGATAGACTCAAGATCACGTGAAGTATTCATACCACTTTACAATGCCTTGGTAAGGCCACACTTGGAATACTGCATCCAGTTTTGGTCACCACGATGTAAAAAAGATGTTGAGACTCTAGAACAGTGGTTCTCAACCTGTGGATCGGGACCCCATTTGGGGTCGAACGACCATTTCATGGGGGTCGCCAAACAATGCAGTCCGCCATTTTTTCCCCTTTTCCTTAGCTGTGCTACTCCCTTTTATTCTATTGGCTTTTGAAAGCCAATAGAATAGACTCTCTTGAATAGAGTCTAATTCTATTGGCTTTCAAAAGCCAATAGGAATTGTCCAGGCTGTCTCTGCCCTGTTGAGCCTGCCAAAAGTCCCATTCTGCAAACGGTGCTGCACCAGTTGAGTAGTCCTCGACTTACGACTGGTTGAGTAGTCCTTGACTTACGACCGGTTGGGGTCGCGGCATTAAAAAGGTTGAGAACCACTGCTCTAGAAAGAGTACAGAGAAGAGCAACAAAGATGATTAGGGGACTGGAGGCTAAAACATATAAGGAACCGTTGCTGGAATTGGGTATGTCTAGTTTAACGAAGAGAAGGACGAGGGGGGACATGATAGCAGTGTTCCAATATCTCAGGGGCTGCCACAAAGAAGAGGGAGTCAAGCTATTTTCCAAAGCACCTGAAGGCAGGACAAGAAGCAAAGATGGAAACTAATCAAGGAGAGAAGCAACCTAGAACTAAGGAGAAACTTCCTGACAGTTAGAACAATTAACCAGTGGAACAACCTGCCTCCAGAAGCGGTGAATGCTCCAACACTGGAAGTTTTTAAGAAGAGACTGGACAGCCATTTGTCCGAAATGGTATAGGGTTTCCTGCCTGAGCAGGGGGTTGGACTAGATGACCTCCAAGGTCCCTTCCAACTTTACTACTACTACTACTACTACTACTACTACTACTACTACTACTACTACTATTATCTCCTTTATTCTGTCAGTAGATTGTCGTCCAACATCTTTGTTTAGAGCCAGATTGACTATTGTGATAGATTAGCATAGCATATTATCAAAGAAATATTTTAATAAAATAACAGAGGTAGACGGGATCTTGGAGCACTTCTAGTCCATCCCCCTGCCCAAGCAGGAGCCCCTATACCAGGGGTGTCAAACTGCTGGCCTGCAGGCCGGATGCGTCACGCCAAAACTGCGGCCACCCCAATCCCAGCAATGGGAAAAAAGTCACGATACGTCAGGACACGACACGTGATGTCACAAGTTTGACACCTGTGCCCTATACCATTTCAGAGAAATGGTTGTCCAATCTCTTCTTTAAAATCTCCAGTGATGGAGCATCCACAACTTCTGAAGGCAAACCACTGGTTAATTGTTCTCCTTAGTTCTAGCTTGATTGTATCCTTGATTTGTTTCCATCCATTGTTTCTTGTCCTGCTTTCAGGTGCTTTGGAGAATAAGTTGGCCCCACATTCTTTGTGGCAACCCCTCAAATATTGGAACACTGAAAATCAAGTATTGACTTTTGATCGCCAGTGTTGGGATCATTTATCTTTGAACTTACAATTTACCATAAACCTATGACTTTCAGTGATTTGCAAGAAAAAAATTAAAACATATATATATATTTCCAGTGAGTGGTGGTAGGGAAAAGCAGGGGGGGGGGGGGTTGGAGCCATTGGGATTGATGGTTAATGTGATTTTTATAACCGTTAATGTGTTATTATGTCTATTTGTTGGCTGTTTTTTTATTTTGTGGATATTGTGTTGTTACTTTTACTGATGTATGAAAACTGATGAAAGTTTCTTTTGATTGTAACAGGTACAAATCAAATAAATTTTTTTTCATTATTTCAGAAGGAAAATCAGTAGTGGATAAATTCATTTGGAAATATTGTTAAATGTTCCAATAAAATATAGTCTCATAAAAGTTTGTGGCTAAAGTATTCAACCTTATCCAAGACAGTATTGGTTTCAATGAGAGACAAGCACATGTTGGACTGCTGTTCTGAAGCTGTTCTGATTCAACTGTGACAAATATTTATATACATACAACTTTCCGTCAATAAATTCAGGCTTAAGATGTAAATTAATAATTGTTAGGAAAAAAATAAACTCACTAAGCACACAACCCATAGCAGATTTATCCCATAGCAGATTTATTTTCTTTGTTGTGTTCAGAGTCCCCTTAAACTGCCCACTTCCAGTTTTCATATTTTGAAGTTATGTGATAATGGAAACTTATCTTGATGTAGGCTATTATATTGAAGAGATTCTTGACTTTAGTCATCTGTTGATCATACAAATCATGGGTAATGTTTTCTGTGTAGCAGGTGTACAAATTATGGTCTTTTCTCCTTTTTTTATGAGGTATCTAGCACATTTTTACTTATTTCCCCTTGCTAAAGTATTCTTCATTCTCTGTTTAAAAGACATTTTGTATTATGCACCCTTCTCTGTTTTTGCTGGTGGTGGGTGTCTGTTTAGCCATGTGTTTCACATATAGTTCCTGCCAAATGACTAGAATTGAAGGCTGATCAAGTGGCACCACATTTGTTATGGAAATGATTATTAGGAAAACTTAGTGAATGATTGTGTATAGCCATCTGTGCCTATGTCTTTATGCCCAGATTCTTATACTGACAAACCATTCATGCCCAGGATCTACAATTACATCCTGGTATAAAGCAGTAATAATATATTATGAAAGTATTTCTAGCTTCATATTTTATTAGAGAAGGTTCATGTGAATGGGATTGTAATACAGTAAGCCTTCCCCAATATCATAGTGCCAAAGGGATTGGGATACAGTTTTGATCAATCCTAGCCACATAAATTATGGCTGGGAAGGAGGGAACTTGCAGACAATTGCAACTTAACACATTAGGTTTAGCTTTATTTGGGCATTATTTAAAAGACTTATATAGCTATCCATTTTATATACCATAACCCTGGTTAACTCATAAATAATAATAAAAATTTAAAAACTATATATATAACTATAAAAATTATAAAAACCAAACAAAAGCTCCTGATGCTCCAAGATCAACACACTCTCACTCACTCTCGTTCTCAGGCCTACATTCAGCTGCAGGAGATTCCGGCCTCACTCTACCCAAGGATACAAGAGGCCTCTATAAGGTAGATAGGTAGATGTATGTGTATATATATATATATATATATATATATATATATATATATATATATATATATATATATATATATATATATATAGAGAGAGAGAGAGAGAGAGAGAGAGAGAGAGAGAGGAGAGACTATAAGGTAGATAGGTAGATTTATGTGTATATATATATATATATATATGTTTTCTGAGGTTTTCGCGGAGAGATCCAGCAAAGAATCATTCCCAGAGAGAAATCATCCAGATGCCCTAAACTCTATGGTCTCCCCAAGATACACAAAGAAGGAACCCCACTCAGACCTATAGTCAGCTCCATAGGCTCACCTCTACAAAACCTAGCCAAATTTCTCGCCAAACAACTACAGCCCTATGCAGAATCCATCACCTCACACGTAAAAAACTCATTCCAGTTTATAGAGATCATAAAGAAACAAAACTTACAGCCCAGCGACCTACTAGTGAGCTTCGATGTCATATCCCTCTTCACCCAAGTGCCTATCAAAGAAGCCTTGACAGCTATTCAAAACAAATATAACCCCCCCAAACACATCTTAGATCTGACCAACCACTGCCTATCCAACACATACTTCATCTATAATGGACAAAAATACAAACAAACAGAAGGAGCACCCATGGGATCACCCCTCTCACCTGTCATTGCCAACCTCTACATGGAACACTTTGAAACCCAAGCTCTAGAAAAATCGGATCACAAACCCAAACTCTGGCTCAGATACGTAGACGACACCTTCATAATCTGGCCACATGGGAAAGAAAAACTGGACAACTTCCTCACACACCTCAACAGCCTACACCCCAAAATACAGTTCACCATGGAAACAGAAGCTAACAACCAACTTCCCTTCCTGGATGTCTTAGTCTACAAGAAATCCAATGGCTCCCTAGGACACACCATCTACCAGAAGAAAACACACACAAACCGCTATCTGCACGCTCTCTCACACCACCACCCAGCACAGATCAACTCTGTAGCCAAGACACTCATCTCCAGAACAAAACGCTTAGCTGACGAACAACACCTAAAACCCGAACTACACACTCTCACCAATGTACTAACATCCAATGGATTCCATAGAAATAAGATTACAAACCTAATCCAAAAAGAAACCCCCACTAAAATCCAAGACAAAGAACAAGAAAACGGCAAAGCCCTCCTCCCATACATAAAAGGCACCACAGACAGAATCAGTAAGATCCTCCATAAACACAACATCAAAACAGCATTCTGCACAAACAGAAAAATATCCACCATCCTTAGAAACCCCAAAGATAAAATTGAATTAGAAAATCAAGGAGTATACGAAATCCCATGCACCACTTGTCCCACCACATACATCGGACAAACCAACAGAAGAATAAGTGCACGCATTGAAGAACATAAGAACTCAGTCAAAAAAGAGGAACCAACATCTTCCCTGGTCCAACACCTTAAAGCCACAGGACACGAAATTGACTTTAAAAATACCAGAACCATTGCCAAAAGTGAACATTTTAATAACAGAATAATCAGAGAAGCCATCGAGATAGAAAAACGCCCACACAGCATGAACAAGCGAGATGATACCTCCCGCCTACCAGCCATTTGGAAACCTGCCCTTATTGACAAACGACTCCCTAACCCCAAAATCTTAAACCCCTCTGCAACTCAGACTAACCTGAGCACAACCAAACAGAACACTCCCCCAGCCAATCAGAGCACAGCCAAGCCCCTTACCATTCAGAACACACCTCCACCCAATCAGAACACAGCCAAGCTCCCATCCAATCAGTTCATACCCTCACTGGCAGTTAAAAGGAAGAAACAGCTAAAACCACACATTGCTGCTCAAAACAAGAAGCTAAAAACACCAGCCTGAAGATGACGAATGTGACTTCGTCGAAACGTTGCCAAGACACTTCCAATTTTACGCGGGAAAAAACCCGAACAACCAAAGACCTATATATATATATATATATATATATATATATATATATATATATATAGAGAGAGAGAGAGAGAGAGAGAGAGAGAGAGAGAGAGAGAGAGAGAGAGAGATACTATAGATACATTTACTTTCCTAGGCTTCTGGATTCCGTTCCACAAGTTAAAAGGAATCTTGACTGTTGCATTATTCCTTTTCTTCTCTCCTTTTTCTCAGGAGAAAGGGGAACATTTTTCTTTGTAAACTCATTCTAGAACCTCTTTCTAAAAATTCACTTGAATGGAGTTATGGTCAAAGAAAGCAGCTAGAGAAAAACAATCAATGCAGGGTTTCCTGCCATAGCAAAAAAGCAAGAGATTTAAAGATGTAGCACACACACACACACACACAAATGTAAATGGAGCATATGATGAGGGGACCACTTGGCTTTGGCCATACTGTTTTTTTTTTATCCTTACCAAAATGTTGAGTTCAGGTAGCCATTGGGGGTTTTTTTCTATATGTTCACAGACTTCATAGAAATATCACAATAATTATTGCTTCTAATGTTCTCTGAGGCCATAAATGCTACCATACAAAGAAATATTCCTTCTTCCCTCCTGCTTACTATAAGCCCATATTAGCTAAAGCCCTTTCCTTACTTGCTGTTGTAAAAGCTTTTCCTCAGCCCTGCAATTAAATTGTTCAGACTTCCTTTTAGAAATCACAACTGAGAAAGAAATGTAGATTTCAGCTGTTGAAACATTACCACTCTGACTTTAATTAAATAAAATCCATTTGTGTAGGGTGGGGAACAACATTGTATTGTACTGATGTAATGTGTGTTTCGCTGTCTCTGTCTGATCTTATTGTGAATACAGTGGACCACATCAAACTATGCGTTTCTCCCAAAACTCGCCTATTTCGTGTACACAAGCAATAAATACCTGTCTCTATAATTTGACAATTATTGTGATATATTAATTTTGGCTTTTCTCAGATTCGTATTTTTGTAAATCTATCAGATTAGGGTCATCAACATTTAGTGCCAATTTTTGTTTACATTAAACTTGGGAATGATTTAGCTTATGTGTCCCCAAAGAGAAATATTTACATTTGTGATTTTGCTTGTTATATTCAGCTTTTCATTGGGTGTAAAACAAATAATCCATTTTAACATTATTTTTCAAGGATATTAGGTGGGAGACCATGAGTTCTGTTCCTATCTTAGACATGAAAATCAGCTGGATGACTTTGGGTCAGTCAGTCTCTCTCTTAGCCCAGCTCTCCTCACAGGGTTGTTGTTATTGTGGGTAAAATAGTAGGAGAATGATGCATTGGATATGTCCGTGCCTTGAGGTATTTGTAAAAATAATAAAAGCAGAAAGCAAATAAATAAGTCCTTGACTTACAACAATTCATTTAGTGACCGTTAGAAGTTACAACGGCACTGAAAAAAGTGACTTATGGCCATTTTTCACACTTACAACCTTTGTAGCATCCCCATGGTCATATGATCAAAATTCAGATGCTTGGCAACTAACTCATATTTATGACGGTTGCAGTGTCCTGAGGCCATGTGATCTCCTTTTGCGCCCTTCTGATAAAGTCAATGGGGAAGCCAGAATCACTTTGTAATGGTTCTGACAGATGAAACTCTTCAAAGAACTTCAAGGCATTGTTTCCCTTAAAGAACCTTTATTCGAGAAGCATAGCATTGGCACTTACATAGCCAAAGCCAAAATCTGAATTCCCCTCCCCTGAGCATATAGTATCAAAGCACAATTCCCTCCTCTAATTTATAATCATAAATCACATAAATCACATAAATCTCCAATTAGTTTGAAATGCAGACTTTCCCTCCAATTCTCCAACCTGCCAATTCTTATCATCTCTTATTTCAAAAACCTTGGTTCTCACACTAGTTACAGTATTGTTATGTCTAACGAAACTCCCATGCACATTCCTCCTCCCCCCAGTATCATCTAATTCTAACTCTAATTCTAAGAGTAAAACATAAGAAGAAAAATGGTTGCATCTCCATATGTTGTCAAACAAAAACATCCGACACTTGACAACTGTGTTACTAACTTAACATTAATTCACTTAACAAATGCGGCTAAAAAGTCGTAAAATGGGACAAAACTCACTTAACAAATTTCTCACCTAACAACATAAATTTTGGGCTCAATTGTGGTTGTAAGTCAAGGACTACCTATACTACACTTTTCACATGTTTCCCTAGGATGTGCTGTTGACTGACAACCTGCTTTGAAAATTTGAAAAAAAAGTGTGAATTTTGAATAAGATGACCACTTTTTTCTGTCTCCATTTTATCATTGCTCCATTGCACATTTGTCTCCCTGCAGCCCTCTAGGTCTACCCAAGCAATTGACATGGTACAATAGGGGAAGATTTTATTTATTTTTTCCTGCTGGAGATTCAACCACATAACTGAGGAAGTTATATCTGGGTTACGGATGGGTAGATATGAACTGATGTGGATTGGACCAAATGAAAGGCAAAGTATCATAAAGTCTAGCAGCATTTTTTTTCAATGGCAGCAGTTCAAACATCTGAATTTGAATAATATATGAGAAACGGCTATATGAGAAACCAGTGGCCTCTTTTGGGATAGTATTTCTTTTTAAACAGCAATTCCTTTCAACCTAGGCCAGGGGTAGGCAACCTTGGCTCTTTTATGACTTGTGGACTTCAACTCCCAGAATTCCTGAGCCAGCATGGCTAGCTGGAATTCTGGAAGATGACGTCCACGAATCATAAAAGAGCCAAGATTGCCTACCCCTGACCTATGCTCAGTTACTAGGAAAATGAAGTTGATGAATTTCAAAGATATGCATTCCTGTATATTTTTCTCTTTTAGCATTGTTTTAAAGGTCACTGTATCTGGTTAACTCCAGATATCTTGAAGCAAGATGGAAACTGGGGAGCATGGAGTAAATTTGGTTCCTGTTCCCGAACGTGCGGAACAGGATTGAAATTCCGGACACGCCAGTGTGACAATCCACAGTAAGTTGAACCTAATCAAATTATGCTCTTTGGTAATGAATTTTGTTCTAGATGTCTTCAATGACTTTAAAATAACATTGTTAAACTATCATAAAATATTTTTAAAATTGCTTAGTTATGATTAGGCCACTGCCTTGCTCTTGAATTTGTTTCACTGTGAACCTTTTGGAAAGATAAAATCCAACAGATTATGCAATGTCGTTGCAGACTGTGTTATTGTGGTTCCTTTTAAAAGAATAAATTTGTTGAGTTTAAGATGTGTAATTTAATAAATTTAAATTTGTTGTGCATCCTGTTTGGGAATTCTAATGAATGAAAGTAATAGTGATGCAATACATTTTATAAATGAATATTGGCTATGATCAAATATAACCCCGCTATACTTTGCCGAGTCACTGACTTTTTTTTCCTAATAGGCATTCTGCATCCAAATTTATAAACTGCAGAATAGTTTAAGATGCACTTTATCTATACACTTTGTGTTAAAACAAAAAGAGACTTATTGGATTTTGTCTATGTGTGAGATTTCCCTTTCTAATATAAGAAGCAGATATGTGGTGTTTGCCTGAAGATCAGTGTTTCTGCAGATTCACACTTATTTCATGTTTCACAAGGCAATTCCACTGATTTTACTGGAAGAAACAATTTTTTGCTCTATAGATTTCTTTCTACCAAATTTGATTATAAATCTATAATCAATTGTTTGAAATGAATCATGAAATCATTTTATAGATATCATGTTTTTGTGTTTACTATTGAAGCAAGGGATGATATAAGAGAAGCTTATTTTTGCCAGAAAGCCAACTTCTTGAGCATTCAGGGATTTAAAGGAATAGCACTTCTGGTGCTATTTTTAAAAAGAAATATCATTATTATGGATTCTTCATGTAATGTAACAAAATCTAAAAACAGAATAAAAGGCAACATGAGAAAATACAGGCTTAAGTTAAAAGGTAATAAGATAAATATTTGGTGCATAACCTCCTTAATAAATTACAGTAAGATTTAGGAAATTAAATTATCCAAGCAATAACATGAAAAATTTGAACTGGGTATTACCCTGTCGAGGAGATACCATAATCACTTCTAGTACTTAATCTCTCTAACTGCTGAAAACTGCCATGAATTGCCATTGACTGCAATGGATACATAACAATAACAATAACACTTAGACTTATATACTGCCCCATAGAGCTTTACAGCACTTTCTAAGTGGTTTGCAAAGTCAGCGTCTTGCTCCCAACAATCTGGGTCCTCATTTTACCAACCTTGGAAGGATGGAAGGCTGACCTCAAGCCCCATCAGGATCGAACTCTGGCTGTGGGCAGAGTTAGCCTGCATTCTACATACTTAAGAAATAATCTTTACTTCTTCCTGCTTGCTTGATTCCCCACATTCCCATTGAAAAGTTCCTTCTGACTACTGCCCAAATTTCTGGTGTGGGTTTTAACGTTACTAGGGGCTACAGAAGGGAAAGGACAATTTCTCCCAGCTTTACTTATAGGATCTCTTTTTTAAGCATGAAACCTACATTGTATCTCACCCACAACTATTTCAGCATTTATGTAGTATATGTTCAGAGTTTCATATTTATCCACATATCTCATTAGATCATGGTTAATTTTTTTATATTGCATATATTGAGATTAACAGCACATAACTGTGCCTTCCTACCTCATACATGTCAAGTATTCTAAATGGAGCTTATAGATTTTGGAAATAATTGGAAATTAATCCTGGGCTGGAACAATAAATAAGGGATAAAGAATCTGTGGAATTGTACACACTGTTGACTGCAGTTCTTTAAATCCTTGAAGTTTTTTGCATGGAGTCCATGGGAATTTGAATCTAATATCTGGAGAGGCACCACATTTCCAGCTCCAATAAAATGCAATGGTCTATTACACTGTTGATCTAAAATCATTCATTAGTATTACTTCTTCTTTTCCCTAGCCCTGCTAATGGAGGCCGCACATGTTTTGGGCCAAGCTATGAGTTCCAGCTATGCAATAGCCAGGATTGCCCTGATGATAATGAAGACTTCAGAGAGGAGCAGTGCAGGCAGTGGGATCCTGTTTTTGAATATCAGAATATGAAGCATCACTGGCTCCCATATGAACATACTGATGGTTTGCACAATTTATCTTTTTCATTTCATTATTAGCAGAGCAGACCATTATTAGTCTGCCCAGTTTCAAAAAGTGGAACGCCCTGTATGCAGAAATACTGCAATTCATTATTATTAACCCTCATATCAGGGGAGGGCAACTAGTCCCTCTTTAGAATCTATGATCTTCAATTCCCAGAATTCCTGAGCCAGCTATGAATGAGCATGCAATTCATATTAGGAATGATTTAGGCTGCTGCATCACTCAGTTTAGCCATAGTACTTTAATTGAATTAATATATATGCTATGCATGATTGACTGTAATAGCAAATAAAGCCATTTTTGTAGAATTGTATTTTAAGGGTTGATCATTAAGATGGTAGAACTACTTTCTCTCACTTTATGCCACGAGGCATATTGAAATTTCAATTCCCAAATCTGTAGCCAGCATGGCTTTTTGATTCTGCTAACCTAGAACTCCTAACCACCCCTGATGAGGATGAAGTGGGAAAGCTGACACAAACTATAAATTTTCCTATTAAATATTTGGTTTGCAATATAGTCCCAATTTCTAGAATATGGCTCTATTTTTTTTTCTTTGGACAAATTGCTTGGAATTTTTGACCTCACCACAATATTGAATCAACATTTAGAAAATTATCCATTGAGAAGATAAATTTTGCAAATATTTTCCCTTATAGCTAAAGAAAGGTGCCACCTGTACTGCGAGTCCAAGGAGACTAATGATGTGGTGTATATGAAAAGATTGGTACATGATGGAACACGTTGCTCCTATAAGGATTTGCACAGTATCTGTATGCGAGGAGAATGCCTGGTAGGTTATATGTGTTTCAGGAATTTCTTTTTCCATTTTTATATCTGTAAGAGTAATATTAAAATTATAATGAGCCATGGTGGCGCAGTGGTTAGAATGCAGTATTGCAGGCTAATTCTGCTGACTGCTGACTGCCAGCACTTTGACAGTTCGATTCTGATTGGCTCAAGGTTGACTCAGCCTTCCATCCTTCGGACGTCAGTAAAATGAGGACTCAGATTGTTGCGGGCAATATGCTGACTCTGTAAAGCACTTAGAGAGGGCTGTAAAACACTGTGAACGGTATATAAGTGCTATTGCTATAATGGGCTAGTTTTTCCCCTTCTCCGACTAATTTATATAAAGATTCTATAAACTATAGAAATGAAATTGAAAAATGATTTTAAAAGAAATCAGATGTGTAGTACTTTACTATTTTATTGGAAGTGGCAGAATATTTTTCAAATCAACATATTTATTATGAGTGAATTTAATCCTCAGGAGGGGATTGTTAGTGTGAAAACAACTATTTAAAAGGAACATATTGGTTGAAGTGCAACAATTTTTAAAGGGGAAAAAGTAGAATGCTTAGAAGGTTTAGAGATTTAAGATGGCAGGAAATGAAATGGTGTGGTTAGAGACACAGTGCTGTGTTGTGAATGCATTACTTAGTTTAAAATGGCTCTTAAGCATTTTCTAAATTTATTTAAGGAAATCATGATTGCCATCTATAAGCATATGCACTAGATCAAGCATGTCAAACTCGTGATGTCACATGATATGGCGCGACGTATTGCGACTTTTTCCCCATTGCCAGCAATGGGGTGGGCGTGGTTTCGGCATGACGCATCCGGCCCATGGGCCAGCAGTTTGACATGCCTGCACTAGATGAAAACATAGATCCAGTAGTCAACTAGACTATTCTTAAACTCTTCTTTTAAAACTTTTCTTTTAATTTCTGGTGCATGTTGAAATGTTCCATAAATGTTTCCAAATGTTTAGAAAGAATACCTGTTATTTAGTGAATTGTTCATGTTCTTCTAATGGTACTTTGAGCCATCACAGCATACATGATTTTCTTGAAGCACTCTGGCAATTCCCAAAGTTTTACCTATACCCCAAGAAAAGTGACTCTAATATAGATAAAGATTCAGTGTTTGCCATGTGATACAGTCATTCTAGATACACGTAGGTACAATTTTCAGCAATTCTTAATCAGAACCATATCTACCATTCAGTTTTCAAGTTATCTGCTTGAAATAAACGTTCATGATATGTAACTTGAGGAAAAACTTGCTGAAGTGTGATGTCTTTAAACTGAGAGAGAGAAAGAGGAACATGTGGTTGTTTTTGGTGTTATTTTCTCAGGGATTGTAGATATGAAATTCTAGATTGTAGATATGAAATTTTCACTATCTAAAATAGATATGAAAAATATAAAATATCTACTTAAACTCAAGTTCTGAAGAGTGTTCTTCTGTTCTTGAAATAAGGCCCTGTGAGACTACCAATATATTATTTCAGGAACATACTTATATTTTAGTTCCCAATATCCTGCTTAAATATCCTGATTTAGTTATCATTCAAAAAAAAAGGAAGAGTCTTACAAACGAAACAAGTGGATTTGTTTTCTTTGTTTCAGAAAGTCGGCTGTGACAGAGTAATAGGCTCATCAAAACAAGAAGATAAATGTGGTGTGTGTGGTGGAGACAACACCCATTGCAAAGTGGTGAAAGGAACATTCTCCAGGGCACCAAAGAAACAAGGTTGTTCTTATTTAAATATAATATCCTTGCCCCAGAAAAGTATGCATTTAATTTTAAAAGGATTTCAAAAATTCCTTTAACAGCCTATTTCCTTTGCTGCATCAAATGCTACTCTTAACTAGGTTCTGATGGAAACATGTTTTTTTTAAATAAAATCAATATACAAAGAATACCCTAATGTATGTGTCTGAGACATGTTGTCATATAATGATGTCTTGGTGTACTCAAATCGTAAGATAGAATCCTATGTAAGTCTACTCAGAAACAGTATTTTGAATCTGACTCCAAAGAAGTGAGTTTCAGACAATAGCCTTAATTTAATGCAGATATTACCATATCTCAACATCTTTGAGGAGATTCTATCAATTGTCATCTTAAAGTGAAGCAAGGAATTTGGTATGTCTAATTTAATGAAGAGAAGGACGAGGGGGCACCTGATAGCAGTGTTCCAATATCTCAGGGACTGCCACAAAGAAGAGGGAGTCAAGCTATTTTCCAAAGTGCCTGAGGGCAGGACAAGAAGCAATGGATGGAAACCAATCAAGGAGAGAAGCAGTCTAGAACTAAGGAGAAACTTCCTGACAGTTAGAACAATTAACCAGTGGAACAACCTGCCTCCAGAAGTGGTGATTGCTCCAACACTGGAAGTTTTTAAGAAGAGACTGGACAGCTATTTGTCCAAAATGGTATAGGGTTTCCTACCTGAGCAGGGGATTGGACTAGATGACCTCCAAGGTCTCTTCCAACTTTATTATTATTATGGATCATCGCACAGTCAGCCAGATGTTCAGACTGGATTTGGCATTTTGTCTACCTATCGAGTCCTTACCCAGGACCTGGGATAGGCAGATGTGGATGTTTGATGGTATTACAGATATCGTCGCAGGATGGAAGCAGTTCCTAATAAGGCTGCCTTTTGCAATTGACTATAGCGAATTTGTCAATGCCAATGGTGTTCAAGTGGTGCTCCAGTTGTTTTGGGATTGCACCCAAGGAACCTATTACTATTGGTACTACCCTTGCTTGCTTTTGCCACAGTCTTTCTATTTCTATTTGTAGGTCTTTGTATTTTGTTATCTTCTCTAGTTCTTTCTCGTCTATTCTGCTGTCTCCAGGCACTGCCATGTCCACTATCCAGACCTTTTTGTCTTTCTTATCAACAATTGTTAAGTCTGGGGTGTTATGTTACAGGTGCTTGTCTGTTTGAATTCTGAAGTCCCAGAGCAGTTTAGTTTTATCATTTTCTATGACTTTCTCTATTTTATGATCCCACCAGTTTTTGCTTACAGGCAAATGATATTTTTTGCAGATCTTCCAATGCACCATTGTTGCTACTTTGACATGCCGCTGTAGTCAGTGTGTGCAATCTTCTTGCAACAGCTTTACCAGGTGGTCCACTGTTTTTTCAGCTTCTTTGCATAGGCGGCACTTACTGTCTGTTGCTGTCTTCTCAATTTTGACTTTGTATGCATGTGTCCTTAAGGCTTGGTCTTGTGCAGCCAGAATTAGTCCCTCGGTCTCTTTCTTCAATTTTCCTGCTCTTAGCCATTGCCAGGTTTTATTATTATCTGCTTTCCCAGCTATTTTTTTCATGTATTGGTCATGTAGTGCTTTGTCTTCCCATGCCTCTATTCTGTTCTTCATTTGGTCTTTCTTGTAGGCCAGTTTGGTCTCTCCAGTAGTTAGTGAGCCTTCCTGATATACTAATTTCAGTGCATCTTCATCATTGTTCTTCAGATATTCTTACAAAGCCATTTTTTCTTCTTCAACCATCTGATGTACTTGTAGCATTCCACGCCCACCTATTTGCCTTGATAGATAAAGTCTATCAATGTCACTGCGTGGATGAAGGGCATGATTCATTGTCATTATTTTTCTGGTCTGCCTATCCATTGCTTTTAGTTCTGCTTGAGTCCCGTCCACTATTCCAGCTGTGTACCTAATGACTGGGATTGCCCAGGTGTTGATTGCCTTGATGGTATTTCCTCCATTGAGTTTGGATTTTAAGATCTTCTTCACTCTCTTGATGTATTCACCTCTAATCTTTTTCTTGACTTCAGTGTGCTTGATGTTGTCCGCTTGAAGGATACCCAAGTATTTGTAGTACTCTTCCTCATCCAGACTCTTAATGTTATTTTCGTGGGGCATCTTGATTCCTTCAGTTTTCACTATTTTTCCTGTTTGATAGTAAGTATGGCACATTTGTCCAAGCCAAACTCCATTACAATATCTTGGCTATATATACGGACAGTGTTGAGCAGCGATTCTATTTCAGATGATGTTTTTCCATACAGCTTCAGATCATCCATGTAAAGGAGGTGGGATAGTCTAGCAGATGTTTTTGATGTTTGATAACCATGTCCTGAGTTATTCAGTATTGTTGACAGAGGAAACAGTGCAATAACAAATAGTACTGGTGATAATGAATCTCCTTGAAATATTCCTCTCTTGATATTAACCTCTCCCAGTCTCTCACCATTGATCTGCAACTGTGTCTTCCATTGTGCAATCGATCTTTGCACAAATTTTCTGATGTTTCTACTGACTCCTATTATTTCTAGGCACTTTATTATCCAATCATGTGGCAGAGAGTCAAATGCCTTTTTGTAGTCACTCCATGCCACATTCAGGTTGGTCTTCCTTCTCTTGCAGTTTTCCAAGATCATTTTGTCTATTAGGAGTTGATCTTTTGTTCCTCTGCTATTGGGGCAGTTTCCTTTCTGCTCAGGTGGAAAGAGATTGTTTTCAACTGGATGCTGTTGTACTGCATCAGCTACCACACCAGTTAGTAATTTGAAAGTTGTTGGTAAACAGGTAATTGGCCTGTTACTACTACTACTACTACTACTACTACTACTACTATTATTATTATTACTATTATTATTATTATTATAAAAACCCATACCCCAAACTGGGGGAACATAGATATTTTCAGACCTGCTTATATCTCTGTTCCCTTTCAGTCTTGCCTATGGCTTCTGTCCTTCCATTCTGGCCACTGTTGTGATTCTTTATATGAGGGATTAAAGGGAAGCAAATCAGCACTGCATTCAGACCACATTGGCTCTTGCTGAAATACTTGTCTGTCTTGAAACCTCATCCTTAAAACCAGAGTGTTGGATATATGCAGGCTTTCAGCTTTCTTGGTTGATCATTCTAAACTAAAGTTATTGTCTGGCTCTACAAAATTTTTCCATTTTGCATTATGTCTATTTTTCAGGGAGGGTGAAAAATCTTGTCAAAGAATTGTCCTTCAAGATGGAAAACAGCCCAAAAGACACAACTAAACAAATAAACTGAAATCCATGCATAAAAGGATCTTCATTTTAAAAGGAAAAATATCAGCTTTCCTTCGTTACCCAATTCTGCATGCTCAGGAAAAAAGATGATAGTGAGCCTTTAAAATAGATGAAATGACTAAAATTGTGCAGTGATCTTGATTCAAAAAGGAAAAGCTAATTGGGAGCAAGCAGGGATGTGCACACCACAGCTTTTGGCTCCTTGTTGTCTTTAAAGAGTTGCCAACAGATGTGATGTGGACATCAGCGTGCACTCTGAATCGCCTCTCTTTTTTGAGTCTGGTTCAAATGCTCCATCCGGTATTTACAATTATTACTTTTTTCCTGTTTTTAGTTTTCTAGGGAATACAAGATGATTTCTATGGTGCTACCCTATTTTATTTTTACAGAAGCCCTTATTACTAGGTTGGAGTGAATTGTATATTATGCATTTACATTCTCTTGTTCAGTTTCTCTACATCATCAGTATGCCATGTTTTTACAAAGAGAAGGGGAAAACCAGATATCAGAGGAAATAAAGTCAGAGTCTCTATTTAATTAATTGAAATATTCCAATAGTTAATATGGAACACCACTTCCATGTTCTTTGTATAGCTCCTTTATACTCTGTGCTGTTAGGCTGTACAGTTAAAACGACATGGCAACATTGAAGGGGGTTTAAAGGAGGAGTTCCAGGATGATCAGAGAGCTAAACCTTTTCGTTGAAGGAACTGCAAATGTTTAGCTGCCAAAGAAAAGACCAAGGGTGGTGTATTAACAGCCTACAAATATAGGCTGTTGATACACTAAGTTGTGGTGGCACAGTGCTTAGAATGCAGTATTGTAGGCTAACTCTACCCATTGTCAGGAGTTCAGTCCTGACCGGTTCAAGATTGACTCAGCCTTCCATCCAGCTGAGGTTGGCAAAATGAGGACCCAGATTGTTGGGGGCAATATGCTGACTCTGTAAACTGCTTAGAGAGGGCTGTAAAACACTATGAAGTGGAATATAAGTCTGATATTGCTACAATTATCTAAAAAAATAGTCATTTGGAAATGTGTTGAAACAGGCTCTGTGATAAAGACCAATGGGCTGAAATTAAGAGATTCAGGCTGTATATTAGGAATTTCCTGATGGTAAAAGTCATAAAGCAGTGGGTGAGTAGTGGGCTCCCCCATGCTGGAGGTTTTCAGGTGGACTCTGGATGAAGTTCTCAGGGATGATATAGTTGATTCCAGCACTGAATAACAGAAAGGACTAGGTTATTTGTAAAGTCCCTTTTAAATATATTGTATTGATTTTATTCTTGATATTTTATTTTTTAAGAGTATCTTGTGATTTTAAAGTGTTTGTAAACTCAGATGAATAAACCTGGTTTTGAAAGGAAGTATCCACATTCTTTAAAAAAGAAACAAAAAGTGGCTTAGAACTCACAAGTTAAAACGGGCAATTTCTTCATGGCTAGAGGTTGCATGGAATATTTGTGGGGGGAGACTGAGAGAATCTTCTCAGTGGACAACATAATGGTGCAAAAAACAATAACAACTATATGAAACCAGTCAGAGCTCAGATTGTCATTTTTATGCATTTTCTGATAGTAAACAATGCCACCAATCTTTGGCAATTGTGATTTAAGTCAGTTCTGGAGCTACAAAAATCTTTAAAACGGAGTTAGATGGCATCTGTTATATAAAATAAAGTAATAGCTATAGCAAATATTAATGATTTTTTTCTTTTGCTTATAAAGGTTATTGTTAATAGTTTTAATGCTTTCTTGCAGGCTACGTCAAGATGTTTGACATTCCAGCTGGTGCAAGGCATTTACTTATACAAGAATCTGATGCCACTGTTCATAATCTTGGTACATATCGTATTGCATCATATTCAGCTTTGAACTTTACAGTATTAAGTATCTTAGTACCTGCTCTTTGAAATAGTACAGTGGTGGCAAACCTATGGCACGTGTGCCAGAGGTGGCACTCAGAGCCCTCTCTGTGGGCATGCATGCCATGCCTCGGAGATGGCAACCATCCCTATTCAACCAGCCCCCCACTTACTCGGCGAGGTCCCACGTGGCT
The DNA here is from genome assembly GCF_016545835.1 of Crotalus tigris. Classification (NCBI taxonomy): domain Eukaryota; kingdom Metazoa; phylum Chordata; class Lepidosauria; order Squamata; family Viperidae; genus Crotalus; species Crotalus tigris. Next base: position 133,389 of record NW_024096616.1, on the reverse strand, counting down.
GGATGCATCCCAGCACCCATGCGCTCACTGGCCTCTGTGTGCAGGGGCCGATGGTGTCAGGCAGCAGCCGCCCCGGCCCTTGCGTCACCTTGCCCTGTGACAATGGCACCCCTGCCCTGCCTCGCCTTGCCTCACCCTGCAGGATGACCCTCCTGCCCACAGCCCCACGTGCCAGAAATCCCCTGGATCTCCTCCAACCCTGCCCGGCCCCCATAGGCATCCCTTCCCACGAGCAACATTGAGGTGATCATGCCCACCTTGGCCACACCCACTCAATCTGCTATGACCACCACAGCCATGCCCATCCAGTGGGCCACGCCCACCTGGCACCCAGCAATAAATAAGTGGATTTTGGGTTGCAGCAAAATCCACCCAGCAATAAATAAGTGGATTTTGGGCACTCAGTCTCTAAAAGTTTCGCCATCACTGAAATAGTATGTCCAACTTTCCTAAAACTTGGCTTTGAAATAATAAAAGCCCAGAATCACTTGGAGTTGGGCAGCATACACATTTAATAAATAAATAAATACATTTTACTCAATATAATTGTGCAATAATTTCCATATTTGCTGCAGAGCCCACATTTCCCATGGATCAGATTCACCAGATGTGTTTTTGCTTACATCTCCAGCATCTATTCTCTTGGTCTTTCTTTCTTGTTCTAAGCCAGCTGCAGCAAAAATGCTCTCAGTCTTTATAGTTCAGTGAATCAATAAGAGGCATTGTCTTGTAGGCTGTAATTAATTAGAAGCAGATTCGTGTCCACTGACCTAGTAACTTTGCTATGAATCATCCAGGTCTTATTTTAAGAGATACGTTTCTGAATTGCTGTTCTCCACAGCTGTCTGAGATTAATAATGTTTATTGCACAGACATATTCCTTACATTAGACAAACTGTTCCTGAAAAACCATGAGCAAGATGTAAAGCTTCTGTTTTTGTAGAACGTATAGATGCTGACAACACAAATGAATCTTGAAGCAGTTGGGAAGGAGGGCAGTAAGTGTACGAGGCTGTCATCTCTGACTATTATTTTGAAAGATAAAATATTCCTTACATGTTTTAATGTAGAAGTGGGCCAGCAAATTTAGCGGTGACAAGCAGAGAGATGCAAAGACTGCTGCTGAGCTTGTATATGAAAAGAGGGAAGATGAGTGTGTAAAATCCTCCTGTTCGAAAAGGCTGGTACAATCAAATCACCTTTCATGGAGAAAAGATTTGTCATATTTAACACACGTGCTCTTAGGTCATTGATTCTATTTGCTGATTACTTAGGTCATTGATTCTATTTGCTGTCGTTGAAATTAAACTATTTTCCTTTTTCAAATCAGCCAATAATGAAGCCTACAAATGTGGGGCCCTACAACTGCAATCAATATATAGCTAATTATCCAAGAATAGTAGCCAATTTTGATCTCATTAAACTGCAGTTTGGAGGAGGTGGGAGGATTACAAACATCAGTCTCTGCTTTCACCCCTCTCCCCTTCACAGATTTTGCTCTGTTTCTCTCATTCTGACACTTCTCTATAAAATTCCTTCTTTAATGGAATGTTAATGATAAAAATAATCAGTGCTTTTTTTGTAAAAAAAAAAAAAAAAGGTGCCAGAACTCACACACATCATACAACCCGCCTTGCCTACCCTACAAGGTTCCATCCCAAAAAGGTGCCAGAACTCCGTTCTGGGCGCTCTATAACAAAAAAAAGTCCTGAAAATAACAATAAAGAAGACTGTGGCAAACTGTAGATTTTCCATATAGATGGAAGACTATGTTGTCTGGACCCCTGTATAGTTTTGTAAATCAGGAAGAACCATTGCATAATAAAGCTTTATCTGGGGGACAATCTTAGGATATCCTAATAATTCTAGCAGGGAATATAATTGGAAGTTTGAAAAGCCAGGGAGAATCTGCCGCATCCCTGTTAGGTTCTAAGAAAGCACAACAAGCCTTGTACTATTGTCTAAGGTGAATAATAATATAATTCATAGTCTGCCATATTTAGAATCACATAGTACACTGCCTTGAGACTTTTGACAGTTAGGCAACCTAACAAATAATAATAATAATAAATCCTCATTTTTCCAAAACTCTGGGAAGGACATATTTTATTTTTGTTAGTACTAAAATGTTTATAGAAACTTTTCTGGTGAAATTTTTGATGAATTCTCCAAGTAAAATAAACAAAGCAAGCAGTCACTTCTGTGACTTCTATTTTCTTTACTCGCTGGATTATAATTAAAAATTAGAAGGAAGGGGAAGCTTCCTGACATCTCTTGACTTCATGTTTCTCATTTTGTTTTTAGCGATCAAGAATCGAGAAACAGGGAAATATATTCTAAATGAAAATAACTACGTGCCAGACTCCAAAACTTTCATCAACATGGGTGTAGAATGGGAGTATCGAAATGATGAAGACAGGGAAATGGTTCAAACGATGGGCCCTTTACGTCATGGTATCACCATTTTGGTAAGTTCCTTGAAGATGAAGGTGCGATGCGACAGTGAGCTATGCACCCTTTATTTGATATATAGTATCAGTTAAGGAATCAGTTTTGAGGATGAAAGCCAAAACTTAGTTTGTGCCTCCCAACTATATACCGTGCCTCTTTCGTTCGTGAGAGCTCTAGGGATATGGATTTCCCTTTTTTCAGAAAACAAGATTGGGGATCTTATGGGGTAAGGTGGTTGGTAGAGTGGCAGAGGTGAAATGAAGAGACTGCCAGGACCTGGAACAAGACCAGAGAATCACAGAAGCCTAAATCTTGGTTGGAATCTGGTTTTGAAGAGATTTTAGAAGTGATGTTAAAATGATCTTCCTGAAAAGATATACATTATCTGTCTAACTAGGTAATTCCTCATGGTAATGGAAAGATTTCATTGACATACAAATTTATGATCCATGAAGATTCTTTAAATGTTGATGATAACAATGTCTTGAAAGATCCTGTACCATATGAATGGGCTCTGAAAAAATGGACCCAGTGCTCAAAACCTTGTGGAGGAGGTAAAGATGTTGATGACTGCATTGACTTTTCTGTCTGTTATAAAAAAAAAAAACTCTGTGTTTCTAATTATGCTTTTAAGTATGCTTGATGGTTTAATATGGCTTATAGCTGAATCTGAGACAGGAATCCATGAACTTAAAATGGCTTAACAGGTTTACCTGTAGTTTCTTACCTGTGGTACTGTAATTCATTCATTCAGTGCAGCACATTTGATTTTTCCAAACAATCATCCATCAGTCTTTATTTATTATCCAAAGTGTAATGATCAGTTACATTTTAATATGAAAACGTTTAGTTCATAGGTAGAAAAATACATTCCATGGAAAAATTTCTGTCTATTAGTCGTAACATGCTGCACATCTAGAAAATGAACAGTAGTTAAAAAATAAACAAATGGCAGGAGACAAAATGCTGCAGTGTAAATGTTCACCAATACCTTGCATTTCACATGTAGAGTAGACTGAACCAACACAGTACTTAACCAGTAACATGTCAGTTGTTTATTTTTACAGAAACATGCAAAATTGTTCTACATTAACTCATTTCCCAACCCCCAGAATTCCACCTGCTCTGAAATTTGGAATCAGTCTCAAACATTTATCATACTTACTGCCTGTTAACTACAATAGCAGAATTGCTGAACTGTAGGGGGAAAAGCTGGGGGTCTTAAATCTCATCTCCCAGAAGTATTTTAAGACTTCATACCTGACCATCAACTCCTGTTCCTTTTATAGGACTGTCACTATCATTCAAGGGGTACTTACCTCATGTCTTCCCATTAACTGTGGTGTGTCAAAGAGAGAGTGCTTTCACATCCTGCGCTGCCTGACTGTGATTAAATAGTGAAAAATACAAAAGCTGAAATAGTTTCTACTTTGCTGCCTTCTTGATCATTAGAAGGATATGACCAGAAATTTCAGTCCTTGGATCTCCTGTTGGGAGACTGACCAGAGATCAAGGAAATCAAATGTTATGAGAGAGAGAGAAGATGAACGATAAAAATACTTTCTAAATGTAAATATAAAAATGTAAACATTCAGTAGAAAAGGAAAATGATTACAGGGTTGTTCAAAGTATGGGGAAAAGGCAGATTTTAAGAGTTTATAAAATGTGTAATGCTCCTGGCAAACCACAAAATGCCATGATTTGCTATAAATGAGTATTCTGCCAGGATATTTAGATTTAGATTAATTATTACAGATCAAAAAAGATTTTAAAATTGGTTATTTCATAATGCACATGTTGCCTGATCTAGAAAGCTAAGCAAAATCACTCCTGGTTTGGTGGAAGAGGACCTTTTAGGAAACTCAGGGTAGTTGACTATACTGAGAAGTCAAACTTAAAGGCAATACCAAGTGATAGGAATGCATCTGTGTAAATTATCAAGAATCAAGCTTGACTCCAATGAGATTTTACTTTACTTTTATATAACTGGAAGCTAATTTATAAACCATTAACAACTCTATGTGCTTTCCTGGATTACTGAGAGATGGACAAGCATCTGAACAGGCCTCCAAGCAGAAGAGAATTATTCTATTATCTCTGGTTTAACTGGTGTAAAGAAGTCATAAAATAGTGCAGAATCCAATCTGGTCCACTGGGTCACAGAGGTTTTGTCTTCTGAACTTTAGGACAGATGCTGGAGCCCATCCACAGGGAACTTCTCTCTAGAAAGAAGATGGGCTCCAGCTGGGAAGACAAAACTTCTGTGTCCTGGTGGACAGACCCAGATTGAATCCTGCAACATTACCCTGGGACACGTATATTCGCCTTCATTCATAAAATAGTGGCCAGAGTATTTTTAATAGGGGGGAAATAAAAATATTTGAATTATGTGAAAGTTCTTTGCAATGTTGAAGATAAACTAAGTTTTTTTTTCCCCTAAGGCTACCAATTTACAAAATATGGTTGCCGGAGGAAGAATGATCTGAAGATGATCCGTCGCAGTTACTGTGAGTCTATCTCAAAACCCAGGCCCATTCGCAGAGTGTGCAATCTCCAGGAATGTTCCCAGCCAATGTAAGTGGGTCTCTCTGAATATTCACTGCCATTAAATACTCATCTCCTAATGGAATATTGCCTTGCTTCAGATGATTTTGTCTTAATGTTCTTCTCTTTCTGTTGCTTTTTTTGGATCAGGATTGCTCTGATATTTTTTGTAAAGTTATCACCTTAGGAATTACATATGATGTAATGTGAAATGATGAAATTAGCAATATTAAGATTAGTTTAAAAATCAGGTAAATAAGGATGTGCCCTGATTGCAAAATGAATTTTGAAGAGGATAAAGGTGGGGTTTTTTTAAGAAAAACATCTTAGTAAACATAGTAGAATAAGTCATTATTGAACACGTATAAGCACCTGAATTTTTGAAGGGGAAGCACATAGAATTTATATCAATTGATTTTCAGTTCTTTAAAAATATGTACAGGCCATTATTGAAAAATATTCTATTTACTAATGCTAATCCAAACAGCAATAAAAACTGTAGCATAACTTTTAGAAATGTTGGGTTGTTGAAGAATGGTGGAAAATGAGGATTTTCTGCTTACAAAAAATTTAGATGTAAGCATTATATGGTATTTTTCATTTATATAGTTACTTCTGGTAATTTTAAACAAATATTACACTCCATGGTTTGGATTAACAGGCATTGTAAAGATAGAGGACCTGCCTTTGTTCCTAATCTAACTAGAGACTAGCAATTTAAAAAATGCATAAATAGGACTATCACTTTTTGAATCTCATACATGCTCATTCTTGATAAACCAGGATTTAGCATCATGTCCCAACCAAATTAGTTGATGTGTCTGTAGTAAGTTACAAGGCTGTGCATTCAACTACCACTTAATTCACACCATTGGTTGTTAGCAGACTTTCAGTGTAGTAAAACAAACATACCTAGAAGGAAGGAATATCATACAGCAGCCTTTTTGTAAACACATTAATTTGAAAATCCTAAAATCATAGATGACTTGAGAACAGTGTCCACTCTATAATTAATTTGCTTTTCACATTCCTTAGTTCATTGTGTCCTAACTAAAAAGTGAAAGGGATATCTAGGTATTTCTTGGAAAGAGCAACTATTTAATTTTAAAGAGGAAAGTCTCCGTAGAGGTTGTTTCTATTTCACTTACTGTAGATCAGAGGATATCCCAGCCTGAGCACAGCCTATTTGTGAAGCATCTTGAGCAATTCACTGCTGGGAAATGGAAATGGTGTTAGATGGAATATCGCAAAAGCGAAGAGTCCAGAGTTTTGCAACACTTAAGTTTTTAGTATTTACAGGTATAGGATTGTCACACACTCTGTGATTATCACAGATGCAAAAATAGTTAAACATTGTTCCCAAGAGAAATGGTTCTATTACTATGAAAGATTTACAGTGACACAACAAACTGTGAAGCTATGGCTTTCATTCTTTCGTATGGTACTTAGCTGACTTTGAATTGTTGGCAAAGCGAAAGTAGCAAATTTATTTCTAAGAATTATGCTGCTTCTGTGCCAGCTTCTGATAACAACACTTGTTTTAATAGTTGCTCTCTCTGCTGGTTTCCATATTAACTGTTTAGAGTATTATGAATAGATGATCTTATTTGTCAGAAAAACTAGAAGGAAATTCTGTCCTCTTAAGTCTGGCACATCCACATTAGGATAGTTCAATAGTAGAATTTATTTATTTATTTATTTATTTATTTATTTATGAGACTTATATACCACTTTAAGTGCAAGCACTCTCTAAGCGGTGTACATCAGTAAGCAATGTATATATATATTTACATTGCCCCCAACAATCTGGGTCCTCATTTTACCTACCTCGGAAGGATGAAAGGCTGAGTCAATCTTGAGCCGGTGAGATTTGAACCGCTGACCTGCTGAACACAGTCAGCTAAAGTGGCCTGCAGTACTGCACTCTAACTGCTGCGCCACCTCGGCTCACCTCGACCTTATTTTAGGTCATGTTTTTAGCTCTGATTTCTAGTACAGGTAGTCCTCGACTTACGACCACAATTGAACCCAAAATTTATGTTGCTAAGCGAGAAAGTTTTTAAGTAAACTTTGCCCCATGTTACAACATTTCTTGCTATAGTTGTTAGGTGACTCACTGCAGTTGTTAAGTTAGTAACACGGTTGTTAAGTGAATCTGGTTTATCCATTGACTTGGCTTGACGGAAGGTCACAAAAGGTGATCACATGACTCTGGAACTCTGAAACCGTCATAAATATGAGTCAGTTGCCAAGTGTTTGAATTTTGATCACATCATCATGGGAATGCTGCAGTGGTCATAAATATGAAAAACGATTGTAAATCGCTTTTTTTCACTGCCATTGTAAGTTTGAACAGTCACTAAATGAACTGTTGTAAATCAAGGACTACCTGTATATTGGGATTTTATATATTTATAAATTCGTCATTCTTCTCCTTTAATGAAAATTTTTAGTTTTCTCTCTTGTCCTATTATTTTTTTAAAAAAATCAGAAAAAAGCATTTTTTTGAAGGGAAGAATTATTTACAATTCATTCCAAAATTTTATTTCAACCCTTAGTCCATTTGTAGCTTTCTAAAACTGAAGTTTTAACGAATCTTCTGCTGTTTATCTTAAGATTTTAAGCTTGTAGCTAAAACTTTTTTTGTTAAAGCATTGAAGACAAACTTACTTGATACTTTCAAACTTGCTGATCCAAAGATTTCTAATAGCTGATAAGTAGTTAACAAGCAATTCCTTCTGTGAACTTAGTATCCTTTCAATGGAGCCAATTGTGCTTGAACAAGATGACTATTCCCTCATCTCCCACTGCTGAAAGTCTGCTAGAGACCACCCCAAAAGTGCTTTTTCACTAGGCAACTGGACTTCCTTATTTTTCTTTGAAGATGTTTCACTTCTCATCCAAGAAGCTTCTTCAGCTTCTTGGATGAGAAGCGAAACATCTTCAAAGAAAAAACAAGAAAGTCCAGTTGTCTCATGAAAAAGCACTTTTGGGATAACTTGGATGACTGAGAATCTCCATAGGTTGCTGGGGCCACTATTTTGCAGTATCCTTACGTGGAGCACTTGTGGGCAATCTCTCCCCTGTCCAGAGAGGCTTAAAGACCTCGTCTACTCATCAGCTCTTTGTTCTTCATCACAGTTGTCAGCTCTGCTTTTCATGGACCTGTCTTCAATCGACTATTCTTCTTCTTAAGTCCCAGATCAAGTGATACTCATTCTGGAAGTACTCATACTAGACAGGAGCCTATCCTGTGGTCCCATTATATATTTGACTTAATTGTTTTTAATTGAAACAGATGGGTGACAGGTGACTGGGAACCTTGCAGCAAAAGTTGTGGGAAAACAGGATATCAGGTGCGTTCAGTACGATGTATCCAAACATTGCACGACAACACAAACCGTTCTGTCCATACCAAATATTGCAGCAGTGATCGTCCAGAGGGCAAGAGGGTTTGCAATCGAGAACTTTGCCCTGCACTGTGGTGGATTGGACCCTGGTCACAGGTAAGCAGATATTTGTATCATGGTTCAATTTATACAGGGGGACTATCCATATCCATGTGCTTTCTCAATCAAAATAACTGGAAAAGTCTCTGTGCCCCTTCAGTTCCTGTATCTTGGAGATACAAAATGGAATGTATAGATGTTACATTTATATAACAACACGGCTCCACGTTTGCCTTAGAGCAGTGGTTCTCAACCTGTGGGTTGGGACCCCATTTGGGGTTGAATGACCATTTCATGGGGATCGCCAAACAACGCAGTCCGCATTTTTTCCCCTTTTCCTTAGCTGTGCTACTCCCTTTTATTCTATTGGCTTTTGAAAGCCAATAGAATTAGACTCTCTTGAATAGAGTCTAATTCTATTGGCTTTCAAAAGCCAATAGGAATTGTCCAGGCTGTCTCTGCCCTGATGAGTCCGCCAAAAGTCCCATTCTGCAAACAGTGCTGCAAGTTGTCTGCAGCGAAGGTGAGCTGTCTGGAAACTTCCACCCCTCCCTGCTGAGCAACTACTAAAAATGTAAGTAAAAGAGGGCCAGGGGTGGGAGGTGGGAGGCCAGCGGGCGCAGGGAGGGTTGCTGGCACATGTGGGGCCCAGCGGGTGCCTTACCTCCCGGGGCTGGGCCAGCTGGTGGCCCAGCCGGTGGTTGGCCTGCGCCGTCTCTGCTGCTTGCCAGCTACGCCTCAGCCGGCACAGGGGGTGGCACCACGCATGTGCGGCGCTCCTGGGCAGGAAAAGTCCTCGACTTACGACCGGTTGGGGGGTCACGGCATTAAAAAGGTTGAGAACCACTGCCTTAGAGTCATCCAGAAGTTTAGAAAGTTGGAAGAAGAGTAACAATACTGTGATTGTTAGCGCTAAGTAATTGTGCATGTGTATAGGTGAAAGATATAAACCAAAAATGCATTTACAAAAGAGAATCAGAAGCCCATTTTTCTTTCTTTGCTCTCCAGTGTTCCGTAACCTGCGGTAATGGCACCCAAGAAAGGCCAGTTCTCTGCAGGACAAGAGAAAATATTACTGGCTTATGTAAAGAAGATAGGCCAGAAACAACAAGGCCCTGCAGGCTACCTTCATGTTCTAGTGAGTGTACACATTTTAAAAACTCTGACTTCTTGAGTCTTTTGGAGAGGCAGGGAAGGGGAAGGGCTGAAGTTGGGAAGACTCCTTTGTAAAATGCCAACAAACTATAGAGGAAAAACAGTCATTATTTTCTATTTTATTTCTCTATTGTCAGAGTAATCTGTCCCATATTCCCAGTATTAACAGTTTTATCTTTAATGCAGCTGGAGAAGAAATTTGAAAAACACTTCTTAAAGAAGTCTGATTTTGGGGGGAGAGGGGGGAGCTCACTGCAGATGGTGGTTTGGGGGAAAAATGCTAGCCCGCTAGTATGAAATAATAAAGAAAGCCAAAATGATGAGAATCATTCTTGACAAGAATCTAAAAGCATTGTTTCTTCTTTGTAGATGACAGTGTTTTTCAACTTTGACAGCCTAAAGATGTGTGAACTTCGACTCCCAGAATTGCCCAGCCAGCCCTGGGAATTGAAGTCCACACATCTTCAAGCTGCCAAGGTTAAGAAATGTTGGTTTATGAATTACCAGAGGATCAAACTCCATTTTGGAATCTTTAATAGTTGAGACTAGGTACTGAGATTAGTCAATTATCACGTTTTTATTTTTTCTCACTGCTGTTTGTGTGTTCTGTAGTTCCACCATGTCTATGTCTTCCAATCTAGATCCACAATAGTCCACAATTGCTCTCCTTAGAGTTGTTGCAAGCCCTAATCAACCCCTGTCCCTGTTCTACTTGTTCAAAAGTACCCTTTCAAAGTTTTAATTGCACACCTAACAGCCCGAAAGTGTAAAGAAATCCTAAAATGGAAGTAAACTTCTCTAAAAACATTTATTCACTATCTTCATTTGTACTGTGTTAGCCTTTCTGAAAGCATGCCACATTGTGATACATCTGAACAGAAGGGCTCAAATGATTAACTTCATTAAAACTAAAAACACTGGTGTTTTTCTAACTATAGTTTTGGCTTGTAAAATATTTTCCTTTTTGTGATTAGAATGGGGTCTATTCATTCAGCTTTTGGATTGTAAAATGTTTCTTAAAAACTACAGAAAGTGCTCATATTTTTCCTCCTTTCTGCCCCAAATCTTTCTTTCTCCTTCAGAAAATTCATCTGATACATCCAAGAAGACTTATATGATACAGTGGCTGTCAAAACCGGACACGGATTATCCCATCCAGAAAATATCTTCAAGTAAAAGACCCATTTATAATTCTGCCTTTGCTTTTAACTGCATGCCACATCAGATGTGGACTTTGCCTTCTGCTCTATTCTTTTTCCTATATGGAACATTTTCTTGAATCTTCAGAGTTTTATCTTGAGATGAATCTTTTTTTTCCCCCTGCACTGGGTTGCAGTGTCCAATGTCTTGCTTCTCTGGAGATTGAGCAGCCCTTCATTGCTGCAGTGGAGGTCATCAAGGGGTTGGGTGTGTGAAGCAGAATATCTGCAGTTTGTTGTAAGTCCTCTAAAAAGTGAGCTGATGTCGGTTTGCTTGTTGGTTAGTGATGGTGAAAAAAGGCTCTTAACTGGCTCATGATTTGAGTTTGATGGTGAAACTGACAACTTATTGTGAATGTGATCACATCACAATAATGACAACTTGTAGTGCTAAGGTTTTCCTTTCCTCTAACTCATGGCAGATAAGTAAGTCAGTGTCTTTGCAGGGTATTCAAGCAGGGCAAAAGCAACCATTCCATCTTTCTTTATAGCCTCATTGCTTCTCAATCCATGAGTCACAATGGCTTTAAAATATGTGTTTGTTACCATGAAAAAAACCTTATTATTCAGGAAGATGAGACTTCTTTTTATATATAGTCCATCAAATGCTGCTGCTACTATGTACTATGCTTCAAAGGAATCTTTGTTTGGTTTTGTAGCGATTTCCAAAAGTAGAAAAACACAATTTTATCAGAGTGTACTTTATGTTCCTTTTTTTCTTTTTCCTTTGAAAAAACAATTAGAAAAACAACATGGCAGAACATGTACTTATGCTACAAGTTGTGGTGTGCAGTATTGTAATATTGTTGAGACAATATGGCATTGACACACAATGTAATGTCAAAAGTTGTTCAGCAATTAATTCTTTATTCATCATTACATTCATCAGTCTTTTTTCACCATATGCATATTTGGCTTGACTGTTCAGTTTTTCTATTTGTGTGTGTGTGCGTGTGTGCGTGTATGATCTATAGATGTGTGTCTACTGGCAAGCATAATAGTGTGAACTACAGAATTACCTCAATTTTTATTGATTTGTTTTATTTTGCTTAGGGAAGAAGAAACTATGTTTAGAAAAATGCCTTAAACTTTAATTGCATTGGCATTAATCTCCAGTTCCAGCTTTAAATAAGTGTACGGGTATCATGAATTGATATTCACGTACAGAGTATTTTACTTGAATGATTAAACACTGGAAGGAAATTTGCACAGTCCATGTATGAGGAAGAAAAAAGGATCATTACCAAATTGGATGAAAGAAAAGTATTTTGCAACACTTAATTTGTTTCATTGCAATTTATTCCTTCAACAGACTTTGTATTGAAGATCTAAAATTTATTCTCCCTGGACCACTCATGCAATATCAAAGAATAGAAAGGCATTAGTCCTGGGGTACCATAACAATTTTAGTACTCTCTTTCCACTAACATTTCAGATACCTTACAAAAGTGACCCTGTGGATTTTGGCAATGTAGCACTTCAAAATGGTCATTATCATGTGATCACATATTTAAATTTTGCTGTTATTATTATTATTTCCCGCTGCAACATGTTAGTAATTACACATGGCAACATAAAAGGCAAAGACGTGTTATCTGGCTCTAAATACTGTTATGTAAAATAATTGGTGTATAACTGTTATCAACTTACTTATGACTGTTAGTTACCTTTCAATAGACAACTATTAAGTGATGTTTGACAATATGGGTGGCTCTAGAGAATGGTGCAATAAGATACCTGGGCATTGCGCACAGTTCTGTATGCACTTTGGTTTATCAGGGATATTTTATCAGTGTTTTGTATGTATTTAACACAATATTAAACGTGCCAATTCAGTTTGCTGTTCAATATTTTCTATCAGGCCAGTTGAAATGTGTACCAAAGTGATTGTACAAATAACTATTTTTTTCTTACTGCTGAGTTAAAGACATACTTCCAGTCTATCATGCGTATTGAAAAATAAAAGATTAAAGTTCAGCAGGTCTGGCAGTTTTGTTGCAGGAATAAACACCTATATTTATCCTGATATATACAAGTCACAAGCTTAAGACAAACAGGTGCAAAGACTTTTGCACCTTAAAATCAAGAAGGTTAATGGTTGCCTTTGTGCATGCAAGTGGCTTGCAATCCAGGAAGTGACTGATGCCAAAATGAATTTGTTACACCTTTAAACTGCCACAAATCTTGTTGATGCTCCATGGCTATCCCAGCCCACCCCACCCCACTGTGGAAGTAAAGAAGATATCTTTCTATAAATCCTTAAATATAAATGAAATGCATTTTAATAGCATCATAGGACTCATTTCACCTGACTCTATATGTAATCTACATATTTTGCATATTTTACTGTGAAAAATAAGGCATTTTTCTAAAGCTGTTTCAACAGGCTCCTTGACTGAACAGCCAAATGTTTCTTTAATTAGTTTGAAAATTATGTTTAGTTGAAAAATTAGTTTCAAATATATTTGGAAAAAATCAAATATAGATCATTATTTTGCCATTTTTAAATTTCTAGACATATTTAACCCTACAGTTGTTAAATTAATAGTTTTATATATAAAAAACATTTGATCTCGAACCTAAAGAATTTAGGCAGTTATTTCCCTTGGAATATATTTTATGAAATCAGCACAAAGTCAAATAACAGCAACAAAATTTGTTTGTTTCTTTCCCATAAATATCTGGGAACTTTAACTTTTATAATGCTGCCATACAGTTATATTTGTATAAGTATTAACATATGCTAGACTGATATATTTGCCAATTAAACACATTCATGCCCTATATTTTAGAGGATGAGTAAAGAACTATTATATAGCCTTTCTGAAGTCAACGACTGCTCCTGAATTAGAGTGGGCTGTAATCTGCAATGCAGTTAAAAGGCTATTGCCCCCTAATCCCTGTGCTACCATATCTGCATGCAGCTTCCTTCTAAGTGGCCTGATGATCCTGTCATACCATCCTGATTGTTAGACATTTGCAAAGATGCATCTGAAATTTCTTTCTTTTAGAACACAGAAACATGGCAAAAATTTAGCGCATGCACACACACACACACACACACACACACACACAGCACAAACTACACTCTACCACAACTTTACCAAGGAAGGATTTGTAGCATGTATATCTAAAATTGTTGAAGCATCAAGAAATTCACATGGTGTCTTGCTCTCAGAAATTAAAGTGTGTATATCTCTTGTCTTCTGTTGACTACAGTGAAATGATTGGGGCTACATAAGAATATTGCTCTATGCTTCATAGCTCGTATAGTTTTCAGTGAGGCAATTTCTGGAAACTTTCTTGGTGTGGTTTACCATATGAGAAATTTCAGTCCTTATTTAAAATATGCTTCCTGCATCCTGCATTTACTTCTACTTAACTTAGTTTTCAGATTGCTCATTCTCTCTCTCTGCAATGCATACTTGGAAACCTAGTTTGAATTTCAGTATTGATTTCTTATGTAAACAAGGGTGCTTCAGAATTTTTTTTTTTCATGCTTTATAAGCAGGGGGAACATTGATATTTCTTCAGCATATATGATTCCTGGACTTAACCTGTTCTTATTTACAGTAGGGTAGCAAAAAATGAATTAATAATTCAAGCAACAAGGCCATATTGCAACCAGATGTAGTATGAAATTAAATACCATGTTAACTGTGCCTCCAAATTAATATTATCACCAGATGGCAATATGGATGTGTTTCTTCTCTTCCCATCTGGACACATAACGCAGCAAAACTCAGAGTTGTTCTGCTGCGTGCCCAGGCACTTGGTCTCTATAATGATCCAGCATTTTATGCTAATCTCTATCTTCCTCAGAACGTTTCTTCATACAAAGAGATGACATTAACACATCTGTCCCTTGTTTTCTTTTACAACTTTCCACATTTTGAAGGCATGATTAGGCACACATAGATGTTGAGATAAGTACATGAATCATGCAAGAAAGACAATACTGGTTCTCGGAAGAAATGAAGTTTTTGAGCTTGTTGGAGAGTTTTTGTAAATGTTCAATTCCCATGACAATGAAAATATGTACAGGTACATAATGTAGATATATGCAGGTACAAAATGGCCAGTTATTTAGCGACTGGTCAAAGTTATGACAGATCTCTCCAAGTCTATCTCCCAAGTTCTTGCAACTTACCACCCAGCTTTGAACTTCCAATGGCCTCCAGCTCTCCCGTGGCCCCATGACAATTTATAATGTTTTTTGTGTTTTTTTGCTGGAAACTGGTGTTTACTTCTGGTTTCTGCCAAAAATGCCCATTGTGGACAATGGATTCACTTAACAACTGTCATGTTCACTTACAACTGCAGTGATTCACTTAATGATCACTGCAAAGAATATTGTCAAATTGAGTGCAGTCACATAATGGCATGCTTAACAACTGGCATGGCTTTCAGCTGTAATTCCAAGCTTAGTTGCAGTCATAAATTGAGGACTACCTCAATTTATTACCTTCTCTTGATGCATCAGTTCCTACAAGGGAGGATTCATGATTTATCTAAACATAATGTTGTGCTTTTTTAAAAAAAAAAATGATGGGATCTCAGTTATATAGAGGACAATCTTTTTTAGAAAGTGAGACAATCAATTGAGAGAACTGCTTTGGTTTTTGCCTTTAATATGTTCCTGTCTAACGGCTACCTAGTAATGTTCAGCAATGTATAGAAACTCAGAAAATGGTGCACTCCTTATAGACGAAAGATTCTGTACATATGCCAATTAAGTCTTTAGCATTTGAATAATGGCATGGTATATTATGGGGCAGGGCAGCTTGGCTGAAATAGGGGAGACATGACAGCAGTATTTCAATATTTGAGGGGCTGCCACAAAGAAGAGGGGTCACATTATTCACCAAAGCATCAGAGGGCAGGACAAGAAATAATGGTTGAAAACTGAACAAAAAGAGAAGCAACCTGGAATTAAGGAGAAACTTCCTAACAGTGGAACAGCTTGCCTCCAGAAATCATGGGCACTCCATCACTGGACATTTTTAAGAAGAGGCTAGACAGTCACTTGTCTGAGATGGTATAGGTCCTCCTGCTTGAGCAGGGGGCTGGACTAGAAGACCTCCCAAGGTCCCTTCCAGCTCTATTCTATTCTATTTTAAAAGATGCTGGGCTTGTCAGGTGGAAAGCCAGCAGTCCAAGATCGATACCCAAGTACCACGCAATGGGATGAGTTCCTGTCCTCACCCCAGTTCCTGCCAACCTAGAAGTTTGAAAGCATGCAAATGTGAGTAGATTAATAGGTACCATTTTGATGGGAAGGTAACCGTGCTCCATGATGTCAGGCTGGCCACATTGACTGTGGAAATGTCTTTGGACAGTGCTGGCTCAATGGTTTTGAAACAGAGATGAACACACTCTATAGTCAGCAACAACTAGTGGAATAAAATCCTCAAGGACTCATTTAGTTTTTTATGGTATATTATTATAAAATAGTAGAAGCAAAAATGATGACGCACAATGAATTTGCTTCTTTGATAGCAATTTATCTTGATATCCGGGTGAGAAAGAAAAAAGACAATAATTTCAACTCAGTGCCTGTTATTACATAGCCAAAACAATGCCCAAGAAAAACTGTAGAAAAACAGTTAACACTACTCTCCCCATCAAAGACCAGTAAAGATTTAGTGTGCTCAGTGATTGTATAATTCTCAGTGACTTGTGATAGTACAATCTGAAACTTTCATGACAAATAATATAGTGAATGGAGTCTTTAAATGTGTGTGTAACATTTTTTCTCACCACCAAGGCTCTGTTTACATCATTGCCAATGTATATTTTGTTCCAGTTATTAGTATTAAAACAACAAAATAATAAGATATAATAAACAAGTGCAGGTATAATATAATATAATATAATATAATATAATATATAATATAATATAATATAATATAATATAAAATAATATAATATAATAAAGTTGGAAGGTGTGTGATCTGTACTATGCCAAATGTAGTAACTTCCTGTGATCAGATTAACAGAATGTATGAAAATAAGTCAGAAAACTGCTTCTTATATAAATAATTTTCATTCCACTGATATACATACTCAAGACAGGCTATTGACATGAGCTTAGGAAAATCCAGCATGTAACCAGGGTGATCCAGATGACAGGTGGTTCTAACAATTTATTGTATCTAAAAGTTATATCCTATATAATTTTAATGTGTGCATTTGGGAACACACAAACGTACATGACTCAGGAATTGTCACTTTGTTCCATGTCCTCCAAAAGTTGAATTGATGCATGACATTTGTTTTATAGCTTTAGATTACTGCAAAAAACATGAGAGATTTAGTTAAGAGCACATATAATACCTTATTTATGCAAGGATCTCTTAAAAACCAAGTTTACTTGATTCTGTTTCAGGTGTATAGCATATACTTAAATTTATTTTTCTCTTCCAGCAGAACATTGCAAAGAAGACAGATCAATGTTTTGTCGCATGGAAGTTCTTCACCGATACTGTACCATTCCTGGATATAATAAGCTGTGTTGCAAGTCTTGTGGTATGTACGCTAATGAAACAGGACATGGCAACTCAACAGTTAATGATATTGAAGAGAACATCACTCCCACCCTTACAACATCTGTTGAAGATCACATACCACATAGAGCAACAGGTCCACCAGATGTTGCCAAGGTAAATACCTCCAGTTCTGTTGTGACCAAAGAGCAGCCAGAAGGCAACACACTGGATGCACCCTATAAAATCCATGAGGCAGAAAATGAAGTGCCACAACACAATATCATCTGGAGGAGGAGACCACTATATGAAAGGATAAAGAACCAAAGAATTCAGCAGTTGATTGCAGAAAAAAAGAACAAAGGAATGCTCAGGGAATTGCGTTAAATTGGAACTATAACTCAGTATACATATATATATATTTTCTCTCTTATAGAGATGTTACAGTACTGCAGTAATGCCCATGCCACCCTAGAGGCTAAGTTTTTAAATAGTGGTGCTATGGCAGAAATGCCTAATGCTATAGCTTGCAATAAATAAACATGTAGGCTTATTTAATTAAAGAAAAGATAAACAGCATAACAAATGTTGGGGTTACAAATACCCACTGAAAATGGTACAATAGCATCATAGCTTAACTGCTATGCAACAATGATACATACAGCTAGTCCTTGTTTAAAGACTGCTTTGTTTAACAACCATTTGCAGTCATGATAATGATAAAAAGTTACTTTACAACAAGTCCTCATATTTATGACCTTTGAAGTTCTGCAAAGTAAAAGAAATTGAAGTAAGATCAGAAGCATAGTTGCAGTTTCATTTAGCAACCACTTTGCTTAATGAGTTGCTGGTCCCAATTGTGGTCATTAAACAAGGACTCCTTGTAGTGAATGTCAGCAGGGTTGTTTCTTTTCATTTTTCATCTTGCTCCATCTCTGTGTATGTTTGAATCCAATGGAATCTATCTGGGTAATACAATTTGTATCAACAAAAAGGTCTAATCAATTGATCCAAAATACTTAATAAGCCTACAAAACAGCTTATAGAATTTCAGTGGCAAGGAAGTATATGTCTGTTTTTTAAAAATCTGATTGCCATTTATTTGGACAGATCAAATTGCTCCATGTACAACAACTGTGATATCCATTTGCGCTGAACTCAAGCATACCAGACTTTCCATTGAATTCAGAGGTGCTACTTCTACACTCAGGGATGACAAAAATGTCTAACCGAAGTGTTGAGGAATTAATTCAGTCTGATTTTGGGATCCAAGCCCAATTAATTGCATTAACCACTTGAAAAGCACACTTGGTGGTGTTATGATGTTACTGTATAAAATCCAGCTGGAAAATAAATGTTTTTCAGAAACAGTAAAAGAACATTTTAAAAAAGCGTTCTAAGGCAATCTCTGTGCAACTATCCAAGTTTCCCATCTCATTCATGAAGAAGTAATGTTGGAACCATAGGTTCACAAGATTTTTGAGCCTGAGGTCCACATTTTTCCTTTAGCCAGCACTCCAGAACAAAGGGGCCAGAACAAAGGAGTGGGCAAGGCCAGGATAAAAATGCAAAATTAAATTAATTTCATGTATATATAATTAAAATGCAACACAACTAATATGATTATTCCCCAATAACAGTTTTTTCTTTTAGATTAAAAGTGACATGCTGGTGCCCTTTTTTGTAATGATGCTGGGAACTGCACCTAATCTTTCATGGACACCATGAGGCTGTGGGCCCCAAGGTCTATATCTTTGACCTAAGGATTGCAAGTCACTTCGAATCACTGTGTCTCTTTTCATCTTCTCACTTAGAGACCAAAACAGCCTTCTTATTTATGATATACCAATTCCTTCATCAACTTCCCCAAATTGTGATGAAGCCTGAAGGAGATACTTGGTGGCTTCATTAACCAAATGCCATGCTGACACTCTTGAATTCAATCTCTGATTCAGATATATAAATGGCAATAATTGTATGTTGATGTTGCACCAGTCTTGTCATTTCTCTCCTTCCCATGAATGCCCACACTAAGCCCATCAACTTCAGATAGATGTCTCACATACCAAATCTAGCTCCGCTATAAAAGTATGACTTGTACTATACATTTAAATAATTAACTTGTAATACATCTTGGACATGTTTTTAATATGCAAATGTTTCCCAAAAGTGTGCTTAGGCCACAAATGTTGATTTGGGACTCCATTCAATACTTCAGACAATAATCACTCTGACTCAGAATGAAAAGAGGCTGCCAATTTGATGCAGGCTTATTCTAAAACTAGAGTCAGTATAACTTCCCACTGAGAAGCAAAAATGAATATTATTACTTTTTGCCAGAAGTGATGAACTTTATAGGTACAATAGAATCCTCTAAGGGTTTCAGTTTCAAAAAGAGGTGCAGTGATGCCCTTTTGTTTATTTTTTTTACAGTGTCAAAATTAGCAAGCAAAATCTAACATTCATTCTTGTTTTGTTGGGATTCTTGCATAAAATACAAGTTTAAGGTATTCTTTAAACAAGTATTTTGGTTAGATGATACTTGATAGGAACAACTAATGTTCTCCTTTGGCAAATATTTTGATTTGGAGATCTCTTTAAAAGCTTACAATGAACACTTGGTGGTCTCCAAATTTCTGTAGGCAAGGATTTCTACTTGGAAATCCCCTTTATGAAGTCATTCTGTAATTTGAGGGAAGATGGGTCAGTTTCTTGACTCTGCTCTCCTTTCCTTCTCTCCCCAGTTTGGTGGTTATGGAAACAAAACAATAGATTTTGCAAACAGCTTCTGTCTCCAGCAACATGAAGCATTCATAAACATGCTCACTCAAATTGACTCTCCTTGCATGGATCTTCCTTGACCTTAATCGCAGATTTGGCCATGATTTGGAGTTTATCTGAATCACATGTGCAATCCTCATTTACCCGTGAATCACATTTTCAAAATCTATTTGAAATAAAAATGTATATATTTACTCACTGGAAAGCTAAATAATCCTAATGTCACTGTTTCCCTTTTATACTCTTAAAAGCTTGTAGTAAAATGATTGCTTTTATTCGCAGTCTTAATGATTTAAATGACTGGATTTTCTTTTTTTATTTCAGTTGGTGCTTTTTGTCTGAAGAAAGTGTAGCTTTTGTTTATTTCCTACATGTTGCACACATCCACTGGGGTAGTGAACAATTTGGGTTATCAGCAGGTAATTTGGTGTACTGTATTGTCGCAGAAGGGAACAGATGTCATTATGCATATAAATGCATAACGATACTGAATCTGCTTAGATTTTAACAACCTCAGTTTGTCAGCCCTTTGAGTACTGGTTTCCTCTTGCACAGCACTTTCTGAAAGCATGCATGGATATCAGCAGCAGCACAGGTAACACTACTGCTCACTTGGTTTAAAAAGAGAGCTGCATTTATTCATGGGTAACACCCTCCTCCCCCAGAATTTTTTAGTAAATGTGCTTATGAGTACAGCTTTGCTTTGATTGTAGATCTTTTTACTTGCAAACAAAAGCAGGCAAACAAAAACATTCAAAGCCATCTTGATGGCTAGACAGTAGGTATCAGCATAAACTGGTGGCAGGTTTAAAAACAGCTTACCTCAATGGTTGGTGAGAAAGACAGGCAAATAGTTTGCATGCTATTCTCAACAACTGATGGTTCTTTCATTACATTCCTGGACACTTCTTGCCCTGTTGATTGAATTGATAGACTTGTCTTTATCTGAGCAATGCATACAAAAGAAATTCTTTGCTGTCCTTTTTACCCTCAGAATCTAACTGAAGAAGTACCTGTATTACTGCAGGTTTTAAATAAATAATTACTGAAATCTGTTCTGTTTCTTTGTTTATTTTCTTTGGTTGGCTGATATTGTGCCTTTCTTCCAGGAGCTGAAGGCCCCTTACTTAGGACTCTCCATTTTATTCCCCACTATAATAAAATTGTGAGGAAGACCAGAAAATGGTTGGTTCAAAGTTTGCTTAAACAGATCAAAGTTTATTGTATAGCATACCACCTGTATCTAGGGATTCACGTTATAGCCTATTGAATGAGATCAGCCTGGAAGTATCTGATAGACAGGTCAGATAGGTGGAAATAAAAAATAGTGAATGCTAGATATAGGCAGAATCTGAAAGTCATCAAATTGAGGAAGTTAACAGTTAACATAAGATTGATTCCACATTTGAGCAATACAATATCCCTTTTTAATGTTTATTTGTCATGTTCCAATTCTAGTCATTTGCCACACATCCCGGCATTTGGCTTTGCATTCTATTAAATATAGGAAGACATTTAATCATTTGAGTAAATATGGCTACACTCTTGCACTTGCTTCTGCATGTATATTTGGTGCTTATTTATAGGGCAGCTTCTGTACAAAGGCATCTTTGTTGGATTGTGATGAATATCCAATGAATAAAGATGGTGAGATTATCCTTGCAGAACATGAGAAAATGCAGTAAATCATAATGTATCTCTGTAGAGGAATTCATATTTATGTCTTCTATTCATAAATGTCTTCTATTCATATATTCTTAATTTAAAAACATACACCCAACCACTCAACATTCACTCCTTGTCCAAATTATTACTGCCACTGATCATTTTTTCCCTGTCTATGGTAATTTGGAAAAGGAGTTTGTCACCATTTTACTGATTAATAAACTAGCAAGGACAATTGCAATACAGATTCATCGACAAGAGTATTTTAGGAGTGAGTTCCTGATCAGATTTGAACATATTTAAAACCTGAGCATCATTACAACAGGCACCTAGAAGGTTTGTTTGTCATGCCTTTTCATTTGGGAACAGTCGTGAATGTTTCTTAAGTGAAATATTTGACTCTCATTACACATCAGGAAATCCTACACAAGTATCTTTGTGGCCAGACAAAAGCTTTTGGCTGCCAGCATATGTGCAACCAATTTTCCACAAGAAAGTCAATCTGAGTAGAACTGTTAAGTGCAGATGCTATATGGCCAATGGTTGTGTGAATTGGTCCACAGAAAAGCTTGTTTGAAAGATACCTAAATGTTACTTTTCCAGTACTCAAAGGATTTTTGTGATTGACTTTTATTGTATAATGTATTTTATTTACTCACCTATAATGCACAGTGTTAGCTATCTTTGAATGATACAGCCAGTTACATACAAAGGCTTAATGTCAGTTGCAATGCATGCCATGAATTGTTTAATAAAATGTATATACAAATTAGATCTTTTACTTTTATAATTTATTAAAATCAAGATATTTGGGCTCTCTAGCAAGGAGTACAACTTCGTTGACTCTGTTTCAACTTTTAATAAGGTGCAGTAGTATACACTCAGTGATTAAAATGTAGATATTGTTCTATACTAGTGGTTCTCAACCTGTGGGTCACGACCCCATTTGGGGTCAAACGACCATTTTATGGGGGTTGCCAAACAACGCAGTCTGCCATTTTTTCCCCCTTTTCCTTAGCTGTGCTACTCCCTTTTATTCTATTGGCTTTTGAAAGCCAATAGAATAGACTCTCTTGAATAGAGTCTAATTCTATTGGCTTTCAAAAGCCAATAGGAATTGTCCAGGCTGTCTCTGCCCTGCTGAGCCCACCAAAAGTCCCATTCTGCAAACGGTGCTGCAAGTTGTCTGGAAGTTTCCACCCCTCCCTGCTGAGCAACTACTAAAAATGTAAGTAAAAGAGGACCAGGGGTGGGAGGTGGGAGGCCGGCGGGCACAGGGAGGGTTGCTGGCGCACATGGGGCCCGGCGGGTGCCTTACCTCCCTTGGGCTGGGCCAGCTGGTGGCCCAGCCGGTGGTCGGCTTGCTCTGTCTCTGCCGCATGCGTGGCACTCCGTCTCTGCCACATGCGTGGCGCTCCTGGGCAAGAAAAGTCCTCGACTTATGACCGGTTGGGTAGTCTTTGACTTATGACCAGTTGGGTAGTCCTCGACTTACGACCAGTTGGGTAGTCCTCGACTTATGACCGGTTGGGGGGTTGCGGAATTAAAAAGGTTGAGAACCACTGTTCTATACCAAGTATTCCTGAACATTCCTAAGGCATCTTTCTTTGGCAAAAACATGGAAATGGATTCGAATTGAGATTTCACATAGCTTTTCATGTGAGATTAGCTTTCCTTTTACAATTATATAAAATCCATCATTAGAAGTAATAGGATACATTTGCTCAGAAATGCAGTTTTTCAAGAAAAGATCCTACATAACAGAATTTTTCAAATTGTTTCCCACAGAACCCACAAGAACTTGATGGAGTTCCACAAGGCACTAAGGGAAAAATATATTTTTAAAAGAAAACATTGACTCAAATGCAGCCAATTTTTCATTACTAGGGTTTTGCCTCTTGAACACTGGTTCAGCAGACTTTATTTTTAAGAAACAGATTCCATGGACAGAAAAAAATTGGAAAACTTGGTATTTAACATATTTTTACTCTTTTACATACTTGATTTTTTAAATAGAGTCCATTTCTTGTGAAAAAAATGAAAAAAAAATAACAACACAAAAACAAAGAATTCTATATTGTTACATCATAATTATTATTTTTATTTTATTTATAATAAATATTAAAGTACATGTATACTTATTTCTAATATATGCATATAACTATTATTCCTCTTTAACTTACTATATTTTGCATAAACAAGTTCCATATTTTATTATATTTGTCCATACAAAGTCTATGTCTATAGGCAATCCACTCATAGGTAGCATATACAATCAGGTCCTCAGTCCAGTGGTGGGATTCAGCCAGTTCGCATCGGTTCG
The DNA here is from genome assembly GCF_016545835.1 of Crotalus tigris. Classification (NCBI taxonomy): domain Eukaryota; kingdom Metazoa; phylum Chordata; class Lepidosauria; order Squamata; family Viperidae; genus Crotalus; species Crotalus tigris. Next base: position 109,337 of record NW_024096616.1, on the reverse strand, counting down.
GCAGAACCAATAGCTAAATTTTGCTGAGTTCAGAGAACAGGCTGAATGTACACTGCTTCCGGAAGTCCAGTCTAGGCCTCAGAGGCCTGGAGGATGCCTCTCAGGCTTAGAATGGCCCAACGGAAGTGTGTGGATGCCACTTCCAGAAGTCCATTCTAGGCCTCAGAGGCCCAGGCCTGCCTCAGTCCATACATTTATTTTTTCCAATGCTGCAATACCAGTCTTTTAGCCATAGTAATACACAAATAATCCACTTACATTGTCCAATTGTCAGTTTCTATGTTATAAGTATACAATTCAAAAGAATATTATCCTCTGAAAAACTTTATTTTTAATCCCACTCTCATATAATCCACTATTTTCTCTGAGGATTTAGTATGTATAGCACATTGTAAAAACATGTTTTTAAAGAAGCATGATCTCTATTCCATTTTCAACAAAATGCTGCCATAAGCAGACCTTTTCTATACAAAAGTAGTGAGGACCAATCAATCCTAAATAGTATTTTGTGTTGTACAAGTCATAGTTTAAGGTCCACTGGCTCTTTTGCTATAGACGTTAAGACACTCTCCCATTAGGCAAAGGAACCTTTAATTCTTCATACCACTCATTTCTTAATATCTGCATACCAAATTGGTTTATTGATAACACATACAAACTAATAGTAGGGCGTTTTGTTTTAAAGGATTATCACATTGTTCTACTATCTTGTGTGCCTACATAGGTAAAAATTCTGCTGGTCCAAATAATGTTGTGAACAAATGTTGTAGCTGTAAATATTGCCATAGGGTTACATCTGATAGATGATATTATCTCTTAACACTGCATATGTTAAAAATTCATATTCATCATCAGTTGGTGCAAAGTCAATATCCTCACTTCCATCCAATTTTTCCATTTTCCATGTCACCATATTTTCACCAAAATGGAAAATTGACATCAATTATTGGTTTCCAGTATTTAATACTTCACACTAGGTAAGCAAAATGACATAGCTCCAGATTGAGAAAACCAAATTCTTCCTCATTAATTCGTAGTTGCGTTTTCTGTAACCATATTCTTAGAGTCAATAGCTACATACCATTTTGTGAATGGCAAGTCTCTTGAGAAAAACAAAACCAAGCATTTATTCTCAAATTTCCAGTACTCTCCCTTTCACACAGTGACTGTGTATACTTAATAATCTATCAAGCCACACTTAGGAGTTGTGGCACACTGGAGATGAATAATTCAGGAGTAAATAATGTTATGTCTAACAACCTAAGGAAAGCTTCAGTGTTGCTGGTCATCTTCTCAGAAATACTGACATGATTTGTTTAGAAATCTACTTAGGTATGTTTTTAGATTAGAGTTTTTCAAAAATATATCTTCCCATTCTTTGGAGGTGATAGAGAAGCATTACTTGAAGAGCTGTGGAGGTGCAATGGTTACAATGCAGTACTGCAGGCTAACTCACTGCTCACTGTCAGGAGTTCAATTCTGACCAGCTCAAAGTTGACTGAGCTTTCCAGCCTTTACCAAGGTTGGTAAAATGAGGATCCAGATTATTCGGGGCAATATGCTGGCTCTGTAAAGTACTTAGAGACGGCTGTAAAGTACTATGAAGTGGTTTATAAGTCTAAGTGCTATTGCTATTACTTCGCCATTCCTTTCTAAACCTTGAAAGACTATGATCTAGCCTACCATACAAATATTTGTTACTGTCTTGTCTACTGAATCTCTTCTATGCACACCCTGATTTGTGAATCAGTACCTTAAATGATGCACCTTCAGATTTAAATATAGATAAAGTAAGTTTGCCATTGTATGCAAAAAAGGAATTAATTCTGAGTAAATAAAATGTATTTGTAGGACTATAAAACTGTAAATCTGGGGCTTATTTTATTACTCTCCAGTGTTTTTAAATATCTTTCTAAATATTAAATGGTATTTGAGAAATGGAAAGAACAAACCCACTCATGTTGTACTTAAAATAGCTAACATTTTTTGAAAAATAAAAATTGGACACAGATACAACTCAATTTGCCTAATTAAAAGCAAAGCCTGGGCAAAAAGCTAAAGAATTGTTCACTGTCTCCTCTTCAGCCACACAGATGCCAAGGGAAGATGCTTCTTAGTTTAACTATTACATTTTAAACTACAAATGGGCTTTGCTATTAAGCGGAAGGAACCAGCCTGTGGCCTTCTATTTGATCTGCATTTGATCGGCCTCAGAATATGTCAAGAATCACTCACTCACTCACAGAATTAACCAACTGTGAAAAATGAGAATGTAAGTTCACTTCAGATTGTTACAGGGGGACTGAAAAAGAAAATGTTTAGTTTTTATTTAGTTCCTATTCCTAAAGTAAAAACATCTCTTCGTGACTCACAAGACATGAATGACAAGTCAAGCTCAGTGAACTATAAGTCAAGCTCATGACTTGGTTTTTATTTAGGTCAGTTTGGTTATGTTCTTGAATATCTCTTCAAATCTGACAGGAACCAGTAGCATCTTTTTGCTTCTTCCAGAGCAACAGGTTTTCAAAAGACATCTGGATTATTTATTGTTTTGTGATTAGGATTCTTTGGCAGCTATTTTCCTATAATAATGGACAATTTAAAAACTGGGCACCTACTTTGCCAAACCGTCATCTTATTATAAACATTATTCAATTAGTTACATACATCTCTGTCTGAAAGCAGCAAGCTGCTCTGAGTTTGCCCACATTTTGCTGAGAGAGTAGCAAAACAGTGTCACCATCTGGAAAATATGGGCAAACGCTTATATGGCAATAATTAAAATAAAGTAGGGAAGAAAGCTGCTGCTGATCTCAGTCTTTTGCACAATATCTGTTCCAACAAGAAGACAAAAAAAATGTCCTTTCATGTGGTTGTGCCCATGTTTAGCATATTCACACTTGTCACACTCTCTCGCCAGCGTTTCTAGTCAAGGAGTCAAGGAAAGGAGTGACCTTAGCATGAGACTACAGAAAACTGCTACAAGCGTAGTTCGGTTAGACAGATTAACAGGCTGCCATGTCCCTAGTAAGTTTTTCTTAATAATTTTACTATATTTTGATAATATAAAATACAAATGGAAATAAAGATAGCAGGAAAAAGGGAAAAGGGGAGGGAAAGAGAAGTGTGGAGTGGTAAGAAAAGAAGAAAAAAGTGCTAACTACCAACTTACAGCTTCAACGTTTTACTTTTAAATACTTAGTATGCTAGTAATTTCTAAAACAACAAATTTATCTAATCAGCAAATCTCAAAATCTCAATTTCATTTTTTTTTCTGTCTTTAACACAAGCTCCAGAAGCAGATTCCAAGTAGAAACAAAACTGGTATATTCTTTTTATTATTATTAAAACAGTTAATTTGGCCATCTCTCCTAACTCCATCAGTTTTTCCATGTACTCTTTCATTGTGGGGTTTAATATATCTTTCCATTTTTGCGCATAAAGAATACTCAATGCAGTAACAAAGTTCCAGATTTTTTTTTTTCAATTTCCTTGTCCAGAAATCCTAAAAGAAAAGCTTCTGGTTTCAATTTTATATTCTGTCCCTAGATATGTTGATAAAAAGGAAAGAGGATTATTCTTTTAATCAAGATATAAATAGTGGAAAGCTTCTAGTTTAAGTTTGTCAGAATGTGGAAATAGAGACAGGAAATGTTTAAAAGTGTGATAATATGGGACATTGCATATTGGAAAAATAGCATTTGGCTAGTTGACATTTATATTATAGCAATAACACTTAGACTACTATACTGCTTCATAGTGCCTTACAGTTCTCTCTAAGGAGTTTACAGAGCCAACATATTGCCCCCAACAATCGAGGTCCACATTTTACCAACAGAAGGATGGAAGGTTAAGTCAACCTTGAGCCGGTCAGGGTCAAACCTCTGGCTATGGGTAGAGTTAGCCTGCAATATACAACATTCCAACAACTATGACATGATTCCTGAGTTTTCATGGCTTAATTTCATGGATGTTTATTTATGAGGAATTGCTTTGAAATGTTGCTTTCAATGCAGATAATTTTCATATAAATGTGCATAGGTTTTAGCTTTGGAAAAGGATCTTAAAAGCTTGGGTTGTTGTATGAAGAAGTAAAAAAATTACTGACTGCAGTGATACAGTAAGTAATACCCCGCTTCTTCAATTTAAGCATCTGAAGAGGGAAATGTTATCGTTCCTTGATAATGAAGACAACAATGAATTTAGTCAGCATTTTTACAGTTCCAATCATCTCATTATATACACTTTGTTAATAGCAGAAAAGAAGTATATAGAACTTCTTGATTCTATGGAATTCCTCCTAGCTTCATACAAACATTGTAGTCTACTTTGATAAAGATAGCATTTCTTTCTCACTCTCAGAGGCCATCACCTAAACCTATAATCAATATCTTCTCCTATTTAATAAAAATAAAATAAAATAAAATTGAAGGATTGGCAAGCCTCATCCCCCACCCCATTTCTTAAATAGATCCACTCTGTTCATTGAAACTCTTTTGCCAATGTGGATTTCTGCAAATCCATCTGAGTCATATGAGAGCCTAGCCAGCAAATGAAGGCAATAAATATTTCAAGGAGATTTCTTAATACAAAGCTCAATTCTCAGAAGACTACTCAATTGGTCACTGGATGCAATAAATCTGCTGCTTCATTCTTTTGCATAAAGATACTGTAACTAGAATTGTCTGCCCAATGTCTTTCATTTCCAAAGAGTTAAAATGGGGCAACCAGATCTGGGCTGCAAAATCCTGAATAGTGACTATATGGTTGCCATCTAGTAAATGTCCAGATTTTTTGCAGCTCTTATCTGATAGCTTTATTGAAAATAGACATATCTCCAGTTTGCACCAGTTTGGCAGAACCGGTAGCTATTTTTTTGTTGCCCAGGCCCAGAATGGACTTCCATAAGCGGCATCCACACAGAGAACCGGTTGTTTACATATTTGTGAACAACACTTTTTAAATGACCCATTCCCACTTATTTCATTTAATCATTCCAACAAGCATCCATTTGTATAATTCCATACCTTGGGAGCTAAAGGGAATGGGTGGGTTACAAGAGCTAAGATAGTGATTGCATTATCATAATGAAAATCTCACTTTTTTGTATGTACATTCACTGTTAGTGCATATGCAAATGAATTGCAATGCTGCAGCCACAGTCTTACTTGTTTTGATCTCCACTCCAATTGCTGTCTGGCACTCATATTTCATGTAATGCTTTTTAGAAAGAGAAAGTAGTGATCAGCTTAAGAATCTTAGTTGCCCATGTGCCAACTGCAGCATTCCCTCTTAATGGTAAGAAGCATATTGGACAGTTTTAGCATATTTTGGAAAGCATGCCACAAGTACAATCAAAATCCAAGCATTACACACTATTTGATGCATGCAAGGATCTCTAATCTAGATGTTACCTTGCAAACCAGCATAGTGTTGCCAACTAAAACATACATGTGGTGTACTGACAAAGATATAGAATATCTCTCTGTGGTAGATACAATAACAATAATGTTGGAAGGGATCTTGGAGGTCATCTAGTCCAACCCCCTGCTTATTACAAAGAGGAAAGCTTTGATTTTAATTATAGAAACTCGGGATAAATTAATATAAAGAATTACCACCTTGGAAAACTATATCATATTCACATGTAAGGCTCACAAAAAAAAATCCTTAAAATGAGCATATTACAAAGTTTAAACTAAGATATATTTTATTCCTTCTTGCTGCCTTTGTTCCATAAAATTTAAATCACACTGTGGTTATTCTAGGAATGCTGAGACCAAGTGGACCGAGGGAAAAACGGGCATATTTAAGATAGAAATGTGTCAGCAACATCCCACAGAACCATTTCTTTGCCACGACAGAAAAGAAAAATTAGCAGGCTGTATGGAATAACTCCAACACAGAAAAGACACCCCTAGGGGCTCCAGTTTTAAGGGCAATTATATCATTTTGAACCAGAAGTGTAAAAGCCCTGATGGCTGAAGGCTGTTGTTTACTGTTTGTCAGTAGAAGAGAGCAAAAATTTCATCTGATCAATGAAAATAAGCTTTAGGAAATGTCAAGAAGTGTTCATACTTTAGAACCGAGCAATGTTTCTTGCTGATATTTAGGAATAGGACATTTCGAGATTTCCCCTTGGAGCTCTGCTGGTGATCATAGGCCTGAGACTTCTCAACAGTACTGGAGAAGTTATGCATCTTTTCAGGAAAACATAATTAATAAACTTCCTGCATTCTTGGTTCTTTCATGGAAACAGGTTTGTTGACTCTGTTTCTTTAACTGGAACAAATGGATTCTTGAGCAAGAATGTCAGAGCAATGTCCAGGGATAATAAACAAGCTTCAAGAAACACAAACTATAGGTAGTCCTCGATTTAAGACCGTTTGAAGTTCTGACGGACCTACCTGGGAGGATATTTATGATCATGATCTGAAGTTCCAATGGTCAGCCCTTCCCTGCAGTCATGTGACTGTATTTCAAGCACTTGGCAGTAGGGCTGCATTTATGGCTATTTGAAACACCCTGCGGTTATATGTCCAAAATGTGGACTTTGCGGACAGAGAGAACCGCTGGTTTGAAAGAGGGGTCAAAGAGGCCATCTATGTCAAAACTGAACAGCCCTCTCTCAACAGAGGGGGAAGGATCCAATATCATCTATCTCCAGTCTACAACACAGTCCTTTCAACAGTTCCAAGGAGGCTCCATGCCCATTTGCACTACTCAAGTGATCCTGAAGACACAGATAAGCCTCCAGGTAGCTTTAATGACTCACTAAAAGAATGCAAATGAACAGCTGTCTGCAGGAGTATAAATCTTTCCATTCCCCACCATCCAGTCAGAGCTGAGGAAGCTTCTTGGATGAGAAGCGAAACGTCTTCAAAGAAAAACAAGAAAGTCCAGTTGCCTCATGAAAAAGCATGTTTGGGATAACTATGACCTGGATGACTGAGAATCTCCATAGACATGATTGTGCTTTATGATGTTTTAGTTGCAACCTTGCATTTACTTCAGTTTTTTGGTAAAACTGCAACGTTAGCAGACCATTGGTTTTCTTAACAACTGCAGCATTCGCTTAATATCTGTGCATTTGCTTTATGACTGCCACAAAAAGGCCATAAAGTCTTCTGATAATTCATAGACCAATATTTCTTAACCTTGGCAGCCTGAAGAGGTGTGGACTTCAATTCCCAGGGCTGGCTAGGGAATTCTGGGAGTTGAGGTCCACAAGTCTTAAAAGTTGCCAAGATTGGAGACCCTTGTCTAGGGGTAGGCAAACTTGGCTCTTTTATGACTCGTGGCCTTCAACTCCCAGAATTCCTGAGCCAGCATGGCTTGTCCTACAGAATGAACTGTTCATACACGACCGAGTCAACTCCCTAAAGCTGCAATAAGTTTCAAAAACAGAGGAGGCAGCAACAGAAATCAACTCTCCCTGCTCACTTGCAAACTGTTCACAGCAAAAACTGTCTCAACCTCCAAGAATTGCATATGCTTTTGTTAGTTGCAGGAAATAAAATTCCAGCTGGACAAAATGCTATCCAAAGAAAAGTCTCTTTCTTTTATTTCTTGCTTTCTCACAAGTATTCTTTCTTCTTTAAGTTATAGGCTTGACTCTTATTCCTTCTATTTTCATTGGCTGCTCCTTTCTTGGTTAACTGTTTCCTTTTCTCTGCCCTTAGCCATGCTCCCAAACTAAATTTGTTTGATTCCCAGGGAATGCCTTTTCTCATGATGTCTCAGTGCTCTTAGAACTCCTTAGTTTCACTCTTCCAAATGTTATTGCTTACTTCTGGCCCTTTAGGACACCTTGCCAGAGATTCCTTGTTTGGACTGTCTTTAGGGTTCAAAAGAGTCTAACAAAATGTTTCTTGTAATTTCCTTTTACAATACCTCTAACTGGTTAAAATACAGTATTGCAGGCTGACTCTGCCCATAGCCAGGGAGTTCGATCCTGACCGGCTCAAAGTTGAGTCCGCCTTCCATCCTTCCGAGGTTGGTAAAATGAGGATCCAGATTGCTGGGGGCAATATGCTGACTCTGAACACCGCTTAGAGAGTGCTATAAAGCACTATGAAGCAGGTAGATAAGTCTAAGTGCTTTTGCTATTGCTATCTTTGAAGATCCTGTTTCTTTTGTTTCTGACTTGCAACCAGTCTTTAGGATTAGTAAATAATTTCCTTGCATGTCCTGGTAACCTTTTGTCAGTTTCCATCAGCTTTTAATCCCTTTATTTCTTTCTCAGTTCTACTATAGCTGGATTACACACATTTGCAAGTTTCTGCCGCAGTAAAATTTGTATTCCATGAAATAACACACATTTCATATCAGAAACATCACTGTAAATAGAGGATAACTGGGTGTGCATATCTGAAAAGTTTCTGTCTTCTTTTCCCATCCACCAGCATGAAAATAGTACAATTTAAGCAGTTCAAAACTGCATACATAATTGCCGTTTAAACTGTTTCCCTGCAGGCAGAGATGATGTCTCTTTTACATAGCAAGGTAAGCAACCAGTTTGATTAAAATGTCATTTGCCAGGTCCTGTTTTAAAAAGATGTGATGAAGCATTAATCTAAACACCCATGTCCCCATGCTATTCAAATCAATTTTTTTAAAAAAACCCTCAAACCCTCAAACAAAGCTAGGCATCAGATTTCTGCTTTAATGCTGAATTTGGGGAATGGAAGCTCTGCAATCAAACAGCCACTAGATGGTAGTACCTGAATTTAAATGATGCCAAAGAAAGTACAAAACTGCTTTTTATTTAAACTAGCATGTCTTACACTTGAACCAAACTGGAACTAAAGAAACTTCCTGACCGTCAGAACAATTAATCTTTGATCTAACAGAACATTAAGACTACAATCCTACCATTTCTTTCCTAAATGATGGAAGCTGTCTACTACTGTACATTGGATCTTACTAAGGATCTCCTCAGACCACCTGAGTAGCAGTAGTGTTACCACTTCAGGATTTCTGGGAAGAAGAGGGGAAGATGGTGTGATTAAAGCTTGATAGAAGTGGGGGCAGTTTTAAGACTCTGCCATCTGTCAAACAGGTAAAGCTCCCTAGGAGCTTTACCTGTTTGACAGGTAAAGCGAGCTGCATACAAAGCATATTGCTATCTATTGGCAATCATGTTTATGAGATGTGTCCAGCTTTCAGGCTCTAAGTTCTGCAGGCCCCTCTGGATGATAAAACCAATTCAGTGAGCTAGTTAGCTATTGAATTTGGCTAATTAAGAACAATACATAATGTAAACACACACCCCACCCTTTTTCCAAAGTTCTTTCTCTTTAGAATATTTACATTGTCCAGCATTTTCCTTTCTCTTTCTCCCAAGGCAATTCCCCCCCCCCCCATAAGAACTCATTGGACAAGTCTAGGCAAGTTCCTTCCTCCACATCCTTAAGTCATGGATTTTAAACTGACCGGGAATCCCTCTTGTTTCACCAAGGCAAGACTGGGGGCTGATCTATGCCAGATCTATGCTGGATCTCTTGGTAATTTTCAGTAGCATTTTTGGGGGGAAGAGGTACCTTTGACTCAGCTTTTGACCCCTGGTAACTGCCTGGACATGTCTATGCAGTTTTCCTGGCAAGATTTCAGAAGCAACATTTTTCTCTGGAAGAATGCTTTGAATTAATTAAATATATAATTAAATCAGTCAGACTCTGCTCCTCATTTTTGATATTGCAGAATCCTATTGAGGGAAGTCAGAGCCCCAGAGAAGGAAATATTAAAAGGGCAGGAAAATATATTTTTCCTCAAAAGGATTTTTAAAAGCAGAAACCAAATCTCTCTGGCATCAAATCTCTGCCCCAAGCAAGAGCCAGCCCTATACAAATGCAGATGTAAAACCATCAGGAAGGTTGGAGCCAGGGAACTCAAGAAGACACAGAAACTCTTAAGAGTCATTAGCCCAGCCCCAGGAAAGCAGGATATGACTTTTGGGACATAATAAGACTAAACTACAGATACTAAGGCCTAGAAAAGCACTCAGACTCAGTTCAAAGTTCATGCCACAGGAAGAGGAAACTATTCCAAACAAAAAGCTAGAGAGGGTATAAAAAGCTACTGCCCACGTGCTCAGCCCTTCTTCTCTCCTCTGCTCTGTCTGCTTCTTCAGTAAACTGTATCTATCGTCCCACCAGAGTCACCATGTTGCTTATTTATCCCCGGCTTGGATGAACCAAGATGAAGACTTACTTCTAACACTATCCCAAATCTTTTCCAGTCAAAGTTTTTGTTTGTCTTAAAGGCAAACCAAATGCCCAGTGTCCACACCAGAAGGACTTCTTCTGCTCATTCCATGAAGCCTGTATCAGAATGACTGTTACAGCTTAATAATAATAATAACAACAATAATAATAACAATAACAATACAGTTGGAAGGTACCTTGGAGGTCATCTAGTCCAACCCCCCTGCTCAGGCAGGAAACACTATATCATTTCAGACAAATGGCTACCCAGTCTCTTCTTAAAAACTTCCAACTCACCACTTCTGGAGGCAGGTTATTCCACTGGTTAATTGTTCTAACTGTCAGGAAATTTCTCCTTAGTTCTAGGTTGCTTCTCTCCTTGATTAGTTTCCATCCGTTGCTTCTTGTCCTGCCTTTAGGTGCTTTGGAGAATAGCTTGACTCCCTCTTCTTTATGGCAACCCCTGAGATATTGGAACACTGCTATCATGTCCCCCCTCGTCCTTCTCTTCATTAAACTAGATATACCCAATTCCAGCAACTGTTCCTTATATATTTTAGCCTCCAGTACCCTAATTATCTTTGTTGCTCTTCTCTGTACACTTTCTAGAGTCTCAACATCTTTTTTACATCATGGTGACCAAAACTGGATGCAGTATTCCAAGTGTGGCCTTACCAAGGCATTGTAAAGTGTTTTTAACACGTCACGTGATCTTGTTGAAATTACCTCTCTTAAAAACCAAGATTCTAGTTTGGCTGTGTTCTATTGCTTGTGCTTGCATAATGTTGAATTCCAGTATTGCATGATCACTCCCCCCCAAGGTTCTTGTGGTTTCAACACCTTCTATCATTTCATCTCTGTTAGTGAGAATTAAGTCCAATATGGCTGAACCCCTAGTTCCTTCTCTACTTTTTGGCAGACAAGTTTGTCTGCTAGGTTTGTCAGGAATTTGTTTGATCTTCCAAAATCTGCCGAGTTTGTCTCCCAGTTGATATCAGGGTAATTAAAGTCCCCCAGTACTATTGTGATGTGCTTCCTACATACCTTAGTTAACTGACTAGCAAAAAGTTCATCTATTTCCTGTGTTTGGTTGGGTGGCTATAGTATACACCTATGGCAGGGGTGTCAAACTGCCGGCCCACGGGCCGGATGCATCACGTGGAAGCCGCACCCACCCCATTGCCGGCAATGGCAAAACTGGCCCGATATGTTGCGCGACGTCATGTGACGTCACAAATTTGACATGCCTGACCTATGGCAATGTCATTTTTTCCCCTTTTATATTGACCCAAATGCATTCAAGACAGTTTTCATCATTGTTGTGCTCTATTAATGTAGAGATGTAATTATTTCTTATATAAAGAGCAACTCCACCGCCTCTTTTATTTGGTCTCTTTCTGTTAAATAATTTAAATCCTCTTTTAATAATAATGGGACAGCTTGTCTCCTGGAGTTGCTGGAAATTTTCAAGAAAAGATTGGACAACCATTTGTTTGAGAGGGGAAAAAGGACTCCTCCCTAGAGCTGGGGATTGGACTAGAACAGGATTTTTCAACCAGTGGTATGCCTAACACCCGTACTACATTGGCACATAGCAGGCGGTACGTGGCCCTGCCCACCCCAGCCCAGGGTAGCGGGGGAGGGAACAAGCCAAAGCGGTGCAGTGCAGGCTTTGCCCTGAGAGAGTCTTCAGGAGCTTCAAGGCTGCTTGGGGCAAGGCAAAGACCCCAGGATTGGTACTTCTGGCACACCCAGAAGAGAAAGGAGGAGGAGGGGGCAGAGACAGGAAGGAATATAAAAGGAGGCAGTTTGGGTGTGAGGAAGAGGAAGAAAAAAATGACACAGCCTTGAGCGGAGGAGGAAGAGTCAGCTGGAGCTGCACCGAATGTAAAAGAAGGAGGAGGAAGAGGGGCGAGAAAGGAGAGGACAAAAAACAGGCTAGGTGTGCACACAGGTGGCAGGGACAAAAAGGTAAGAAATGCAGCTGGGGAAGGGTCACGGCATGAGAGTCCATGTTACCTGCGCTACACCACCCAGCTCCCCCTAGCTTGCCCAATTTCGGCAGGCAGCAGCATGTTCTCCTCACTGTGTGGAGAGGCCAGGCCGAGTTGGGCTGGGCAAGGCGAACCAGTGACAAACTGAACCTGCCTAGGTATGCCAGAGGTGACGATGAGCGCATACGCCTGATGCCTGGCATCCCAGGTGAAAGGGAAGCACTCAGAACATGGTCAGCCTGCATAACAAAACAGTCACCCAGGACGCCAGGTGCCAGACACATGCGCTCACCACCACCTCTGTGCACGGCCAGGCAGGTTTGGCAGGTCGCCACTTTGCCTCATTCGACCCAGCCGCTCCGTGCAGTGAGGATAGCACGCATCTGCCAGCCGAAACCAGACTAGGATCTGGGTGGCATAGCGCAAGTAACATGGACTCTTACGCCGTTTGTGGTGTCCTCTCCCCCAGAGTCCACAGGTGTGTGAAGGGGGCAAGGACCATTTGCTGATCTCCTTCAGGGGATGCCTGTTTTTTTCTTTCCCTCATTACAAATATCTTTCTGCCACTTTGCTTTAATGCTGTGTGACTCTTGTCCAGCAATTTACAGTAGCCTTTCAAGCCATGGCCATCGGCAGAACAGCCACCAGATGCGCTGGCGGCCTGTCCCCCTCTCCTTGACCCTTTCTGGGCACAGAGCAAGGGAGGGAGGGACAATGGGAGGGAGGGAGGAAGGGAAGGGAGGAAGGGAGACAATGGGAGGAAGGGAAGGAGGGAGGGGGAAGGAAGGCGCCCACCCTAGTCCCACCCCCTTCCACCAAAGACCCACAGATCCCCCTCACAGCCCCACCTGAACCCCCCCCCCAAGTATCCCGTGACCTGAGTGATATTGAGCTGGCCATGCTCCCCCTGGTCATTGATTTCGTTTGTCAAAAAGTTGCAAAAGGTGATCATATGACCCTGGGACACTGTGACTGTCATAAGTATGAATCAGTTGCCAAGCATACAAATGTAAATCACATGACCCTGGGGATGCTGCAACAGTCATAAGTGTGAAAAATGGTCATAAATCATTTTTTTCAGTGCTGTTGTAACTTCGAACAGTCACTAAATGAGTTGTAAGTCAAGGACTACCTGTACTTATCACTTTTTTCCTTTTTTTTTTTTTTTGGTCATCACATTTTTGACACCTTGCTAGGTGACTGGTGGTACTTGGATATTGCCATATTCTAAAAGTGGTACAATGGGTGAAAAGGTTGAAAAGCCCTGGACTAGAAGACCTCCAAGCTAGAAGACCTTCTAGCCCTATAATTCTATGTTTCTATGTTCTGCTTTCTCTTTATCCTACTACTAAAAGAGGCATAAGTTAAAATCTTTGTTTAAACAGTGTGAAAATATACCAGTTAAGGAAAGTTTTTGAGCAGTTGAGCAGAATGAGTGGGTATATTCAAAGTTAAGTTGGAAGGCTGCCTCTGTGGCCAGGGAATATCAGAGTTTAGTTGGTTGGGTCTTCTATTGAAGGTCCATTATTATAACAAACAACCTTGTTATACCTACAGAGAAATTAATGAGGAATTCTCCAATTATCTTTCTTGCAAAAGAATAACTTTCTGATATCGGTCTGTGTCCCTGGTGATCTTTCGAGCCCACTATTTCTGTTATTAGCAGCATGTTTTGAAGCCTGGTAAATTGTTGCCCAAATATATACAAATAAACAGCCACTGATAACATTTCATAGCAATCGCAATCACTACTGGACTTGTGACCTTTAAAGTTAATATAGCGTGTAATTGGTAAACCCACAAACTCTATGTTCTTTTAATACATGGTATTAACCTGGAGAAAAAAAACATTTTGTTTCAGTCATATTGGATTTTCAAAGGATTAGTTGATTTATTAGTTTATTTAAAAGGATTTTAAAAATGCATTAAATATATATAGAAATAAACAATAAGAAATATTTGGGCAAAGACTGACATTTTAATTTAAAAGCAGTGCTAGAATTATTTCTCTCTGCAAAGAGAAAGAAAGAGAGAGAAATAGAGTCATTTGCACATGCAGGAATGTCTCTTGAAGAAATATTCTGAGCTTGGAATAATCTGTCTGAGAAAGAGGCCCCCTGCTTACCCCATCTTCTCTCCTCAAGCTTGACTTGGGTAATGTGTAGGCATGTCTGAGCATGCATCAGTGTAAAATGGGAAGCTGTCAGTGTCTTAGCAACATTTTCACTGAAAAGCTCCAAAGCTAATGAAATCTGGGGTCACATTAGTGCAATCAGCTCTATATGGTCCGTTAAGCCCATGTATCCTGTTCTGCTTACGTCACTAGGCATAATTAATTTAGGGACCCCTAAGGAGTGCACACTGCTGATGAAATCACCTTGGAAATAACTGAAAGCAGTAGTGCACTGGTGACTTTCACCATGTTCAGTTTCATGCCTCTGAATGTTGAATTCACACCTGCCTATATCCAAGGATTTCAGTGACACCAAATTATGAACTTAGGTCAGATTGGGAGCTAATTCATTGGGACAGCTGATTTCCAAACTGATTTATTGAATGTCGTTCACTTTAAGGGCCATTTCTGCCACTGAATCTAATCCCCTCTCAGCTTAGTGCAGGGATCTCAATTAAGATGATTGTCCATTCTGGGTTTGAACCTGCACAGTAAATAGGAATCAACTATCTCTGTTAGTAATTGACTCTCCTGTCAAATTGTATGTAGCATTAGAAATTGTTTGCAGCATTAGAAGCTTTTCCTGATAGGATTCAGTTGCAATCCCATGGCCTAAGACTAATATTTCTGATCTTTCACTCTAAGATAACAGAGAACAGGAATTGATTTTCAGCGTAATACTAAGTCATGTATTTGACAAAATGTTGTCCTATCTCCTCAGTCATATTTTCTCCAAGCTAAACATATATTCCCCTCTCCCCAATCATTTCTGTTGTCTTCCTTTGAATTTAGTGTCCAAGGTGAACAGATAAGCTGGGCTCTAACCAGAATTTAGTAAATCTACTTCTATTACTGCAGCCAAAAATTGTATTTCACTTTTTAAGCAGCCATTTCATTTTACAGAATTACATTCTGCTCAATTACAGTTCCAAAATCCTTTTCACATGTATTCTATTCATCCTGTCCACTTGTTCACTCACTGAAGAGCTTGTCACTTGTTTTTCCTTTATTCAGTCTCATTTTATTATTTTCAACTGACTCCTCTAACCTCTCAGATCAATTTTATGTAATGCTGTTCCTTTTCTAGCTATCTCCTTCAGCTGCGCCATTTGAAAAATTGAAAAGATCAGTGTTCCTTCTATTTCTTCACCTAATCATTAGGAAAAGATTGACTGGTTAGGCCTGAGAACTGTGGCATCTTATTGAAAACCTCAGTCCTGTCTGATGAGAGACACCTGATTGCCATTCCTTGGGGGGGGGGGAATGCCACTCAGCCCATATTCAATTATCTTACTGATTCCAATGTCCAATGGTCACATGTTTTACTGGAGTTAACAATAACCAGTACTGACATAGTTTTTCTCAGGAAAAACTCTAGACAAATATTGCCTAAGATTAATCTGGCAAGACTACTGTATGTAGTATGTGAGAAATTACCAAATTGTTTTCAATGTGATTATAGATAAATAGTTTTGTGTGCTGCTTTAGGATCTTTCCAGGTATCAGTGGCAGATTACAGCTTTCTCAGTCCTCTTTTCTGCCTCTTTTTAAAAATAGATACCAAATTTGCCCTCCTGCAGACAATTTGTTCAGGATCCTAGGATGCAATCCATCTGGTCCTAGAAAGTGGAATTGAGTAAAACTCCTTCTACCTGCTCTTCAAAGTTTCTTGAAGCTCAGATTTAGCTTCTCGAGAGAGTGATGTCTTAGAAATCAAAGACAGTGTATGAAAAAGAAAGGACTGATAATATCATTTGTTCTCTTTTATATTACCAGAATAAGAGAGTTGAAAGGGACTTTGGAGGTCTTCTAGTCCAACCTCCTACTCAAGCAGGAGACCTTATACTATTCTGGCAAATGGCTGTCTAATCTCTTCTTAAAAAGAGGTTGGAGAATCATAGTTTTAATCATTAAAATAGGATAGCTTTCTTTCTATTTTCTTTCAAAATACTGTATATTCATAATGATGTATTCATATTTTGGTCACTCTTCCATCCAGAGAGCTGGGTGGATAATGAAATCTCTGTAAAACTGTCTGCTATTTGCTTTCTAATTTTTCTTTCTTAGGACATGAGTTCCTGACAAGAAGGTTAAAGCTGAAATTTTAAATCAAGTTTTCAGAACAAGCTATTAAGTCAGACCCCAATTCAGAGGATAAAAAAAAAAAAACAATTGCATGAGACTTTGACAGATAAAAGGAATAATTTTTTCTCAGTGGCATTCACTCTCCGGGGCCTTCTAAGCCCAGAAGGATTCTATTCTTTGTGTTCTTCAGCTGATTGAGTGCTATAAGAGCTCATCTTGTTTCAGATTCTATTTGATAGCCATGTGAAACTGCCAGATGAGGTTATTTAGAGATCTCCAAGTCCTTTCTATTATCCTATCTATTATTTGGAACATGGAGTAGAGATTGATGTATGGTAACAGCTGGATTTCATTAAGAATGCAGAAGCTGAGGTTGAAGATGGATCTAAACAAAATGAGGTTATTATTCAGTGAGCAATCTGATAATGTCACAGGAAGGAGCAAATTTACATCTTGGGAATTTGCAGGATTTAACCCTAATTTTGGATGCCCAGGAGATTGTGGGAGTCAACACTATCTTTTACCGTCTTGGTCTGCTTTCTGTTGCACTCAGCATTCAAATATACAATACAACATACACTTATACAATCAACTATTGTATAGGTATATTGAATTATGTCACAGCATTGTTGTGCTTGATGCTTATGTCATAAAAAAACTAGCTAATGTATTAAAACAAAATGTGATCCACTGGAGAAGGAAATGGCAAACCACTCCAGTATCTTTGCCATGAAAACCCCATGGACAGTACTAAAAGGCAAAAAGATATGACGCTGGAAGATGAGCCCCTCAGGTTGGAAGGTGTCCAATATGCTACTGGGGAAGAGCAGAAGGCTAGTACTAGTAGCGCCAGAAAGAATGAAGCGACTGGGCCAAAGCCGAAAGGACGCTCAGCTGTGGATATATCTGGTGGTGAAAGGAAAGTCCGATGCTGTAAAGATTTTTTCTCTATAGGAACCTGGAATGTAAGATCCATGAATCAAGGCAAGCTAGACGTAGTCAAAAAAGAGATGACAAGACTGAACATCGACATCTTAGGAATCAGCGAACTAAAATGGACAGGAATGGGTGAATTTAACTCAGATGACCATCAGGTATACTACTGTGGGCAAGAATCCCTCAGAAGAAATGGAGTAGCCTTCATAGTCAATAAAAGAATAGGAAAAGCAATACTGGGATACAATCCCCAAAATGACAGAATGATCTCAATTCGAATCCAAGGCAAACCATTCAATATCACAATAGTCCAAATCTATGCCCCAACCACTGGTGCTGAAGAGGATGAAATTGACCGGTTCTATGAAGCCCTATAGCACCTTATAGAATTAACACCAAAAAATGATGTCCTTATCATCATGGGGGATTGGAATGCTAAGGTAGGAAGCCAAAAGATAACCAGAATAACAGGCAAGTTTGGCCTTGGAGTACAAAATGAAGCAGGGCACAGGCTGATAGAATTTTGTCAAGAGAATACGATGGTCATAACAAACACTCTTTTCCAACAACCCAAGAGACGGCTCTACACATGGACATCACCAGACGGTCAACATAGAAATCAGATTGACTATGTGCTCTGCAGCCAAAGATGGAGAAGCTGTATACAGTCAGTAAAAACAAGACCAGGAGCTGACTGGGGCTCAGATCATGAGCTTCTCGTTGCAAAATTTAGGCTTAAATTGAAAAAAGTAGGGAAAAGCACTAGGCCACTCAGGTATGAACTAAATCATATGCCTGATGAATATACAGTAGAGGTGACAAATAGATTTAAGGAATTAGATCTGATAGACAGAGTACCTGAAGAACTATGGATGGAAGTTCGCAACATTGTACAAGAGATAGCAACTAAAACCATCCCAAAGAAAAAGAAATGCAAGAAAGCAAAATGGCTGTCTGAGGAAGCTTTGCAAATAGCTGAGGAAAGAAGAGAAGCGAAAGGCAAAGGAGAAAGAGAAAGATACACCCAATTGAATACAGAATTCCAGAGAATAGCTAGAAGAGATAAGAATACCTTCTTAAATGAACAGTGCAAAGAAATAGAAGAAAACAACAGAATAGGGAGGACCAGAGATCTCTTCAAGAAAATTGGAGATATGAAGGGAACATTTCATGCAAAGATGGGCATGATAAAGGACCAAAATGGCAGAGACCTAACAGAGGCAGAAGAGATTAAGAAGAGATGGCAAAACTACACAGAAGAACTATACAAGAATGAGCTTAACATCCCAGATAACCACAATGAGATGGTCACTGACCTCGAACCAGACATCCTAGAATGTGAAGTGAAATGGGCCTTAGAAAATCTGAGCAACAACAAAGCTAGTGGAGGTGACAGTATTCCAGCTGAGCTATTCAAAATCTTAAAAGACGATGCAGTAAAAGTGCTACACTCAATTTGCCAGCAAATTTGGAAAACTCAACAGTGGCCACAGGATTGGAAAAGGTCAGTTTACATTCCAATTCCAAAGAAAGGCAATGCCAAAGAATGTTCAAACTATCGCACCATTGCACTCATTTCACATGCTAGTAAAGTTATGCTTAAAATCCTACAAGCTAGACTCCAGCAGTATGTGGATCGAGAACTACCAGAAGTGCAGGCAGGATTTCGAAGAGGCAGAGGAACTAGAGATCAAATTGCCAACATACGCTGGATCATGGAGAAAGCTAGGGAGTTCCAGAAAAATATCTACTTCTGCTTCATTGACTATGCAAAAGCCTTTGATTGTGTGGATCACAACAAATTGTGGCAAGTTCTTAAAGAGATGGGAGTACCAGACCATCTCATTTGTCTCTTGAGAAACCTATATGCGGGTCAAGAAGCAACAGTGAGAACTGGACACGGAACCACTGATTGGTTCAAAATTGGAAAAGGAGTCCGGCAAGGCTGTATACTGTCGCCCTGCCTATTTAACTTATATGCAGAGCACATCATGAGAAAGGCAGGGCTAGATGAATCAAAAGTTGGAATTAAGATTGCCGGGAGAATTAAACATCAACAACCTAAGATATGCAGATGATACCACTCTAATGGCAGAAAGTGAAGAGGAACTAAAGAGCCTCTTGATGCGGGTGAAGAAGGAGAGTGCAAAAGTTGGCTTGAAACTCAACATTAAGAAAACCAAAATCATGGCATCCGGCCCTCTCAATTCCTGGCAAATAGATGGCGAAGAAATGGAGGTAGTGACAGATTTTATTTTTCTGGGCTCAAAAATCACCTCAGATGGGGACTGCAGCCAAGAAATTAAAAGACGCTTGCTCCTGGGGAGGAAAACTATGGCAAATCTAGACAGCATACTAAAAAGCAGAGATATCACCCTGCCAACAAAAGTACGTATAGTCCAGGCCATGGTTTTCCCAGTTGCAATGTATGGCTGTGAAAGTTGGACCATAAGAAAGGCTGAGCACAAAAGAATTGAGGCCTTTGAACTATGGTGCTGGAGAAGACTCCTGCGAGTCCCTTGGACTGCAAGGCGTTCAAACCGGTCAGTCCTAGAAGAGATCAACCCTGACTGCTCTTTAGAAGGCCAGATCCTGAAGTTGAAACTCAAATACTTTGGCCACCTAATGAGAAGGAAGGACTCACTGGAGAGGGGCCTGATGCTGGGAAAGATTGAGGGCAATAGAAGAAGGGGACGACAGAGAATGAGATGGCTGGATGGAGTCACTGAAGCAGTAGGTGTGAACTTAAATGGACTCCAGAAGATGGTGGAGGACAGGAAGACCTGGAGGAACGTTGTCCATGGGGTCGCGATGGGTCGGACACGACTTTGCAATTAACAACAATGTATTAAAGCAGGCTATTGATTAGATTTGGATCAAAACACATAAACTATATTTACATTAAAGCTCTGACATTAATACAAAATCCAGAAGTTAATTAGATATTTCAATTAAGCTTGGACTAACAAATATCTAAAATCAGTAAGCAGAAAAAGAAAGAGAAATATGGATGCAAGGACATTATTGTCTGATCACAATAAACCAACTTTTCACACTACAGATGTATTGCATGGGTTTCAATTTCCAAAATTTCCCTGTTTTCATGCCCCCCCCCCCGATGAATGTTCTGAGAGTTGAAAGTTGAAAAGCTTCCAGGAGGAGAAAGTGTGAGGTAACTAAGGGAGCAAAGATTCAATACAAGAAAAAAAAATCTTGACATAATAATATTATTGAATAAATACTTAAATATTCCCAATCCACAATTAAAATTTAGAATAGAATAGAATGAAATTCTATTAAGAATCAAATGAGAATCTTGCAAAAAAAATGGAATATATTATTGAAATATCCTGTTTTTAACAAGTCAATGGGATAAAAGCATGAAAGAACATTAAATGTGCATCCTATCTGAAGATTTAATGAATACCACAAAAGATTCTTGTTTGTGTCTATTGGACACCTCAGATGACATGTAATAGAGAATTGGTTTCTGCTTCTTGGATAAACTTTAGAGGAAACACTGTTTCACATGTTTTAGACTTCTTCTAAAGTGACATTGTTTGGATTTCTTATTCATAAGGTTATTAATCAATATTAATTAATTCCTTGAATTTTTGGCAGTTTTCGATACCCTTGGCCATGATATCATTCTGAGTTGGGCTCTGTGGGTTGCCACAAGGTTCTATCCTCTCTCCCCCTCCTTTTCAATATCTACATGAACAACATTCAACATCTGCTGGATGAGCTCATCTGCTGGTTTGGAATTTGATACCATCAGAATGCTGGTGACACCTAATTACATCTTTCAATTATGGGCTAGCTAAGTGAGGCTGTTGAGATTCTGCCCCAATGCCTGGAGGCTGTGTGAGTTTGAATAATGAGAAATTGTCCCTGATTTGATCTTACCAAGGCTAACTAACTATGGACTGCCAAGATCTGGGGCTATTCCAGCTTTGACCGAGGGTGTGGTTGCACTTCCCCTTTGAAGGGTGGTGGTGCACAATTTAGAGGTCTTCCTGGACTCACAGCTCCTGTTTGATGAGCAGGTGGCAACCATGGCCAGGAAGGCTTTTACTCAGCTTCACTTAGTGCATCAGTTGAGTGCTTTCCTAGATTGGGGAATACTTCAGAAAACCATACATCCCCTAGCTTGATTACTGTAGTACACTCAACACAAAGCTGCCCTGGAAGACCACTTGGAAGTTTCAGCTAGTCCAATATACAGCAGCATGGGCAGGAATGGGCATGCTTTGGTATGCCTATATAATATCTCCACTTTGTGAACTGCATTGGTTCTGGTTTGCTTCCAGGTATGATTCAAGGTGCTGGTAACTATCTATAAAGCACTATAGGGAATAGGACCTAATGGTAGAAGAACAATCTGTCCCCATGGTCTCTGCCTGACCTATTCCATCAGGAGGGGTTGGTACATGATAGGTTCCTTCAGTTAAACAATATAATGTACAGTGACCCCTGAAGCATGGCTTCTCTGCCCTTTGGAATGAGGTTTAGTCCAAGATACAAACAGTCCCCACCCTACTAGTATTTCTAAGCTTCTAGAAGGCAAGGATGACTGACACCTTTTCTCTTCAGTTTCCTTGTTTTCCTTTGGGTTTTTCCATTTTTGTTCTTTTGTCTTCTTTCTTTTTCTTTTTCTTTATTTTTAACATCTTTTTAACAAGTTGTAAACCATGCAGAATCTCATAAATTTTGATGATGACGAGTATGATGAAAGACGCTTATTGTATTTCTTTTCTTTATAATATTTTCATTTATACTTTTCTGTTCCATTTTTATATTCGGGTAATATTAATGGCCTAGAACTTGGAGTCTCCAAACTTGGCAATTTTAAGACTTGTAAACTTCAACTCCCAGAATTCTTCATCCCCCAACATGAGGAATTCCTGTAGTTGAAGTCCACAAGTCTTAAAGTTGCCAAGTTTGCAGACCTCCTAGCCTAGAACCATTTGGGGAAAGAAATGGGTGTTTGAAGCACCCCAAATGTAAAGCTCTCATTCTCCTACTCAAACTCTCCCAAATACAAAAGAAGGCCAAGTTTGGATCCAGTTGATCTGGAATGTGGTATGGGTGAAAGGGGAACAGAAAGACAAATCATGGCAAGCTCTACCTGAGCTAAATTGTCTCTTGATATTCATGGTGTACATATTTTCTATTCAAATTAAAGGATACGGTGTTCATCTTAAGAATGTATCCTTTACTCATTTACCAAAGTGGTGCTTAGAAATCAAAGCCAATATCTGCAAAATTGCAAGTTAAAGGATAGCCCCATTGTTTCAGGTCTATTAACTAGTTATCTGCTTGTTTGAACCAGCATGGCTTAGGCTGTTGCATTCCTGCCATTAGTACTCAGGCTGATTTATTGTATTCGAAAAATGTATAAATACTGATACTTTCTTCATATTCAGGCATTAAGACAAGGAATTTTTCAGAGGTTCAATCAACTATTCTGATGATCATTTAAAGAAACCAAGGAGAAAAGCTGAGGTAAATAAAAGCCTCTTTTATTCTAGCTGGAAAAAAATTGCTTTGAATGCAAACAGAATGCCTTTTTAAATATGCATGTGACTAACAACATTTAAAAATGCTTTTAGGCCATCAATAATTAAAAGAAGCAGAGATATATAGAGAAAATGTTTCATTATTTTATATGTAATGCATTACTTCTGAATGCAGATCAATAAAAAATATATCTAGGGCAGTTATTCCATCCTTTAATCAATTAATGCCCATTTGTATACTCACTTAATGGACATAAGCCCTACTCACCTAATGGACATAAGCCCTACTGAACTAATTTGAATTTACTTCTGAGTAGACATATGTAACACTATGCTGGAATTATGTTGCATATAAAATTACATATTACCAAAATCTTTCTAAATCAGGGGTGTCAAACTGCTGGCCTGCAGGCCGGATGCCTCATCTGGAAGCCGCGCCCACCCCATTGCTGGCAATGGCAAAACAGTCCCAATACGTTGCACGACATCACATGACATCGCAAGTTTGATATGTCTGTTCTAAATTTTTTAATAAGAAAAAAACTTATTTTTTTTCTAGTTTGGGAATTTCAAAAATCACAAAATGCCAGGAAAACAGAAAACATGTTCAAAGCAATCTGCATTGTGGGAAATTCATAGGGTAGCATGTTTGTGCACATGTCATTAGATAATTCCTGTGATTATGTACATTTATCCCATCATCTGTCACTAGTTTGGATGTTATAGCATTGTGTGATGATGTCATCACAAATATTTTACCCATGAATTTTGATTAAGGATGTATTTCAAATGAGCTAAACTAGCTTGATGAAGCTCACAGACCTTAATGTCTAAAGAAATTCAAAATGATTTCACCTTGAGATGAAAGTACTTGCTAGCAAATAGGAAGACTATGTCCAATCCCACAATATTGTACAGGAAAAACTATTTCAGAATATAAACAATTCTTGGTTTTGGATTTGTGTCAAAGAGATGAAAATGTAGATTCTAGCTCATCCACCATTTTGTAGCAAGAATTAACCTGTTTGAGGCTAAATCCTAAATGAAGAGATCCAGGCATACAAAAAGTTGAATCATCAATATTTTTCAGAGCTTGGAAAGGGACAGAGACAACAAAAAGTGAAAATGGGGAAATGGGGAGAGTCAGAACATTGGGAAACAAAAAAGAGGATAATTTAGCAGACAGTGGCTGGGACTTTGAAGGCTGGAGACCAGTGTGATCCCAAACTCCTTAAAGATAACATTCTATTTGTTATAGCCTATATAATATTAACAGATTCTTTCATATCTGAATGGTAAGATTAATTTATATGGGCACTCTGTTTACAGATTAGGAAATACAGTGACTTTAGTCCTATCCTATTATTTAATCATAGAAACAGAACACCTGTTAGTTACATTTTTTTAAAGCAATGATGTTGCCTTACATCTGCTGATGGAGCAGTCTGGAATTTAGCTTGATGCATTACTAACTGCTTCCCACAGATGCAAATGCAGTGCACATAAAATCATTCCCTTTCTGGTGCGCTAGACCTATTGAATAATTCAGAGCATAAAGCATAACCTAATGCTTTTATTGTGCCAGGGGACAATGATTTATTTTCATGGAGATTATCTGAAAGTTGTCTGCCCAATTTGCTGCTTCGAGTCTTTCCAGTAATACAAGGCACTTATCAAATTAGAATTCTTAGGGAATAGAATGACATATACCAATCTATATTTAGCAACCACAACCAAAAAGCAGCTGAATCAGCTGACTGGAAGCCACTACCCTGATATTCAGTCTTGGCTTAGACAGCACATATTCAGTACCGAAGTGAAGGAGAACAGACAGTGCAGGAGAGACTCTGAACCTGAAGATTTGCAAACAGCCAAGCTGTATTTGAAACAAACACCTCCAGGTAAGAAAGAAGGCATTTCAGTGGAATCTGTGCTCAAATTCTCATAAATGTAGTGATTGGAATGAAGAGCTGAAGGAGAAGAAATACCAATTTGAGGTATGGACACTAATGCCACTTGGGTGTGCTGGCTATTTGTGTGGCCAAGGCAGGAGGAGACCCAAGGGAACTTCACTCAGCAGACTATTTGAAGAGCTCCCATGCTTGCGTGCCTTTGCTTTGTCAGTTCTGTGAATTTCAGAATGGCTTATGATTACAGTCTGTGCTTAATACAGGATGTGGAAAGATCAATTAAGCCTGGGTTAGAGCAGTCACCGTGAATGAATGGAAGTGGGTAAAACAAAGCGATGAATAGAACAGATTCAGTTTCTTTTGAATTTATTCTTTCCATTGCCAATATTATTAGTGTTGCTCATCAGACTATTTCTTCATCACCAAAGACAATTACTATGTACCAATAAGCATTTTTAAAAATTGGCATTTCAATTGTCTAGTGAAAATATCCTAACTGTCTCTGTTCTGTCATAGTTTGGTATTCTATAGTCTCTTAGACCAAAGCAGGTAGATGAGAAAATACCACCTAGTTGTGATAAGCCTTTTCTCCAACTCAGCTGGAGAGTTTAAATGGCAGAGCCAAATGTCATCTCAGTGAATGAATTCTGAAGGTTTCCTAAAGGCAAATGGTGGCTTTCCTTTAAATAATAAAAAAAGAGGAAGTTTGACAGTATCAAGGTCAAGATGCTTCAAAATATCCCTGGACCAATGAGTTTGTGTTCACCTTTGAAGAGTTGAGGGGGGGAGTTCTTCCTCACAACATGAACATCCTTTGAAAACTGCCTTTTCTCCTTTTCTTTGTGGCATTTCCTTCTTCTCATCCCCACACTCCATCTGAGGCCTATTAAAGCTATTTTCCCTAGTTTTGTCATGGCATCCTTCACTAATAATGCAAACAAGAATTGGGATTTGCCCAGCTTGTCCTAAATATCTGTCTGTCTTTCTCTTTATTAGAATTTATATCCTGTTCATTGCTGGAGTCTTTGAGTGATTTATTGGCCCCAGAGCCAATTTAGGCTACTACAGGCATACCCCTCCTCTCCATGGTCATTTTTGACCAAACACCTGGGTATCCACAGGTGCATTTGTTCACAGAATACCTGATTTTCCAAAGTACTTGATGGTTCTTCCCCAAGCTCCTTAGAAACATTACTTTACTACCTCTTGAAAGAGCTGTAGGTTTGCTGTACAGAAGAGCCGATTTAAACAATTCAAGAGAACTGGGTGTTTCTAGTTCTGTCACCAATGGATGCATTATTTCCATTGCTTTCACTAAGAGAGGATATTAAATGGCCTTACT
This sequence comes from Crotalus tigris, assembly GCF_016545835.1. NCBI lineage: Eukaryota > Metazoa > Chordata > Lepidosauria > Squamata > Viperidae > Crotalus > Crotalus tigris. The sequence goes on along the minus strand of NW_024096616.1, from coordinate 83,173 downwards.
CTTTGTTGTTTTCATTACTTTGTGAGGGGGGCTTCATGTTGTCTATAATATTAATGATTTGTTATTAGACAAGGATCAATCCTCCTGATTGCCTGCTGACCACTTCTGCAGAACCCTCTTCTGTCATTTTGTGTCAGGACTGCCATTCTCCTGAGGCAGGATGTGTCAAAAACAAAAGTTTCTTATAATCATGATCTCCCACTGCATCCCAGTCTCCTTGCTGCCTATGATCAGGCTATTTTAGGTTGTTAGTTTAGAGCTTTTTAAGAAAAATGCTAGACTCATGTTAAAAAAAATATCCTGGCAGGTTGCTAATATGGAAGTAGAATTCTGCCATGCAGGAGCATCAGAGGCATTTTTTCATATCTTAAATGAAATTGGCTTTCAGGAATGATTTTAGAATTTTGAGATCAGGCTTTTATTATATAGCTGATCTGCCTCATTAATGGATTGTTTATTATTCAATTCCTTTTATCTATTAATTCTAGGAATTGTATGCTCAAAAGCCCTTCTAGGAACTGTACTTTGATGGCCCTGTTGTGTTTCCCCCACCCCCCTTAAATGATTGAATAGGTTAATATTTCCAGATATTGGCTGCTGGTATTTCTGATTCATACCTTACTCATTTCATCCCTAAAATCTGCTCAGCCTTTTCATATATTCTACAATTGCCCACCAACTATTGATACTGCAGGTCCCATGATTCCCAGCTAGTATCTCCATATTACAGAAAGCTATAGATATTCAAAATGAATTGAAATAACCAAGTATTACTTCTAGATAAATAGATAACAACTTGTTTTTTACTCCTAGCAACCACATACATAGATTTCTCCATGACAATCTGTCCCTAAGCTGGTCTTCCAGATCTTGCAAGAATCACTGTCACTGAGTCCATCCAACTTGCTTCCTGTCATCCTCTTCTCTTTCCTTCCATCTTTCTCAGCATTACAGCCTTCTCCAGGGAGTTAGGTCTTCATATAATATGTTTAAAGTAGATTTTTAGAACAAACAAAATGGTTTTGGTAGAAACCCTATGAATACTGATTGATTAGTTATTAATATTTAAAATATTCTTCACCCTACCTACATGATTATTTCTTGGCATAATCCTAAGGAATGAACTCAATTCTATGAAGCCAGAATTAGTTTTTCAGTAGGATGAGAATAACACAGTTGGGGAAGGAAGGAAGGAAGGAAGGAAGGAAGGAAGGAAGGAAGGAAGGAAGGAAGGAAGGAAGGAAGGAAGGAAGGAAGGAAGGAAGGAAGGAAGGAAAGGAGGAAGGGTTGGTTTGTGTATCAGAGCACTGAAGGCAGTGGTGGGATTCCGCCAGTTCGCTCCACTTTGGCAAAACTGGAAGCTAATTTTTTTGTTGCCCAGGCCCAGAATGGACTTCCAAGAGCGGCATCCACATAGAGAACCAGTTGTTCACATATTTGAATCCTACCACTGACTGAAGGGTATTATGGTCAAATGAGGAATGGAGAAACATTGCTCCCTTAAAAGTGTGGGATTTCAAGTTTTAAAGAATGCATGTAGAACATGCCAGGAAGATGAATGAAACAATTTCTTTTTATATGCAAAAATGTATTCAAGCCTAATGGTTTTATAGCACCTCCTACTAATAAAACTATTAATAAATAAAGCTTGATAAATCAGTTTCAGTCAGTGGCATCACACAATTGTGTAATGGGCCTCTGGTTTGGCTTCTCTAAAAGGCAAAGCATGCAGTTGTTAGGTGGGAGTGTTCTTCCGAAACCTGGTGTCATGGCATGTTGCCCTGAACCACACATCTGCTGAAAAATGTACAAAAAAATGTTATCTTGCCCCCTTATAATAAAATTGCCTACCCAGTTTTAAGAGAAATATTCCTGGAGAAGGAGGAAAAAGTTATTTTAAAAATGTATATATTCACATATTTACAAAAAAAAACATGTAGGCTATATATATGTTTTTAGCCTATAAAAAGCTTTCTCTAATAAGCAAAAAAAGGACTTGATACTGAATAAAGTTATGTAAAAAAGAGTAAAAATAATAAGACAAAGGCTTATTCTAAATGAAATTTATTTATGCTTACAGCTTCCATAAGAACGAGGTTTACATTAACGTAATATATTGCTTACAAAATATAATGGTTTCATTAAATCTTTAGGATAGATTCACATTGGTTAATGATATCTCATATATTATTTTCAGTAATGGCTCCTTGGATAAGACTGAGCTTAGCAAAGCCTCTTCCAACCATCAGTGAAGCCTTTGAGGATATTCTAGAAGACATAACAAGCAACACAAATGGTTTTGAAAATGTTTACATGAATCCAGATTCTTGTTCAGTTGAAGACCACTGTCAATCAAACTTCCAACTAGCAAAATCGACTTTTCTAGGATCTCTGGAGAGCAAGTATCAATTCCAAGACAAAGAGAGATGTGGAATGCCGCCCAAGGGTCAAACAATCTTAAATTTATCTGAGTCACCAAAAATGGTTTCTAGATGCACTCTTCCTAAAGTGTTGTCATTACAACATAACAGTTTCATTCATGATTATATCAAAACCTACTCTGCTTCGGGCAGGAATGCATTAGAAGACTTGTATGAAGGAACCCAGAAGACTTGTGGGTGGAAATGTCCTGTTGGCGGTGAGAATACAGGAACTGATTGCACACAGTCCAATTTTCACAGCACCTATGTAGTCACACCTCAAGGAAAAATGAGCAAAAAACAACATGGGACTAGCTTACCAAGATACCCTTCTCCAAGACCATCACAAAGAGAAAATGGTTGCCAGGAACAAAAATATAGTTTCAATCAAGACAAGGTGCCAGCTTTGGAAAGCAGCTCCAATCCAAACCCTCTTCCTGGTAAATCAATCTGGCTGCATCCTACCAGAGAAGCACCACTGAGTGCCAGGGATTGGCGATCTTCACAAAGAGGGCAGCATAATTTGAAGACAACAGGATGTCCTGAAAAAGAACTTCTGAAGTCTTCTACTCATAAACAAACTCTGAAAGGGGAGGCAGATAACAGAAATAGCTGGGTGGAGTATTTCCATATTGATAAGAAAGTCACAGGTCGTGATTGGATTGCAGAATACCAAAGTGCTTGGAAAGAAGCCAAGGTTAGAGCATGCCTACTCCCTGCCATAGAAGAGTCATAGTTTTCTTTTTATTTAACAGCAACAAAAAAGATATAAAAATCTTTACTTCCCTGTTGTGAAGAGCATCTGTAGCATTCCTCCTGTTAATGGCACAGAAATGCTTTATTACAATTCGTGTACATGGCAGATAACCTTGTGCAAATGACTAGGAAGATATGTGCATCTTCAGACAATCAAGAGGAATAAGCAGCAGTGCACCATAGAAGACATGATGAAGGTTCTGTATCTTAGGCATTCCGATAATAAGCTATCATTGTTAAACGTGTTTCTAATATCTTGTAATTTTGACTGTAGAAACAGTCATGAGACATTCCAAACACATCCAGTTTGGACATGCTGGAACTGAAGTCTATCTGAATTTAGCTAAAGAGCACTACAAAATATACAACAGAAATAATGTTTGATATATTAATAGTAGGATAGGATTTATTCTGTTAGATTTTTATCATAATCAAAAAGAGAGCCTGGAAGAATCCAGAAGCAAAGATCTACTACTTCAGAAGAGCACAATGGCTCAGCAAAAGCTCAAAATCCCTCCCATTCTGTTGCCTCCTTCCCAGCATCTATATTCAGAGTAACTAAATGTCAAGGCTCCAAAGAGCCACTGATCACATTATAATAACTGATTACATTATTTGCCCTGAATTTTATCTGCTTCCCTTTTAATTCTAATTAATTGGAAAGCCATTGGTGTATCTTGTTTATCAACACATCCCGTATGCTATCTATTGCAAGAAGATTTTGTTTGCCTTCATCTCTGGGTTCACTAGAACACTATTGTTGAACATTAGACTATAAGCCAACTCTTATTATTAGCTTTTGTCATCTTTTTATAGAAATTAAATGTCTTTCCTCAACTGCAATTTCTTAAAAGAAAGTAAGAAATAACAAAATATTGTTTTTCGTTTGACTTTTATTGTTGTTCTACTTTCATAATGATGAAACTTTCATTGTTTTGGCTTTATTTTTTTGTGTTTTCCTTTGCTTTCCTTTTGATTGTTCAGAAATATAAGTTGCTTGTGCTTATCTAAGAAATAACAGGGGAATTTAGGTCCTCTTATAGGAAGTGTAGTCATAGGCAATCACTTCCTGGCTGAACAAGTATATTAACAATGTTAAAGGTCATCAATAACTATTGAAAAATACAGTGCCTTTCAATCAGAGCATTTCATTTTTGTCATGCATTTACATTATTTTTTTCTCATGAGTTTTTGTTACATCATTGTACTGTGATATATCGTAGTTTTTATGACTCTTATACTTTATTCCTGAATCTAGCATTAAATAGGTTAAAATACTTCTACTAAATGAAAAAGACACTTGATATCAAACTGGTAAACTAGTGATATGTTTGTAAATTAGCTGCCCAGAGAGGAAGGAAGGAAGGAAGGAAGGAAGGAAGGAAGGAAGGAAGGAAGGAAGGAAGGAAGGAAGGAAGGAAGGAAGGAAGGAAGGAAGGAAGGAAGGAAAGGCTGCTTGGTTCATTAGGCCTGACAACTCAGCTCTGCTCTCAACTGACTTGTAAAATTCTAGAAACTTTTGCAATGGTCTCTTGCAAGCTGGTATAATCCACCTCCAGCACATGGCTGTAGAAAACTGAATTCTCTTCTAATTTGGTAGGGCTAATTTTTTTCCCCTGACATTAATTGAAATCCAACTGTCTATACTTGACAAATATTTTTGCTTTGCTGCATTTTTGCTGGTCAGATGGCAGCATGTCATTTAAAAAAAACCCAAATTGCACTGTTTTCTTGAAATGCATGTTAAAAATCATCATATTTAATCATTAGTGTTCATATGAAAGCAAGAGACTGCTTTACATATCATTATATGAGATAGCAATTATGTCACAATTCAGTTGTAATAGTCTACTACTTGTGACTGTGGTATGCCAGTCTTTCTTCTTATTGTAGGTAAATGTAATGTGGGCTGAGGATTTGCATGAATGTATACATACACAACAAACTGTGTACAGTATCACTTTAATTAACTGCTGAATATAGTTTGTGGTGTACTATAGTGGTGAAGGAGATGGATTAAGAATGGTGAGATCCAGGTCTAAGTCCATCCTTAGCCATGGAAATTCACTGAGGATCTCAGCCTAATATTCCTCACAGATTTTTATTGTGGGGAGGAAATGAAAGGAGTTCCATTTCAAAGCCATCTTGAGCTCCTGGAGAAAAGGCAACATATATAGCAAATAAATAATTATATATATCCACTAACTTTCTGAGGATTGAAAGTGGACCTGGGAGGAACCATATGCTTTTAGTTGTTCTATATACATCAGGGGTTGCATGCTGTGCACTAAAGTTATTCTTTCATGGACCTCCACAAATTTCCATTTTGAGCTTTACTCAGGATCCAGTCATCCTTATTAAGCCCTCCTATTTCCCAGGGAAATTGCATTTCCATCACTATAAAATGCTGTGTTGGTAATCAGGAAATATCAGAATCAAACAAACAAGTAGCACAATTCTCTTTCATGTTCACTCAACAATCCATCTTCCTCAGCTACATTCATTGGGAGAAAAACTATGCTTTCTGTAGTGGCCCACAAAGAAATATCAGCTCACAGCATATCCTGTAAAGACAGTAGAAGTATTGTTCCTGGTATGTTATTTTGGAAAATCATGATATAGATATATATATAAAACTTTGCAAAAGAATTTGACAACTCAGTATGAAAGGTATGGTGTGAGCTGTACCTGATGAGGAAATTAATTATTTCTGGAAAATGTGAGCTACATGATGGAGTGACTTACCAATGCGTAGAATTTCTTCTGCCTCCAGCCAGTCACTACATCAGCTATGGAAAGTTGGGGAACATTCAACAATGTTAGTTAGAGGATTAACTTTGGTCAAAGATTTTTTTTAAAGTCTTGTTTGTTTTTTAACTTCTTGGAATAGAAATAGAAAGCTAGTCAGGAATAAAGAGAAAAAAAATCAAGCTTTTATCCTTCACATTCTGGTTTGCTGTAACTCTAGATTTAAACTGAGTGCAAACGAAGGAAAGAGGAAAAATTTACCTTCTTTTCATCTTGGATTCAGGCAAATATTTTGTTAAATATTTGTTAAATATTTTGTTCTTAATTCAGTTAATAGCTGCACTTATTTATTGTACAAATTTGTGGTGAATCAGATGATTGCACAAGGATCAGATATTTGTTTCTCGCCAATGCTTATACACTAAAAAAATACTTGTAGGAATAAATGTTCATCCAAGTGTTTGCTTTAATCAAAAATTAAAGGGAAAGGCAAAGCCTGTTCCAACTCATTAAAGTTTGAGAAGCTAATACCCAGCATTTATATTCCTGTCATGTTTGTGCTTTAATTGCTCAAGACTCTCTAAGGAAACCTAGTTTTTGTCATGTGCAATGCTGTGAATTGTCCAGTGAGGATTTTGTCACAAACTGAATGGTGGTGAAAATGCAGATCAATGTTATGTTTTAAAGCTTCAGCCTAGTGAAGAGAAAATACCATGATAATTAATATAAGATACTCCCAAGTACAGTAAGCTTGCCTAGGATTACTGGGAACTAAGCCGTATCAGATTTCCAAATAAAGATTCTTTTAGGATAATGATGTAATTCTCATGAAGAAACACTGGTAAAGATGTTTTGAAAACAACATTGTTATGAAAAAAATAGCTAGAATCTATGGCAGCAACAGAGGCATCATCAACTCATCCATAACCTAATGAAAAGGAAGGTTTTTAAGCATGTTTGAATATTTTTCAGTTGGTGTCAGCACCACATGGATAGATGTCTTTTATCCCTGGACCTGTGACCCTAAGCACACTTATTGTCCAGTGGGCAATATTTATAAAGACTCATTTTACATGAGAAGTATATTGGAGTACTGCTAATCCAAATGGACCTTTAGCATCTGAGAATGGTTTTGCAACAAAGCAGAGTGTTTGTGGTGACCAAACCCTAACCCTAAGTGGAATTTTCCTCCAATGGGATTTTCCCATGTATTTTACCAGGAAACATAGATAGGGCAGCCTAATTAAGTTACTTCCCTCCTAACCATACAAAAGCAGTCCAAGTGTGTTGGCAATGTCCATTTTGCTCTATGAGTTCATGGTGACCTAACCCTAACCCTAAGTTGAATTTTCCTCCAATGGGATTTTCCCATGTATTTTACCAGGAAACATAGATAGGGCAGCCTAATTAAGTTACTTCCCTCCTAACCATACAAAAGCAGTCCAAGTGTGTTGGCAATGTCCATTTTGCTCTATGAGTTCATGGTGACCTAACCCTAACCCTAAGTTGAATTTTCCTCCAATGGGATTTTCCCATGTATTTTACCAGCAAACATAGGTAGCGCAAGCTAGAATGGTCAGTGCCCTCCTAACCATACCCAAGAACTCCGAGATTGTCGGCGATGTCCATTTTGCTCTATGAGTTTATTGTGACCAAACCTTAACCCTAAGTGGAATTTGCCTTCAATGGATTTTCCCATGTATTTTACCAGGAAAAATAGGCAGCGCAGGCTAGAAAGGTCAGTGCCCTCCTAAACATACCCAATCACGCCCAGTTTGTTGGCGATGTTCATTTTGCTCTACGAGTTCATGATAACCTAACTCTAACACTAAGTTGAATTTTCCTCAAATGGGATTTTCCCATGTATTTTACCAGAAAACATAGTTAGGACAACCTAGAAAAGTAAGTTCCCTCCTAACCATACCAAATCACTACGAGTGTTTTAGCAATGTCCATTTTGCTCTTTGAGTTCATGGTGACCTAACTCTAACCCTAAGTGGAATTTTCTTCCTATGGGATTATCCTATGTATTTTACCAGGAAACATAGATAGGGCAGCCTAGAAAAGTAAGTGCCCTCCTAACCATACCCAAGCCTCCGAGTGTGTTGGTGATGTCCATTTTGCTCTATGAGTTTATGGTGACTAACCCTAACTCTAAGTGGAATTTTCCTCCAATGGGATTTTCCCATATATTTTACCAGGAAACATAGATAGGGCAGCCTAGAAAAGTCAGTGCCCTCCCAACCACACCCAAGCACTCCGAGTGTGTTGGCAATTTCCATTTTTCTCTATGAGTTTATGGTGACCAAACCCTAACCCCAAGTGGAATTTGCCTTCAATGGATTTTCCCATGTATTTTACCAGGAAACATAGATAGTGCAAGCTAAAAAGGTCAGGGCCCTCTTAACTATACCAAAGCACTCCGAGTTTGTTGGTGATGTTCATTTTGCTCTAGGAATTCATGGTAACCTAACTGTAACACTAAGTGGAATTTTCCTTCTATGGGTTTTTCCCATTTATTTTACCAGGAAACATAGATAGCACAGGCTGGAAAGGTCTGTGCCCTCCCAACCATATCCAACCACTCCGAGTTTGTTTGCAATGTTCATTTTGCTCTTCGAGTTCATGGTAACCTAACCCTAACCCTAAATGGAATTTTCCTCCAAAGGGATTTTCACATGTATTTTACCAGGAAACATAGATAGGGCAGCCTAGAAAAGTCAATGCCCTCCTAACCATACCCAAGCACTCAGAGTGCTTTTGTATGTTTAGGAGGGCACTGGAAGTTCTAGCATGCGCTACATTTGTTTCCTGGTAAAATAAATGGGAAAATCCCATAGGAGGAAAATTCTACTTAGGGTTAGGGTTAGGTTACCATTAACCCGTAGAGCAAAATGAACATCACCAACACACTCATAGTGCTTGGATATGGTTAGGAGGGCACTGACCTTTCTAGCCTATGCTATCTATGTTTCCTGGTAAAATACATAGGAAAATCCAATAGGAGTGCTTTCGTATGGTTAGGAGGGAATTGACTTTTCTTGGCTGCCCTATCTAAGTTTCCTGGTAAGATACATTGGAAACTCCCTTTGGAGTTAAATTCCACTTAGGGTTAGGTTACCATGAACTCGTAGAGCAAAATGAACATTGCCAACAAACTCGGAGTGCTTGGGTATGGTTAGGATGGCACTGAATTTTCTAGCCTGCGCTATCTATGTTTCCTGGTAAAATAAATGGGAAAAACCCATAGAAGGAAAATTCCACTTAGTGTTAGGATTAGGTTACCATGAACTCGTAGAGCAAAATGAACATCACCGAAACACTCAGAGTGCATGGGTATGGTTAGTAGGGCACTGACTTTTGTAGGCTGCCCTACCTATGTTTCCTGGTAAAATACATGGTAAAATCCCTTTGGAGGAAAATTCCACTTAGGATTAGGGTTAGGTTACCGTGAACTCGTACAGCAAAATGAACATCGCCAACAAACTCAGAGTGCTTGGATATGGTTAAGAGGGCTCTCACCTTTTTAGCCTGTGCTATCTATGTTTCCTTGTAAAATACATGGGAAAACCCATACGAGGAAAATTCCACTTAGGGTTAGGGTTAGGTCACCATGAACTAATAGAGCAAAATGGACATTGCCAAGACACTCGGTGTGCTTTGGTATGGTTAGGAGGGAACTGACTTTTCTAGGCTTCCCTATCTATTTTTCCAGGTAAAATACATGGTAAAATCACATTGGAGCAAAATTCCACTTAATGTTAGAGTTAGGTGACCATAAACTCATAGAGCAAAATGGACATTGCCAACACACTCAGAGTGCTTGGGTACGGTTAGGAGAGCACTGAATTTGGTAGGCTGCCCTATCTATGTTTCCTGGTAAAACACATGGGAAAATCCCTTGGGAGGAAAATTCCTCTTAGGGTTAGGGTTATGTTACCATGAACTCATAGAGAAAAATGAACATCGCCAACAAACTCGGAATGCTTGGGTATGGTTAGGAAGGCGCTAATTTTTTTTAGGCTGCCCTATCTACGTTTCCTGGTAAAATACATGGGAAAATCCCATAGGAGGAAAATTCCACTTAGGGTTAGGGTTAGGTCACGAACCATGAACTCGTAGAGCAAAATGAACAACGCTATCTATGTTTCCTAGTAAAATACATGGGAAAAACCTATAGGAGGAAAATTCCACTTAGGGTTAGGGTTAGGTCACCATGAACTAATAGAGCAAAATGGACATTGCCAACACACTCGGTGTGCTTTGGTATGATTAGGAGGGAACTGACTTTTCTACGATGCCCTATCTATGTTTCCTGGTAAAATACATGGGAAAATCCCATTGAAGCAAAATTACACTTAGAGTTAGGATTAGTTCACCATGAACTCATAGAGCAAAATGGACATCGCCAACACACTCGGAGTGCTTGGGTATGCTTAGGAGGGCATGTATATTTCTACATTGTTCTATCTATGTTTCCTAGAAAAATTTATGGAAAAATCCCATAGGAGGAAAATTCAACTTAAGGTTAGGGTTAGGTAACGATCAACCCTTAAAGTAAAATGAACATCGCCAACAAACTCGGAGTGCTTGGGTATGGTTAGGAGGGCACACACTTTTGTAGGCTGTCCTATCTATGTTTCCTGGTAAAACACATGGGAAAATCCCTTTGGAGGAAAATTCAACTTAGGGTTAGAGTTAGGTTACCATGAACTCGTAGAGCAAAATGAACATCACCAACAAACTCGGAGTGTTTGGGTATGGTTAGGAGGGCACTGACCTTTCTAGCCTGTGCTATCTATGTTTCCTGGTAAAATACATAGGAAAATCCAATAGGAGTCTTTCGTATGGTTAGGAGGGAATTGACTTTTCTTGGCTGCCCTATCTATGATTCCTGGTAAGATACATTGGAAACTCCCTTTGGAGTTAAATTCCACTTAGGGTTAGGTTACCATGAACTCTAGAAGCAAAATGAACATTGCCAACAAACTCGGAGTGCTTGGGTATGGTTAGGATGGCACTGAATTTTCTAACCTGCCCTATCTATGTTTCCTGTTAAAATACATGGGAAAATCCCTTTGGAGATAAATTCCACTTAGGGTTAGAGTTAGGTTACCATGAACTCGTAGAGCAAAATGGACATCGCCAACAAAAACAGAGTGCTTGGGTATTGTTAAGAGGGCTCTCACCTTTTTAGCCTGCGCTATCTATGTTTCCTTGTAAAATACATGGGAAAAAGCCATACGAGGAAAATTCCACTTAGGGTTAGGTCACCATAAACTCATAGAGCAAAATGGACATTGCCAATACACTCGGTGTGCTTGGGTATGGTTAGGAGCGCACTGACTTTTGTAGGCTGCCCTATCTATGTTTCCTGGTAAAACACATGGGAAAATCCCTTGGGAGGAAAATTCCACTTACGGTTAGGGTTAGGTCACGAACCATGAACCCGTAGAGCAAAATGAACAACACCAACAAACTCAGAGTGCCTGGGTATGGTTAAGAGGGCTCTCACCTTTTTAGTGTGTGCTATCTATGTTTCCTGGTAAAATACATGGGAAAAACCTATAGGAGGAAAATTCCACTTAGGGTTAGGGATAGGTTACCATGAACTCATAGAGCAAAATGAACATCGCCAACAAACTCGGAGTGCTTGGCGATGGTTAGGAGGGCACTGACCTTTCTAGCCTTTGCTATATATGTTTCCTGGTAAAATATATGGAAAAATCCCATTAGAGGAAAATTCCACTTAGAGTTAAGGTTAGGTCATCATGAACTCTCAGAAAAAAATGGACATCACCAATGAACTCGGAGTACTCTGGTATGGTTAGGAGGGCACTGACCTTTCTGGCCTGCCCTATCTATGTTTCCTGGTAATATACATGGGAAAATCCCATAGGAGGAAAATTTTACTTAGGGTTTGTGTTAGGTCACCATAAACTCATAGAGCAAAATGGACATCACCAACACACATATAGTGCTTGAGTATTGTTAGGAGGGCACTGACCTTTCTAGGCTGCCCTATCTACGTTTCCTGGTAAAATACATGGGAAAATCCCATAGGCGGAAAATTCCACTTAGGGTTAGGGTTAGGTCACTATGAACTCACAGAGCAAAATGGACATTTCCAACACACTCAGAGTGCTTTGGTATGGTTAGGATGGAACTAATTTTATTAGGCTGCCCTATCTATGTTTCCTGGTAAAATACATGGGAAAATTCCATTGGAGGAAAATTCCATTAACGGTTAGTGTTAGGTCACCATGAACTCATAGAGAAAAATGGACATTGCCAACACATTTGGTGTGCTTTGGTATGGTTAGGATGGAACTAATTTTATTAGGCTGCCCAATCTATGTTTCCTGGTAAAATACATGGGAAAATCCCATTGGAGGAAAATTCCACTTATGGTTAAGGTTAGGTCATCATGAACTCTTAGAGTAAAATGGACATCACCAATACACTCGGACTGCTTGGGTATGGTTAGGAGGTCACTGATCTTTCTAGCCTGCGCTATCTACGTTTCCTGATAAAATACATGGGAAAATCCCATAGGAGGAAAATTCCAGTTAAGGTTAGGGTTAGGTCACCATGAACTCACAGGGCAAAATGGACATTGCCAACACCCTCAGAGTGCTTGGGTGTGGTTAGGAGGGAAATGACTTTTCAAGGCTGCTCTATCTATGTTTTCTGATAAAATACATGGAAAAATCCCATTTGTGGAAAATTCAGCTTAGGGTTAGGGTTAGGTTACCATGAACTAAAAGAGCAAAATGATCATCGCCAAGAAAATCGGAGTGCTTGGTCATGGTTAGTAGGGCACTGACCTTTCTAGCATGTGCTATCTCTGCTTCCTCGTAAAATACAAGGCACAATCCCATAGGAGGAAAATTCCACTTGGGGTTTGGGTGAGGTTAACAAAAACTCATAGACCAAAATGGACATCGCCAACGCAAGAAAGGTCAGTGCCCTCCTAACCATACACAAGCACTACGGGTTTGTTGGTAATGCTCATTTTGCTCTATGAGTTCATCGTGACCTAACCCTCACCCTAAGTGGAACTTTACTCCTATGGGATTTTCCCATCTATTTTTACAGGAAACATAGATAGAGCAGCCTAGAAAAGTCAGTTCCCTCCTAACCATACCAAAGAACTCCTTGTTTGTTGGCAATGTCCATTTTGCTCTATGAGTTCATGGGGACGTAACACTTACCCTTAGTGGAATTTTCCTCCTATGGGATTTTATCATATATTTCAAAAGGAAACAAAGGTAGCACAGGCTAGAACTGTCAGAGCCCTCCTAAACGTACCGAAGCACTCCGAGTTTGTTGGTGATGTTCATTTTGTTATACGAGTTCATGGTAACCTAACCCTAACCCTAAGTGGAATTTTCCTCAAATGGATTTTTTCCATAAATTTTACCAGGAAAAATACGTAGCGCAGGCTAGAAAGGTCAGTGCCCTGCTAAACATAACGAAGCACTCCGAGTTTGTTGGCAATTTTCCCATGTATTTTACCAGAAAACATAGATAGGACAGTCTAGCAAAGTAAGTTCCCTCCTAATCATACCAAATCACTACAAGTGTTTTAGCAATGTCCATTTTGCTCTGTGACTTCATCGTGACCTAACCCTAAGCCTAAGTGGAATTTTCCTCTTATGGGATTTTTCCATGTATTTTACCAGGAAAAATAGATAGGGCAAGCTGGAAATGTCAGTGCCCTCCTAACCGAACCCAAGCACTACGATTTTTTTCGCAATGTCCACTTTGCTGAATGAGTTCATAGTGACCTAACCCTAACGCTAAGTGAAATTTTCCTCCAATGGGTTTTTCCCATGTATTTTACCAGGAAACATAGATAGGGCAGCCTAGAAAAATCAGTGCCCTCCTAACCATACCCAAGCACTCCGAATTTATTGGCGATGTCCATTTTGCTCTATGAGTTTATTGTGACCAAACCCTAACCCTAATTCCCTGGTAAGTGGAATTTGCCTTCAATGGATTTTCCCATGTATTTTACAAGGAAAAATAGGTAGTGCAGGCTAAAAAGGTTAGTGCCCTCCTAACCATACCCAAGCACTCCGAGTGTGTTGGAGATGTTCATTTTGGTCTATGAGTTCATGATAAACTAACCCTAACACCAAGTTGAATTTTCCTCAAATGGGATTTTCCCATGTATTTTACCAGAAAACATAGATAGGACAGTCTAGAAAAGTAAGTTCCCTCCTAATAATACCAAATCACTACAAGTGTTTTAGCAATGTCCATTTTGCTCTGTGAGTTCATCGTGACCTAACTCTAACCCTAAGTGGAATTTTGTTCGTATGGGATTATCCCATGTATTTTACCAGAAAACATAGATAGGGCAGCCTAGAAAAATCAGCTCCCTCCTAACTGTACCAAAGCACTCCAAGTTTGTTGGCAATGTCCATTTTGCTCTATGAGTTCATGGTAACCTAACCTTAAGCCTAAGTGGAATTTTCCTCCAATGGGATTTTCCCATGTATTTTACCAGGAAACATATATAGGGCAGCCTAATTAAGTTAGTTCCCTCCTAACCATACAAAAGAACTCCGAGAGTGTTGGCAATGTCCATTTTGCTCTATGAGTTCATGGTGACCTAACCCTAAACCATAAGTGCAATTTGCCTTCAATGGATTTTTCCATGTATTTTAGCAGGAAACATCGATAGGGCACCCTACCAAAGTTACTTCCGTCCTAACCATACCAAAACACTCCGAGTGTGTTGGAGATGTTCATTTTGGTCTACGAGTTCATGATAAACTAACCCTAACACCAAGTTGAATTTTCCTCAAATGGGATTTTCCCATGTATTTTACCAGAAAACATAGATAGGAAAGCCTAGAAAAGTAAGTTCCCTCCTAATCATACCAAGTCACTATGAGTGTTTTAGCAATGTCCATTTTGCTCTTTGAGTTCATGGTGACCTAATTCTAACCCTAAGTGGAATTTTGTTCCTATGGGATTGCCCCATGTATTTTACCAGAAAACATAGATAGGACAGCCTAGAAAAATCAGCTCCCTCCTAACCATACCAAAGTACTCCGAGTGTGTTGGCAATGTCCATTTTGCTCTATGAGTTCATGGTGACCTAACCCTAACCCTAAGTGGAATTTTCCTCCAAAGGGATTTTCCCATGTATTTTACCAGGAAAAATAGATAGGGCAGCCTAATTAAGTTAGTTTCATCCTAATCATAACAAAGCACTCCGAGTGTGTTGGCAATGTCCATTTTGCTCTGTGAGTTCATCGTGACCTAACCCTAACCCTAAGTGGAATTTTCCTCTTATAGGATTTTTCCATGTATTTTACCAGGAAACATAGACAGGGCAGGCTGGAAATGTCAGTCCCCTCCTAACCATACCAAAGCACTACGAGTGTGTCGGTGATTTCCATTTTGCTCTATGAGTTTATGGTGACCAAACCCTAACCCTCAGTGGAATTTGCCTTCAATGGATTTTCCCATGTATTTTACCAGGAAACATAGATAGCGCAAGCTAAAAAGGTCAGGGCCCTCTTAACTATACCCAAGCACTCCGAGTTTATTGCAGATGTTCATTTTGCTCTACGGGTTCATGGTAACCTAACCCTAACCCTAAGTGGAATTTTCTTCAAATGGGATTTTTCCATGGATTTTACCAAAAAACATAGATAGGACAGCCTAGAAAAGTAAGTTCCCTCCTAACCATACCAAATCACTATGAGTGTTTTAGCAATGTCCATTTTGCTCTTTGAGTTCATGGTGACCTAACCCTAACCCTAAGTGGAATTTTCTTCCTATGGGATTATCCCATGTATTTTACCAGGAAACGTACGTAGCGCATACTAGAATGGTCAGTGCCCTCCTAACGATACCCAAGAACTCCGAGATTGTTGGCGATGTTCATTTTGCTCTACGGGTTAATGGTAACCTAACCCAAATCCTATGTCGAATTTTCATCAAATAGGATTTTTCCATGCATTTTACCAGGAAACATCGATAGGGCAGCCTACCAAAGTTAGTTCCGTCCTAACCATACCAAAGCACTCCGAGTGTATTGGCAATGTCCACTTTGCTCATCAGTTCATGGTGACCTAACCCTAACCCTAAGTGGAATTTTCCTCAAATGGGATTTTCCCATGTATTTTACCAGGAAACATAGGTAGCGCAAGCTAGAATGGTCAGTGCCCTCCTAACCATACCCAAGAACTCTGAGATTGTTGGTGATGTCCATTTTGCTCTATGAGTTTATTGTAACCAAACCCTAACCCTAAGTGGAATTTGCCTTCAATGGATTTTCCCATGTTTTTTACCAGGAAAAATAGGCAGCGCAGGCTAGAAAGGTCAGTGCAATCCTAAAAATACCCAAGCACTCCCATTTTATTGGCGATGTTCATTTTGCTCTACGAGTTCATGATAACCTAACCCTAACACTAAGTTGTATTTTCCTCAAATGGGATTATCCCATGTATTTTACCAGGAAACGTAGGTAGCGCAGGCTAGAATCGTCAGTGCCCTCCTAACGATACCCAAGAACTCCGAGATTGTTGGTGATGTTCATTTTGCTCTACGAGTTAATGGTAACCTAAGACAAATCCTACGTCGAATTTTCATCAAATGAGATTTTTCCATACATTTTACCAGGAAACAACGATAGGGCAAGCTACCAAAGTTAGTTCCATCCTAACCATTCCAAAGAACTCCGAGTGTATTGGCAATGTCCACTTTGCTCTATCAGTTCATGGTGACCTAACCCTAACCCTAAGTGGAATTTTCCTCAAATTGGATTTTCCCATGTATTTTACCAGGAAACATAGGTAGCGCAAGCTAGAATGGTCAGTGCCCTCCTAACCATAGCCAAGAACTCCGAGATTGTTGGCAATGTCCATTTTGCTCTATGAGTTTATTGTGACCAAACCCTAACCCTAAGTGGAAATTGCCTTCAATGGATTTTCCCATGTATTTTACCAGGAAAAATAGGCAGCGCAGGCTACAAACGTCAGTGCCATCCTAAACATACACAAGCACTCCCAGTTTATTGGCGATGTTCATTTTGCTCTACAAGTTCATGATAACCTAACCCTAACACTAAGTTGAATTTTCCTCAAATGGGATTTTCCCAAGTATTTTACCAGAAAAAATAGATAGGACAGCGTAGAAAAGTAAGTTCCCTCCTAACTATACCAAATCACTATGAGTGTTTTAGCAATGTCCATTTTGCTCTTTGAGTTCATGGTGACCTAACTCTAACCCTAAATGGAATTTTGTTCCTATGGGATTATCTCATGTATTTTACCAGGAAACATAGATAGGGCAGGCTAGAAAAGTCAGGGCCCTCCTAACCATACCCAAGCCTCCGAGTGTGTTGGTGATGTCCATTTTGCTCTATGAGTTTATGTTGACCAAACCATAACCCTAAGTGGAATTTGCATTCAATGGATTTTCCGATGTTTTTAACCAGGAAAAATAGGCAGCGCAGGCTAGAAAGGTCAGTGCAATCCTAAACATACCCAAGCACTCCCAGTTTATTGGCGATGTTCATTTTGCTCTACGAGTTCTTGATAACCTAACCCTAACACTAAGTGGAATTTTCCTCAAATGGGATTTTCCCATGTATTTTACCAGAAAACATAGATAGGACAACCTAGAAAAGTAAGTTCCCTCCTAACCATACCAAATCACTACAAGTGTTTTAGCAATGTCCATTTTCCTCTTTGACTTCATGGTGACCTAACCTAACCCTAAATGGAATTTTCTTTCTATGGGATTATCCCATGTATTTTACCAGGAAACGTAGGTAGCGCAGGCTAGAATGGTCAGTGCCCTCCTAACGATACCCAAGAACTCCGAGATTGTTGGCGATGTTCATTTTGCTCTACGAGTTAATGGTAACCTAAGACAAATCCTACGTCGAATTTTCATCAAATGAGATTTTTCCATACATTTTACCAGGAAACATCGATAGGGCAAGCTACCAAAGTTAGTTCCATCCTAACCATTCCAAAGAACTCCGAGTGTATTGGCAATGTCCACTTTGCTCTATCAGTTCATGGTGACCTAACCCTAACCCTAAGTGGAATTTTCCTCAAATTGGATTTTCCCATGTATTTTACCAGGAAACATAGGTAGCGCAAGCTAGAATGGTCAGTGCCCTCCTAACCATAGCCAAGAACTCCGAGATTGTTCGCAATGTCCATTTTGCTCTATGAGTTTATTGTGACCAAACCCTAACCCTAAGTGGAATTTGCCTTCAATGGATTTTCCCATGTATTTTACCAGGAAAAATAGGCAGCGCAGGCTACAAACGTCAGTGCCATCCTAAACATTCACAAGCACTCCCAGTTTATTGGCGATGTTCATTTTGCTCTACAAGTTCATGATAACCTAACCCGAACACTAAGTTGAATTTTCCTCAAATGGGATTTTCCCATGTATTTTACCAGAAAAAATACATAGGACAGCGTAGAAAAGTAAGTTCCCTCCTAACTATACCAAATCACTACGAGTGTTTTAGCAATGTCCATTTTGCTCTTTGAGTTCATGGTGACCTAACTCTAACCCTAAATGGAATTTTGTTCCTATGGGATTATCCCATGTATTTTACCAGGAAACATAGATAGGGCAGGCTAGAAAAGTCAGGGCCCTCCTAACCATACCCAAGCCTCCGAGTGTGTTGGTGATGTTCATTTTGCTCTATGAGTTTATGTTGACCAAAACATAACCCTAAGTGGAATTTGCCTACAATGGATTTTCCGATGTTTTTAACCAGGAAAAATAGGCAGCGCAGGCTAGAAAGGTCAGTGCAATCCTAAACATACCCAAGCACTCCCAGTTTATTGGCGATGTTCATTTTGCTCTACGAGTTCTTGATAACCTAACCCTAACCCTAAGTGGAATTTTCCTCAAATTGGATTTTCCCATGTATTTTACCAGGAAACATAGGTAGCGCAAGCTAGAATGGTCAGTGCCCTCCTAACCATAGCCAAGAACTCCGAGATTGTTGGCAATGTCCATTTTGCTCTATGAGTTTATTGTGACCAAACCCTAACCCTAAGTGGAATTTGCCTTCAATGGATTTTCCGATGTATTTTACCAGGAAAAATAGGCAGCGCAGGCTATAAACGTCAGTGCAATCCTAAACATACCCAAGCACTCCCAGTTTATTAGCGATGTTCATTTTGGTCTATGAGTTCATGATAACCTAACCCTAACACTAAGTTGAATTTTCCTCAAATGGGATTTTCCCATGTATTTTACCAGAAAACATAGATAGGACAACCTAGAAAAGTAAGTTCCCTCCTAACCATACCAAATCACTACAAGTGTTTTAGCAATGTCCATTTTACTCTTTGACTTCATGGTGACCTAACCTAACCCTAAATGGAATTTTCTTTCTATGGGATTATCCCATGTATTTTACCAGGAAACATAGACAGGGCAGGCTGGAAATCTCAGTGCCCTCATAACCGTAACCAAGCACTACGAGTTTGTTGGCAATGTTCATTTTGCTCGATGAGTTCATGGTGACCTAACCCTAACCCAAAGTGGAATCTTCCTCCAATGGGATTTTCCCATATATTTTACCAGGAAACATAGATAGGGCAGCCTAGAAAGGTCAGTGCCCTCCTAACAATACCCAAGAACTCCGAGTGTGTTGGGGATGTCCATTTTGTTCTATGAGTTTATGGTGACCAAATCCTAACCCTAAGTGGAATTTGCCGTCAATGGATTTTCCCATGTATTTTACCAGGAAACATAGATAGTGCAGGCTAAAAAGGTCAGGACCCTCTTAACTATACCCAAGTACTCCAAGTTTCTTGGTGATGTTCATTTTGCTCTAGGAGTTCATGGTAACCTAACTGTAACCCTAAGTGGAATTTTCCTTCTATGGGATTTTCCAATTTATTTTACCAGGAAACATAGATAGCACAGGCTGGAAAGGTCTGTGCCCTCCCAACCATATCCAAGCACTCCGAGTTTGTTTGCGATGTTCATTTTGCTCTTCGAATTCATGGTAACCTAACCCTAACCCTAAATGGAATTTTCCTCCAAAGGGATTTTCCCATGTATTTTACCAGGAAACATAGATAGGGCAGCCTAGAAAAGTCAGTGCCCTCTTACCCATACCCAAGCACTCGAAGTGCTTGGGTATGTTTAGGAGGGTACTGGAAGTTCTAGCCTGCGCTACATTTGTTTCCTGGTAAAATATATGGGGAAATCCCACAGGAGAAAAATTCCACTTAGGGTTAGGGTTAGGTTACCATGAACTCGTAGAGCAAAATGAACATTGCCAACAACCTCGGAGTGCTTGGGTATGGTTAGTAGGGCACGGAGCTTTCTAACCTGTGCTATCTATGTTTCCTGGTAAAATACATAGGAAATGGTCATCGCCAACACACTCAGACTGCTTGGAAATTATTAGGAGCGCACTGACTTTTGTAGGCTGCCCTATCTATGTTTCCTGGTAAAATACATGGGGAAATCCTTTTGGAGGAAAATTCCACTTAGGGTTAGGGTTAGGTTACCATGAACTCGTAGAGCAGAATGAACATCGCCAACAAACTCGGAGTGCTTGGATACGGTTATGATGGCACTGACTTTTCTAGGCTGCCTTATCTACGTTTCCTGGTAAAATAAATGGGAAAATCCCATTGGATGAAAAATTCCACTTAGGGTTATGGTTAGGTTACCATAAACTCGTAGAGCAAAATGAACATTGCCAACAAACTCGGAGTGCTTGGGTATGGTTAGTAGGGCACGGAGCTTTCTAACCTGTGCTATCTATGTTTCCTGGTAAAATACATAGGAAAATCCCTTTGGAGGAAAATTCCACTTAGGGTTAGGGTTAGGTTACCATGAACTCGTAGAGCAAAATGAACAGAGCCAACAAACTCGGAGTGCTTGGGTATGGTTAGGATGGCACTGAATTTTCTAGCCTGCACTATCTATATTTCCTGGTAAAATACATGGGAAAATCCCATTGGAGCAAAACTCCACTTAATGTTAGAGTTATGTGACCATAAACTCATAGAGCAAAATGGTCATCGCCAACACACTCAGAGTGCTTGGGAATTATTAGGAGTGCACTGACTTTTGTAGGCTGCCCTATCTATGTTTCCTGGTAAAATACATGGGGAAATCCTTTTGGAGGAAAATTCCACTTAGGGTAAGGGTTAGGTTACCATGAACTCATAGAGTAGAATGAACATCGCCAACAAACTCGGAGTGCTTGGGTACGGTTATGATGGCACTGACTTTTCTAGGCTGCTTATCTACGTTTCCTGGTAAAATAAATGGGAAAATCCCATTGGATGAAAAATTCCACTTAGGGTTAGGTTACCATGAACTCATAGAGCAGAATGAACATCGCCAACAAACTCGGAGTGCTTGGGTACGATTATGATGGCAATGACTTTTCTAGGCTGCCTTATCTATGTTTCCTAGTAAAATAAATGGGAAAATCCCATTGTATGAAAAATTCCACTTAGGGTTATGGTTAGGTTACCATGAACTCGTAGAGCAAAATGAACAGTGCCAACAAACTCGGAGTGCTTGGGTATGGTTAGGATGGCACTGAATTTTCTAGCCTGCACTATCTATGTTTCCTGGTAAAATACATGGGAAAATCCCATTGGAGCAAAATTCCACTTAATCTTAGAGTTAGATGACCATAAACGCATAGAGCAAAATGGACATCGCCAACACACTAAGAGTGCTTGGGAATTATTAGGAGCGCACTGACTTTTGTAGGCTGACCTATCTATGTTTCCTGGTAAAATACATAGGAAAATCCCTTTGGAGGAAAATTCCACTTAGGGTTAGGTGTATGTTACCATGAACTCGTAGAGCAAAATGAACATCGCCAACAAACTCGTAGCGCTTGGGTATGATTAGGAGGGCACTAACCTTTCTAGGCTGCCCTATCTATGCTTCCTGGTAAAATACATGGGAAAATCCGATTGGATGAAAAATTCCACTTAGGGTTATGGTTAGGTTACCATGAACTTGTAGAGCAAAATGGACAATGCCAACAAACTCGGAGTGCTTCGGTATGGTTAAGAGGGCTCTCACCTTTTTAGCCTGCGCTATCTATGTTTCCTGGTAAAATACATGGGAAAATCCCATTGGAGCAAAACTCCACTTAATGTTAGAGTTATGTAACCATAAACTCATAGAGCAAAATGGTCATCGCCAACACACTCAGACTGCTTGGAAATTATTAGGAGCGCACTGACTTTTGTAGGCTGCCCTATCTATGTTTCCTGGTAAAATACATGGGGAAATCCTTTTGGAGGAAAATTCCACTTAGGGTTAGGGTTAGGTTACCATGAACTCATAGAGCAGAATGAACATCGCCAACAAACTCGGAGTGCTTGGATACGGTTATGATGGCACTGACTTTTCTAGGCTGCCTTATCTATGTTTCCTGGTAAAATAAATGGGAAAATCCCATTGGATGAAAAATTCCACTTAGGGTTATGGTTAGGTTACCATAAACTCGTAGAGCAAAATGAACATTGCCAACAAACTCGGAGTGCTTGGGTATGGTTAGTAGGGCACGGAGCTTTCTAACCTGTGCTATCTATGTTTCCTGGTAAAATACATAGGAAAATCCCTTTGGAGGAAAATTCCACTTAGGGTTAGGGTTAGGTTACCATGAACTCGTAGAGCAAAATGAACAGAGCCAACAAACTCGGAGTGCTTGGGTATGGTTAGGATGGCACTGAATTTTCTAGCCTGCACTATCTATATTTCCTGGTAAAATACATGGGAAAATCCCATTGGAGCAAAACTCCACTTAATGTTAGAGTTATGTGACCATAAACTCATAGAGCAAAATGGTCATCGCCAACACACTCAGAGTGCTTGGGAATTATTAGGAGTGCACTGACTTTTGTAGGCTGCCCTATCTATGTTTCCTGGTAAAATACATGGGGAAATCCTTTTGGAGGAAAATTCCACTTAGGGTAAGGGTTAGGTTACCATGAACTCATAGAGTAGAATGAACATCGCCAACAAAATCGGAGTGCTTGGGTACGGTTATGATGGCACTGACTTTTCTAGGCTGCTTATCTACGTTTCCTGGTAAAATAAATGGGAAAATCCCATTGGATGAAAAATTCCACTTAGGGTTAGGTTACCATGAACTCATAGAGCAGAATGAACATCGCCAACAAACTCGGAGTGCTTGGGTACGATTATGATGGCACTGACTTTTCTAGGCTGCCTTATCTATGTTTCCTAGTAAAATAAATGGGAAAATCCCATTGTATGAAAAATTCCACTTAGGGTTATGGTTAGGTTACCATGAACTCGTGGAGCAAAATGAATATCGCCAACAAACTCGGAGTGCTTGGGTATGGTTAGGAGGGCACTAACCTTTCTAGGCTGCCCTATCTATGCTTCCTTGTAAAATATATGGGAAAATCCCATTGGAGGAAAATTCCACTTAAGGTTAGGGTTAGGTTACCATGAACTCAAAGAGCAAAATGAACATCGCCAACAAACTCGGAGTGCTTGGTTACGGTTAGGAGGGCACTGACTTTTGTAGGCTGCCCTATCTATGTTTCCTGGTAAAATACACGGGAAAATCCCATTGGAGGAATATTCCACTTAGGGTTAGGGTTAGGTTACCGTGAACTCCAAGAGCAAAATGAACATCGCCAACAAACTCGGAGTCCTTGGGTACGGTTAGGAGGGCACTGACTTTTCTAGGCTGCCCTATCTTTGTTTCCTGGTAAAATACATAGGAAAATCCCATTGAAGCAAAATTCCACTTAGAGTTAGGATTACTTCACCATGAACTCATAGAGCAAAATGGACATCGCCAACACACTCGGAGTGCTTGGGTATTCTTAGGAGGGCACGTATATTTCTACATTGCCCTATCTATGTTTCCTAGAAAAATTTATGGAAAAATCCCATGGGAGGAAAATTCCACTTAGGGTTAGGATTAGGTAACCATCAACCCTTAAGGTAAAATGAACAGTGCCAACAAACTCGGAGTGCTAGGGTATGGTTAGGATGGTATTCAATTTTCTATCCTGCGCTATCTATGTTTCCTGGTAAAATACATAGGAAAATCCCATTGGAGGAGAATTCCATTTAGGGTTAGGGTTAGGTTACCATGAACTCAAAGAGCAAAATGAACATCGCCAACAAACTCGTAGCGCTTGGGTATGGTTAGGAGGACACTAACCTTTCTAGGCTGCCCTATCTATTCTTCCTGGTAAAATACATGGGAAAATCCCATTGGAGGAAAATTCC
This sequence comes from Crotalus tigris, assembly GCF_016545835.1. NCBI lineage: Eukaryota > Metazoa > Chordata > Lepidosauria > Squamata > Viperidae > Crotalus > Crotalus tigris. The sequence goes on along the minus strand of NW_024096616.1, from coordinate 58,982 downwards.
ACTTAAGGTTAGGGTTAGGTTACCATGAACTCAAAGAGCAAAATGAACATCGCCAACAAACTCGGAGTGCTTGGGTACGGTTAGGAGGGCACTGACTTTTGTAGGCTGCCCTATCTATGTTTCCTGGTAAAATACACGGGAAAATCCCATTGGAGAAATATTCCACTTAGGTTTAGGGTTAGGTTACCGTGAACTCATAGAGCAAAATGAACATCGCCAACAAATTCGGAGTGCTTGGGTACGGTTAGGAGGGCACTGACTTTTGTAGGCTGCCCGATCTATGTTTCCTGGTAAAATACACGGGAAAATCCCATTGGAGGAATATTCCACTTAGGGTTAGGGTTAGGTTACCGTGAACTCCAAGAGCAAAATGAACATCGCCAACAAACTCGGAGTGCTTGGGTACGGTTAGGAGGGCACTGACTTTTCTAGGCTGCCCTATCTTTGTTTCCTGGTAAAATACATAGGAAAATCCCATTGAAGCAAAATTCCACTTAGAGTTAGGATTAGTTCACCATGAACTCATAGAGCAAAATGGACATCGCCAACACACTCGGAGTGCTTGGGTATTCTTAGGAGGGCACGTATATTTCTACATTGCCCTATCTATGTTTCCTAGAAAAATTTATGGAAAAATCCCATGGGAGGAAAATTCCACTTAGGGTTAGGATTAGGTAACCATCAACCCTTAAAGTAAAATGAACAGTGCCAACAAACTCGGAGTGCTAGGGTATGGTTAGGATGGCATTCAATTTTCTATCCTGCGCTATCTATGTTTCCTGGTAAAATACATAGGAAAATCCCATTGGAGGAGAATTCCACTTAGGGTTAGGGTTAGGTTACCATGAACTCGTAGAGCAAAATGAACATCGCCAACAAACTCGTAGCGCTTGGGTATGGTTAAGAGGGCACTAACCTTTCTAGGCTGCCCTATCTATGCTTCCTGGTAAAATACATGGGAAAATCCCATTGGAAGAAAATTCCACTTAAGGTTAGGGATAGGTTACCATGAACTCAAAGAGCAAAATGAACATCGCCAACAAACCCGGAGTTCTTGGGTACGGTTAGGAGGGCACTCACTTTTCTAGGCTGCCTTATCTATGTTTCCGGGTAAAATAAATAGGAAAATCCCATTGTATGAAAAATTCCCCTTAGGGTTATGGTTAGGTTACCATAAACCCGTAGAGCAAAATGAACATTGCCAACAAACTCGGAGTGCTTGGGTATGGTTAGTAGGGCATGAGCTTTCTAATCTGCGCTATCTATGTTTCCTGGTAAAATACATAGGAAAATCCCTTTGGAGGAAAATTCAACTTAGAGTTAGGGTTAGGTTACCATGAACTGGTAGAGCAAAATGAACAGTGCCAACAAACTCGGAGTGCTTGGGTATGGTTAGGATGGCACTGAATTTTCTAGCCTTCACTATCTATGTTTCCTGGTAAAACATGGGAAAATCCCATTGGAGCAAAATTCCACTTAATCTTAGAGTTAGGTGACCATAAACTCATAGAGCAAAATGGACATCGCCAACACACTCAGAGTGCTTGGGAATTATTAGGAGCGCACTGACTTTTGTAGGCTGCCCTATCTATGTTTCCTGGTAAAATACATAGGAAAATCCATTTGGAGGAAAATTCCACTTAGGGTTAGGTGTATGTTACCATGAACTCGTAGAGCAAAATGAACATAGCCAACAAACTCGTAGCGCTTGGGTATGGTTAGGAGGGCACTAACCTTTCTAGGCTGCCCTATCTATGCTTCCTTGTAAAATATATGGGGAAATCCCATTGGAGGAAAATTCCACTTAAGGTTAGGGTTAGGTTACCTTGAACTCAAAGTGCAAAATGAACATCGCCAACAAACTCGGAGTGCTTGGGTACGGTTAGGAGGGCACTGACTTTTGTAGGCTGTCCTATCTATGTTTCCTGGTAAAATACACGGGAAAATCCCATTGGAGGAATATTCCACTTAGGGTTAGGGTTAGGTTACCGTGAACTCCAAGAGCAAAATGAACATCGCCAACAAACTCGGAGTGCTTGGGTACGGTTAGGAGGGCACTGACTTTTCTAGGCTGCCCTATCTTTGTTTCCTGGTAAAATACATAGGAAAATCCCATTGAAGCAAAATTTCACTTAGAGTTAGGATTAGTTCACCATGAACTCATAGAGCAAAATGGACATCGCCAACACACTCGGAGTGCTTGGGTATTCTTAGGAGGGCACGTATATTTCTACATTGCCCTATCTATGTTTCTTAGAAAAATTTATGGAAAAATCCCATGGGAGGAAAATTCCACTTAGGGTTAGGATTAGGTAACCATCAACCCTTAAAGTAAAATGAACAGTGCCAACAAATTCGGAGTGCTAGGGTATGGTTAGGATGGCATTCAATTTTCTATCCTGCGCTATCTATGTTTCCTGGTAAAATACATAGGAAAATCCCATTGGAGGAGAATTCCACTTAGGGTTAGGGTTAGGTTACCATGAACTCGTAGAGCAAAATGAACATCGCCAACAAACTCGTAGCGCTTGGGTATGGTTAGGAGGACACTAACCTTTCTAGGCTGCCCTATCTATTCTTCCTGGTAAAATACATGGGAAAATCCCATTGGAGGAAAATTCCACTTAAGGTTAGGGTTAGGTTACCATGAACTCAAAGAGCAAAATGAACATCGCCAACACACTCGGAGTGCTTGGGTACGGTTAGGAGGGCACTGACTTTTGTAGGCTGCCCTATCTATGTTTCCTGGTAAAATACACGGGAAAATCCCATTGGAGAAATATTCCACTTAGGTTTAGGGTTAGGTTACCGTGAACTCCAAGAGCAAAATGAACATCCCCAACAAACTCGGAGTGCTTGGGTATGGTTAGGATGGCACTGAATTTTCTAGCCTTCACTATCTATGTTTCCTGGTAAAACATGGGAAAATCCCATTGGAGCAAAATTCCACTTAATCTTAGAGTTAGGTGACCATAAACTCATAGAGCAAAATGGACATCGCCAACACACTCAGAGTGCTTGGGAATTATTAGAAGCGCACTGACTTTTGTAGGCTGCCCTATCTATGTTTCCTGGTAAAATACATAGGAAAATCCATTTGGAGGAAAATTCCACTTAGGGTTAGGTGTATGTTACCATGAACTCGTAGAGCAAAATGAACATCGCCAACAAACTCGTAGCGCTTGGGTATGGTTAGGAGGGCACTAACCTTTCTAGGCTGCCCTATCTATGCTTCCTTGTAAAATATATGGGGAAATCCCATTGGAGGAAAATTCCACTTAAGGTTAGGGTTAGGTTACCTTGAACTCAAAGTGCAAAATGAACATCGCCAACAAACTCGGAGTGCTTGGGTACGGTTAGGAGGGCACTGACTTTTTTAGGAGGGCTAGGCTGCCCTATCTATGTTTCCTGGTAAAATACACGGGAAAATCCCATTGGAGGAATATTCCACTTAGGGTTAGGGTTAGGTTACCGTGAACTCAAGAGCAAAATGAACATCGCCAACAAACTCGGAGTGCTTGGAGGTCCACGGTGAACTATGAACATCGACTCGGGGCACTAGGAGGGCACTTTTCTAGGCTGCCCTATCTTTGTTTCCTGGTAAAATACATAGGAAAATCCCATTGAAGCAAAATTTCACTTAGAGTTAGGATTAGTTCACCATGAACTCATAGAGCAAAATGGACATCGCCAACACACTCGGAGTGCTTGGGTATTCTTAGGAGGGCACGTATATTTCTACATTGCCCTATCTATGTTTCTTAGAAAAATTTATGGAAAAATCCCATGGGAGGAAAATTCCACTTAGGGTTAGGATTAGGTAACCATCAACCCTTAAAGTAAAATGAACAGTGCCAACAAACTCGGAGTGCTAGGGTATGGTTAGGATGGCATTCAATTTTCTATCCTGCGCTATCTATGTTTCCTGGTAAAATACATAGGAAAATCCCATTGGAGGAGAATTCCACTTAGGGTTAGGGTTAGGTTACCATGAACTCGTAGAGCAAAATGAACATCGCCAACAAACTCGTAGCGCTTGGGTATGGTTAGGAGGACACTAACCTTTCTAGGCTGCCCTATCTATTCTTCCTGGTAAAATACATGGGAAAATCCCATTGGAGGAAAATTCCACTTAAGGTTAGGGTTAGGTTACCATGAACTCAAAGAGCAAAATGAACATCGCCAACAAACTCGGAGTGCTTGGGTACGGTTAGGAGGGCACTGACTTTTGTAGGCTGCCCTATCTATGTTTCCTGGTAAAATACACGGGAAAATCCCATTGGAGAAATATTCCACTTAGGTTTAGGGTTAGGTTACCGTGAACTCATAGAGCAAAATGAACATCGCCAACAAATTCGGAGTGCTTGGGTACGGTTAGGAGGGCACTGACTTTTGTAGGCTGCCCGATCTATGTTTCCTGGTAAAATACACGGGAAAATCCCATTGGAGGAATATTCCACTTAGGGTTAGGGTTAGGTTACCGTGAACTCCAAGAGCAAAATGAACATCGCCAACAAACTCGGAGTGCTTGGGTACGGTTAGGAGGGCACTGACTTTTCTAGGCTGCCCTATCTTTGTTTCCTGGTAAAATACATAGGAAAATCCCATTGAAGCAAAATTCCACTTAGAGTTAGGATTAGTTCACCATGAACTCATAGAGCAAAATGGACATCGCCAACACACTCGGAGTGCTTGGGTATTCTTAGGAGGGCACGTATATTTCTACATTGCCCTATCTATGTTTCCTAGAAAAATTTATGGAAAAATCCCATGGGAGGAAAATTCCACTTAGGGTTAGGATTAGGTAACCATCAACCCTTAAAGTAAAATGAACATCACCAACAAACTCAGAGTGCTTGGGTATGGTTAGGATGGCACTGAATATTCTACCCTGCGCTATCTATGTTTCCTGGTAAAATACATAGGAAAATCCCTTTGGAGGAAAATTCCACTTAATGTTAGAGTTATGTGACCATAAACTCATAGAGCAAAATGGTCATTACCAACACACTCAGAGTGCTTGGGAATTATTAGGAGCGCACTGATTTTGTAGGCTGCCCTATCTATGTTTCCTGGTAAAATACATGGGGAAATCCTTTTGGAGGAAAATTCCAATTAGGGTTAGGGTTAGTTTACCACGAACTCATAGAGCAGAATGAACATCGCCCACAAACTCGGAGTGCATGGGTATGGTTAGGATGGCATTGAATTTTCTAGCCTGCGCTAGAGCAAAATGGTCATCGCCAACTCACTCGGAGTGCTTGGGTATGGTTAGGAGGGCACTGACTTTTGTAGGCTGCCCTATCTATGTTTCCTGGTAAAATACATGGTAAAATCTTTCAGATTACCATGAACTCGTAGAGCAAAATGAATATCGCCAACGAACTTGGAGTGCTTGGGTATGGTTAGCAGGGCACTGAGCTTTCTAGCCTGCGCTATCTATGTTTCCTGGTAAAATACATAGGAAAATCCCATTGGAGGAAAATTCCACTTAGGGCTAGTGTTAGGTTATCATGAACTCAAAGAGCAAAATGAACATCGCCATCAAACCCGGAGTGCTTGGGTACGGTTAGGAGGGCACTGACTTTTCTAGGCTGCCCTATCTTTGTTTCCTTGTAAAATACATAGGAAAATCCCATTGAAGCAAAATTCCACTTAATGTTAGAGTTATGTGACCATAAACTCAATAAGCAAAATGGTCATCGCCAACATACTCAGAGTGCTTGGGTATGGTTAGGAGGGCACTGACTTTTGTACGCTGCCATATTTATGTTTCCTGGTTAGGGTTATGGTTAGGTTACGATGAACTCGTAGAGCAAAATGAATATCGCCAACAAACTCGGAGTGCTTGGGTATGGTTAGCAGCGCACTGAGCTTTCTAGCCTGCGCTCTATATGTTTCCTGGTAAAATACATGGGAAAATCCCATTGGAGGAAAATTCCACTTAGGGTTAGGGTTAGGTTACGATGAACTCAGAGCAAAATGAACATCGCCAACAAATTCGGAGTGCTTGGTTACGGTTAGGAGGGCACTGACTTTTGTAGGCTGCCCTATCTATGTTTCCTGGTAAAATACACGGGAAAATCCCATTGGAGGAATATTCCACTTAGGGTGAGGGTTAGGTTACCGTGAACTCCAAGAGCAAAATGAACATCGCCAACAAACTCGGAGTGCTTGGGTACGGTTAGGAGGGCACTGACTTTTCTAGGCTGCCCTATCTTTGTTTCCTGGTAAAATACATAGGAAAATCCCATTGAAGCAAAATTCCACTTAGAGTTAGGATTAGTTCACCATGAACTCATAGAGCAAAATGGACATCGCCAACACACTCGGAGTGCTTGGGTATTCTTAGGAGGGCACGTATATTTCTACATTGCCCTATCTATGTTTCCTAGAAAAATTTATGGAAAAATCCCATGGGAGGAAAATTCCACTTAGGGTTAGGATTAGGTAACCATCAACCCTTAAGGTAAAATGAACAGTGCCAACAAACTCGGAGTGCTAGGGTATGGTTAGGATGGTATTCAATTTTCTATCCTGCGCTATCTATGTTTCCTGGTAAAATACATAGGAAAATCCCATTGGAGGAGAATTCCATTTAGGGTTAGGGTTAGGTTACCATGAACTCAAAGAGCAAAATGAACATCGCCAACAAACTCGTAGCGCTTGGGTATGGTTAGGAGGACACTAACCTTTCTAGGCTGCCCTATCTATTCTTCCTGGTAAAATACATGGGAAAATCCCATTGGAGGAAAATTCCACTTAAGGTTAGGGTTAGGTTACCATGAACTCAAAGAGCAAAATGAACATCGCCAACAAACTCGGAGTGCTTGGGTACGGTTAGGAGGGCACTTACCTTTGTAGGCTGCCCTATCTATGTTTCCTGGTAAAATACATGGGAAAATCCCATTGGAGAAATATTCCACTTAGGTTTAGGGTTAGGTTACCGTGAACTCCAAGAGCAAAATGAACATCGCCAACAAATTCGGAGGGCTTGGGTACGGTTAGGAGGGCACTGACTTTTGTAGGCTGCCCTATCTATGTTTCCTGGTAAAATACACGGGAAAATCCCATTGGAGGAATATTCCACTTAGGGTTAGGGTTAGGTTACCGTGAACTCCAAGAGCAAAATGAACATCGCCAACAAACTCGGAGTGCTTGGGTATGGTTAGGATGGCACTGACTTTTGTAGGCTGCCCTATCTATGTTTCCTGGTAAAATACATGGTAAAATCTTTCAGGTTACCATGAACTCGTAGAGCAAAATGAATATCGCCAACGAACTTGGAGTGCTTGGGTATGGTTAGCAGGGCACTGAGCTTTCTAGCCTGCGCTATCTATATTTCCTGGTAAAATACATAGGAAAATCCCTTTGGAGGAAAATTCCACTTAGGGTTAGGTAACCATGAATTCATAGAGCAAAATGAACAGTGCCAACAAACTTGGAGTGCTTGGGTATCCTTAGGAGGGCACGTATATTTCTACATTGCCCTATCTATGTTTCCTAGAAAAATTTATGGAAAAATCCCATGGGAGGAAAATTCCACTTAGGGTTAGGATTAGGTAACCATCAACACTTAAAGTAAAATGAACATCGCCAACAAAGTCGGAGTGCTTTGGTATGTTTAGGATGGCACTGAATTTTCTACCCTGCGCTATCTATGTTTCCTGGTAAAATACATAGGAAAATCCCTTTGGAGGAAAATTCCACTTAGGGTTAGGTAACCATGAATTCATAGAGGAAAATGAACAGTGCCAACAAACTCGGAGTGCTTGGGTATGGTTAGGATGGCACTGAATTTTCTAGCCTGCGCTATCTATGTTTCCTGGTAAAATACATAGGAAAATCCCATTGGAGGAAAATTCCACTTAGGGTTAGGATTAGGTAACCATCAACCCTTAAAGTAAAATGAACATCGCCAACAAAACTCGGAGTGCTTGGGTATGGTTAGGATGGCACTGAATTTTCTAGCCGGCGCTAGAGCAAAATGGTCATCGCCAACTCACTCAGAGTGCTTGGGTATGGTTAGGAGGGCACTGACCTTTGTAGGCTGCCCTATCTATGTTTCCTGTTAAAATACATGGTAAAATCTTTCAGGTTACCATGAACTCGTAGAGCAAAATGAATATCGCCAACAAACTTGGAGTGCTTGGGTATGGATAGCAGGGCACTGAGGTTTCTAGCCTGCGCTATCTATGTTTCCTGGTAAAATACATGGGAAAATCCCATTTTAGGAAAATTCGACTTAGGGTTAGTGTTAGGTTATCATGAACTCAAAGAGCAAAATGAACATCGCCAACAAACTCGGAGTACCTGGGTACGGTTAGGAGGGCACTGACTTTTCTAGGCTGCCCTATCTTTGTTTCCTGGTAAAATAAATTGGAAAATCCCATTGGAGCAAAATTCCACTAAATGTTAGAGTTAGGTGACCATAAACTCTTAGAGCAAAATGGTCATCGCCAACACACTCAGAGTGCTTGGGTATGGTTAGGAGGGCACTGATTTTTAAAGGCTGCCATTCTTATGTTTCCTGGTAAAATACATGGTAAATTCTTTTTGGAGGAAAATTCCACTTAGGGTTAGGTGTATGTTACCATGAACTCGTAGAGCAAAATGAACATCGTCAACAAACTTGTAGCGCTTGGGTATGGTTAGGAGGGCACTAACCTTTCTAGGCTGCCGAATCTATGCTTTCTGTTAAAATACATGGGAAAATCCCATTGGAGGAAAATTCCACTTAGGGTTATGGTTAGGTTACCATGAACCTGTAGAGCAAAATGAATATCGCCAACAAACTCGGAGTGCTTGGGTATGGTTAGCAACGCACTGAGCTTTCTAGCCTGCGCTATCTATGTTTCCTGGTAAAATACATGGGAAAATCCCATTGAAACAAAATTCCACTTAGAGTTAGGATTAGTTCACCATGAACTCATAGAGCAAAATGCACATCGCCAACACACTCGGAGTGCTTGGGTATCCTTAGGAGGGCACGTACATTTCTACATTGCCCTATCTATGTTTCCTAGAAAAATTTATGGAAAAATCCCACGGGAGGAAAATTCCACTTCGGGTTAGGATTAGGTAACCATCAAGTAAAATGAACATCGCCAACAAACTCGGAGTGCTTGGGTATGGTTAGGATGGCACTGAATTTTTTACTTTGCGCTATCTATGTTTCATGGTGAAATATATAGGAAAATCCCTTTGGAGGAAAATTCCACTTAGGGTTAGGGTTAGTTTCCCATGAATTCGTAGAGCAAAATGAACAGTGCCAACAAACTTGGAATGCTTGGGTATGGTTAGGATGGCACTGAATTTTCTATCCTGCGCTAGAGCAAAAGGGTCATCGCCAACTCACTCAGAGTGCTTGGGTATGGTTAGGACGGCACTGATTTTTGTAGGCAGCCCTATCTATATTTCCTGGTAAAATACATGGTAAAATCTTTTACGTTACCATGAACCCGTAGAGCAAAATGAACATCGCCAACAAACTGGGAGTGCTTGGGTATGTTTAGGAGGGCACTGACCTTTCTAGCCTGCGCTGCCTATTTTTCCCGGTAAAATACATGGGAAAATCCATTGAAGGCAAATTCCACTTAGGGTTAAGGTTTGGTCACAATAAACTCATAGAGCAAAATGGACATCGCCAAAAATTTCGGAGTTCTGTGGTATGGTTAGGAGGGCACTGACCATTCTAGCTTGCGGTACCTATTTTCGCTCCTAAAATACATGGGAAAATCCCATTGAGGAAAATTCCACTTAGGGTTAGGGTTTCATCATAGAGAAAAATGGACATCTCCAACACACTCGGAGTGTTTGGGTATGGTTGGGATGGCACTGATTTTTCTCGGCTTCCCTATCTATGTTTCCTGGTAAAATACATGGGAAAATCCCATTGGAGGAAAATTCCACTTAGAGTTAGGGTTAGTCACCATGAACTCATTGAGCAAAGTGGACATTGCTGACACACTCAGAGTGCTTTGGTATGGTTAGGACGGAACTAACTTTGTTAGGCTGCCCTATCGATGTTTCCTGGTAAAATACATGGGAAAGTTCCATTGGAGGAAAATTCCACTTTGGGTTAGGGTTAGGGCGCCATGAACTCATAGAGCAAAATGAACATTGTAAAAAAAATCCTAGTGCCTGGGTACGGTTAGGAGGGCACTGACATTTCCAGCCTGCCCTGTCTATGTTTCCTGGTAAAATTCATGGAAAAATCCCACTTGAGGAAAATTCCGCTTAGGATTTGGGTTAGGTTACCATGAACTCACAGAGCAAAATGGACATTGCCAATACACTCGAAGTGCTTTGTTATGGTTAGGATGGAACTAATTTTATTAGGCTGCCCTATCTATATTTCCTGGTAAAATATATGGGAAAATCCCATTGGAGGAAAATTCCACTTAGGGTTAGGGTTAGGTCACCATGAACTCATAGAGCAAAATGGAGATTGCCAAGAAACTCGGAGAGCTTCGGTATGTTTAGCAGGGCACTGACCTTTCTAGCCTGTGCTACCTATTTTTCCTGGTAAAATATATGGGAAAATCCATTGAAGGCAAATTCCACTTAGGGTTAGGGTTTGGTGACCATAAACTCATAGAGCAAATGGACATCGCCAACACAATCAGAGTGCTTGCGTATGGTTAGTAGGGGACTGACTTTTCTAGGCTGCCCTATCTATATTTCCTGGTAAAATACATGGGAAAGTCGCATTGGAGGAAAATTCCAATTAGGGTTAGGGTTAGGGCACCATGAACTCATAGAGCAAAATAAACATTGCCAAAAAAATCGTAGTGCGTGGGTACGTTTAGGAGGGCACTGACATTTCCAGCCTGCCCTGTCTATGTTTACTGGTAAAATACAGGGAAAAATTCCTTTTGATGAAAATTCCACTTAGGATTTGGGTTAGGTTACCATGAACCCGCAGAGCAAAATGAACATTGACAACAAACTCGGACTGCTTGGGAATGGTTAGGAGGGAACTGAGTTTTCTAGGCTGCCCTATTATGTTTCCTGGTAAAATACATGGAAAAATCCCATTTGATGAAAATTCGACGTAGGATTTGGGTTAGGTTACCATGAACACGTAGAGCAAAATGAACATCGCCAACAATCTCGGAGTTCTTGCTTTTGGTTAGGAGGGCACTGACCATTCTAGCCTGCGCTGCCTATTTTTCCTGGTAAAATACATTGGAAAATCCATTGAAGGCAAATTCCACTTAGGGTTCGGGTTTGGTCACAATAATGTCAGAGAGCAAAATGGACATCGCCAACAATCTCGGAGTTCTTGGGTATGGTTAGGAGAGCACTGACCATTCTAGTTTGCGCTACCTATGTTTCCTGGTAAAATACATGGGAAAATCCCATTGGAGGAAAATTCAACTTAGGGTTAGGGTTAGGTTACCATGAACTCACAGAGCAAACTGAACGTCGCCAACAAACTCATAATGCTTGGGTATGGTTAGGAGGGCACTGACTTTTCTAGGCTGCCCTATCTATTTTTCTGGTAAAATACATAGAAAAATCCCATTTGAGGAAAATTCCACTTAGGGTTAGGGTTAGGTCACCATGAACTCATAGAACAAAGTGGACATTGCCAATACACTCGGAGTGCTTTGTTATGGTTAGGACAGAACTAACTTTGGTAGGCTGCCCTATCAATGTTTCCTGGTAAAATGCATGGAAAAATCCCATTTGATGAAAATTCGACGTAGGATTTGGCTTAGGTTACCATTAACTCGTAGAGCAAAATTAACATCGCCAACAATCTCGGAGTTGTTGGGTATCGTTAGGAGGGCACTGACCATTCTACCCTGCGCTACCTATGTTTCCTGGTAAAATACATGGGATAATCCCATAGGAAGAAAATTCCACTTAGGGTTAGGTCACCATGAACTCAAAGAGCAAAATGGACATTGCTAAAACACTCGTAGTGATTTGGTATGGTTAGGAGTGAACTTAATTTTTTAGGCTGTCCTATCTATGTTCTTTGGTAAAATCCATGGAAAAATCCCATTTGAAGAAAACTCCACTTAGGGTTAGGTTACCATGAACCTGTAGAGCAAAATGAACATCGCCAACAAACTCAGAGTGCTTGGGTATAGTGAAGAGGGCACTGACCATTCTAGCCTGCGCTGCCTATTTTTCCTGGTAAAATACATGGGAAAATCCATTGAAGGCAAATTCCACTTAGGGTTCGGGTTTGGTCACAATAATGTCAGAGACCAAAATGGACATCGCCAACAAATTTGGAGTTCTTGGGTATGGTTAGGAGGGCACAGACCATTCTAGCTTGCGCTACCTATGTTTCCTGGTAAAATACATGGGCAAATCCCATTGGAGGAAAATTCAACTTAGGTTTAGGGTTAGGTTACCATGAACTCATAGAGCAAAATGAACGTCGCCAACAAACTCATAGTGCTTGGATATGGTTAGGAGGGCACTGACTTTTCTAGGCTGCCCTATCGATGTTTCCTGGTAAAATGCATGGAAAAATCCCATTCGATGAAAATTCGACGTAGGATTTGGATTAGGTTACCATTAACTCATAGAGCAAAATGAACATCGCCAACAATCTCGGAGTTGTTGGGTATCGTTAGTAGGGCACTGACCATTCTACCCTGCGCTACCTATGTTTCCTGGTAAAATACATGGGATAATCCCTAGGAAGAAAATTCCACTTAGGGTTAGGGTTAGGTCACCATGAACTCAAAGAGCAAAATGGACATTGCTAAAACACTCGTAGTGATTTGGTATGGTTAGGAGTGAACTTAATTTTTTAGGCTGTCCTATCTATGTTTTCTGGTAAAATCCATGGAAAAATCCCATTTGAAGAAAACTCCACTTAGGGTTAGGGTTAGGTTACCATGAACCCGTAGAGCAAAATGAACATCGCCAACAAACTCGGAGTGCTTGGGTATAGTGAAGAGGGCCCTGACCTTTTTAGCTTGCGCTATCCTGGTAAAATACATGGGAAAATCCATTGAAGGCAAATTCCACTTAGGGTTAGGGTTTGGTCACCATAAACTCATAGAGCAAAATGGACATCGCCGACACACTCGGAGGGCTTTGGTATGGTTAGGACGGAACTAACTTTGTTAGGCTGCTCTATCTTTGTTTCCTGGTAAAATACATGGGAAAATCCCATTGGAGGAAAATTCCACTTAGGATTAGGGTTAGGGCACCATGAACTCATAGAGCAAAATGAACATTGCCAACAAACTCGTAGTGCTTGGGTATGGTTAGGAGGCGACTGACATTTCCAGGCTGCCCTGTCTATATTTCCTGGTAAAATACATGGAAAAATCTCATAAGAGCAAAATTCCACTTAGGGTTAGGGTTAGGTGACGATGAACTCACAGAGCAAAATGGACATTGCCAACACACTCGGAGTGCTTTGGTATGGTTAGGATGAAACTAACTTAATTAGGCTTCCCTATCTATGTTTCCTGGTAAAATACATGGGAACATCCCATTGGAGGAAAATTCCACTTAGGGTTAGGGTTAGGTCACCATGAACTCATAGAGCAAAATGGACATCACCAACACACTCCGAGTTCTTTAGGATGGTTAGGAGGGAGCTGATTTTTCTACGCTATCCTATCTATGTTTTCTGGTAAAATACATGGGATAATCCATTAGGAACAAAATTCCACTTAGGGTTAGAGTTAGGTCACCATGAACTCAAAGATCAAAATGGACATTGCTAAAACACTCGTAGTGATTTGGTATGGTTAGGAGAGAACTCAATTTTCTAGGCTGTCCTATCTATGTTTTCTGGTAAAATACATAGGAAAATCCCATTTGAGGAAAATTCCACTTAGGGTTAGGGTTAGGTTATCATGAACTCGTAGAGCAAAATGAACCTCGCGAACAAAATGGGAGTGCTTCGGTATGTTTAGGAGGGCACTGACCTTTCTAGCCTGCGCTGCCTATTTTTTCTGGTAAAATACTTGGGAAAATCCATTGATGGCAAATTCCACTTAGGGTTAGGGTTTGTTCACCATAAACTCATAGAGCAAAATGGACATCGCCAACACACTCAGATTGCTTGGGTATGGTTAGGAGGGCACTGACTTTTCTAGGCTGCCCTATCTATGTTTCCTGGTAAAATACATGGGAAAATCCCATTTGATGAAAATTCCACTTAGGATTTGGGTTAGGTTACCATGAACCCGTAGAGCAAAATGAACATCGCCAACATACCCGTACTGCTTGGGTATGGTTAGGAGCGAACTGAGTTTTCTAGGCTGCCCTATCTATGTTTCCTGGTAAAATACATGGGGAAATCCCATTGGAGGAAAATTCCACTTAGGGTTAGGTTTAGGTTACCATGAACTCATAGAGCAAAATGAACATCGCCAACAATCTCGGAGTTCTTGCGTATGGTTAGGAGGGCACTGACCATTCTAGCCTGCGCTACGTATGTTTCCTGGTAAAATACATGGGATAATCCTACAGGAGGAAAATTCCACTTAGGGTTAGGGTTAGGTCACCATGAACTCATAGAGCAAAATGAACATTGCCAACAAACTCGTAGTGCTTGGGAACGGTTAGGAGGGCACTGACATTTCCAGCTTGCCCTGTCTATGTTTCTTGGTAAAATACATGGAAAAATCTCATAAGAGGAAAATTCCACTTAGGGTTAGGGATGGTCATGATGAACTCACAGAGCAAAATGGAGATTGCCAAGAGACTCTGAGTGCTTTGGTATGGTTAGGATGGAACTATCTTTATTAGGCTGCCCTATCTATGTTTCCTGGTAAAATACATGGGAAAATCCCAGTGGAACAAAATTCCACTTAGTGTTAAGGTTAGGTCATCATGAACTCACAGAGCAAAATGGACATTGCCAACACACTCAGAGTGCTTTGGTATGGTTAGGAGGGAGCTGATTTTTCTATGCTGTCCTATCTATGTTTTCTGGTAAAATACATGGGATAATCCCATAGGAAGAAAATTCCACTTAGGATTAGGGTTAGGTCACCATGAACTCAAAGAGCAAAATGGACATTGCTAAAACACTCGTAGTGATTTGGTATGGTTAGGAAGGAACTTACTTTTCTAGGCTGTCCTATCTATGTTTTCTGGCAAAATACATGGAAAAAACCCATTTGAGGAAAATTCCACTTAGGGTTAGGGTTAGGTTACCATGAACGCGTATAACAAAATGAACATCACCAACCAACTCGGAGTGCTTCGGTATGTTTAGCCTGTGCTACCTTTGTTTCCTTTTTGAAATATATGATAAAATCCTATAGGAGTTACATTCCACTAAGGGTTAGGGTTACGTCCCCATAAACCCATAGAGCATAATGGACATTACCAACAAACTCGGAGTGCTTTGGTATGGTTAGGATGGAACTAATTTTATTGGGCTGCCCTATCTATGTTTTCTGGTGAAATACATGGGAAAATCCCATTGGAGGAAAATTCCACTTAGGGTTAGGGTTACGTCCCCATGAACTCATAGAGCAAAATGGACATTGCCAACAAACTCGGAGTGCTTTGGTATGGTTAGGAGGGCACTGACCTTTCTAGGCTGACCTATCTATGTTTCCTGCTAAAATACATAGGAAAATCCCATAGGAGGAAAATTCCACTTAGGGTTAGGGATAGGTCACCATGAACTCATAGAACAAAATGGACATTGCCAACAAACTCGGAATGCTTTGGTATCGTTAGGAGGGCACTGACCTTTCTAGCCTGCGCTATTTACGTTTCCTGGTAAAATACATAGGAAAATCCCATAGGAGGAAAATTCCACTTAGGGTTAGGTCACCATAAACTCATAGAGCAAAATGGACATCGACAAGACACTCAGAGTGCTTGGTGATGGTTAGGAGGGAACTGACTTTTCTAGGCTGCCCTATTTATGTTTTCTGGTGAAATACATAGGAAAATGGCATTTGAGGAATATTCCACTTAGGGTTAGGTTTAGATCACCATGAACTCATAGAGCAAAATGGACATTGCTAACACACTCGGAATTCTTTGGTATGGTTAGGAGGGAACTGACTTTTCTAGGCTGCTCTATCTATGTTTTCTGGTGAAATAAATAGGAAAATCCCATAGGAAGAAAATTCCACTTAGAGGTAGGGTTAGGTCACGATGAACTCATAGAGCAAAATGAGCATTACCAACAAACCCGTAGTGCTTCTGTATGGTTAGGAGGGCACTGACCTTTCTTGCGTTGGCGATGTCCATCTTGCTCTATGAGTTTTTGTTAACCTCACCCAAACCCGAAGTGGAATTTTCCTCCTATGATATTGTCCCATGTATTTTACGAGGAAGCAGAGATAGCACATGCTACAAAGGTCAGTGCCCTCCTAACCATGCCCAAGCACTCCGAGTTTCTTGGAGATGATCATTTTGCTCTATTAGTTCATGGTAACCTAGCACTAACCCTAAGTTGAATTATCCACAAATGGGATTTTTCCATATATTTTACCAGAAAACATAGATAGGGCAGCCTTGAAAAATCATTTCCCTCCTAACCACATCCAAGCACTCCGAGGATATTGGCGATGTCCATTGGAGGAAAATTCAACTTTGGGTTAGGGTTAGGTTACCATACACTCGTAGAGCAAAATGAACATCACCAACAAACTCGGAGTGCTTGTGTATGGTTAGGAGGGCACTGACTTTTCTAGCCTGCGGTATCTATGTTTCCTGGTAAAATACATGGGAAAATCCCATAGGAGGAAAATTCCTCTTAGGATTTGTGTTAAGTCACCATAAACTCAGCGAGCAAATGGACATCGCCAACACACTCAGAGTGCTTGGGTATGGTTAGGAGGGCACTCACTTTTCAAGGCTGCCCTATTTTTGTTTCCTGGTAAAATACATAGGAAAATCCCATAGGAGGAAAATTCCACTTAGGGTTAGGGTTAGGTCACCATGAACTCATAGAGCAAAGTGGAAATTGCCAACACACTCGGAGTGCTTGGGTACGGTTAGGAGGGCACTGACATTTCCAGCCTGCCCTGTCTATGTTTCCTGGTAAAATATATGGAAAAATCCCATTTGATGAAAATTCCACTTAAGATTTGGGTTAGGTCACCATGAACTCCTACAGCAAAATGAACATCGCCAACAAACGTAGTGCTTAGGTATGTTTAGGAGGGATCTGAGTTTTCTAGGCTGCCCTATCTATGTTTCCTGGTAAAATACATGGGAAATTCCCATAGGAAGAAAATTCCACTTTGGGTTAGATTTAGGTCGCTATAAACTCATAGAGCAAAATGGACATCACCAACACACTCAGAGACCTTGGTTATGCTTAGGAGGGCACTGACCTTTCCAGCCTGCCCTACCTATGTTTCCTGGTAAAATACAGGAGAAAATCCCAATGGAGGAAAATTCCACTTAGGGTTAGGGTTAGGTCACCATGAACTCATAGAGCAAAATGGACATTGCCAACACACTCGGAGTGCTTTGGTATGGTTAGGAGGGAACTGTCTTATCTAGGCTGCCCTATCTATATTTTCTGGTGAAATACATGGGAAAATCCCATAGGAGGAAAATTCCACTTAGGGTTAGGGTTTGGTCACCATGAACTCACAGAGCAAAATGGACATTGCCAACACAATCGGAGTGCTTTTGTATGGTCAGGAGGGAACTAATTTTATTAGGCTGCCCTATCTATGTTTCCTTGTAAAATACATTGGAAAATGCCATTTGAGGAAAATTCCACTTAGGATTAGGGTTAGGTTACCATGAACTCATAGAGCAAAATAGACATCACCAACCCACTCAGAGTGTTGGGTTATGCTTAGGAGGGCACTGACCTTTCCAGCCTGCCCTATCTATGTTTCCTGGTAAAATACAGGGGAATATCCCATTGGAGGAAAATTCCATTCAGGGTTAGGGTACATATTGGCAACCCCCGGCTCTGGAGCTGCATACAGCTCTTTGGGCCTTCTCCTGAGGCTCCGAAGCCTAATCCGCCATTTGCAGAGAGAGAGACAGAGAGGCACTTGTGCTTCCCTTCTCTCTCTCTCTCTCTCTCTCTCTCTCTCTCTCTCTCTCTCTCTCTCTCTCTCTGTCTCTCTCTCTCGGATCTGTCCCCTCATGGGGCTCCTGATTGGCCCTGCGCGCGGGCGCCCCACCCCCTGGGAGAAATGCAGCCAGGAAGTCCCTTTCCCAGATTGGCCCTTTCCGAGGCACACGTGGCCAGGGAGATGCACAGGGCAGCCCCGGGATCCTCCCTGGGAGTGGCCCACTGGCACCTCCGTTGAGCAGGCCAGCCCTCCCACAAGCTGAGGCCCCAGGAAAGAGGTCTGCCCAGTTAGGCTCAGCGTTGTTCTGTCTCCCAAGCCCTGAAGGCGCACGGCTCACTTTGAACAGGAACGGCCCCCCTGAAGCCCACCGGGAGATGGGAGGGGAGGCGACGGCAGCTGCTCTCTCAAGGGACCTCTTGCCAGCCCAATGGATCTGCTGGGGCTGGCGATCCCTGCCCAGGAAAGGGAGGTAGGTAACAAGCGACGGATCCCTCTCTGTGTCTCTCTCTCCCACTCAAAGCCATCCTGCAGCTCAATCCTTGAAGCGGTTTCAATCAGTCCCTTCATTGCCAGGCATCCCCATGGAAGTCAATGGAGGTCCACGGTGACTCAAAAGGCCAGGGGAACCTCCTGACTGAGTTTGGACAAATATCAGGCAAGGTCCCATTCCAACCATCGCTACTTTGGCCAGGAGAGACCCGCACTAATCAATCATCCTGCTCAGTGATCTGTGTTGATACAAAGCCGAGGAGGCGAAGGCGGTGGCTCACCGGTAAAACCAACGGACTTTGAAGCGTCGCAGCTGACCTTTCGAGTGAAAGCAGCCCTCCATTGACTTTCATGGGGACGCTTGGCAATGAAGGGGCCGTTTGAAATAGCTTCAAGGATCGAGCTGCAAGATGCCTTTGAGTGGGAGAGAGAGACATAGAAAAACGCAAACGTGTCTCCACAGGAGATGCAGCAAGGGCAGGAGACAAGGAGGAGTCAGCTATGTCTGTGTACAAGCCCCGAAAGCTTTCTTCATCTCCCTGATCTTGCCTTTCTTGCTCGCCCTCTAATAGGCATCTGCTGGGTTTCCTCAACCTCCCCCCCCCCCGTTTTATTTTAATCCGACCACCGCCTCCCTCTTTTGCAAAGTTGGTATTCCGGGGAGTTGGAGCTCGCTTCGCTCCTGGAGTCACTTGGCGAAGCTTGAATGAGAGGCCGCCTGCTCCCACCTCCCACGGAGCAGAACTGCTGCTTCCTTACCCTCCCAGTGAAAGAACCCCAGAGAGCTGGAAGAAGTCCTTTCTCCAGCTTTCTGGTTCTCATCTTCTTTTCCGAGCACCCCTCCCAGAGTGATCCAGAAGTTTCAACTCCAGCCTCCCACAGAGGCTGAGATAGGCAAGCCCGAGCGGCCGTTCGCTGCCGCCTCAGAAGATTTTCCGCAACAGCTCCTTCTCCCCATCGGCCTCCTAACCCACTCCCTGGGAACCTTTACGCCAAAAAGCGGAAAGAAGAAAGTCCCAGAGAGGGAGGGTGCAGGGCGGGGGGAGAGCAGTCTTATTCGAGGAAAAGTGAAGCCAGGACGGCAGAGCCGTCCATACCAGAGCTGGATGAGGGGAAGGGCCAGTGCGTGTCTCATCTTAAGCTCCACTCTTCAATCAAGCCCCCTATTTTGCGAGTGCGCGCACATGCACAAACACATTTTGCGGTTTCCAATTTTTTCTTTTGTAAGGGAAACGGGTCCAAGTGGCTGTTTCACTCTTTCAGGTTCTCGACCCCTGGCTTAGGGTTAGGTCACCATGATTTCATAGAGCAAAATAGACATTGCGCACAAACGTGGAGTGCTTGGGTATGGTTAGGAGGGCAGATACATTTCTACGTTGCCCTATCTATGTTTCCTGGTGAAATACATGGGATAATCCCATAGGAAGAAA
The DNA here is from genome assembly GCF_016545835.1 of Crotalus tigris. NCBI lineage: Eukaryota > Metazoa > Chordata > Lepidosauria > Squamata > Viperidae > Crotalus > Crotalus tigris. Next base: position 39,061 of record NW_024096616.1, on the reverse strand, counting down.
ATTCCAATTAAGGTTAGGGTTACGTTACCATGAACTCATAGAGCAAAATGAACATCACCAAAACACTCAGAGTGCTTGGGTATGGTGAGGAGGGAACTGACTTTTCTAGGCTGCTGTATTATGTTTTCTGGTAAAATACATGGAAAAAATTACACGTAGGGTTAGGGTTAGGCTACCATGAACTCGTAGAGCAAAATTAACATCACCAACAAGCTCGGAGTCCTTTGGTATGGTTAGGAGAGCACTGACCTTTCTAGAATGTGCTATCTATGTTTCCTGGTAAAATACATGGGAAAATCCCATTGGAGGAAAATTCCACTTAGGGTTAGGGTTAGGTCACCATAACCTCATAGACCAAAATGGACATTGCCAACACACTTGGAGTCTTGGGTATGGTTAGGTGGGCACTGACTTTTCTAGTCTGTGCTATCTATGTTTCCTGGAAGAATACATGGGAAAATCCATTGAAGGCAAATTCCATTTAGGGTTAGGGTTAGGTCTCCATGAACTCCTAGAACCAAATAGACATCGTTAACACACTCAGAGTGCTTGGGTATGGGTAGGAAAGCAGGTAAATTTCTATGTTGCCGTATCTATGTTTCCTTGCAAAATACTTGGAAAAATCGCATAGGAGGAAAATTCCACTGAAGATTAGACTTAGGTGACCATGAACTCGTAGAGCAAAATGAACATCGCCCACAAACTCGGAGGGCTTGGGTATGGTTAGGAGGGCACTAACATTTATAGTCTGTCCTATCTATGTTTCCTGGTATAATACATGGGCAAATCCATTGAAGGCAAATTCCACTTAGGGTTAGGGTTAGGTTACCATGAACTCATAGAGCAAAATGGACATTACCAAAACACTCGGAGTGCTTGGGTATGGTTAGGAAAAAGGTCAGTACCCTCTAAACCAAACCCAAGCACTCTGACTCTGTTGGCGATGTCCATTTTGCTGTATGAGTTTATGGTGACCAAACCCTAACCCTAAGTGGAATTTGCCTTCAATGGATTTTCCCATGTATTTTACCAGGAAACATAGATAGTGCAGGCTAAAAAGGTCAGGGCCCTCTTAACCATTCCCAAGCACTCCGAGTTTATTGGCAATGTTCATTTTGCTCGTTGAGTTCATGATAACCTAACCCTAAGTGGAATTTTCCTCCAATGGGATTTTCCCATGCATTTTACCAGGAAAAATAAATAGGGCAGCTTAGAAAAGTCAGTGCCCTCCTAACCATACCCAAGCACTCTGAGTTTCTTGGCGATGTTCATTTTGCTCTACGAGTTCATGGTAACCTAACCCTAACCCTAAGTGGAATTTTCCTCCAATGGGACTTTCCCATGTATTTTACCAGGAAACATAGGGCAGCCTACAAAAGTCAGTGCCCTCCTAACCATTCCCAAGCATTCCGACTGTGTTGGCGATGTACATTTTGCTATATGATTTTATGGTCACCTAACACTAACATTAAGTGGAATTTTGCTCCAATGGGATTTTCCCATGTATTTTACCAGGAAATATAGATAGGGCAGCCAAGAAAAGTCAGTTCCCACCTAACTATACCAAAGCACTTCGAGTGTTTTGGCAATGTCCATTTTGCTCTATTAGTTCATGGTGACCTAAACCTAACCCTAAGTGGAATTCTCCTCCTATGGGATTTTCCGATGTATTTTACAAGGAAACAAAGATAGCGCAGACTAAAAAGATCAGGGTCCTCTTAACCATACCTAAGCACTCCAAGTTTGTTGGTGATGTTCATTTTGCTCTAAGGGTTGATGGTTACCTAACCCTAACCCTAAGTGGAATTTTCCTCCTATGGGATTTTTCCATATATTTTTCTAGGAAACATAGATAGGGCAACGTAGAAATATACGTGCCCTCCAAAGCATACCCAAGCACTCCGAGTGTGTTGGCGATGTCCATTTTGCTCTATGAGTTCATGGTGAACTAATCCTAACCGTAAGTGGAATTTTCCTTCAATGGGATTTTCCTATGTATTTTACCAGGAAACAAAGATAGGGCAGCCTAGAAAAGTCAGTGCCCTCCTAACCGTACCCAAGAACTCCGACTTTTTTGGCGATGTTCATTTTGATCTTTGAGTTCATGGTAACCTAACCCTAACCCTAAGTGGAGTTTTCTTCAAATGGGATTTTTCCATGGATTTTACCAGAAAACATAGATAGGACAGCCTAAAAAATTAAGTTCCCTCCTAACCATACCAAATCACTACGAGTGTTTTAGCAATGTCCATTTTGCTCTTTGAGTTGATTGTGACCTAACCTTAACCCTAAGTGGAATTTTCTTCCTATAGGATTATCACATGTATTTTACCAGGAAACATAGGTAGCGCAGGGTAGAATGGTCAGTGCCCTCCTAACGATACCCAAGAACTCCGAGATTGTTGACAATGTTCATTTTGCTCTACGAGTTAATGGTAACCTAACCCAAATCCTACGTCGAATTTTCATCAAATGGGAGTTTTCCATGCATTTTACCAGGAAACATCGATAGGGCAGCCTACAAAAGTTAGTTCCGTCCTAACCATACCAAAGCACTCCGAGTATATTGGCAATGTCCAATTTGCTCTATGAGTTCATGGTGAACTAATCCTAACCGTAAGTGGAATTTTCCTTCAATGGGATTTTCCTATGTATTTTACCAGGAAACAAAGATAGGGCAGCCTAGAAAAGTCAGTGCCCTCCTAACCGTACCCAAGAACTCCGACTTTTTTGGCGATGTTCATTTTGATCTTTGAGTTCATGGTAACCTAACCCTAACCCTAAGTGGAGTTTTCTTCAAATGGGATTTTTCCATGGATTTTACCAGAAAACATAGATAGGACAGCCTAAAAAATTAAGTTCCCTCCTAACCATACCAAATCACTACGAGTGTTTTAGCAATGTCCATTTTGCTCTTTGAGTTGATTGTGACCTAACCTTAACCCTAAGTGGAATTTTCTTCCTATAGGATTATCACATGTATTTTACCAGGAAACATAGATAGCGCAGGGTAGAATGGTAGAATTTTCATCAAATGGGAGTTTTCCATGCATTTTACCAGGAAACATCGATAGGGCAGCCTACAAAAGTTAGTTCCGTCCTAACCATACCAAAGCACTCCGAGTATATTGGCAATGTCCAATTTGCTCTATGAGTTCATGGTGACCTAACCCTAACCCTAAGTGGAATTTTCCTCAAATGGGATTTTTCTATGTATTTTACCAGGAAAAATAGATAGGGTAGCCTAGAAAAGTCAGTGCCCTCCTAACCATACCCAAGCACTATGAGTTTGTTGGGGACGTTCATTTTGCTCTATGAGTTCACGATAACCTAACCCAAATCCTAAGTAGAATTTTCATCAAATTGGATTTTTCCATATATTTTACCAGGAAAAATAGGCAGCTCAGGCTAGAATGGTCAGTGCCCTCCTAAACATACCCAAGCACTCCCAGTTTGTTGGCGATGTTCATTTTGGTCTACGAGTTCATGATAAACTAACCCTAACACTAAGTTGAATTTTCCTCAAATGGGATTTTCCTATGTATTTTACAAGGAAACATAGATAGGGCAGCCTAATTAAGTTAGTTTCATCCTAACCATACCAAAGCACTCCGAGTGTGTTGGCAATGTCCATTTTGCTCTGTGAGTTCATCGTGACCTAACCCTAACCCTAAGTGGAATTTTCCTCTTATGAGATTTTTCCATGTATTTTACCAGGAAACATAAACAGGGCAGGCTAGAAATGTCAGTCCCCTCCTAACCGTACCCAAGCACTACGAGTTTGTTGGCAATGTTCATTTTGCTCTATGAGTTCATTGTGCCCTATCCCTAATCCTAAATGGAATTTTCCTCCAATGTGATTTTCCTATGTATTTTACAAGGAAACATAGATAGGGCAGCCTAATTAAGTTAGTTTCATCCTAACCATACCAAAGCACTCCGAGTGTGTCGGCGATGTCCATTTTGCTCTGTGAGTTTATGGTGACCAAACCCTAACCCTAAGTGGAATTTGCCTTCAATGGATTTTCCCATGTATTTTACCAGGAAACATAGATAGCGCAAGCAAAAAGGTCAGGGCCCTCTTAACTATACCCAAGCACTCCGAGTTTGTTGGCGATGTTCATTTTGCTCTACGGGTTCATGGTAACCTAACCCTAACCCCAAGTGGAGTTTTCTTCAAATGGGATTTTTCCATGGATTTTACCAGAAAACATAGATAGGACAGCCTAAAAAATTAAGTTCCCTCCTAACCATACCAAATCACTACGAGTGTTTTAACAATGTCCATTTTGCTCTTTGAGTTCATGGTGACCTAACCCTAACCCTAAGTAGAATTTTCTTCCTATGGGATTATCCCATGTATTTTAACAGGAAACATAGGTAGCGCAGGGTAGATTGGTCAGTGCCCTCCTAACGATACCCAAGAACTCCGAGATAGTTGGCGATGTTCATTTTTCTCTATGAGTTAATCGTAACCAAACCCAAATCTTACGTCGAATTTTCATCAAATGGGATTTTTCCATGCATTTTACCAGGAAACATCGATAGGGCAGACTACCAAAGTTAGTTCCGTCCTAACCATACCAAAGCACTCCGAGTGTATTGGCAATGTCCACTTTGCTCTATGAGTTCATGGTGACCTAACCCTAACCCTAAGTGGAATTTTCCTCCAATGGGATTTCCCCATGTATTTTACCAGGAAACATAATAGGGCAGCATAGAAAACTAAGTTCCCTCCTAAACATAGGTAGCGCAATCTAGTTCCGTCCTAACCATAACAAAGCACTCCGAGTGTATTGGCAATGTCCACTTTGCTCTACGAGTTCATGGTAACCTAACCCTAACCCTAAGTGGAATTTTCCTACAAAGGGATTTTCCCATGTATTTCACCAGAAAACATAGATAGGGCAGCCCAATAAATTTAGTTCAATCCTAACCATACCAAAGCACTCCGGGTTTGTTGGTAATGTCCATTTTGCTCTATGAGTTTATGGGGACGTAACCCTAACCCTTAGTGGAATTTAACTCCTATAGGATTTTATCATATATTTCAAAAGGAAACAAAGGTAGCACAGGCTAGAACTGTCACTGCCCTCCTAAACATACCGAAGCACTCCGAGATTGTTGTTGATGTTCATTTTGTTATATGAGTTCATGGTAACCTAAACCTAACCCTAAGTGGAATTTTCCTCAAATGGGATTTTTCCATGTATTTTACCATAAAACATAGATAGGGCAGCCTAGAAAACTCAATGCCCTCCTAAACATACCCAAGCACTCCGAGTTTGTTGGCGATGTCCATTTTGCTCTATGAGTTCATGATGACCTAACCTTATCCCAAAGTGGAACTTTCCTCCTATGGGATTTTCCCATGTATTTTACTAGGAAAAATAGGTTGCGCAGTCTAGAAAGATAAGTACCCTCCTAAACATACCCAAGCACTACGAGTTTGTTGGCGATGTCCATTTTGCTCTATGAGTTCATGGTAACCTAACCCTAACCCTAAGTGGAATTTTCTTCCAATGGGATTTTCCTATATATTTTACCAGGAAATATAAATAGGGCAGCCTAATAAATTTAGTTCCCTCCTAACCATACCAAAGCACTCCGAGTGTGTTGACAATGTACATTTTGCTCTATGAGTTTGTGGTGACCAAACCCTAACCCTAAGTGTAATTTGCCTTCAACGGATTTTCCCATATATTTTACCAGTAAAAATAGGTAGCGCAGGCTAGAAAGGTCAGTGCCCTCCTAAACATACCCAAGCACTCCCAGTTTGTTGGCGATGTTCATTTTGCTCTACGAGTTCATGGTAACCTAACGCTAACCCTAAGTGGAATTTTCCTCTTATGCGATTTTCCCATATATTTCACCAGAAAACAAAGATAGGGCAGCCCAATAAAATTAGTTCCATCCTAACCATACAAAAGCACTCGGAGTGTGTTGGCAATGTCCATTTTGCTCTTTGAGTTCATCGTGACCTAACCCTAACCATAAGTGGAATTTTCCTCTTATGGGATTTTTCCATATATTTTACCAGGAAAAATAGACAGGGCAAGCTGGAAATGTCAGTGACCTCTTGACCGTACCCAAGCACTACGATTTTTTTTTGCAATGTTCATTTTGCTCTATGAGTTCATGGTGCCCTAACCCTAACCCTAAGTGGAATTTTCCTCAAATGGGATTTTCCCATGGATTTCACTAGAAAACACAGAAGGGCTAGCCTAGAAAAGTCAGTTCCCTCCTAAGCATACCAAAGAACTCCGAGTGTGTTGGCAATGTCCATTTTGCTCTATGAGTTCATGGTGACCTAACGCTAATCCTAAGTGGAATTTTCGTCTAATGGGATTTTCCCATGTATTTTACCAAGAAACATAGGTAGCGCAGGTTAGAATGGTCAGTGCCATCCTAACCATACGCAAGAACTCCGAGATTGTTGGCGATGTTCATTTTGCTCTATGAGTTCACGGTAACCTAACCCTAAGTGGAATTTTCCTCCAATGGTATTTCCCCATGTATTTTACCAGGAAACATAGATAGGGCAGCCTAGAAAACTAAGTTACCTCCTAACCATGCCCAAGCACTCCGAGTTTCTTGGCGATGTTCATTTTGCTCTACATGTTCATGGTAACCTAACCCAAATCCTAAGTGGAATTTTCATCAAATGGGATTTTTCCATGTATTTTACCAGGAAACATACACAGGGAAGGCTGGAAATGTCAGTGCCCTCCTAACCGTACCCAAGCACTACGATTTTTTTAGCAATGTTCATTTTGCTCTATAAGTTCATGGTACCCTAACCCTAACCCTAAGTGGAATTTTCCTCCAATGGGATTTTCCCATGTATTTTAACAGGAAACATAGATAGGGCAGCCTAGAAAAGTAAGTGCCCTCCTAACCATACACAAGCATTCTGAGAGTGTTGGCGATGTCCATTTTGCTCTATGAATTTATGGTGACCAAACCCTAACCGTAAGTGGAATTTGCCTTCAATGGATTTTTCCATGTATTTTACCATAAAACATAGATAGGGCAGCCTAGAAAACTCAGTGCCCTCCTAAACATACCCAAGAACTCCGAGTTTGTTGGCGATGTTCATTTTGCTCTTTGAGTTCATAGTAACCTAACCCTAACCCAAAGTGGAATTTTCCTCCTATGGGATTTTCCCATGTATTTTACCAGGAAACATAGATAGGGCAGCCTAGAAAAGACAGGTCCCTCCTAACCATACCCAAGCATCCGAGTGTGTTGGCGATGTCCCTTTTGATCTATGAGTTCATGATGACCTAACCTTATCCCAAAGTGGAATTTTCCTCCTATGGATTTTCCCATGTATTTTACCAGGAAAAATAGGTAGCGCACGCTAGAAAGGTCAGTGCCCTACTAAACATACCCAACCACTCCCAGTTTGTTGGCAATGTTCATTTTGCTCTACGCGTTCATGGTAACCTAACCCTAACCCTAAGTGGAATTTTCCTCAAATGGGATTTTCCCATATATTTCACCAGAAAACAAGATAGGGCAGCCTAGAAAAATCAGTTCCCTCCTAACCATACCAAAGCACTCCGAGTGTGTTGGCAATGTCCATTTTGCTCTTTCAGTTCATGGTGCCCTAACCTTAAGTGGAATTTTCCTCCAATGGGATTTTCCCATGTATTTTACCAGGAAACATCGAAAGGGCAGCCTAACAAAGTTAGTTCCGTCCTAACAATACCAAAGCACTCCGAGTGTATTGGCAATGTCCACTTTGCTCTATGAGTTCATGGTGACCTAACCCTAACCCTAAGTGGAATTTTCCTCCCATGGGTTTTTCCCATATATTTTACCAGTAAACATAGATAGGGCAGCCCAGAAAACTCAGTTCACTCCTAACCATACCCAAGCAGTCCGACTTTGTTAGCGATGTTCATTTTGCTCTACGAGTTAATGGTAACCTAACCCAAATCCTAAGTGGAATTTTCATCAAATGGCATTTTTCCAGGTATTTTACCAGGAAACATAGACAGGGCAGGCTAGAAATATCAGTGCCCTCCTAACCGTACCCAAGTACTCCGAGTGTGTTGGCAATGTTCATTTTGCTCTATGAGTTCATGATGCCCTAACCCTAAGTGGAATTTTCCTCCAATGGAATTTTCCTATGTATTTTACCAGGAAACATAGATAGGGCAGCCTAGAATGGTCAGTGCCCTCCTAACCATACCCAAGAACTCCGAGAGTGTTGGCGATGTCCATTTTGCTCTATGAGTTTATTTTGACCAAACCTTAATCTAAGGGGAATTTGCCTTCAATGGATTTTCCCATGTATTTTACTAGGAAAAATAGGCAGCGCAGTCTAGAAAGGTCAGTGCCCTCCTAAACATACCCAAGCACTCCCAGTTTGTTGGCGATGTTCATTTTGCTCTACGAGTTCATGGTAACCTAACGCTAACCCTAAGTGGAATTTTCCTCTTATGCGATTTTCCCATGTATTTCACCAGAAAACATAGATAGGGCAGCCCAATAAAATTAGTTCCATCCTAACCATACAAAAGCACTCGGAGTGTGTTGGCAATGTCCATTTTGCTCTTTGAGTTCATCGTGACCTAACCCTAACCATAAGTGGAATTTTCCTCTTATGGGATTTTTCCATATATTTTACCAGGAAAAATAGACAGGGCAAGCTGGAAATGTCAGTGACCTCTTAACCGTACCCAAGCACTACGATTTTTTTTTGCAATGTTCATTTTGCTCTATGAGTTCATGGTGCCCTAACCCTAACCCTAAGTGGAATTTTCCTCAAATGGGATTTTCCCATGGATTTCACTAGAAAACACAGAAGGGCTAGCCTATAAAAGTCAGTTCCCTCCTAAGCATACCAAAGAACTCCGAGTGTGTTGGCAATGTCCATTTTGCTCTATGAGTTCATGGTGACCTAACGCTAATCCTAAGTGGAATTTTCGTCTAATGGGATTTTCCCATGTATTTTACCAAGAAACATAGGTAGCGCAGGTTAGAATGGTCAGTGCCATCCTAACCATACGCAAGAACTCCGAGATTGTTGGCGATGTCCATTTTGCTCTATGAGTTTATTGTGACCAAACCTTAATCTAAGGGGAATTTGCCTTCAATGGATTTTCCCATGTATTTTACCAGGAAAAATAGGCAGCGCAGTCTAGAAAGGTCAGTTCCCTCCAAACCATACCAAAGCACTTCGAGTGTGTTGGCAATGTCCATTTTGCTCTTTCAGTTCATGGTGCCCTAACCTTAAGTGGAATTTTCCTCCAATGGGATTTTCCCATGTATTTTACCAGGAAACATCGATAGGGCAGCCTAACAAAGTTAGTTCCGTCCTAACAATACCAAAGCACTCCGAGTGTATTGGCAATGTCCACTTTGCTTTATGAGTTCATGGTGACCTAACCCTAACCCTAAGTGGAATTTTCCTCCCATGGGTTTTTCCCGTATATTTTACCAGTAAACATAGATAGGGCAGCCCAGAAAACTCAGTTCGCTCCTAACCATACCCAAGCAGTCCGACTTTGTTAGCGATGTTCATTTTGCTCTACGATTTCATGGTAACCTAACCCAAATCCTAAGTGGAATTTTCATCAAATGGCATTTTTCCATGTATTTTACCAGGAAACATAGAGAGGGCAGGCTAGAAATATCAGTGCCCTCCTAACCGTACCCAAGTACTCCGAGTGTGTTGGCAATGTTCATTTTGCTCTATGAGTTCATGATGCCCTAACCCTAACCCTAAGTGGAATTTTCCTTCAATGGGATTTTCCTATGTATTTTACCAGGAAACATAGATAGGGCAGCCGAGAAAAGTCATTGCCCTCCTAACCGTACCCAAGCACTCCAAGTTTGTTGGCGATGTTCATTTTGCTCTTTGAGTTCATAGTAACCTAACCCTAACCCAAAGTGGAATTTTCCTCCTATGGGATTTTCCAATGTATTTTACCAGGAAACATAGATAAGCAGCCTAGAAAAGACAGGTCCCTCCTAACCATACCCAAGCATCCGAGTGTGTTGGCGATGTCCCTTTTGATCTATGAGTTCATGATGACCTAACCTTATCCCAAAGTGGAATTTTCCTCCTATGGATTTTCCCATGTATTTTACCAGGAAAAATAGGTAGCGCACGCTAGAAAGGTCAGTGCCCTACTAAACATACCCAACCACTCCCAGTTTGTTGGCAATGTTCATTTTGCTCTACGCGTTCATGGTAACCTAACCCTAACCCTAAGTGGAATTTTCCTCAAATGGGATTTTCCCATATATTTCACCAGAAAACAAGATAGGGCAGCCTAGAAAAATCAGTTCCCTCCTAACCATACCAAAGCACTCCGAGTGTGTTGGCAATGTCCATTTTGCTCTTTCAGTTCATGGTGCCCTAACCTTAAGTGGAATTTTCCTCCAATGGGATTTTCCCATGTATTTTACCAGGAAACATCGAAAGGGCAGCCTAACAAAGTTAGTTCCGTCCTAACAATACCAAAGCACTCCGAGTGTATTGGCAATGTCCACTTTGCTCTATGAGTTCATGGTGACCTAACCCTAACCCTAAGTGGAATTTTCCTCCCATGGGTTTTTCCCATATATTTTACCAGTAAACATAGATAGGGCAGCCCAGAAAACTCAGTTCGCTCCTAACCATACCCAAGCAGTCCGACTTTGTTAGCGATGTTCATTTTGCTCTACGAGTTCATGGTAACCTAACCCAAATCCTAAGTGGAATTTTCATCAAATGGCATTTTTCCATGTATTTTACCAGGAAACATAGACAGGGCAGGCTAGAAATATCAGTGCCCTCCTAACCGTACACAAGTACTCCGAGTGTGTTGGCAATGTTCATTTTGCTCTATGAGTTCATGATGCCCTAACCCTAACCCTAAGTGGAATTTTCCTCCAATGGGATTTTCCTATATATTTTACCAGGAAACATAGATAGGGCAGCCTAGAATGGTCAGTGCCCTCCTAACCATACCCAAGAACTCCGAGATTGTTGGCGATGTCCATTTTGCTCTATGAGTTTATTGTGACCAAACCTTAATCTAAGGGGAATTTGCCTTCAATGGATTTTCCCATGTATTTTACCAGGAAAAATAGGCAGCGCAGTCTAGAAAGGTCAGTTCCCTCCAAACCATACCAAAGCACTTCGAGTGTGTTGGCAATGTCCATTTTGCTCTTTCAGTTCATGGTGCCCTAACCTTAAGTGGAATTTTCCTCCAATGGGATTTTCCCATGTATTTTACCAGGAAACATCGATAGGGCAGCCTAACAAAGTTAGTTCCGTCCTAACAATACCAAAGCACTCCGAGTGTATTGGCAATGTCCACTTTGCTTTATGAGTTCATGGTGACCTAACCCTAACCCTAAGTGGAATTTTCCTCCCATGGGTTTTTCCCGTATATTTTACCAGTAAACATAGATAGGGCAGCCCAGAAAACTCAGTTCGCTCCTAACCATACCCAAGCAGTCCGACTTTGTTAGCGATGTTCATTTTGCTCTACGAGTTCATGGTAACCTAACCCAAATCCTAAGTGCAATTTTCATCAAATGGCATTTTTCCATGTATTTTACCAGGAAACATAGACAGGGCAGGCTAGAAATATCAGTGCCCTCCTAACCGTACCCAAGTACTCCGAGTGTGTTGGCAATGTTCATTTTTCTCTATGAGTTCATGATGCCCTAACCCTAACCCTAAGTGGAATTTTTCTTCAATGGGATTTTCCTATGTATTTTACCAGGAAACATAGATAGGGCAGCCGAGAAAAGTCATTGCCCTCCTAACCGTACCCAAGCACTCCAAGTTTGTTGGCGATATTCATTTTGCTCTTTGAGTTCATAGTAACCTAACCCTAACCCTAAGTGGAATTTTCCTTCAATGGGATTTTCCTATGTATTTTACCAGGAAACATAGATAGGGCAGCCTAGAAAAGTCAGTTCCCTCCAAACCATACCAAAGCACTTCGAGTGTTTTGGCAATGTCCCTTTTGCTCCATTAGTTCATGGTGACCTAAACCTAACCCTAAGTGGAATTTTCCTCCTATGGGATTTTCCAATGTATTTTACCAGGAAACAAAGATAGCGCAGGCTAAAAATATCAGGGTCCTCTTAACCATACCCAAGGACTCCGAGTTTGTTGGTGATGTTCATTTTGCTCTAAGGGTTGATGGTTACCTAACCCTAAGCCTAAGTGGAATTTTCCTCCTATGGGATTTTTCCATATATTTTTCTAGGAAACATAGATAGGGCAACGAAGAAATATATGTGCCCTCCTAACCATACCCAAGCACTCCGAGTTTGTTGGCGATATTCATTTTGCTCTACGAGTTCATAGTAACCTAACCATAACACTAAGTGGAATTTTCCTCCAATTGGATTTTCCCATTTATTTTACCAGGAAACATAGATAGGGCAGCCTAAAAAAGTCCGTTCCCTCCTAACCATACCCAAGCACTCCGAGTTTATTGGCGATGTTCATTTTGCTCTTTGAGTTCATGGTAACCTAACCCTAACCCTAAGTGGAATTTTCCTCCAATGGGAGTTTCCCATGTATTTTACCAGGAAACATAGATAGGGCAGCCTAGAAACGTCAGTGCCCTCCTAACCGTACCCAAGAACTCCAAGTTTGTTGGCGATGTTCATTCTGCTCTATGAGTTCATGGTAACCTAACCCTAACGCTAAGTGGAATTTTCCTCCAAAAGGATTTTCCCATGTATTTTACCAGAAAACATAGATAGGGCAGCCTAGAAAAGTCAGTGCCCTCCTAACCATACCCAAGCACTCTGAGTCTGTTGGCGATGTCCATTTTGCTCTAAGAGTTTATGGTCACCTAACTCTAACATTAAGTGGAATTTTGCTCCAATGTGATTTTCCAATGTATTTTACCAGGAAACATAGATAGGGGATCCTAGAAAAGTCAGTGCCCTCCTAAGCATACCAAAGCACACCGGGTGTGTTGGCAATGTCCATTTTGCTCTATTAGTTCATGGTGACCTAACCCTAACCCTAAATGGAATTTTCCTTCTATGGGTTTTTCCCATGTATTTTACCAGGAAACATAGGTAAGCAGGCTAAAATGTGAGAGCCCTCTTAACCATACCCAAGCACTCCGTGTTTGTTGGCAATGTCCATTTTGCTCTATTTATTGATGGTGACCTAACCCTAACCCTAAGTGGAATTTTCCTCCTATGGTTTTTTCCCATGTATTTTACCAGGAAACATAGATAGCACAGGCTAGAAAACTCAGTGCTCTACTAACCATACCCAAACATTCCGAGTTTGTTGGCGATGTTCATTTTGCTCTATGAGTTTATGGTAACCTAACAATAACCCTAAATGGAATTTTCCTTCAATGGGATTTTCCCATTTATTTTACCAGGAAATATAGATAAAGCAGCCTAGAAAAGTCAGTGCCCTCCTAACCGTACGCAAGCACTCCGAGTTTGTTGGCGATGTTCATTCTGCTCTATGAGTTCATGGTAAACTAACCCTAACCCTAAGTGGAATTTTCCTAAAAAAGGATTTTCCCATGTATTTTACCAGGAAACATAGATAGGGCAGCCCAGAAAATTCAGTGCCCTCCTAACCATATCCAAGCACTCTGAGTCTGTTGGCGATGTCCATTTTACTCTATGAGTTTATGGTCACCTAACTCTTACATTAAGTGGAATTTTGCTCCAATGGGATTTTCCCATGTATTTTACCAGGAAACATAGATAGGGCAACCTAGAATAGTCAGTTCCCTCCAAACCATACCAAAGCACACCTAGTGTGTTGGCAATGTCCATTTTGCTCTATTAGTTCATGGTGACCTAACCCTAACCCTATGTGGAATTTTCCTCCTATGGGTTTTTCCCATGTATTTTACCAGGAAACATAGGTAAGCAGGCTAAAAATTTAGAGCCCTCTTAACCATACCCAAGCACTCCAAGTTTGTTGGCATTGTACATTTTGCTCTACGAGTTCATGGTAACCTAACCCTAACCCTATGTGGAATTTTCCTCCTATGGGATTTTCCCATGTATTTTACCCGGAAACAAAGATAGCGAGGGCTATAAAGATCAGTGCCATCCTCACCATACCCAAGCAATCCGAGTTTGTTGGCAATGTTCATTTTGATCTACGAGTTCATGGTAACCTAACCCTAAGTGGAATTTTCCTCCAATGGGGTTTTCCCATGTATTTTACCAGGAAACATAAATAGGGCAGCCAAGAAAAGTGAGTTCCCTCCTAACCATACCAAAGAACTCCGAGTGTGTTGGCAATGTCCATTTTGCTCTATGAGTTAATGGTGACCTAACGCTAATCCTAAGTGGAATTTTCGTCAAATGGGATTTTCCCCTGTATTTTACCAGGAAACATCGATAGGGAAGCCTAATAAAGTTGGTTCCCTCCTAACCATACAAAAGCACTCCGAGAGTGTTGGAAATGTCCATTTTGCTCTATGAGTTCATGATGACCTAACCCTAACCTAAGTGGAATTTTCCTCCCATGGGATTATCCTATGTATTTTACCAAGAAACATAGGTAGCGCAGGTTAGAATGGTCAGTGCCATCCTAACCATACGCAAGAACTCCGAGATTGTTGGCGATGTTCATTTTGCTCTACGAGTTCATCGTAACCTAACCCTAAGTGGAATTTTCATCAAATGGGATTTCCCCAAGTATTTTACCAGGAAACATAGAGAGGGCAGCCTAGAAAACTCAGTTCCCTCCTAACCATGCCCAAGCAGTCCGAGTTTCTTGGCGATGTTCATTTTGCTCTACATGTTCATGGTAACCTAACCCAAATCCTAAGTGGAATTTTCATCAAATGGGATCTTCCCATAGATTTCACCAGAAAACACAGAAGGGCCAGCCTAGAAAAGTCGGTTCCCTCCTAACCATACCAAAGAACTCCGAGTGTGTTGGCAATGTCCATTTTGCTCTATGAGTTCATGGTGACCTAACGCTAATCCTAAGTGGAATTTTCGTCAAATGGGATTTTCCCATGTATTTTACCAGGAAACCTCGATAGGGAAGCCTAATAAAGTTGGTTCCCTCCTAACCATACAAAAGCACTCCGAGAGTGTTGGAAATGTCCATTTTGCTCTATGAGTTCATGATGACCTAACCCTAACCCTAAGTGGAATTTTCCTCCCATGGGATTATCCTATGTATTTTACCAAGAAACATAGGTAGCGCAGGTTAGAATGGTCAGTGCCATCCTAACCATACGCAAGAACTCCGAGATTGTTGGCGATGTTCATTTTGCTCTACGAGTTCATGGTAACCTAACCCTAAGTGGAATTTTCATCAAATGGGATTTCCCCAAGTATTTTACCAGGAAACATAGATAGGGCAGCCTAGAAAACTCAGTTCCCTCCTAACCATGCCCAAGCAGTCCGAGTTTCTTGGCGATGTTCATTTTGCTCTACATGTTCATGGTAACCTAACCCAAATCCTAAGTGGATTTTCATCAAATGGGATTTTTTCATGTATTTTACCAGGAAACATAGACAGGGAAGGCTGGAAATGTCAGTGCCCTCCTAACCGTACCGAAGCACTACAATTTTTTTAGCAATGTTCATTTTGCTCTATAAGTTCATGGTACCCTAACCCTAACCCTAAGTGGAATTTTCCTCCAATGGGATTTTCCCATGTATTTTAACAGGAAACATAGATAGGGCAGCCTAGAGTGGTCAGTGCCCTCCTAACCATACCCAAGCATTCCGAGAGTGTTGGTGATGTCCATTTTGCTCTATGAATTTATGGTGACCAAAATCTAACCATAAGTGAAATTTGCCTTCAATGGATTTTTCCATGTATTTTACCATAAAACATACATAGGGCAGCCTAGAAAGGTCACTTCCCTCCTAACCATACCCAAGCATCCGAGTGTGTTGGCGATGTCCCTTTTCCTCTGTGCATTCATGATGACCTAACCTTATCCCTAAGTGGAATTTTCCTCCTATGGGATATTCCCATGTATTTTACCAGGAAAAATAGGTAGCGCAGGCTAGAAAGGTCAGTGCCCTCCTAAACATACCCAAGCACTCCCAGTTTGTTGGCGATGTTCATTTTGCTCTACGGGTACATGGTAACCCAACCCTAACCCTAAGTGGAATTTTCCTCCAATGGGATTTTCCCATATATTTTACCAGGAAACATCGATAGGGAAGCCTAACAAAGTTAGTTCCGTCCTAACAATACCAAAGCACTCCGAGTGTATTGGCGACGTCCACTTTGCTCTATGAGTTCATGGTGACCTAACCCTAACCCTAAGTGGAATTTTCCTCCGATAGGTTTTTCCCATATATTTTACCAAGAAACATAGACAGGGCACGCTGGAAATGTCAGTGCCCTCCTAAACATACCCAAGCACTTCTAGTTTGTTGGTGATGTTCATTTTGCTCTACGAGTTCATGGTAACCTAACCCTAATCCTAAGTGGAATTTTCCTCAAATGGGATTTTCCCATGTATTTTACCAGAAAACATAGATAGGACAGCCTAGAAAAGTAGGCTCCCTCCTAAGCATACCAAATCACTAAGAGTGTTTTAGCAATGTCCATTTTGCTCTTTGAGTTCATGGTGACCTAACCCTAATCCTAAGTGGAATTTTCTTCCTTTGGGATTATCCCATGTATTTTACCAGAAAACATAGATAGGACAGCCTAGAAAAATCAGCTCCCTCCTAACCATACCAAAGCACTCGGAGTGTGTTGGCAATGTCCATTTTGCTCTGTGAGTTCATGATGACCTAACCTGAACACTAAGTGGAATTTTGTTCCACTAGGATTTTCCCATGTATTTTACCAGGAAAAATAGATAGGGCAGTCTAATAAAGATAGTTCCATCCTAACCGTACCCAAGCACTACGAGTTTGTTGGCAATGCTCATTTTGCTCTATGAGTTCATGGTGACCTAACCCTAACCCTAAGTGGAATTTTCCTCCTATAGGATTATCCCATGTATTTTACCAGGAAACATAGGTAGCGCAGGCTAGAATGGTCAGTGCCCTCCTAACCATACGCAAGAACTCCGAGATTGTTGGCGATGTTCATTTTGCTCTATGACTTCATGGTAACCTAAACCTAACCCTAAGTGGAATTTTCCTCCAATGGGATTTCCTCATGTATTTTACCAGGAAACATAGAAAGGGCAGCCTAGAAAACTCAGTTCGCTCCTAACCATACCCAAGCAGTCCGAGTTTGTTGTCAATGTTCATTTTGCTCTACGAGTTCATGGTAACCTAACCAAAATCCTAAGTGGAATTTTCATCAAATGGGATTTTTCCATGTATTTTACCAGGAAACATAGACAGGGCAGGCTGGAAATGTCAGTCCCCTCCTAACCGTACCCAAGCACTACGGGTTTGTTGGCAATGTTCATTTTGCTCTATGAGTTCATGGTGCCCTAAACCTAATTCTAAGTGGAATTTTCCTCCAATGTGATTTTCCCATGTATTTTACCAGGAAACAAAGATAGGGCAGCCTAACAAAGTTAGATCCGTCCTAACCATACCAAAGCACTCCGAGTGTGTCGGCGATGTCCATTTTGCTCTATGAGTTTATGGTGACCAAACCCTAATCCTAAGTGGAATTTTCCTCCAATGTGATTTTCCCATGTATTTTACCAGGAAACAAAGATAGGGCAGCCTAACAAAGTTAGATCCGTCCTAACCATACCAAAGCACTCCGAGTGTGTCGGCGATGTCCATTTTGCTCTATGAGTTTATGGTGACCAAACCCTAATCCTAAGTGGAATTTGCCTTCAATGGATTTTCCCATGTATTTTACCAGGAAACATAGGTAGCGCAGGGTAGAATGGTCAGTGCCCTCCTAACGATACCCAAGAACTCCAAGATTGTTGGCGATGTTCATTTTGCTCTATGAGTTAATGGTAACCTAACCCAAATCCTACGTCGAATTTTCATCAAATGGGATTTTTCCATGCATTTTACCAGGAAACATCGATAGGGCAGCCTACCAAAGTTAGTTCCGTCCTAACCATACCAAAGCACTGCGAGTATATTGGCAATGTCCAATTTGCTCTATGAGTTCATGGTGACCTAACCCTAACCCTAAGCGGAATTTTCCTCAATGGGATTTTTCCATGTATTTTACCAGGAAACATAGACAGGGCAGGCTGGAAATGTTAGTCCCCTCCTAACCGTACCCAAGCACTACGAGTTTGTTGGCAATGTTCATTTTGCTCTATGAGTTCATGGTGCCCTAACCCTAATCCTAAGTGGAATTTTCATCCAATGTGATTTTCCCATGTATTTTGCGAGGAAACAAAGATAGGGCAGCCTAACAAAGTTAGATCCGTCCTAACCATAAAAAAGCACTCCGAGTGTGTCGGCGATGTTCATTTTGCTCTACGAGTGTATGGTGACCAAACCCTAACCCTAAGTGCAAATTGCCTTCAATGGATTTTCCCATGTATTTTACCAGGATACATAGATAGCGCAAGCTAAAAAGGTCAGGGCCCTCTTACCTATACCCAAGCACTCCGAGTTTCTTGGCGATGTTCATTTTGCTCTATGGGTTCATGGTAACCTAACCCTAACCCTAAGTGGAGTTTTCTTCAAATGGGATTTTTCCATGGATTTTACCAGAAAACATAGATAGGACAGCCTAAAAAATTAAGTTCCCTCCTAACCATACCAAATCACTACGAGTGTTTTAGCAATGTCCATTTTGCTCTTTGAGTTGATTGTGATCTAACCTTAACCCTAAGTGGAATTTTCTTCCTATGGGATTATCCCATGTATTTTACCAGGAAACATAGGTAGCGCAGGGTAGAATGGTCAGTGCCCTCCTAACGATACCCAAGAACTCCGAGATTGTTGGCGATGTTCATTTTGCTCTACGAGTTAATGGTAACCTAACCCAAATCCTACGTCGAATTTTCATCAAATGGGAGTTTTCCATGCATTTTACCAGGAAACATTGATAGGGCAGCCTACCAAAGTTAGTTCCGTCCTAACCATACCAAAGCACTCCGAGTATATTGGCAATGTCCAATTTGCTCTATGAGTTCATGGTGACCTAACCCTAACCCTAAGTGGAATTTTCTTCAAATGGGATTTTTCTATGTATTTTACCAGGAAAAATAGATAGGGTAGCCTAGAAAAGTCAGTGCCCTCCTAACCATACCCAAGCACTATGAGTTTGTTGGTGACGTTCATTTTGCTCTATGAGTTCACGATAACCTAACCCAAATCCTAAGTAGAATTTTCATCAAATTGGATTTTTCCATATATTTTACCAGGAAAAATAGGCAGCTCAGGCTAGAATGGTCAGTGCCCTCCTAAACATACCCAAGCACTCCCAGTTTGTTGGCGATGTTCATTTTGGTCTACGAGTTCATGATAAACTAACCCTAACACTAAGTTGAATTTTCCTCAAATGGGATTTTCCTATGTATTTTACAAGGAAACATAGATAGGGCAGCCTAATTAAGTTAGTTTCATCCTAACCATACCAAAGCACTCCGAGTGTGTTGGCAATGTCCATTTTGCTCTGTGAGTTCATCGTGACCTAACCCTAACCCTAAGTGGAATTTTCCTCTTATGAGATTTTTCCATGTATTTTACCAGGAAACATAAACAGGGCAGGCTGGAAATGTCAGTCCCCTCCTAACCGTACCCAAGCACTACGAGTTTGTTGGCAATGTTCATTTTGCTCTATGAGTTCATTGTGCCCTATCCCTAATCCTAAATGGAATTTTCCTCCAATGTGATTTTCCCATGTATTTTACCAGGAAACAAAGATAGGGCAGCCTAACAAAGTGAGTTCCGTCCTAACCATACCAAAGCACTCCGAGTGTGTCGGCGATGTCCATTTTGCTCTATGAGTTTATGGTGACCAAACCCTAACCCTAAGTGGAATTTGCCTTCAATGGATTTTCCCATGTATTTTACCAGGAAACATAGATAGCGCAAGCTAAAAAGGTCAGGGCCCTCTTAACTATACCCAAACACTCCGAGTTTGTTGGCGATGTTCATTTTGCTCTACGGGTTCATGGTAACCTAACCCTAACCCTAAGTGGAGTTTTCTTCAAATGGGATTTTTCCATGGATTTTACCAGAAAACATAGATAGGACAGCCTAAAAAATTAAGTTCCCTCCTAACCATACCAAATCACTCGGAGTGTGTTGGCAATGTCCATTTTGCTCTGTGAGTTCATGATGACCTAACCTGAACCCTAAGTGGAATTTTGTTCCACTAGGATTTTCCCATGTATTTTACCAGGAAAAATAGATAGGGCAGTCTAATAAAGATAGTTCCATCCTAACCGTACCCAAGCACTACGAGTTTGTTGGCAATGCTCATTTTGCTCTATGAGTTCATGGTGACCTAACCCTAACCCTAAGTGGAATTTTCCTCCTATAGGATTATCCCATGTATTTTACCAGGAAACATAGTTAGCGCAGGCTAGAATGGTCAGTGCCCTCCTAACCATACGCAAGAACTCTGAGATTGTTGGCGATGTTCATTTTGCTCTATGACTACATGGTAACCTAAACCTAACCCTAAGTGGAATTTTCCTCCAATGGGATTTCCTCATGTATTTTACCAGGAAATATAGAAAGGGCAGCCTAGAAAACTCAGTTCGCTCCTTACCATACCCAAGCAGTCCGAGTTTGTTGTCAATGTTCATTTTGCTCTACGAGTTCATGGTAACCTAACCAAAATCCTAAGTGGAATTTTCATCAAATGGGATTTTTCCATGTATTTTACCAGGAAACATAGACAGGGCAGGCTGGAAATGTCAGTCCCCTCCTAACCGTACCCAAGCACTACGAGTTTGTTGGCAATGTTCATTTTGCTCTATGAGTTCATGGTGACCTAACCCTAACCCTAAGTGGAATTTTCCTCCTATAGGATTATCCCATGTATTTTACCAGGAAACATAGTTAGCGCAGGCTAGAATGGTCAGTGCCCTCCTAACCATACGCAAGAACTCTGAGATTGTTGGCGATGTTCATTTTGCTCTATGACTACATGGTAACCTAAACCTAACCCTAAGTGGAATTTTCCTCCAATGGGATTTCCTCATGTATTTTACCAGGAAATATAGAAAGGGCAGCCTAGAAAACTCAGTTCGCTCCTAACCATACCCAAGCAGTCCGAGTTTGTTGTCAATGTTCATTTTGCTCTACGAGTTCATGGTAACCTAACCAAAATCCTAAGTGGAATTTTCATCAAATGGGATTTTTCCATGTATTTTACCAGGAAACATAGACAGGGCAGGCTGGAAATGTCAGTCCCCTCCTAACCGTACCCAAGCACTACGAGTTTGTTGGCAATGTTCATTTTGCTCTATGAGTTCATGGTGCCCTAAACCTAATTCTAAGTGGAATTTTCCTCCAATGTGATTTTCCCATGTATTTTACCAGGAAACATAGATAGCGCAAGCTAAAAAGGTCAGGGCCCTCTTAACTATACCCAAACACTCCGAGTTTGTTGGCGATGTTCATTTTGCTCTACGGGTTCATGGTAACCTAACCCTAACCCTAAGTGGAGTTTTCTTCAAATGGGATTTTTCCATGGATTTTACCAGAAAACATAGATAGGACAGCCTAAAAAATTAAGTTCCCTCCTAACCATACCAAATCACTCGGAGTGTGTTGGCAATGTCCATTTTGCTCTGTGAGTTCATGATGACCTAACCTGAACCCTAAGTGGAATTTTGTTCCACTAGGATTTTCCCATGTATTTTACCAGGAAAAATAGATAGGGCAGTCTAATAAAGATAGTTCCATCCTAACCGTACCCAAGCACTACGAGTTTGTTGGCAATGCTCATTTTGCTCTATGAGTTCATGGTGACCTAACCCTAACCCTAAGTGGAATTTTCCTCCTATAGGATTATCCCATGTATTTTACCAGGAAACATAGTTAGCGCAGGCTAGAATGGTCAGTGCCCTCCTAACCATACGCAAGAACTCTGAGATTGTTGGCGATGTTCATTTTGCTCTATGACTACATGGTAACCTAAACCTAACCCTAAGTGGAATTTTCCTCCAATGGGATTTCCTCATGTATTTTACCAGGAAATATAGAAAGGGCAGCCTAGAAAACTCAGTTCGCTCCTACCATACCCAAGCAGTCCGAGTTTGTTGTCAATGTTCATTTTGCTCTACGAGTTCATGGTAACCTAACCAAAATCCTAAGTGGAATTTTCATCAAATGGGATTTTTCCATGTATTTTACCAGGAAACATAGACAGGGCAGGCTGGAAATGTCAGTCCCCTCCTAACCGTACCCAAGCACTACGAGTTTGTTGGCAATGTTCATTTTGCTCTATGAGTTCATGGTGACCTAACCCTAACCCTAAGTGGAATTTTCCTCCTATAGGATTATCCCATGTATTTTACCAGGAAACATAGTTAGCGCAGGCTAGAATGGTCAGTGCCCTCCTAACCATACGCAAGAACTCTGAGATTGTTGGCGATGTTCATTTTGCTCTATGACTACATGGTAACCTAAACCTAACCCTAAGTGGAATTTTCCTCCAATGGGATTTCCTCATGTATTTTACCAGGAAATATAGAAAGGGCAGCCTAGAAAACTCAGTTCGCTCCTAACCATACCCAAGCAGTCCGAGTTTGTTGTCAATGTTCATTTTGCTCTACGAGTTCATGGTAACCTAACCAAAATCCTAAGTGGAATTTTCATCAAATGGGATTTTTCCATGTATTTTACCAGGAAACATAGACAGGGCAGGCTGGAAATGTCAGTCCCCTCCTAACCGTACCCAAGCACTACGAGTTTGTTGGCAATGTTCATTTTGCTCTATGAGTTCATGGTGCCCTAAACCTAATTCTAAGTGGAATTTTCCTCCAATGTGATTTTCCCATGTATTTTACCAGGAAACAAAGATAGGGCAGCCTAACAAAGTTAGATCCGTCCTAACCATACCAAAGCACTCCGAGTGTGTCGGCGATGTCCATTTTGCTCTATGAGTTTATGGTGACCAAACCCTAATCCTAAGTGGAATTTGCCTTCAATGGATTTTCCCATGTATTTTACCAGGAAACATAGGTAGCGCAGGGTAGAATGGTCAGTGCCCTCCTAACGATACCCAAGAACTCCAAGATTGTTGGCGATGTTCATTTTGCTCTATGAGTTAATGGTAACCTAACCCAAATCCTACGTCGAATTTTCATCAAATGGGATTTTTCCATGCATTTTACCAGGAAACATCGATAGGGCAGCCTACCAAAGTTAGTTCCGTCCTAACCATACCAAAGCACTGCGAGTATATTGGCAATGTCCAATTTGCTCTATGAGTTCATGGTGACCTAACCCTAACCCTAAGTGGAATTTTCCTCAAATGGGATTTTTCCATGTATTTTACCAGGAAACATACACAGGGCAGGCTGGAAATGTTAGTCCCCTCCTAACCGTACCCAAGCAGTACGAGTTTGTTGGCAATGTTCATTTTGCTCTATGATTTCATGGTGCCCTAACCCTAATCCTAAGTGGAATTTTCATCCAATGTGATTTTCCCATGTATTTTACGAGGAAACAAAGATAGGACAGCCTAAGAAAGTTAGATCCGTCCTAACCATAAAAAAGCACTCCGAGTGTGTCGGCGATGTTCATTTTGCTCTACGAGTGTATGATGACCAAACCCTAACCCTAAGTGCAAATTGCCTTCAATGGATTTTCCCATGTATTTTACCAGGATACATAGATAGCGCAAGATAAAAAGGTCAGGGCCCTCTTAACTATACCCAAGCACTCCGAGTTTCTTGGCGATGTTCATTTTGCTCTATGGGTTCATGGTAACCTAACCCTAACCCTAAGTGGAGTTTTCTTCAAATGGGATTTTTCCATGGATTTTACCAGAAAACATAGATAGGACAGCCTAAAAAATTAAGTTCCCTCCTAACCATACCAAATCACTACGAGTGTTTTAGCAATGTCCATTTTGCTCTTTGAGTTGATTGTGACCTAACCTTAACCCTAAGTGGAATTTTCTTCCTATGGGATTATCCCATGTATTTTACCAGGAAACATAGGTAGCGCAGGGTAGAATGGTCAGTGCCCTCCTAACGATACCCAAGAACTCCGAGATTGTTGGCGATGTTCATTTTGCTCTACGAGTTAATGGTAACCTAACCCAAATCCTACATCGAATTTTCATCAAATGGGAGTTTTCCATGCATTTTACCAGGAAACATCGATAGGGCAGCCTACCAAAGTTAGTTCCGTCCTAACCATACCAAAGCACTCCGAGTATATTGGCAATGTCCAATTTGCTCTATGAGTTCATGGTGACCTAACCCTAACCCTATGTGGAATTTTCCTCAAATGGGATTTTTCTATGTATTTTACCAGGAAAAATAGATAGGGTAGCCTAGAAAAGTCAGTGCCCTCCTAACCATACCCAAGCACTATGAGTTTGTTGGCGGCGTTCATTTTGCTCTATGAGTTCACGA
The DNA here is from genome assembly GCF_016545835.1 of Crotalus tigris. Taxonomy (NCBI): domain Eukaryota; kingdom Metazoa; phylum Chordata; class Lepidosauria; order Squamata; family Viperidae; genus Crotalus; species Crotalus tigris. The sequence goes on along the minus strand of NW_024096616.1, from coordinate 14,633 downwards.
TAACCTAACCCAAATCCTAAGTAGAATTTTCATCAAATTGGATTTTTCCATATATTTTACCAGGAAAAATAGGCAGCTCAGGCTAGAATGGTCAGTGCCCTCCTAAACATACCCAAGCACTCCCAGTTTGTTGGTGATGTTCATTTTGGTCTACGAGTTCATGATAAACTAACCCTAAGACTAAGTTGAATTTTCCTCAAATGGGATTTTCCTATGTATTTTACAAGGAAACATAGATAGGGCAGCCTAATTAAGTTAGTTTCATCCTAACCATACCAAAGCACTCCGAGTGTGTTGGCAATGTCCATTTTGCTCTGTGAGTTCATCGTGACCTAACCCTAATCCTAAGTGGAATTTTCCTCTTATGAGATTTTTCCATGTATTTTACCAGGAAACATAAACAGGGCAGGCTGGAAATGTCAGTCCCCTCCTAACCGTGCCCAAGCACTATGAGTTTGTTGGCAATGTTCATTTTGCTCTATGAGTTCATTGTGCCCTATCCCGAATCCTAAATGGAATTTTCCTCCAATGTGATTTTCCCATGTATTTTACCAGGAAACAAAGATAGGGCAGCCTAACAAAGTGAGTTCCGTCCTAACCATACCAAAGCACTCCGAGTGTGTCGGCGATGTCCATTTTGCTCTATGAGTTTATGGTGACCAAACCCTAACCCTAAGTGGAATTTGCCTTCAATGGATTTTCCCATGTATTTTACCAGGAAACATAGATAGCGCAAGCTAAAAAGGTCAGGGCCCTCTTAACTATACCCAAACACTCCGAGTTTGTTGGCGATGTTCATTTTGCTCTACGGGTTCATGGTAACCTAACCCTAACCCTAAGTGGAGTTTTCTTCAAATGGGATTTTTCCATGGATTTTACCAGAAAACATAGATAGGACAGCCTAAAAAATTAAGTTCCCTCCTAACCATACCAAATCACTCGGAGTGTGTTGGCAATGTCCATTTTGCTCTGTGAGTTCATGATGACCTAACCTGAACCCTAAGTGGAATTTTGTTCCACTAGGATTTTCCCATGTATTTTACCAGGAAAAATAGATAGGGCAGTCTAATAAAGATAGTTCCATCCTAACCGTACCCAAGCACTACGAGTTTGTTGGCAATGCTCATTTTGCTCTATGAGTTCATGGTGACCTAACCCTAACCCTAAGTGGAATTTTCCTCCTATAGGATTATCCCATGTATTTTACCAGGAAACATAGGTAGCGCAGGCTAGAATGGTCAGTGCCCTCCTAACCATACGCAAGAACTCCGAGATTGTTGGCGATGTTCATTTTGCTCTATGACTTCATGGTAACCTAAACCTAACCCTAAGTGGAATTTTCCTCCAATGGGATTTCCTCATGTATTTTACCAGGAAACATAGAAAGGGCAGCCTAGAAAACTCAGTTCGCTCCTAACCATACCCAAGCAGTCCGAGTTTGTTGTCAATGTTCATTTTGCTCTACGAGTTCATGGTAACCTAACCAAAATCCTAAGTGGAATTTTCATCAAATGGGATTTTTCCATGTATTTTACCAGGAAACATAGACAGGGCAGGCTGGAAATGTCAGTCCCCTCCTAACCGTACCCAAGCACTACGAGTTTGTTGGCAATGTTCATTTTGCTCTATGAGTTCATGGTGACCTAACCCTAACCCTAAGTGGAATTTTCCTCCTATAGGATTATCCCATGTATTTTACCAGGAAACATAGTTAGCGCAGGCTAGAATGGTCAGTGCCCTCCTAACCATACGCAAGAACTCTGAGATTGTTGGCGATGTTCATTTTGCTCTATGACTACATGGTAACCTAAACCTAACCCTAAGTGGAATTTTCCTCCAATGGGATTTCCTCATGTATTTTACCAGGAAATATAGAAAGGGCAGCCTAGAAAACTCAGTTCGCTCCTAACCATACCCAAGCAGTCCGAGTTTGTTGTCAATGTTCATTTTGCTCTACGAGTTCATGGTAACCTAACCAAAATCCTAAGTGGAATTTTCATCAAATGGGATTTTTCCATGTATTTTACCAGGAAACATAGACAGGGCAGGCTGGAAATGTCAGTCCCCTCCTAACCGTACCCAAGCACTACGAGTTTGTTGGCAATGTTCATTTTGCTCTATGAGTTCATGGTGCCCTAAACCTAATTCTAAGTGGAATTTTCCTCCAATGTGATTTTCCCATGTATTTTACCAGGAAACAAAGATAGGGCAGCCTAACAAAGTTAGATCCGTCCTAACCATACCAAAGCACTCCGAGTGTGTCGGCGATGTCCATTTTGCTCTATGAGTTTATGGTGACCAAACCCTAATCCTAAGTGGAATTTGCCTTCAATGGATTTTCCCATGTATTTTACCAGGAAACATAGGTAGCGCAGGGTAGAATGGTCAGTGCCCTCCTAACGATACCCAAGAACTCCAAGATTGTTGGCGATGTTCATTTTGCTCTATGAGTTAATGGTAACCTAACCCAAATCCTACGTCGAATTTTCATCAAATGGGATTTTTCCATGCATTTTACCAGGAAACATCGATAGGGCAGCCTACCAAAGTTAGTTCCGTCCTAACCATACCAAAGCACTGCGAGTATATTGGCAATGTCCAATTTGCTCTATGAGTTCATGGTGACCTAACCCTAACCCTAAGTGGAATTTTCCTCAAATGGGATTTTTCCATGTATTTTACCAGGAAACATACACAGGGCAGGCTGGAAATGTTAGTCCCCTCCTAACCGTACCCAAGCAGTACGAGTTTGTTGGCAATGTTCATTTTGCTCTATGATTTCATGGTGCCCTAACCCTAATCCTAAGTGGAATTTTCATCCAATGTGATTTTCCCATGTATTTTACGAGGAAACAAAGATAGGACAGCCTAAGAAAGTTAGATCCGTCCTAACCATAAAAAAGCACTCCGAGTGTGTCGGCGATGTTCATTTTGCTCTACGAGTGTATGATGACCAAACCCTAACCCTAAGTGCAAATTGCCTTCAATGGATTTTCCCATGTATTTTACCAGGATACATAGATAGCGCAAGATAAAAAGGTCAGGGCCCTCTTAACTATACCCAAGCACTCCGAGTTTCTTGGCGATGTTCATTTTGCTCTATGGGTTCATGGTAACCTAACCCTAACCCTAAGTGGAGTTTTCTTCAAATGGGATTTTTCCATGGATTTTACCAGAAAACATAGATAGGACAGCCTAAAAAATTAAGTTCCCTCCTAACCATACCAAATCACTACGAGTGTTTTAGCAATGTCCATTTTGCTCTTTGAGTTGATTGTGACCTAACCTTAACCCTAAGTGGAATTTTCTTCCTATGGGATTATCCCATGTATTTTACCAGGAAACATAGGTAGCGCAGGGTAGAATGGTCAGTGCCCTCCTAACGATACCCAAGAACTCCGAGATTGTTGGCGATGTTCATTTTGCTCTACGAGTTAATGGTAACCTAACCCAAATCCTACATCGAATTTTCATCAAATGGGAGTTTTCCATGCATTTTACCAGGAAACATCGATAGGGCAGCCTACCAAAGTTAGTTCCGTCCTAACCATACCAAAGCACTCCGAGTATATTGGCAATGTCCAATTTGCTCTATGAGTTCATGGTGACCTAACCCTAACCCTATGTGGAATTTTCCTCAAATGGGATTTTTCTATGTATTTTACCAGGAAAAATAGATAGGGTAGCCTAGAAAAGTCAGTGCCCTCCTAACCATACCCAAGCACTATGAGTTTGTTGGCGGCGTTCATTTTGCTCTATGAGTTCACGATAACCTAACCCAAATCCTAAGTAGAATTTTCATCAAATTGGATTTTTCCATATATTTTACCAGGAAAAATAGGCAGCTCAGGCTAGAATGGTCAGTGCCCTCCTAAACATACCCAAGCACTCCCAGTTTGTTGGTGATGTTCATTTTGGTCTACGAGTTCATGATAAACTAACCCTAAGACTAAGTTGAATTTTCCTCAAATGGGATTTTCCTATGTATTTTACAAGGAAACATAGATAGGGCAGCCTAATTAAGTTAGTTTCATCCTAACCATACCAAAGCACTCCGAGTGTGTTGGCAATGTCCATTTTGCTCTGTGAGTTCATCGTGACCTAACCCTAATCCTAAGTGGAATTTTCCTCTTATGAGATTTTTCCATGTATTTTACCAGGAAACATAAACAGGGCAGGCTGGAAATGTCAGTCCCCTCCTAACCGTGCCCAAGCACTATGAGTTTGTTGGCAATGTTCATTTTGCTCTATGAGTTCATTGTGCCCTATCCCGAATCCTAAATGGAATTTTCCTCCAATGTGATTTTCCCATGTATTTTACCAGGAAACAAAGATAGGGCAGCCTAACAAAGTGAGTTCCGTCCTAACCATACCAAAGCACTCCGAGTGTGTCGGCGATGTCCATTTTGCTCTATGAGTTTATGGTGACCAAACCCTAACCCTAAGTGGAATTTGCCTTCAATGGATTTTCCCATGTATTTTACCAGGAAACATAGATAGCGCAAGCTAAAAAGGTCAGGGCCCTCTTAACTATACCCAAGCACTCTGAGTTTGTTGGCGATGTTCATTTTTCTCTACGGGTTCATGGTAACCTAACCCTAACCCCAAGTGGAGTTTTCTTCAAATGGGATTTTTCCATGGATTTTACCAGAAAACATAGATAGGACAGCCTAAAAAATTAAGTTCCCTCCTAACCATACCAAATCACTACGAGTGTTTTAACAATGTCCATTTTGCTCTTTGAGTTCATGGTGACCTAACCCTAACCCTAAGTAGAATTTTCTTCCTATGGGATTATCCCATGTATTTTACCAGGAAACATAGGTAGCGCAGGGTAGATTGGTCAGTGCCCTCCTAACGATACCCAAGAACTCCGAGATAGTTGGCGATGTTCATTTTTCTCTATGAGTTAATCGTAACCAAACCCAAATCTTACGTCGAATTTTCATCAAATGGGATTTTTCCATGCATTTTACCAGGAAACATCGATAGGGCAGACTACCAAAGTTAGTTCCGTCCTAACCATACCAAAGCACTCCGAGTGTATTCGCAATGTCCACTTTGCTCTATGAGTTCATGGTGACCTAACCCTAACCCTAAGTGGAATTTTCCTCCAATGGGATTTCCCCATGTATTTTACCAGGAAACATAATAGGGCAGCATAGAAAACTCAGTTCCCTCCTAAACATAGGTAGCGCAAGCTAGTTCCGTCCTAACCATAACAAAGCACTCTGAGTGTATTGGCAATGTCCACTTTGCTCTACGAGTTCATGGTAACCTAACCCTAACCCTAAGTGGAATTTTCCTACAAAGGGATTTTCCCATGTATTTCACCAGAAAACATAGATAGGGCAGCCCAGTAAATTTAGTTCAATCCTAACCATACCAAAGCACTCCGGGTTTGTTGGTAATGTCCATTTTGCTCTATGAGTTTATGGGGACGTAACCCTAACCCTTAGTGGAATTTAACTCCTATAGGATTTTATCATATATTTCAAAAGGAAACAAAGGTAGCACAGGCTAGAACTGTCACTGCCCTCCTAAACATACCGAAGCACTCCGAGTTTGTTGTTGATGTTCATTTTGTTATATGAGTTCATGGTAACCTAAACCTAACCCTAAGTGGAATTTTCCTCAAATGGGATTTTTCCATGTATTTTACCATAAAACATAGATAGGGCAGCCTAGAAAACTCAATGCCCTCCTAAACATACCCCAGCACTCCGAGTTTGTTGGTAATGTCCATTTTGCTCTATGAGTTTATGGGGATGTAACCCTAACCCTTAGTGGAATTTAACTCCTATAGGATTTTATCATATATTTCAAAAGGAAACAAAGGTAGCACAGGCTAGAACTGTCACTGCCCTCCTAAACATACCGAAGCACTCCGAGTTTGTTGTTGATGTTCATTTTGTTATATGAGTTCATGGTAACCTAAACCTAACCCTAAGTGGAATTTTCCTCAAATGGGATTTTTCCATGTATTTTACCATAAAACATAGATAGGGCAGCCTAGAAAACTCAATGCCCTCCTAAACATACCCCAGCACTCCGAGTTTGTTGGTAATGTCCATTTTGCTCTATGAGTTTATGGGGATGTAACCCTAACCCTTAGTGGAATTTAACTCCTATAGGATTTTATCATATATTTCAAAAGGAAACAAAGGTAGCACAGGCTAGAACTGTCACTGCCCTCCTAAACATACCGAAGCACTCCGAGTTTGTTGTTGATGTTCATTTTGTTATATGAGTTCATGGTAACCTAACCCAAATCCTCAGTGGAATTTTCATCAAATGGCATTTTTCCATGTATTTTACCAGGAAACATAGACAGGGCAGGCTAGAAATATCAGTGCCCTCCTAACCGTACCCAAGTACTCCGAGTGTGTTGGCAATGTTCATTTTGCTCTATGAGTTCATGATGCCCTAACCCTAACCCTAAGTGGAATTTTCCTCCAATGGGATTTTCCTATGTATTTTACCATAAAACATAGATAGGGCAGCCTAGAAAACTCAATGCCCACCTAAACATACCCAAGCACTCCGAGTTTGTTGGCGATGTCCATTTTGCTCTATGAGTTCATGATGACCTAACCTTATCCCAAAGTGGAACTTTCCTCCTATGGGATTTTCCCATGTATTTTACTAGGAAAAATAGGTTGCGCAGTCTAGAAAGATAAGTACCCTCCTAAACATACCCAAGCACTACGAGTTTGTTGGCGATGTCCATTTTGCTCTATGAGTTCATGGTAACCTAACCCTAACCCTAAGTGGAATTTTCTTCCAATGGGATTTTCCTATATATTTTACCAGGAAATATAAATAGGGCAGCCTAATAAATTTAGTTCCCTCCTAACCATACCAAAGCACTCCGAGTGTGTTGACAATGTACATTTTGCTCTATGAGTTTGTGGTGACCAAACCCTAACCCTAAGTGTAATTTGCCTTCAACGGATTTTCCCATATATTTTACCAGTAAAAATAGGTAGCGCAGGCTAGAAAGGTCAGTGCCCTCCTAAACATACCCAAGCACTCCCAGTTTGTTGGCGATGTTCATTTTGCTCTACGAGTTCATGGTAACCTAACGCTAACCCTAAGTGGAATTTTCCTCTTATGCGATTTTCCCATGTATTTCACCAGAAAACATAGATAGGGCAGCCCAATAAAATTAGTTCCATCCTAACCATACAAAAGCACTCGGAGTGTGTTGGCAATGTTCATTTTGCTCTATGAGTTCATGGTGCCCTAACCCTAACCCTAAGTGGAATTTTCCTCAAATGGGATTTTCCCATGGATTTCACTAGAAAACACAGAAGGGCTAGCCTAGAAAAGTCAGTTCCCTCCTAAGCATACCAAAGAACACCGAGTGTGTTGGCAATGTCCATTTTGCTCTATGAGTTCATGGTGACCTAACGCTAATCCTAAGTGGAATTTTCGTCTAATGGGATTTTCCCATGTATTTTACCAAGAAACATAGGTAGCGCAGGTTAGAATGGTCAGTGCCATCCTAACCATACGCAAGAACTCCGAGATTGTTGGCGATGTTCATTTTGCTCTATAAGTTCACGGTAACCTAACCCTAAGTGGAATTTTCCTCCAATGGTATTTCCCCATGTATTTTACCAGGAAACATCGATAGGGCAGCCTAACAAAGTTAGTTCCGTCCTAACAATACCAAAGCACTCCGAGTGTATTGGCAATGTCCACTTTGCTCTATGAGTTCATGGTGACCTAACCCTAACCCTAAGTGGAATTTTCCTCCCATGGGTTTTTCCCATATATTTTACCAGTAAACATAGATAGGGCAGCCCAGAAAACTCAGTTCACTCCTAACCATACCCAAGCAGTCCGACTTTGTTAGCGATGTTCATTTTGCTCTACGAGTTAATGGTAACCTAACCCAAATCCTAAGTGGAATTTTCATCAAATGGCATTTTTCCAGGTATTTTACCAGGAAACATAGACAGGGCAGGCTAGAAATATCAGTGCCCTCCTAACCGTACCCAAGTACTCCGAGTGTGTTGGCAATGTTCATTTTGCTCTATGAGTTCATGATGCCCTAACCCTAACCCTAAGTGGAATTTTCCTCCAATGGGATTTTCCTATGTATTTTACCAGGAAACATAGATAGGGCAGCCTAGAATGGTCAGTGCCCTCCTAACCATACCCAAGAACTCCGAGATTGTTGGCGATGTCCATTTTGCTCTATGAATTTATGGTGACCAAAGCCTAACCGTAAGTGGAATTTGCCTTCAATGGATTTTTCCATGTATTTTACCATAAAACATAGATAGGGCAGCCTAGAAAACTCAGTGCCCTCCTAAACATACCCAAGAACTCCGAGTTTGTTGGCGATGTTCATTTTGCTCTATGAGTTCACGGTAACCTAACCCTAAGTGGAATTTTCCTCCAATGGTATTTCCCCATGTATTTTACTAGGAAACATAGATAGGGCAGCCTAGAAAACTAAGTTACCTCCTAACCATGCCCAAGCACTCCGAGTTTCTTGGCGATGTTCATTTTGCTCTACATGTTCATGGTAACCTAACCCAAATCCTAAGTGGAATTTTCATCAAATGGGATTTTTCCATGTATTTTACCAGGAAACATACACAGGGAAGGATGGAAATGTCAGTGCCCTCCTAACCGTACCCAAGCACTACGATTTTTTTAGCAATGTTCATTTTGCTCTATAAGTTCATGGTACCCTAACCCTAACCCTAAGTGGAATTTTCCTCCAATGGGATTTTCCCATGTATTTTAACAGGAAACATAGATAGGGCAGCCTAGAAAAGTAAGTGCCCTCCTAACCATACACAAGCATTCTGAGAGTGTTGGCGATGTCCATTTTGCTCTATGAATTTATGGTGACCAAACCCTAACCGTAAGTGGAATTTGCCTTCAATGGATTTTTCCATGTATTTTACCATAAAACATAGATAGGGCAGCCTAGAAAACTCAGTGCCCTCCTAAACATACCCAAGAACTCCGAGTTTGTTGGCGATGTTCATTTTGCTCTTTGAGTTCATAGTAACCTAACCCTAACCCAAAGTGGAATTTTCCTCCTATGGGATTTTCCCATGTATTTTACCAGGAAACATAGATAGGGCAGCCTAGAAAAGACAGGTCCCTCCTAACCATACCCAAGCATCCGAGTGTGTTGGCGATGTCCCTTTTGATCTATGAGTTCATGATGACCTAACCTTATCCCAAAGTGGAATTTTCCTCCTATGGATTTTCCCATGTATTTTACCAGGAAAAATAGGTAGCGCACGCTAGAAAGGTCAGTGCCCTACTAAACATACCCAACCACTCCCAGTTTGTTGGCGATGTTCATTTTGCTCTACGCGTTCATGGTAACCTAACCCTAACCCTAAGTGGAATTTTCCTCAAATGGGATTTTCCCATATATTTCACCAGAAAACAAGATAGGGCAGCCTAGAAAAGTCAGTTCCCTCCTAACCATACCACAGCACTCCGAGTGTGTTGGCAATGTCCATTTTGCTCCTTCAGTTCATGGTGCCCTAACCCTAAGTGGAATTTTCCTCCAATGGGATTTTCCCATGTATTTTACCAGGAAACATCGATAGGGCAGCCTAACAAAGTTAGTTCCGTCCTAACAATACCAAAGCACTCCGAGTGTATTGGCAATGTCCACTTTGCTCTATCAGTTCATGGTGACCTAACCCTAACCCTAAGTGGAATTTTCCTCCCATGGGTTTTTCCCATATATTTTACCAGTAAACATAGATAGGGCAGCCCAGAAAACTCAGTTCGCTCCTAACCATACCCAAGCAGTCCGACTTTGTTAGCGATGTTCATTTTGCTCTACGAGTTCATGGTAACCTAACCCAAATCCTAAGTGGAATTTTCATCAAATGGCATTTTTCCATGTATTTTACCAGGAAACATAGACAGGGCAGGCTAGAAATATCAGTGCCCTCCTAACCGTACCCAAGTACTCCGAGTGTGTTGGCAATGTTCATTTTGCTCTATGAGTTCATGATGCCCTAACCCTAACCCTAAGTGGAATTTTCCTCCAATGGGATTTTCCTATGTATTTTACCAGGAAACATAGATAGGGCAGCCTAGAATGGTCAGTGCCCTCCTAACCATACCCAAGAACTCCGAGATTGTTGGCGATGTCCATTTTGCTCTATGAATTTATGGTGACCAAAGCCTAACCGTAAGTGGAATTTGCCTTCAATGGATTTTTCCATGTATTTTACCATAAAACATAGATAGGGCAGCCTAGAAAACTCAGTGCCCTCCTAAACATACCCAAGAACTCCGAGTTTGTTGGCGATGTTCATTTTGCTCTATGAGTTCACGGTAACCTAACCCTAAGTGGAATTTTCCTCCAATGGTATTTCCCCATGTATTTTACTAGGAAACATAGATAGGGCAGCCTAGAAAACTAAGTTACCTCCTAACCATGCCCAAGCACTCCGAGTTTCTTGGCGATGTTCATTTTGCTCTACATGTTCATGGTAACCTAACCCAAATCCTAAGTGGAATTTTCATCAAATGGGATTTTTCCATGTATTTTACCAGGAAACATACACAGGGAAGGATGGAAATGTCAGTGCCCTCCTAACCGTACCCAAGCACTACGATTTTTTTAGCAATGTTCATTTTGCTCTATAAGTTCATGGTACCCTAACCCTAACCCTAAGTGGAATTTTCCTCCAATGGGATTTTCCCATGTATTTTAACAGGAAACATAGATAGGGCAGCCTAGAAAAGTAAGTGCCCTCCTAACCATACACAAGCATTCTGAGAGTGTTGGCGATGTCCATTTTGCTCTATGAATTTATGGTGACCAAACCCTAACCGTAAGTGGAATTTGCCTTCAATGGATTTTTCCATGTATTTTACCATAAAACATAGATAGGGCAGCCTAGAAAACTCAGTGCCCTCCTAACCATACCCAAGAACTCCGAGTTTGTTGGCGATGTTCATTTTGCTCTTTGAGTTCATAGTAACCTAACCCTAACCCAAAGTGGAATTTTCCTCCTATGGGATTTTCCCATGTATTTTACCAGGAAAAATAGTTAGCGCACGCTAGAAAGGTCAGTGCCCTACTAAACATACCCAACCACTCCCAGTTTGTTGGCGATGTTCATTTTGCTCTATGAGTTCATGGTGACCTAACCCTAACCCTAAGTGGAATTTTCCTCCCATGGGTTTTTCCCATATATTTTACCATTAAACATAGATAGGGCAGCCCAGAAAACTCAGTTCGCTCCTAACCATACCCAAGCAGTCCGACTTTGTTAGCGATGTTCATTTTGCTCTACGAGTTCATGGTAACCTAACCCAAATCCTAAGTGGAATTTTCATCAAATGGCATTTTTCCATGTATTTTACCAGGAAACATAGATAGGGCAGCCTAGAATGGTCAGTGCCCTCCTAACCATACCCAAGAACTCCGAGATTGTTGGCGATGTCCATTTTGCTCTATGAGTTTATTGTGACCAAACCTTAATCTAAGGGGAATTTGCCTTCAATGGATTTTCCCATGTATTTTACCAGGAAAAATAGGCAGCGCAGTCTAGAAAGGTCAGTGCCCTCCTAAATATACCCAAGCACTCGCAGTTTGTTGATGATTTTCATTTTGCTCTACGAGTTCATGATAACCTAACCCTAACACTAGGTTGAATTTTCCTCAAATAGGATTTTCCCATGTATTTTACTAGAAAACATAGATAGGACAACCTAGAAAAGTAAGTTCCCTCCTAACCATACCAAAGCCTTCGAGTGTGTTGGTGATGTCCATTTTGCTCTATGAGTTTATGGTGACCAAACCCTAACCCTAAGTGTAATTTGCCTTCAATGGATTTTCCCAAGTATTTTACCAGTAAAAATAGGTAGTGCAGGCTAGAAATGTCAGTGCCCTCCTAAACATACCCAAGCACTGCCAGTTTGTTGGCGATGTTCATTTTGCTCTACGAGTTCATGGTAACCTAACGCTAACCCTAAGTGGAATTTTCCTCTTATGCGATTTTCCCATGTATTTCACCAGAAAACATAGATAGGGCAGCCCAATAAAATTAGTTCCATCCTAACCATACAAAAGCACTCGGAGTGTGTTGGCAATGTCCATTTTGCTCTTTGAGTTCATCGTGACCTAACCCTAACCATAAGTGGAATTTTCCTCTTATGGGATTTTTCCATATATTTTACCAGGAAAAATAGACAGGGCAAGCTGGAAATGTCAGTGACCTCTTAACCGTACCCAAGCACTACGATTTTTTTTTGCAATGTTCATTTTGCTCTATGAGTTCATGGTGCCCTAACCCTAACCCTAAGTGGAATTTTCCTCAAATGGGATTTTCCCATGGATTTCACTAGAAAACACAGAAGGGCTAGCCTATAAAAGTCAGTTCCCTCCTAAGCATACCAAAGAACTCCGAGTGTGTTGGCAATGTCCATTTTGCTCTATGAGTTCATGGTGACCTAACGCTAATCCTAAGTGGAATTTTCGTCTAATGGGATTTTCCCATGTATTTTACCAAGAAACATAGGTAGCGCAGGTTAGAATGGTCAGTGCCATCCTAACCATACGCAAGAACTCCGAGATTGTTGGCGATGTTCATTTTGCTCTATGAGTTCACGGTAACCTAACCCTAAGTGGAATTTTCCTCCAATGGTATTTCCCCATGTATTTTACCAGGAAACATAGATAGGGCAGCCTAGAAAACTAAGTTACCTCCTAACCATGCCCAAGCACTCCGAGTTTCTTGGCGATGTTCATTTTGCTCTACGGGTTCATGATAACCTAACCCTAACCCTAAGTGGAATTTTCCTCAAATGGGATTTTCCCATTTATTTTACCAGAAAACATAGACAGGGCAGGCTGGAAATGTCAGTCCCCTCCTAACCGTACCCAAGCACTACGAGTTTGTTGGCAATGTTCATTTTGCTCTATGAGTTCATGGTGCCCTAACCCTAATCCTAAGTGGAATTTTCCTCCAATGTGATTTTCCCATGTATTTTACCAATAAACAAAGATAGGGCAGCCTAACAAAGTTAGATCCGTCCTAACCATACCAAAGCACTCCGAGTGTGTCGGCGATGTCCATTTTGCTCTATGAGTTTATGGTGACCAAACCCTAACCCTAAGTGGAATTTGCCTTCAATGGATGCAGGGTAGAATGGTCAGTGCCCTCCTAATGATACCCAAGAACTCCGAGATTGTTGGCGATGTTCATTTTGCTCTATAAGCTCATGGTAACCAAACCCAAATCCTACGTCGAATTTTCATCAAATGGGATTTTTCCATGCATTTTACCAGGAAACATCGATAGGGCAGCCTACCAAAGTTAGTTCCGTCCTAACCATACCAAAGCCCTCCGAGTATATTGGCAATGTCCAATTTGCTCTATGAGTTCATGGTGACCTAACCCTAACCCTAAGTGGAATTTTCCTCAAATGGGATTTTTCCATGTATTTTACCAGGAAACATAGACAGGGCAGGCTGGAAATGTCAGTCCCCTCCTAACCGTACCCAAGCACTACGAGTTTGTTGGCAATGTTCATTTTGCTCTATGAGTTCATGGTGCCCTAACCCTAATCCTAAGTGGAATTTTCATCCAATGTGATTTTCCCATGTATTTTACGAGGAAACAAAGATAGGGCAGCCTAACAAAGTTAGATCCGTCCTAACCATAAAAAAGCACTCCGAGTTTGTCGGCGATGTCCATTTTGCTCTACAAGTGTATGGTGACCAAACCCTAACCCTAAGTGGAATTTGCCTTCAATGGATTTTCACATGTATTTTACCAGGAAACATAGATAGCGCAAGCTAAAAAGGTCAGGGCCCTCTTCACTATACCCAAGCACTCCGAGTTTGTTGGCAATGTTCATTTTGCTCTACGGGTTCATGGTAACCTAACCCTAACCCTAAGTGGAGTTTTCTTCAAATGGGATTTTTCCATGGATTTTACCAGAAAAAATAGATAGGACAGCCTAAAAAATAAAGTTCACTCCTAACCATACCAAATCACTACGAATGTTTTAGCAATGTCCATTTTGCTCTTTGAGTTCATGGTGACCTAACCCTAACCCTAAGGGGAATTTTCTTCCTATGGGATTATCCCATGTATTTTACCAGGAAACATATCCTAAATGGAATTTTCCTCCAATGTGATTTTCCCATGTATTTTACCAGGAAACAAAGATAGGGCAGCCTAACAAAGTGAGTTCCGTCCTAACCATACCAAAGCACTCCGAGTGTGTCGGCGATGTCCATTTTGCTCTATGAGTTTATGGTGACCAAACCCTAACCCTAAGTGGAATTTTCTTCCTATGGGATTATCCCATGTATTTTACCAGGAAACATAGATTGCGCCAGCTAAAAAGGTCAGGGCCCTCTTAACTATACCCAAGCACTCCGGGTTTGTTGGCGATGTTCATTTTGCTCTACGGGTTCATGGTAACATAACCCAAATCCTACGTCGAATTTTCATCAAATGGGATTTTTCCATGCATTTTACCAGGAAACATCGATAGGGCAGCTTACCACAGTTAGTTCCGTCCTAACCATACCAAAGCACTCCGAGTGTATTGGCAATGTCCACTTTGCTCTATAAGTTCATGGTGACCTAACCCTAACTCTCAGTGGAATTTTC